>NC_059135.1:70497570-71110428 GCF_020740605.2 Lemur catta
AAGAGCAAGCTTCCTTTGCCCTGGAAGAATCCTGGGAACATGTTGGTTTCCCATTACTGCCTCCATTCCCTTTTGAATTCCTACAGATGACGACTGAACCACTTAACATACATTTCCTGTGTCAAAGCAGAACATCACAGCTGAGTCATCCCGAATTTTCTTAAGTTTAGGGCAAAAATTGCATTTCTAATACCCCACCTAATAGTCATTTCTTCTCTCTAGACATGCCTGGTTGTCTCTTCTCCACAAACCAATCACTCACTTATTCATCTATTCATTCTGTCCCGTCTGAACACTTGAAGACTGTGTTAGCAAAACAAAGAGCAAAGCCAGAAACCAGTTTTCATCCTTCTCACAAAATTCCCTGAAAGTCACTCCTCATTCCCAGGAATATAAATGTTTCAAATGTTTTTGAGTAACCTAGTGCCAGAATGTGAATCAACTACATCGCTAAACAGGCTTTTGGTTCAGCTGACATTCCCCCTCCCCCGCCCCATAGCAATTCTTTTCTGATGAAGGAATCAGGGCATTGATTTGCATTCTGGTGCATTTCTCCTATCTCCTTCTGGGGCAGCCCATTAAGTCTGGACCAGCCACTTCTGAGGTCCTTTTATTTGGAGCCTCTGGAGTTCTAAGGCAAATTATTAGCCTGTTTTAAATATGAGTTGGGCATATTTACATTTGCTTTGTGCATTCCTTTTAACTGTCTGGGAAACAGGATCCATTTTGCCGACCTCCCTGAGGATCACCTGTCTACAGGGGTGGGGTGCGGTAAAGGCATAGGAGAAAGAGGGGGTGCGGAGGAAGGGGGACCTTCAAAGACCTCTTCTAGCCTGTGCTTGGCGTTGCCTGTGTGTCTGCCTTATAGTTACAGCTATCCCAGAGTAGTCTGTGTTTTACAGCAATAATAATGGTTACTCTCCATTGAAGGCTTACTGTGAACCATGGACTGTTTGAGGGCTGATCTGTATGTTATTTGTGTGGCACATAGGTAGGACATGGCTGGTGTCCATTCTGATGGTATTGTCTATTTCATCATTTATTCTGATCAGTTGATATTTGTATCACACCAGTTATCAAATAATTTGAATAGTGCCCTGTACTGTTCTGAATGCTCTAGATGGTGTATATATATATCACTTAATTCTCACAAGAGCAGTTGAGGTAGGTGTTACAGGTGAGGACGCTGAAGCACAGAGAGGGTAAATGACACACCGTCTGTGGCAGAAGCAGCGTTCACGCCCAGAGCTTCCAGGCCTTTCTATTATGCATTGCTACTTTCCAAGCCCTGCAAAGTCCCTTTTCAGTTCTCAGTGTGCTTCAGTAAAGCCTTGCAGCTTTATTTACTAGGCAAGGTCTCTCAGAGAGCCTCTTTCTCAAAGACCAGAGGAGGGAGGTTTAATCAGCTTCCTTATGCAGAGCATGCCAGCTTCCTCATTAGTCTTTTCTGTTAGGAAGAAGCAGAGGCGCATCTGTGGCAGAAGCCAGCACTGCAGTCTGCCAGGTCTCTTGGGCTTCTTTCACGGAAGCCTGCGGGCCTGCCTCTGCACGGGGACCGAAGCTTTCTTCCTTCGTGTCCTACTTGCCTGGACCTCATCTTATTGCCATGATTTATGATACAGCCCCTTCTCTTAAACTATCAGATTCCACCACTCAGAGGAGCAAACAAAAACCTGTTCTCGCTGACCTTTCGGATTCTTTTGGCTCCTCTAAACTCTTCACATTCTTAAGAGAAACTGGAAAATGTGATCGCCTGTGGCTGTGTGCCAGTTCTGGAGGGCTTCCTCCGGTCAACGCCTGCCTTATAGCATTTCAGTCGTCAGGAGATTGATTAGAGGGGTAAGAGAGTTGGAGAAAGAAGAGGGTGAAATTGGGGTTTTCTTTTTTTAATTTTTTAGAAATTGAGGTGAAATTCATATACCAAAAAATTAACCATTTTCAATTGAATAATTCAGTGGCATTTAGTACATTCAGAATGCTCTGCAATCGCCACCTCTATTCAGTTCTAAAGCATTGTTATTACTCCAAAATAAAAGCCCGCACCCATTAAGCAATTAATCCCCAATCCTCCCTCCCTCTGCCCTTGGCAGCCATCAGTCTGCTTTCTGTCTCTATAGATTTACCTACTCTGGACATTTCATATAAATGGAGTCACACAATATGTGACCTTTTGTGTCTGACTTTCACTTAGTGTAATGTTTTTGAGGTTCATCCATATAGCGGTAGTACTATGTTCCTTTTTTATGACTGAATAATATTCCATATAGGGATATACCACATTCATCTGTTGATGTACATCTGGGTTGGTTCCGTCTTTTGATGATTATAAATAGTGCTGGTAGGAACATCCATATACAAGAATTTGAGTACCTGTTTTCAGTTATTTGGGAGATATACTTAGGAATGGAATGGCTGGGTCATATGGTTATTCTCTGTTTAACTTTTTCAGAAACCATCAAAAGGTTTTTCCAAAGGGGTTGAAGCATGGGCTGTTAGTTTTGACAGTGATCTTTAGGGCAGACATCATGAAGACAGGAAAGGACATATGAATGCCTCTACAGAAAGTTAAGGTACCTTGGAACAAGACTAAAAATGTACATTAGGATGCCTTCTAGAGACCAGTATGGAGCAATAAAAATATGGGTGACTATGTATAGGAACAGAGATTTTCTTAAATCTACCTGGGTTCATCTCCCACTGGGATTATCGAAATAACCTCTTCATTGGTTTCTTTCCCTCTGGCCTTGTGCCTTTCCGATCCTTCCCTTGGAGTGGTTTGCTTTCAGAATAATCTTTTTTTTAATACAAATACGATCTTGTTATTTACCTATACGGCCTTACCCATATGGCCTTCAGAATCCATTGCAGATTCCTTTCCTTAGCACGTCAAGACCTTGACAGCCATTCTGGGGTCTTTAGCCCCAGCTTCTCCCTCTCTCCCACAGGCACCCTCATGCTTCAGCCACATCACCTACTTGTGGGTTCCCAAGTGGGCCACGTCTTTATACCTTCTTGCCTTTGCATATGTGCCCTCTTTTGCCTACAGAGCTCACTGTTATATCTCCTTCAAGGCTTGACTCAACATCATATCCTGCCAGAAACCTCTCATGATTCCTTAGTCTGAACTTTTGGTACTCTCCTCTGCATTGGAACTCCCTATCTACTTCTTATGTCTGTTACCCGGCTCCATAAGGGCAGGGATCATTACTCTGTTTAGTTCATCATGTGTCTCATACTTCCTCACAAAATAGTTGTTGACTGAATGAGTGACAGCCCTCTCAGGTTGGGATGGCATTTTTCATTGTGCTTTCCTGCTGTCTGGAAGGTAGTAGGTATCAAATAAATGTTAATTGAATGAAGAAAAGAGTGGAAGGGAAGAAGAGGGGCAAAGGAGGAGGAAGGAAGAGAGCAAGAGCTAGGAGAAGGAGAGAAGAGAAAAGAAGAAAGCAGGAGAGGTAAAGGAAAAACAAAAAAGCAAAAAAGAGAAAGAGGACAAAAGAGGTAGAGGAATAAATGAAACTGGGGAAGGCAGGAAGTAGATACCAATGACACCTAACTTCAAAAAAAATGTACTATTGATCCACTTATTCTACACATCTCAAATTTACTATATTAAAACATGTGCTTGCATATTAGAAGGGTGGAGGGAGAAAGGCTGGAGAAGTGGAGCTTAAAGCCTCCGAATGATACCTCCCCGATCCCACCCTGTGCCACATACCTTCTGTGCTGTGACCAGGGACAGGGGAGCTAGTATTTTCCAAATCCCCGAGGATACAGGGCACTTGGCAAGAATCGCTACTTCCGTTTTTTTTTTTTTTCTTTTTTTTTTTCTGCTTCCATTATATCCATCATTTTAGACACTTTTAGGAACTCTGGGTCAGAGCACATAAAGGGACATTCAAGACGGAAGTGGGCGTGACTGTCTTCTGCCCTTTGCTTACCTGGAACACATTATATAATCTGCAGCTTTGCTAGGGGATGCAACTACCTTCTGACTGCAGCTGAACTGAAAAGCTGACACCAGGTTCATTCCTACTTTCTCATAAGGGATTTTTAAGTAACCAATCCGAATGCAATAAATGCGCTAATTACACTATCATCCATACCCACATTGCTTTGTGCGTGCCAAAAACTGAAAGCCCCAGAAAGCTGCCAAGTGAGTCATTGGCCTCCTGGAGGCCTGAGCTCCCCCGTGGAGCGTCAGAATGCCCTCACCTACCTCCGGCAGCCTCAGCCAAGAAAAGAGTCCTCAATATGCCACTTCTCGCTCTGATTTGCCTTTTCTTCCCTTTTAAAGGCTACTGCTGCTTGTTTTTGTAAACCGGGGACTAGTCAGCCAACAAATTAACATTCTCATAATAGTGATTAAAATCTGATCTCATCTGTCTCTCCCCGCTGGGCTCCGTGTTGGGGCAGGTGCCTGCAGAAAGCGCTGGGCGGGCTCAGAGGAGGCGAGTGGAGCTGGCAGTGCCCGTCCCCAGTTAGAAGCTGTGAAGCCAGACCCAGAAGACCCCACCGCTTTTTGCAGATCAAGGAACCTTCTCCTTACTGAGAGAGCCCTGCAGTAAACGTTTCCAGAAGTGCTTTTGAAAAGTGCACAGACGTTCTCAGGCCATTTGGGACCCATTTCTAAAGTTGTTTAGTCTGTGTGTGATCCAATACAGCAGTGATTCTCAAAGTGTGGCCCACAGGCCACTCTGGTGACACTACCAGCCATGCAGTGTCTGCTGTAGGCTGTCGAGGGCTCTTTTGGAGATCTGGTTTAATCCCTCCTTTTCAGCTGGGTTGCTTTTTCTGATGATTGCTCTTTTTTTCACACTGACCATACGCAGAATGTTTTTCATCCGGTGTCTCTCCTTAGGGGATTGGACTGAACTCAAATCTCAGGCTGTGAGCACATGCCACACCAGGATTTGTGGCACAGGCCACCAGGATTTACTCAGATTTTGTTTTCAAAAGGACGCAGAATCACCACAGTTCTTCAGAGTCATAATATTCCTTCTATAAGGATCCATAGAAGAGATCCTTACAACACTGGGAAAGTACCCTCCATCTAAGGATGGTTTCTGATAAAGTGGTGAGGGAGAAGGCACATCTTTGGGATGTTGTTTCCTTGCTTTCTCTCCTCCTGGTGTGGCATGCCGGCCCCCTCTCCACCTCACTGTGCCACATACTCATGCCCTGCCAGAGCCTGTGGCTGATCAAGACACACCCTGAAGCTCTTCTTTTTGAGATAAGTTCTGATGCTGAGTGCCCATCAGAACTTATCTGTCTGTCATGTGGCTCATGGTCTCAGAATTTTGTTAGCTAAGCTGATGATCTCATTGTAAAGTGTTAAGGAATGCTCATGGTTTAAAGTACACCCAGCCACCCTCTGATAACATTTCCATCTCAGTAACAACTGTCAGTGGAGTGAGTGATACAAGAATTTGAAGTCCTTTAGGGTGACCAGACATCCGGGTTTGTCTGGGACTGTCCTGTGTCCTGGGAAACAGTCCCAGGCAAGCCAGGAAGGTTGATCACTGACACCTCATTGGGGAGCTTTGTATTATAATAACAACAACAACAACAACAACAACAACACTGACAACGGGAGCAATAGTAATAATAATAGCTAACATTTATATGGTGCTTTGTGCCAGGCACTGTTCTAACTTCTTTACATCTCAACAATCCTGTGGCATATGTACTATCATTATCCCCATTTTTTAGATGAGGAAACAAGATACAGACATACCTGCCCAAGTTCATGCAGGAGAGGAGGCTTTTTGGAATTCCTTAAATTAGCAGCCATGTGTCCGTCTGTTCTACCTCTGTGGAAGGCCACCCTGCAAGAGGTAGTCCTGGGATAAAACTATTTTCAAAACCTGAGTATTTTCCATTATCCCATGTGGCTTTCTTTTTGATGAACTTTCAGTTTAGTGGTAAAGTTGAGAAATTATAACAAACAGATACATCGGGGCACTTGCAGAAAATTACTTAGTACTTGCATTCTGGGATTCTCTGTTAGTAAAACTTTCAGTCAATATTGGCCTTAGTCCCAGTGAGTGACTGAGACACTGGGTAAAGATATTAAACAATGCCCAGCTTATTGACCATGGAGCAGAAGCAAGATAATAAAGTAGACCTATGATCTGTATATTGGTCAGCTTGGGCTGCCATAACAAAATACCATAGGTTGGGTGGCTTAAACCAGCAGCCCCAAGCGTTTCTGGCACCAGGAACTGGTTTCATGGAAGACAATTTTTCCACAAACTGGGGTGGTGGTGGGGAGTGGGGAAGGGGAGATAGTTTTGGCATGATTCAAGTGCATTACATTTACTTTGTACTTTATTTCTGTTATTATTACATTGTAATATATAATAAAATAATTATACAACTCAGCATAATGCAGAATCTAAAGCTGCCACTGATCTGACAGGAGTCGGAGCTCAGGCGGTGATGCAAGTGATGGGGGAATGGCTGTAAATACAGATGAAGCTTCACTCATTCGCCCACCGCTCACCTCTTGCTATGAGGCCCAATTCCTAGGCCATGGACCGGTAGCAGGGTTGGGGATGCTGGCTTAAACAACAGAAATTTATTTTATCACAGTTCTTAAGGCTGGAAGTCCAAGATCAAGGTGCCAGCAGAGTTGGTTTCTGGTGAGGCCTCTCTCCTCAGCCTGCAGACTGCACCTTCTCACTGTGTTCTCACATGGCCTTTTCTCTGTGCACAGAGAGAGAGAGAGAGAGAGTGCTCTGGTGAGTAGGGCCACAACCGTTATGACCTCATTTAACCTTAATTACTTCCTAAAAGGCCCTACCTCCGAATACTGTTACATTAGAAGTTAGGACTTCAACATATGAATTCTGGGGGAGACAAAATTTAGTCTGTAATAATCTGGAAGGCAAAGCTTCCTACTTCAGGGCTTAATTCTGTCATTGGTTTGCCTCATGTGTTAAAGGTGATTTTAGAACTTCTTAAATTGGTCACTCTGCATAGTAGTAACCTGATAGAGCTGATAGTTCCATTAAATGGAGACTGTGGTAGAGTGTAGCTTGGACTTATCTCGCCTATGCTCAGGTTCCCCACATTTATCACTCAGACCAAAGGTTATTGTTGTTGAGTGTGTGTGTGTGTGTGTGTGTGTGTGTGTGTGTAAACAAATATAACGTACAGCTGCATAACATGAAGTGGTCAGAGTGGACAAAAACTCCATGGCATGCAGAGCTATCGTGGAGAGCCAAATGGGTGGCTTCTCCACCATAAACTACTTCTTCCACTGTTGGTGATCTTGAGACGCCAGACTTGGACCATGAGAGCAGCTGTGTTTGGTACAGTTGTCCCCCTGCCTGGGTATCTTTCCTTTGTTGATTTTCTTGACACTCATTGTCCAGGGTCTGCTACTCCTCCAATCCCTCCTACCTTACCTTTCCTGTCTTCTCTTCCACCTCAGAACCCCTAACACTTGCTCTTTCCTAAGATTTATTTTAGACCTTAATCTTTTTCTCTTTTCTTGTTTTCTTCCTTGAAGAGCTCCTCTATTTTATAGCTTCAACTGTCACCTTTATTCTAGTAAATCTCAAATCTTTTTCTCTCTTTGGTTTGTCATCCGGTCTCTAGTACCACATCTCCAATTGCCTACCGGATATTTCCTCTTAAGTATCTTGATAGCTCTTCAGTTCCTCTACCCTGAATAAGCTTATGCCATTGCTCCATCTCCTATAAGTAACTAATGACTAAATCCTGACATCTTTTCTATGTTACCTATTGTGCCATTTCCTTCTTATGCACATTGGCCCAATCCAGACCATGTTGCCTCACAGCTGTGTTATTGCCACAGCCTCATTTCCAACTTCCTGAGTTCCAGTCCTTCTCCTTCTCTCCATTCCAAATGCTTCCGCTAGAACTGCCTTCAGGTGTAACTTTTATCAGGCCTCTCTCCTGCTTAATACCCTTACTAAGTCTCTTTTTCTTCCAGCTCAGACCCGAGGAACTAGAGACTAACTTCGATCTCTATTACATTCTCTCGTATTTTCTTTATTTTTTTGAATCATAGAAGCTCAACACTGAAAATAACCCCAGAAAGTATAATCCTGTATCTGATAATCAATGTCCCACACAAACCATCATTCAGGAGCAATTTTAACACCTCCAGGGACAGGCAACTTATGGAAGCACATTCCATTTTTACGTGTTTTGCTAGAAAGTTCTTTCTTGAATATAGGTAAAGTTGGAGTCTCTATAATGATTGTTCATTGGCCTTTTTTCTGCCCCTTTTTCATCTGCTAGCCTCTAAATATTTTCACATGGCCACCATGTGTTTTCTTCTCCAGGTGACACATAACCAGTTTCTTCAAATAATCATCAAAAATCCCTCATCCGCCTCATTGTTCTCTTCTGGAGGCTCTCTGGGCTGACAGTGCTCTTCCTAACATGAGGCACTGAGAACTGAACCCCATATTGGCTTTTGGGAGTGGGATGGAATGTTTAATATTTAAAGTCAACCAAAGCCACACTCCCTTCCAGTTAATATTTGCACTGATTTTAAGTCATGCCTCTCATAACTGTCCTGCCCCAAATAAGTGCATTTATCTATACTAAATTCCATCTTGTCCAATCTGGCCATCATTTGAGCCAGAAGACCTCTTTATGGATTTTCCATCTGTCATCCGATGTGTGAATATTCTCTCCCAGTGTTGTGGTCAACCCTAAATTTGATCATCGGTACTATTTATGTCTTCAGCCAAGTTTCTGATAGTGACAGTTTGGGTAGGACACATTTCAGAGCCAGCAGCACAGTCCTAGCAGCATCCTGCCTGGTGTTTGATACATCCGCAGGCATTGTGTGATTCCTCAGGCACTTGAGAATCTGTCTAGCACAGAGTTTGTATTTCTCCATCTAGCAAATAATTCTGTTAAATGTCTTGAATTCTAGATAGCATTTCTTACAACTGACTTAGAAATCGAGATGGATTTCTTGTTATTCAGAATCTATGCCATGCTAGGGTCACTTTGAGGCTTCTTTTTCATTCTTTCTGTCTAAAAGCTCTTTTTTTAAAAAAACAAATTTCTCTTATAGTCATAATATTCTCTTTCACAGTCAGAACAATTCTACCTACTCCAAAAAGCCAACACTCACCTCCTCTCCATTAATTCCAGGCATTAATTTTTGGTATTATAACACAATTTAGCACATAACATTAAGGTGCTTTGCATCATTTGCACATTGTGTGGTATTACACGTATGCCCAGGATGAAATACACACTCCATCAATATCTGCTGGATGAATGAAGGTTGGTCTTGTCATCTTTATCAGACCGTAACCATAAGCTTCTTGAGGGAAGTTGCTAGTCTTACAATTCTTTTTTTTTTTCCTTTATTTATTTTGAGGTGAAATTCACATCACATAAAATTAACCGTTTTAAAGTGAACAATTCAGGGCTTGCAGTCCTTGTAAACATTTACACAATGCATAGCACAGAAGTGGGCATACGGAAGATGCTCAAATAGGCATTTGCTAACAATGACCTCATGTGATACTCCATAGGTTTTCTCCAAACGCATGCTGTGACTAATAACTAATTATCTAGATCCTTTGAAATGGATTTATAAACATAGCCAGTGTTTTATTTTTGGAAACTGTAAGTTGTGGACTAAAGGAAGTCTTATTCTGAAAGTATTAGACTTTCCCATGCTATTATTTAAGAGACAAAGAGTTCTTCTGGATGAGCACGCAGTACTTAGAAAGTAGGTTTCCATTTGATACCTCCAAGGAAATGTATGAAATGAACCCAGGCAGAGCAGGAGTGATTTGGACAAGAGAGATTCTGCTTCGACCGTCTTTCTGGTCCATTTGGACTGCCTAAAAGAAGAGAGTGCTACAGCGATGGTGACAATAATGAGACAATATAGTCACACATTTTTCTTCCACGATCCTTTATAATAATGCCACCACTTGACAAAGGTATTTCATCCCCACTTCAGATATTTAATACCACATAATATCTTCCCTTGTATTCTTTAATATTTTACAGTGAACTAAAGATCTCCACCTCAAGGATTCAGTGAGTCAGGGGGTGGGGGTGTTCATTTTTCACATGAACACATTGAAGCTCAGAAAAATATCTTGCCTGAAGCCCAACATTTAGTAAATGTTGAAGCTGAGACTTAAATTCAAGCCTGTTCCTCTCAAGTCTTTGAATGTCCCAGAGAAACTGCTAACACTCAGATTTGCCCCAAGTCATAAGGTGTCATTGGTCAGGAATCTGGCCTCCCACTCTAGAATCCTGTTTTGGAGAAGCAGTTTTAACGCAGGAATTTTCCATTTCCCCACCACTTAACCCTTCCCTGCCCTTTTGCCTTTGCTCATGCCATTTCTCAGTTCTGGTACCACTTACACATTTTTTGTCTAAATCCTATTGATGGAGGCTCCTCTTTGGGGAGATTCTAGAGATTCTAGAAGGCTCCTATGTCATGCTGTATGGTTTGAGGTCAGTACTTTGCACTTCATATCTCCTGTAAATAGAGTAAGAACTCAGAACATGATTTGTTTATAAAAGTCACATTAACCAGAAAGAGCCATGTCTCTTAGGAAAACTTGATTCCATTGCTTATTAATTTGCTTTTTTGTTTGTGCATATATATACACATTAACACCGGCAATGATGTAGATAAACTAAGAATTGCTGTTTGGGCGAATTTTATTCAACCGAACCGATTTTTTTCCCTAGATCGATTTCAGAAATAACAAGAATATGATTTAGGAGTAAAACTGATTTTTGGATATAAAATTTGATATAATTCTCAGCCAGTATTACTAAGAGGCTAGGCTTTCTACTTTAAGAAATATGAAAGATTTCTTCTCCTTATTTGCTTCTTCATTCATGACAGGGTGAATTTCACCATTGTATGCGCATCCATTTTTTTTATTTTTTGGTAGTGGGGCGGTGCTTGTGAATTCCTGGGGTCATAGAGAAGAGGGGTACTGACAGGAAGCAGTTTAGAAGGCGCTCAGCAAATTGTTGGGTCATGGGCAATCTCTCTGGTTAGCTGATCCAATGTGTGGTGCCCATAACTGCGGATACAAATCCTCACCTGCCAGAAAGAAGAGCACAGCCCTCGGACACACGGAGATCACATAGATGGTAGTGGGTGATGTCTTGTCTGGAGGCTTCAGACCTTGTCATTTGTTCAAAGGTAGTCCTGGGCCATTTTCATTTATTTCACATGAACCCTCAGGCCTGATCCCCTTGTCTGAGGACCCCTGCAAACCTCCTCCAAGGTCAGGCCCTGTTCCACCCCTCTCTCCCCGCTGGCCCTCAAAACCAGATGACCATCCCCTGGTTTCCTCCCCCCTACTCTTAGAACATCATCCCTTTGATTCTCAAGGGTACTTTCTTCTCTCAGCCAAACCCACTACTTTGAAATAAGCATTTTGTCTTTCAGAGCTCTTGTTTCTGTGTATACGTTTCACAACAAATACAACAACAAAATTAGTTTTCAGCCAGGCTTGGTGACTCGTGCTTGTAATCCCAGCTACTGGAGAGGCTGAGGTGGGAGGATTGCTTGAGGCTAGGAGTTCGAGACCAGCCTGGGCAACATAGCAAGACACTGTCTAGTTAAAAGAAAAAAAAAAAAAACTATTTTGAAAGTCAAAACTGAATGTAGACTCTTTTTTTTTTTATTTCAGCTTATTATGGGGGCACAAAAGTTTAGGTTATGTATATTACCCATGCCCCCCTCACCGCCCCCAAGTCAGAGCTTCAAGCGTGTCCATTCCCCAGACAGTGCGCATCGCACCCATCATGTAGGTATACACCCATCCCCTCCACCCACTCCCCACATCTGTCCGACACCCAATTGGTGTTATTCCCAAATGTGCACTTAGGTGATGATCAGGGAAACCAATTTGCTGGTGAGTACATGTGGTGGTTATTTTTCCATTCTTGGGATACTTCACTTTGAATGTAGACTCTTTTTTTCTCCATTCATTCCTGCTTTTTGGATGCTCATCATGATTCGCCTTGAGGCGATGTGGCTGCTGCTGACTGAGGGGAAGGGTCTCCCACAAGGAAGGGCAAAGAAGAAAAGCAAAATGATGAATATCCTGCAACAATATACACTGGCTCTTTTGGTTCTCCTAGGAGTAATGTTGGTTAGTACAGAGGCAAAGTATTATATTTTACAGATGGGAAAATGAGGTATGAGGAGATCTGACGAAGGTCCCAGAAGGTCCCAGAGCTCATACAGTGGAGCCAATAGAATCTGAGTTTCCTGGTTCCCAGTCCCACTCTCCTTTCAACAGAAAACAGTGCCAGTTCTAATCCTTGCACCTTTCCATCGTATTTGTCACAGAATCAGATATCTGAGGCTGTGTTTGCAACTATGTTACCATCCCTTTCCCATCCCTTTCCCCAGGTGCTTCAAATGCAAGAGAATTCCAGGTCATTCTTACTTGTTGTGTGTTTCTGGCGGAGGCAGTAAGGAGAGAAAGAGTAGTAGTGCAACCCTACTCATACTCCACATGTCTCTTGTCTGTTGTTTTAAAAAAGTCTTTGATTCTCACTGACATTCTGACATCCAGGCAAAACTCTGACATGAACAGGAAAGGTCTTACTTATAGAAATCCAACCTAAGCTGAAATAAGAAATGAATGAATTTCCAAGCCCGGTGGTATCCTCTGCTCATCTGTATGCAAGCGCGGCAGGGTCCATTCCCTCCTAGCCCCACCTCCACCCTCAGGCCCAGCGCCGCTCGGGAAAGACACAGACATGTGTGTCAGACTTTGGAATCTGACCATTACATCAGTGTCCATTTAGCAGCCATTAGATGTGGCACCAAGACGTAAGATTATGTGGTTCCATTGCAAATTCTGCAAATGACCACGTATCCACTGTCTACAGAAAAGGGGACCATAAATGACCCCTGACAGAACATTCTCCAGACTATAGATGCATAGATGATATGTTGGTTCCTTAGAAGATTTCCAAGTTTTTTCTCTGACTTCTAAGCTGGCATCACTCCAGAATATTCTGTTTATCTTCTCCATAATATGCAAAAGCATATGACAAATAGAAGTCAGTGGAGAAAGGTTTCCTTTCTTTTGGGAGACCTTGGCATCCAGATCCCTCTCTTTACCTTCCCCTGTATCTCCAGGTAGCTGGGAAGTAATCTCTGAGTTGACAGCTGAAAAGGGCTTACTGTAGTGCCTCTCCCAGAGGTCTTTGAGTTTTCATAGGGAGTTCTGGATAATCAAGACAAAATGAAACAAAACTCTAACTCACTAAAAGAACAACTCACTAATGGTAGAACTTGCTCCTGGGACTGGCAGAAAGAGATTTGGATGGGGAGGAGGATTGGAAGAGAGAAGGTCCTTCCTGGCAATATAGATTATTATTTAACCTAGCTACTTACAAAGCCTGCTCTGATGGGAATTCACTGAAATGTGTTAATTTTGGTAGTTTCCCATTAAGAAACTCAGAGTTTGGAGTGGAATTTATTTGTTGCTGAAACTGGGTTGCAAGGTAATTTGTGCCTTTTCCATGACTACCACATGTCTTCTCTGAGAAGGACTCCTCTGATCCCTACAAAGAGAACCTTATTCAGCAAAACGTGTAAAGATACCAAATACACTCTCATGAAATGGCCTCCATAAATCAACTGAAGCATCTTCAGTGATTTATGCTTTGAGAGCCCAGAGAACATTTATAATCTTGAAACATAGGAGGGCTTTTCGAAATTTTTAGTGGCAGTTCTTCTGGTGCATATTAGACCAAATCATAGTAGTCTGCAGGGAGAGAAGAATCTAATTTATCCTGATGATGTAATAGGCATCTTGTTTCCCTAACGAGAGGTGGTCCAGACCCCAGAGCTTTCCCAACCACATATCACTGGGAGAGAAAGATGAAAGCAGGAGAGGGCTTTCATTTTCCAGCGTCAGACCTACTCTCTGCAAGGAGATCTTTTCATCCCTGAAGGAGGCAGTTGATAAGCAAATGACCGAGGAATTATGTGCCACAGGACATCCCAGGAACAGACCATGTTAATTCACAGAGCTGAAATTAAACAACATGATTCATTTTCAGCAATCATTTTCACAGCATGACCCAGAGCCTTTTACTATTCTTTGTAGTGTGAGAACCACTTAAGCAATGTTATTTGCACAAAACTTCTTTGGAGGTCCGACTACCATTCCCTGACAAGGTGGGCAAAGGCAGATCATGTACTATGATCTCTGAATGTTCATGGAAGTCTAAACATGACTATTCTGTGCAAGAAAGCAACGGTCCTCTGTGTAATAAACGGAGTTGGCTGCCCCGCCGAATTCTTCAGTCAAGGATTACTAACTGCATGCTGTTTGAACGTCTGCTCCTTGGAAAATTAACGTGGGCTTTCTGGCACTCTGCAAAAGCTGTTTACATTTTGTTTCAAATAGCACAGAAAAATTCATGAATTGCACTTTACAACTTCAATTTGTTATAGACCAGATTGCTTAATTGACCAAATCTTGGGTATCTTAAGGGACAGTTGATATAGTTTTGTTAGTTTTGTTTTTGAGAGCTGGCTTGAGTTCCTCCATGCACCAGCACCTGAAAACTCGATCTATATTAGTTTTGGAATTTGAAAAATGGATAGATTTGCTTATATGGAAAATTATAGCAAAAGGATCATAATAGGGCCGGGCGCGGTGGCTCACGCCTGTAATCCTAGCACTCTGGGAGGCCGAGGCGGGTGGATCGCTCAAGGTCAGGAGTTCGAGACCAGCCTGAGCGAGACCCTGTCTCTACTAAAAATAGAAAGAAATTATCTGGCCAACTAAAAATATATATAGAAAAAATTAGCCGGGCATGGTGGCACATGCCTGTAGTCCCAGCTACTCGGGAGGCTGAGGCAGTAGGATCGCTTAAGCCCAGGAGTTTGAGGTTGCTGTGAGCTAGGCAGATGCCACGGCACTCTAGCCCGGGCAACAAAGTGAGACTCTGACTCAAAAAAAAAAAAAAAAAAAAAAGGATCATAATAGTCTTTCAGAAAGCAATCCAGATTTCCTTTTCCTAGGTATTTCATATTATTTGAAGGGAAAACTATGTAAAAAGTTGATATTTCAGTTAAATAAAAGAACACATCCTACCATGGAGAATAACAGCCATATAATACCGTTTCTTCAAATCTTGTCATAATTTTCATGTCCATATTGATATTTGCATATTTTGATAATTTTTAATAAAATATTATGAATACAGAATAACTTGAATTTTCTTGAGTGAATAAAGTGTCAAGTAAAGTGGATTCAAGTAAAGTGAATTTCCATCCAAATGAGGATTTGTCTATAGTGATATACTACAACTACTGTAGTGATTGTTTCCAGAAGTTTATTAATGCTAACACAGCTGCTTCACTAAGTTCAGATAACCCGGTCTTATTTAAGCTGTGTTTGTATTAAAATAAGAAAGTCTACATAAACCAAAAATTAAAGCATAAATTTCACATGTTCAGAAATGTTGCATTTGACTATATAATAATTTCTATTAATTCAGCTTCATGCTAAGTGCCTGATGTATTGTCTCGCTTTTACTCCAGAAATTGTGTGGTATATACTTAGAATAGTAGTTACCTTGTTACAAATGAAGAAACTGAGGCTTAGAGAATTAGTCACCTACCCAAGGGCAAAGCTGGTAAGTAGCAGAGTCAAGGATTTAAACCAAGGTCTCTGATTCCAAAACCTCTCACTCTTCAGTATAAGAACTTTCCTTTTGTCTGCACAAGGAAGCTTTGTTTCAGCTGTACAATACTATGCAAATGAGGGCATTATATTAACATTCTAGGGGTTCTAAAAGTTATTCCTTAATCAGCCAATCAATAAACATTTATTTTTTGCCCACTTGTAATATTCCAGGTGAGTTCTGGGAAGGCACACAAATCTCTATTAACTATACGAAGGAGAACATCACTGGCACCTTTACTTTGAAAACATGGAACAAATATGTGTGACATATTCATAGTGGATGTGTATGTTTAGTCATAACATATATTAATCAACAGTTAACGCATTATATAATTCC
This sequence comes from Lemur catta, assembly GCF_020740605.2. Lineage (NCBI taxonomy): Eukaryota > Metazoa > Chordata > Mammalia > Primates > Lemuridae > Lemur > Lemur catta. The sequence goes on from NC_059135.1 coordinate 70,513,615, forward strand.
TGTATGTAATGTGGTATTGTAGAAAGAGTAAATAAGGATTTTAATTGTCTCACATTGAATCGTTCTTTAATTCTGGACCTTGGTAAGTTGCTTATGTCTTTGAACCTTTCTAAAGTGGAATGAGACAAATGAGACATTGCTGTTAAGCACCTGCAACAGTATCTGGTGTGTGGTTGGCTGAAAAATAAAGCACTCTACCCTCACTTCACCTGTGTATCCAGCTGGATGTGTATCTGTGTAGACATAGCCTCCCCTGAACTCTCACTGGCCTCTAAATCCTAAATCTGACGAAGTGGCCACATTCGCTTCCTTGGTCATCCTTATATTTCCCCACTTTACAAAGTTTACATGACATAGGAAGAGAGCAGAATGTTCTTGATTCCACATAGGGAACACTCTTTTCCACTTTTGCCCTGTGATCATGCTGATGGAGACAATGACCTTGAATTCTGGTCATTTAACCTACAAAGCAGCTGGTCTTTCCCTGAGTGGCAGAAAACTTTTTTTCCTCTTTGAATCTTACAAAATTCATATAATTCAGCTGTTGCTTCCTCCTCAGTCACCTTATAACTCTACTCAGAGTAAGAGAAGAGTGTTGTCAGAGTGTTGTCCTACCGGGGCTTCAGATTCTATAGCCGTGAGACTGCAGATTTCCTAGTCCACATCAATTCTTGCTTTATCAGGTCTCATAATAGAAATTTCATATATTGGTTTGCTATGTATTAGGACTAATTGCCTTAGAAAATCTTATCCCTATTTTTTTAAAAAAAATTTCTTCAATCTAGTTGCTTTAATGGTGACCCTAGAATAAAAAAAAACCAAAACCCTGAAAATATATAAAATTTGATTTCAAGTGCCAATACAACTCGATTAAAGAGCAAAAGTGTCCCAAGCCTATCCTTTACTGACCACGGTGCCACATTCCGGGCGGAAGCCGGCGTGGAAGCAGTGGGGTCTGGCGGTTCACAGAGCGGCCCTCGGTGTTGCTCAGACCTGGATTTGAGTCCAGCCTACTAGCTGTGTGATTTTTGAGTACATGCTTGGTCTTTTTGGGCCAGTTTTTCTATCTATAAAAAGGGGAATGATGATAACAATAAAACAAACAACCTCAAAGATGGTGGTATGGCTTATATAAAAGCATGCATGCAAAGCACAATGTTTAATATTTAGTAAGGAATCACAAATACTAGCTATCATTATAAAATGGACATGGTCAAGGTGCCTTACTCTCTTTTGAAGAGGTTGCATATATCTGAAGATCAAAGAATATAATCCTGTTAATAGCATACTAAAGTGTGTAAAATATGTTATATAAGAAGGCTAACATTGAGACATTGACATTTCTAGTTTACTTTTTTGGCTACTATATTAGTTTCTTGGGGCTGCCATAACAACATACTACTAACTACTGGCTTAGAAAACAGAAGTTATTGCCTCATAGTTCTGAAGGCTGAAAGTCCGAAATCAAGGTGTTGGCAGGGCCATGCTCCTTCTGAAGCTCCTTCTGGATCCTTCCTTTGCTCCTACAGCTTCTGACAGTGCAGGTGTTCCTTGACTTGTGATGGCTTAATAATTTCTTCCTGTGTCTCTTCACAGTATCTTCCCTCTACTGTTTGTCTCTGTGTCTAGATTTCCCCTTTTTATAAAGACACCAGTCTTACCGGTTTAGAGCCCACTCTCATGATCGAATTTTAACTGGATTGCCTCTAAAAAGACCCTGTTTCCAAATCAGATCACATCCTGAGATACTGGAGGTTAGGACTTCAACACATCTTTTTCAGGGGACACAGTTCAAACCATATCAGATATATATTCTCTAGCGTTGTTGGTAACTTTGAGCTCCACTGATGAAGTTGCCTCACTCTTGTAGAGTTTATTGACTGCTGTTAATTGGATATCTCAGAATGTGTGGGTCGTATTTCATCTGTAGCCTTCAGGTCTGGTAAAAATTTGTAATCCTGGCACAGATCCCTTCTTCCAAAATGTCTGCTACTTGTTCAGTGGCCCATTTTACTATCTCTTGAAAGTGCCCTCCACTCTTTATTTCATAATTTATAATTTTTATTGTATTGTAAAATATAATAAAATTTTTATTATAATTTATAAAAACTATGTTTTCATAATTTTTAAAATTCTAAAATTGTAAAAGTAATATGTGCTTACTGTAACAACTCAGTGATATATAAAAGTTAGCTGCCTCTCCCTAGCTTTCTTCCATTTTTACCTTCTCCAACATTAAAGTCAATATTAACAGCTTGGTGTCTCTCCTTCCATGTATTTCTTCATGTACAACCATGTGCAAATATACCTTGCCATTTTTTTTGGTTTTTAATTAATTAATTAATTTTGAGACAATGTCACTCTGTTGCCTGGGCTAGAGTGCAGTGGCATTATCACAGCTCACTGCAACCTCAGACTACTGGGCTCAAGCAGTCCTCCTACCTCAGCCTCCCAAGTAGCTGGAAGTACAAGCGTGCACTATGACGCCTGGCTAAGTTTCCTGTTTTGTGTAGAGATGTGGTGTCGCTATTTTGCTCAAGCTGGTCTTGAACTCCTGGCCTCAAACCATCCTCCTGCCTTGGCCTCCCAGAATGCTAGGATTACAGATGTGAGCTACTGCACCCAGCCTGGTTGTTTATTTTTACAGAAAATGAGATTGTGTCATATTTATTACTTTGCTTGCTTGCAGGTCAATAATGAGAGAACTGTCTCTCTTTTTAATAGTTGCGTAATATTTGGATGTACTACAACTTTTCAGTGGTTCACTTATTGATGGAAATTTAGATTGCAGTTTTTCCATTTTGAGCTGTAGGAGATGTTAAGTAGAGGTGAAACTCATCCCTTTGTTTTCCTACTGTGTAACTTGAATAATTATTATTTTTTCAGAAAAACCCCAAAATGTCAATTCTTAACAGATACAAGAATATCTGGAAGGATTTCATAGAGTGATAGAAGAGGTATCCCACCCATTGCCACTTTGTTGCCTTATGCCTTCATTTGAAAAAATGACAAAGAGAGTTCTTGAGACCAAGGGGGAGCTTTCAAATATGATTTGGAAGCTTCTTTGAGCCTTTAATTTAATGGTGCCTGAGTTTCACTAATTTAGTGTTGCCATGTTCCTTTTCTAAGCCTGAAAATATGCCTTCATGTGTCACGTACTACACATGTTGTTACCAATTAGACTGGACAAGCAGGCTCTTCAGGAAAAATAATTAGAACACACAAAAGGTATCCTGGATTTTTAAGTAAGCTTAAACTGATGTTACCTGCCACGTTAGAGCAATTTCAAGGCTTAGTTTGTGCATAGAGATATCAGTAACAGGCTTCCAGACATTGTGTTCTAGTCGCTAGTTAGCATCACTCTTATAAACTGGTTCTATTTTCAGAGCAAGCCCAGGACAGATTCCTTGACAATTCTTGGTCAATAGCCAGCTAGTATACTGCGGTGACCTGGGATAACCTGAGAGTTCAACTGCAAGAAATGAGTTTGTAGGTTTATATGTTTTAACTGATGAAGAATGGAGGAGGGAATGTGGTTTACTTGGATATGGTACTGGCATGTTTTTATTTTCTACTTTTTAAAAGCTCATGATAAAAGCAAACTTCAAATAATACACAAAGGTATGACGTGACCAGTAAAAAACTGGAGTCCCATAGTACTAATCCCCAGAAGTAGCTACTAACACTTTCTATCTTCAAGATGTATTGTTAAGTGTAAAAAACGTTAAGTTGTAGAACATTATGTACAGTATATGTTATATCTATTCCATAATGAACTATAATGTAAATATTATATACATACATATGTAAAGACATGCATATATATACATATATATTTTAAAAAATAAGTGGATATAAAAATAAAGGCATTTATACAGTGTTCTAGAACTTTCTCTTTTCACTAAACAGAATTACCTTCAACATGTTTTTATAACAGTATATCTAGATCTACCCCATTCTTATCAGTTTCTGCCTAGCAATCCTCTGTTGGGTTGTGCCATAATATTTGTTTCCCCAGGCCCCTACCAATGGGCACTTATGCAATTTGCAGTGTTCTGATATTACAACCAGTATTGCAAACAACATCCTTATACAACTATCTTGGTGCAGTCATGTGTATTAAATTTTATATTTACAAATTTATTAATGATTTTTATAACTTCAGGGATATGGGTCATGCTTCAATATTCCTCATATAAAAAGGTAATATATATACTTTATTCTGACATTATTTTAGTTTAATTTTCTTGCCACTTAAGTCTTTGATCTACATGAAATTTTTAGGGAAATAAAATAAATTCCTACAAATAAAGTAGGAATCCACTCTAGGATTTTTCTTGCCCAAAACCAACCAGCTATCCTAGTATCTATCATTAATTAATTGTCTTCCTGCCCCACCCCAATTTTGAAGGACTGCATTTACTATTATTCAAAATGCCCACATGCTATTTATAGGACTTTTCCTGAACTCTATATTTATGGTTATTTTGCCTGTTTCTGTGCTACTATCAAATGGTTTCAATTTGTTGTAGCTGTATAATACAATTTGATATTTGGTAAGGTTAGTTCCTCCTTTCAATTATTTTTTTCCTGACACTTTTCCTGGTCTTTATCACAATTTTTTTCCCATGTGAATTTGGGTATGATTTTGTGAAAATTTTCTCCAAATAACCCTATTTGTATTTTGATTATAATTACATTAAGTTTAATATGGGGAAAATTACATATTCATAATACTGAATCCTCTCACCCCAGAACAATGCATGACCATCTATTCAGTTCTTCTTTTATGATTATCAGTGAAGATTTATGTTTTTCTTCATACAGAGTCTGGAAATTTCGCCCCAAGCATTCTACATATTTTGTTTTTGTCCTAAATGGGTGTGGGTTTTTTTTTCTCCCTTTGTCATCTATCTGGTTATTAGTTGCATAAAGGAAAATGTTTGATTTAGATATATTAATATAGTAACCAACAATTTAGTCAATTCTTAATAGTTTTACAGCTGATCCTTCTAAGTTTCCCAGGTATACAGTCATATTACCAGCAAATAAGGATAGCTGGTGCCTCTTCTTTCCACTAAGGAGATTTATTTTCCATGTTGATAAATTATTTGTGTGCTGTTACAAAACAAAGACAATAGTATCTTCTGCTTTCTAATTCACATAGGTTAAAGCTTTCAAACTCCAGGTCACGACCCATTTGTGGGTCATTAAATTCATTTAGTATAATATGACCAGAATTTTTAAAAAATGAAATAGAATACAAATAGAATAGAAAAATATAAGAGAGCATTACGTATAGTAAGGGTTATGAATCTTATCTTTTATTAATGGTTGTATGCATGTGTGTGTGCATTTACTGGATCATTGGGTAAAATTAATTTATTACTGTAGGTTGTAGTAAAAAAATATTTGAAATACACTCATATAAGTGATTTCTTTCTGGAACTTACAAATAGTTTCTTCTATTTTCTTTCTAATTCCTTTTCTTCTGGCAGTTGGAGGATACCGTGTCTTCTTGGCTCCGTTTCCCCTGGCCTCCCCATGGGTAAGAGGAGGACTGAGTAGAATTACGTAAGCACTGAGATGCTGGTCAGCCGTGCCATGACAGTAGGTAGCCGAATATCCAGGAGACGGAGACCAAAGCCAGGTTGCTGAAAAGAAGTAGAAAGTGAAGGAACTATTTGTTGAGTTCAGACAGTATAGTGAGTTCACATCTTTTGGGGGTTCTTTTTTTGGAATTATTTACCAAATGAAGTATAAGGATTGGGTACCTGCATCTTGATTTTTCAACTACCATTGTGACAACTTAGGCAACTCGGTTTCTCAAGGAAGCAGAAATAGTGAGATATAATCGGGGCATAATACTTTGAGAGTTATGCACCTACATGTTTATGGACTGCCTACCAAGCACAAAGGGATGTCCTAGGAGGCAGAGGGATAAATGAGGCAGAGTCCTTGTTTTCTTGGGCTGCTTTCAGTTTTTTTTACCATATAGTTGTTCAGATTGCTACACTTAGTCCAGTTTTCATATATCTACAATTTAACACAAAATGTAGAAAGTGCTGCAGAAGGGGGCATCAAGTCAGTCAAAAGCTGCCTCTTGTAAGTTGACGGTCATTCAATAATAAAAAGGTATTTTTTAAAAAATTGGGCAATACATTGGGCTATTATTTGCTCTGATGCCCTTTTAAAGAGACAGCTGTCCATACTCAGCATTTGAAGCAGCCCTGGGGACCAGGCTCTCCTGTCATGCCCCTGAGCAGCAGGAGCTGACAAAGCCTCAGTCTGCGGCTCGGCTATGCACACGGCCCAGTCTGCTGCTGCCGCCTCCTGCTCACCGCCAGCTGGGCTTACTCACAGCCCCTCGTACCTCTCCATCCTATGGCCTTTCAGTTTCTGCTGCCACCTGTCCAGTGTTTTTCGTTTTTCTCGTGTTTGACTCTCAAGAAAGCAGGAGAGAGGGGAAAAGCAGAAAGAGAAATGAGTCCAATTGGTCAAGCCGTCTTCTGCTGTGCCAGAGCTTTCCACTTTCCAGCCCATTGGCTCCTCCCAGCAATCTTGCTATTCTCTTGCTTGGTCTTCACTTGCACAACCCTGGGATATGTCATTCTCCACCTACGTAGCACCTGCACCCCTGCAGCTGGATGGGACTAGAGGAAAGCACACATCACACTGACTCACTCGAAATTTGTGATCATTCATCTCAAGTGAGTCACCAGTGCTGTTCACCAGTTATGCCACCTTTGGCTCGTCCATTCACTCTCCTGCTTTTCTGGACAACCATTTCATTCATACCTTCTGTCCCTCCTCAAACCTCCAGCACCTCCTGCCCCATCCTCACTCTCAGCAGATGACTTTGTTTCTTATTTTAACAGGAGCAATTGGAAGAGAACTCGTGTAGGGTCTCATCAGCACATCTTCCTGCCTACCTGTGACTCTGCCCATGTTCTCTGCCTTCCCTCCCATAACTGCATGAATGTCTCATGTGCTTAGCCCAACTCCACTTGTGCAATAGACTCATCTCTCCTTGCCTACTCAAGAGTGTTGCTCTAGCAATTCACCCTATTCCTACACCACCGGTTTTCCCCCTCTACTGAATCATTCTCATCTGCAATACTAATGTCCTTTTCTTCCTCCCACGTTAGAACATTGTCTGTGGATGCTTCTTCCTCCTTCTCCTATCCATTTCTCCCTTCCATTTTTAGCAGGCATTCTTAACATTTTTGTGCCATGAATACCTTTAATGGTCTGGGGAAGCCTATGGACTCCTTTTCAGAATGACATTTTTAAATGCTGAAACTAAAACATAGGACTACAAAAGAAACACATGATATTGGAATATAGTTATCAAAATAACTTTCAACTGTTATGATATGGTAACATGTTATTCTTTATTAATGCACTAAATAATACATTTAAAATAAAAGCAAGCTAAAGTTAAATTTTATTTTCAAAAGATACACTGCTGCAAAGGTTCCCTCCAGTCACTACTCTTGTATCTACCTGTGTTGCAAAAGGTGGTGCTATTTTATGAGAATTAAGAAAAGAGTTAGAGGAAAGTCAAAATAAAGATGTAATTTTTTTCCATCTAAATCTCTGAGCTTTCTGAATTCTATCCACAGATTCTTTGGGGACCCTAATTTAAGAGGCCCTGCTTTTTATAGCAAAATTCCTTGCAAAAGTTGTTCTATTCCCTGCCTTCTACTCTTCTTCCCTTTCTCTATTGAGCCTGCTCCAGTTAGGCTTTTGCCCCCATAATCTAGTGACACTGTTCTTATCAGGGTCACCAATGACTTCCGTATTGCTATGGCCCATGATCTTGTTGGCCTTATCAGCAGTGTTTGGGACAATTGATCATTCTTCTTGATACACTGTTAGTCACTTGGCTTCAAGGATACACATGCTCTTGGTTTTCCACCCTCTTTTTTGGCCACTTATTCTCAGACACCTATACTGATTCCTCATCTCCTGACTGCTAGATCTTGGAGACCCAGGACTCAATCCTTTGACATCTTTTCTGTCTATCTGTATGTGTTCTTTTATTTATCTCATCCATCCTTGAGGCTTTAAATATCCAATGTATTCTAATGTTTCCCCCAAAATTATAACTTCGGCTCCAGCCTATCTCTTGAATTCCAGCTGTCTACTTAGTGTCTCCACTTAGCTTCCTAATAGGCAAACAAAGTAATTTTGTCCAGATCTGAGTTCCTGGTGTCTTCCCCAAACCTGCTTTTCCTGTGTGTTCTCTCCCAACCCAGCAAATAGCAGCACCATTAGTCTAGTTGCTTGGGTCAAACAACTTGGAGTCATGTTTAACTCTTCTTTCTCTCACATCCCACACCTGATCCATCAGCAAATCTTGTCAGTGGCAGCTTCACAGTATGTCCTAGATGTTTCCATCCTCTACCACCTCACTGTGGCCCCCTGACATCAGGCCTCCCCCTGGAATTCTGCCCTAGCCTCCTTGCCCCTTCCCTGCTCCTTTTTTCTATCCTTAAATTTGGAAGTTTACAAATCTTACAACCAACCCACCCACCCACTCTGCTCCTTTGAATTCAGAAGAAATATGCACAGTTGCCAAACTGTATCCAAAACTCTACCAGCTGCCAAGTATTGCTAATGTACATGATTCCAAAATCATTGATATTCTCCTATGAGCGACTTATGGAATTCATTCATTAGCAAAATCATTAACTTGATATGATTTTAAATGCAGCTCTGCAGGTTTGATATCCATATAAAGACACTTTTAAAAGCATGATACCTCAACTTAGGACCTTATTCTTAAAGGATGCTCAGAAATTGTTTCAAACGTTCAAATGAAATTGGGACAAATATTAAGGAATTATGTTATTTCTGTTATGTGACTGCCAAATACACGAAATATATTAGCTAATAGCTGTGTCCTACTGTTCATTCTCTGCTATGGAATCAGAAAATAATAGAAATCCTTCAAGTAATTTAGAGTGCAAGTAACTTTTCTTAGCAATTAATTAAGTCATTTGTTCAGTAAACACTTAATGAATGGCTTTTATGTGCCAGGCACTCCAGTGGGTGCTGGGGATACAAAGATGAATAAAATCTGGTGAATGTTCTCAAAGAGATCACAGACAAAGGGAGAGGCAGAGGAGTAAACAACTAGGTACAGTACAAATGTGATACGCACCATGATAGAGGTAACAGGTGTTAGGTGCAGCAATAGCACAAAGAATGGAATTCTCAGCTCTGTTTAAAAGGATCAGGAAGTTTCACCCTGAAGCATTGTGTGGAATTCCATGAAAAATGATATGATCTTGGTCCCAATGTGTGAAGGGTACCCATCCTTACCACACCTCAACTCTGTCCCTACACAGAGTTGGCTTGGAATTCTAAACAATGAAAAACAGCTATCATATGTATCGTAAATACCCTGTGTTGGAAAAATGCCAGTCTGAAGCATTCCAGGAAGTGGAATCTGTTCTGAAAGTTCCTAAAACTTCCTAAAGTAGATATATTGTGGAACCGCTCTTTTTCATTCAGGGATTAGGAGAGCTTCTTAGGGATTCCTACATTGTAAATAATTCACCTCCATCCTGTTACAACTTTTCTCCATGGTGGTGTAATTATTAATACAATCTAGGAGATTTCAGAATAGATTTCACACACATGCACATACACATATACACACATGTATGTATGTATGCATGTGTATAATGTATCGGAGAGTCATATTTAAAAACTATTAATAGTTCCCCTGAATGGAGATGAAATGGAAAGTTACAGAGAAGTATTAGAAATTACAGAATTATAACATACTGTCTCAGTATGTTGAAATATTACCTTGCTCTAATCTTACTTTACTTAGAATAGGGTACGTGGAACCAGGAAACAGTCTCCCAATCTTCCTCATTTTACTTAGGAGGAAACTGAGACCAGTTTGGGAGTGAGGGACTTTCCTGGAGTTACCCACCTGATCTGCAAAAGAATTGGGACCAGAACCCAAGTTTTCTATCTCGGTCTTGTGTTTCTTCCACTTTGTAAATGTGCTTTTATTGGCTGATACTTAGAAACTTTTCCCATTAGGATTCTGTAGGCCAGTCTGAGATTGTCTGGCCAAGAATTGACATTTTGTTCTTGAAGAATGGAATGTCAGCTAGATGCCATCCTGGCTTCCAGCCAGGCCTCCCAGACTTCCCCGTCCCCCCGCCCCCATCTAGCTGCTACAACAGAAAGGCCACGTCATAGCAAGGGGCCACATGAGGTCATGGGCCTGGTGCCAAGACTGGGGAGCAAAGCACAGAACTTCGGTCTGTGCAATGCATGGAAAGCCGAGCTAGCACGCTAGAGGTCTAGTGCATAAATAAAGAGCTAGATGGAATGTCAGAGTCTTTCTGCACAGTCTGCCATCAGGAATTGAGAGGGCAAATGAGGTCAGAGCCTAAGGGCGAAGTGGTGGAGTCCTCTGGAACTTCAAGAGTTGGAGCCAGGTTCAGAATGGAAGCAACAGCTAGCAGGGGGACTGAACACATAGCCGGGGGGAGCTAAATCTGACCTGCAGTTGCTTTTGTTTGGTTGAGCATAGTTGTTATTTTTTACAATAATACTGAAGATACTTTTAGGAAGGTCATGTACTCTGCATTTCGCCACAGTCCCACCTAATGTCTGACCCCTGCTCAGCAGGTCGTCACTGTGCCCAGCCTTGCTGTTTCTTCAGAGTTCCGGGTATTGCACAGCTGGGCGGGGAGGGAACACAGTTCCTTGCCACAAGCTGGCAATCCTCACAGACGCACAAATATGAATGTGGATAAATTCCAACTTGAAGTTATTTCACCACAGGCAAAATCAACAAACCCTGGGTATCGACTAGATTTGCTCCTGTAGGAATCAACTCAATATTTTATGAAACTGACTTGAAAAGTTCAAAAGGTCTCAAAATAATGGAATGAAAACAGGATTTGTGCTTCCTATCAACTGCTTGAGTCCACAAAATACAACTGCCTTGGTAAATATCTTTTGGAAAGTTCTGATTGTCAGGAAACTCCAGACTATACATGCCAAAGATCTGACACTGGAAATGAATCTTATAAGCTCCTGCCTTACACAGGGCAAATTTCATATAAACTCCTTGTGGGAGGTAGAACGATGGTTGCCTGAAGATGTCCATGTACTAATCCCTGGAAGCTGTGAATATGTCAGGCTTCATGATGAAGGGCAATTGTGGTTGCTTGTCAGCTGACCTTGAGATGGGGAGATCCTTGATTATCCCAGTGGGCCCAGAGTAATCACTAGCGTCCTTGTAAGTGGAAGAGGAGGCAGAAGAGAGAGAAGAGATGGCAACATGAGAAGGACTCAGTCTGACATTACTTCTTTGAATATGAAGGTAGGAGGCCACGCACGAGCCTAGGGAGGCAGGTGGCCTCTAGAAGCTGGAAAAGGCAAGGAAACGGATTCCCCCCTAGAGCCTCCAGAAGGCACATAGCCCCGCCAACACCTTCATTTCAGGCCAGTGAGATCCATTTTGGACTTCTGACCTCCAGAACTGTAAGATGATAAATTTATGTTGGCTTAAGCTGCTACGTTTGTGATCATCTGTTACAGCAGCAATAAGAAACTGATTAACTCTTAGATGAGAAACGGGTGAATGAGGCATGACTAGATCAGTGTGGTTCATTTACTCTCATTCATGTTTTTTAACACATTGACTGCCATACTAGAAAAAAAATTCTTTTCCCTGGGGCCATGGTGTTTTATTAAAACAAATAATTCTTTCTAATTTGTTATTTTTTTATTGTTTTCTGTGCATAAGTTATATGCAATGCAGTCCACATTTTTAGAATTAAATTGTCAATATTAATTGTAACAATAAGAACATCAACAAGTAAGATTTTCATGAACTGACTGGCTGCAGGGTTTTGCTTCACGAGGCCCCAAGCTCAAAAGTAACCTGAATTAAATACACATGGCAGTCAATGTGTTAAACCAAGATTCACCATTTGATATCTAAAATTTGTCATTTATAACACTCATCATTTTCAGATGATGAAACTGTGGCTTGTTTCAAAAGGATAATGTTTATGAAACTCTTTCAACTTGCTGCCAATCAAGTGGGTTTTCAGATGGCAAAAGCTAAGAATTCTAAGGCCAACTCTCAAAATCTTGAAGACCCGTTGTAACCTAGCCACTTAGTACTCTTTCACTTGACAGTTCTGATCATGATCATAAAATAGAGTTGCATGTTTAGATGGAAATTTTTGTTTGGTAAATAGAGAACCAAATTATAAATTACATTAGACAGATAGATGTCTGAGGTTACTACAAAGAGTCTAGACTGGTAAAGTAAAAAAAGGAATATAAATGAAGTCTTTTTACAATCGTTCTAATTCTATTAATTAGTATCCACAAAGGAAAACACATTCTGACACCTAATAATTTCTAAATTGGTGTGACAGTTACTGGGTTGCCACAATAGGATCACCAGATATATACGAGGAGCTAATTGCAAGGCATTTAATTTGGAAATCAAAACCATTGCAAAATGGCTTCATAGCTGGATTTTTTGGGTGTTTGTCACGGACGGGAAGAAATATGAGCTAGTTAGGAATTGAGTCTTGTCTTGTCTGAACTTTCCAAGGTCTATTCTGGCTTTTAGTTGTGTGAGAAAACATTCAGTTATGGGTAGTTGTTTTGTTTTTCAAACTTGTACTTAAGAGGTGCATCTTTCAAGGTGGATCTGGTTTTAAGGTTTTCTTTACACATGGCTAGATCATGGTTCTCAAAAGTGTGCATGGAGGACTGATGTAAAAATAAAGGGGGGCATCTAAATAGGAAGGAGGAAAAAGGGGGGAGGTGAGCTGGGCCAGGACTACACGAGGTAAGTGAGGAGCCTAGGGTGGAAGTTTAAGGAGGTGCACTCTCTGGAGTGTCACAAGCCATCCTGTACTTGCTGGCCCCTGAGGGTGAGCGCCTCCTTGCATTTCGTACCCAAGGCCTCTCTGGCCTCAATAATCTTACCCTGGAGGTGAAGGCCTCGCACTGGCTGAGGGATATGGGCCTGCCTCTAGCTTAGAAGTCAAGTTTTGTCTTCAGAAAACTCACACATTCCAGACCACCCTGTCGCGCCACACTCGCCTGCAAGGACGACGCAACAAACTGGAGTTCTTCCAACAGCAGTTTAATGAGGCATCTAGTCTAGTTACATGGCGAGAGACCCCGAACAGGAAGGACAGTGGGCTTATATACCATTGCAGGTAGTCGTGGCGGGAAGTGATTGGTAGAGGGCCCTGACAAGGCTCCCAGCAATGATTCTATTGGCTATGTGCTCACCCGTAATCAGAGACCGCTCCCAACACCACCCCTCTTTGGCCAACCCTGGAGCATTAGAGAGAATTCACAGCAGGCCGAACTTAGTATGGCCCCAGGTCAATCCAGAATTGAACATGATCCCTCCTTTGAAACACACCTTCTGAGGATACCCTGATCAAGGTTCAAGGATCACTCTTCAAGAGAGCTTAACCCTATGTTGGCACCGGTCGAAATCACACCTTCCATGTGTTATAGAACTTCAGGGAACAGGGATTCATTCAGCCCTCTTAGATGCCTTTTGATTTCAGGAAACTCTTTTCAGTCAGTGATTATTTGAATCTGTTTTGTACAAATAGAAACATTTCAAATTTTATAAAATCTGGACAAAGTCAGAATGGTGACGGTAGTGAATAAGATATTTGCTTCTCTGGACATGCTGCCTCTGTCAGTTCTGCCTGTGTGCAAGGGGTCACTTGCATGCAATGCTCATGCTGCACAGTGCAGATGTAATACAGATTTTAATATTTGGAGAAGAATTTTTACTCAGCTATGTAGCAGCATGCACACATCCCTTGAACTCTCATCCCACAGCTTAGACTAGGCATGGATGTCTGCATGCACCATAGCCACAGCTCTGGGAGATAATGCTGTGTGTATTTATAGGGCCGGTGGCCAGGGACCACCTATGTGATTGTATAACAATGGACACTGTCTGGTCAGGGAAGTGGCCTTATTAGAAAGGGAGAACCTCTGGAGCCCAGTGGTTGGTATCAGCCTATTTTTCTGTTTAGCTGAGCCAGCTTTCTGCTAAGCTAGCAAAAGAGGGAAGGAAATGAGTCTCTGGAGACATCCAGATTTGCCTCTTGCTAACCACAGGTTTACCGTTCTCTTTACTTGACCGTAAGCAATTTGGGAGAGACAACATTGTACGGATCTTTGCAACTTCTATGGTGTCCTGCCTGTGGTTGATGCTTAATATTAACACATACTTGTTGACTGAATAAATGCAATAATAGACTTCAATCACTGCTGAATGACTGCTGTATTAAAAAAATAAATATATGCTCTTGTGGGAACCCAAAAACATGGGCTGTGTCTTTATAATGGCCAACTACATATTTTGGCAGAGAGCAAACCAGTACATATGGTTGAGGGAGGCTGTTGTATCTTAATGTGGAAATTGGTAGCACCCTTTCCTCCCCACCCCCCAGCCCTTTTCACTTTTGTTTCAAAACATTTGTTTCTGCCATATTGAGAGGAGGAGTTAAGACAAAAGACCTCCTTTAGTTGTCAGTGCATTGGAGTTTCCAGCCAAGTTTCTCCTTAACGCCTTTCTAGTTGCACATAGACAAAGCACGTGGAGGGGAGAAGAAGTTTGGGGGTAAACTACAATGTTTATTTCAGGACTATTATTCTTGTGTAGATTTGATATTCGTAATAACAAGGACAGTCATCATCATCCTCCTAATTATAGCTAATATATTTTTGAACATTCACTGTGTTTGCACTGTGCTGAGCTCTTCATGTGAATTACCTTAGTCTTCAGTACTATGTGGCAGTTACTCTTTGTTAACAGCACATTCCCGGATCCGAATTCACCTCAGAGTCCTTCCAGGTGTTTGTTTTATAATTATATTCTCATACTTCAGAAGCTGTCATATATAGGGATCCTACTGACAGCCAGTCAAACAGGTTCTACCTGGATCTTCCTAAAGCCTTCCAAATTGGCAGCCATCTTTTCCATCCATTATGACTTCAATCTTTCAGAGCAGGGAGCTACAGTCTATTCTGGGTATTCAAGGAGTATGTGATCAAAACTCAGCTTACACATATTGGTTAACATCATATTATTATAATATCCCTGCATCCTAGCTGTCTTCTTACTGAAGCATTTGTCTAAAAGGAAAGCTGCATTTGGTTACCTGGTAAATAGTTTTCTTGTTAATCAGAAAAACGCAAACATGTTTCTAAATGTATCATTTAATTTTGAAAAAGCAAACTGCTTATTAAGGAGAGCTGATGATTCTATACCAGGGTTTCTGAACTTTGGCACTGTTAACATTTCTGACCAGATAATTCTTTGTCGTGAGGACTCGTCCTGTGTATTGTAGGATGTTTCGCAGCATCCCTGGCTTCTACCCACCAGATGTTAGCAGCATCCCCTCCCCCACAGTTGTGAGGATGAAAAATGTGGCTGGATGTTGTGAAATGTCCCTTGAGGGGCAAAATTGCCCCCAGCTGGAAACCACTGTACTAAGCCCAGGGTTAAAAAAGCTTTGCCTTGCACCAGAACAGAAATCTGATGTTTCCTCTTATATCTCTGCAGTCAGATTGTATGCAGTTTCAATATTTTGGCTTTCTGTGTTAGATATGAGCAATCATTAAGTACTTTGTAGTCCTTAGATAAATACAAATATGTATAATTCCCTCCCTTCAACAGTTTATAATCAAGATAAGATTTAAGATTTTTTAGTTGACTATCTTAAAACTGGTGATAGAGTCTTATGTTGAATGTTTTATTCCACAATAGGTCTTTTTTTTTCCCAATGGAAAGCTTTTAAAATAGCCATGAACAATTTTATGCATTAAGCACTTTTATTCTTCCAAATGTTTATATAAATATAAACTAGTCCAATTTGTATCTTTCTTGATATCTCATGTATTTCTATTTGTTTTTCTCTATTACAAATAGACAGGGATTGTATCAGAAAATTATGCAGAAGGGAACCTAAGTCTCTCATTTTATTCTTAAAAAAGGAGATAAAAGAATGTAATCACATAAAGAGGCCTAAACACCTCAAGAAAGGATCCATTAGTAAATAAATTAGTCAAGGGTAAAAACTTACCTAAGGTTTTCTTTCTTTCTAAATTTATCCAGTCAATGTTTTTTAAGCATAACACCTCTTCCCTTCCTTTAAAAAAAATTCTTAAATCCTTTACATTGGCATTTTTGCATCTCAGTTAAAGAAAATGGGTTTGGCCAGGGCAGGGTGGCTCACACCTGTAATCCTAGCACTCTGGGGGGCCAAGGCAGGAGGAGGATTGCTTAAGCTCAGGAGTTCAAGACCAGCCTGAGCAAGAGCAAGACCCAGTCTCTACTAAAAAAATAGAAAAATGAGCCAGGTGTCGTGGCATGCGCCTGTAGTCCCAGCTTCTTGGGAGGCTGAGGTGGGAGGATCACATGAGCCCAGGAGTTTGAGGTTGCAGTGAGCTATGATGATGCCACTGCACTCTACCCGGGGCCACAGAATGAGACTCTGACTCAAAAACAAAGTGAAAATATCTAAAATCCCAGACTACTCCCGTTTAAGGTACACTCTCAGAACTATAACTAAATTTGCAAAGACATTTAGGGCATGAGATTTTATAACCTATTTCAGAAACCTAGTCCTGTGTCTAATTACCTTTACTGTCCTGGTCAGAAATGTATTCTTATGTCTGACTTAAATCTCTCATGCTGCAGCAAGGCATGTTTTCTGCCCCTCTGCCCTCACTGAAAAATGGCTGTTCCCTAGCCCTTGAATTTGAGCCATTCAAATTCTTAAAGCATGTTATTTAAAATCGTCTCCTGGCTTTCTATCTTCAGATGAGTTGATCCAGATTTCTTTGCCATGATTTTCATAAACCTTTCATTCATCCTCTGCAACTTTGCCCATGCTTCCTTCAGGCTCTTCACTTTCCTTTGAGTGGCAGATCCCTGAAACCAAGCAGGGCTGGGGATGCCAGGAAGGTACCTTGGAGGGCCGACACTTGGTGCACCTGTTCAGGTATCCTGATTGGCCTTAATTGACTGTTCTAGCTGGAATAAAATCCTCTCTCCTTTATCATCAAGCGAAAGGTTCAGCTTCTCTTTGTCTTAAAAACAGTCTCTGCATAGTATCTGATTTCAAACTTTCCAAAGTGCTCAAGTTCACCACCTCTCCCTAAATATACCACCGTCTATCTTATAAGGCTGCTGGGAAACACGGAAATCAGCAGCAAATGAGCTCCTTATTTTCTGTTTTTAATGCTCTGTGCCACTTGAAAGGCCCTTTTGCTGCAGCCAGACTCTCTCCTGGTGCCTTTGTTCCTGTTCCCTGTGCCCTGTCTCCCCAGCCTCCCTGCCTGGGCTTTGATAGCAGCCGATGCCCGTCCCAACCCCACCATCTCCCCCTGCAGCTCCTTTGTTCTAACCCGTGGTACCAAGCTAGGCTTCAGGACAAAAGCCTCCTGAAGAATTTTTGAGAATGTTTGATCCACCTGTGACCCCTTTGAAAAACCAACTCCCGAAGCTCTTTGTTGCTGGTTGTTATCTTTGCTATTATCTCTACTCTACCTCAGTTTCTTTTATTTAGAAACTGTATGCTGACCTGATTGAAATATTCTTAGCCCACTTGAGTGAACAGCTGTGGCAGCCGCTGAAGAGGACTTTCCTTGCTGCCTCTTCCTGGCTGAGGCCAGAAAAGGAGGGGCAGGGCCCGTCCATCCCTCCTGAGAGGAAGGAAATAGGAGAAATGGCTGATATGTTTAACAGATCTTTGAAGCAATTTTTCTTATTCAAAAATCAAGTCAATATTTGATTTTAAAAAGCATGCACTAAATGCAATATGGTTTCCCGAACTAGCTCCTAAAACAGAGAAAGGACATTAGTGGAAAACTGGTGAAATCTGATAAAGACTGGAATTTTGTTAATAATAATGTGCCAGTGTTAGTTTCTTAGTTATGACAAATGCACCTTGGTTAAGTGAGATGTTAACAGTAGGGGAAACTGGGTGAAGGGTTTATGGGATCTCTCTTAATGTCTTTGCAACTTTTCTGTAAATGTATAATTATTCCAAAATAAGTTTATTTTAAAAGCTAGCTTATATTTTTCTCTCCAGTAATTTGGGTCACTCACCTCTATGTCTTTAGTGGTTAGTATATTAAGGACCTGATTCAGGAAAAAATACTCACATAAAATACAGCTTTAGTATGCAGAAAAGAATTGTTAAAGCTGTAGCTTATCTATATCCCTAATGAAAATATCTGATCATATATTAGCGTCCTTCTCTATGCTATTTTCCCTACCTCCGTTCTCTGCTTATCTATAAAGTATTTACCCATTTACATGTTCCCTCAGTCAATCAACATTTATAAAACCAGGTACTGAGCTTAACGCTGGGTGGGGGGGGTGGGGGGAGATGAATAAAACATTGTTTCCACCCTCAAACAGTGCACAGGATAGTGGGGGATGAAGGTACAGAGAGATAACTGTTAAATAATGTAAGTGTAGTGGTAACAAATGTATACAGCAATTTTAATGGAAACTAAGCAAGCCCAAAGGGGGTTGTCAAAAAAAGCATCCTGAAGGTGACACACCTCTTCTTTCAGGGTGAGTAGGAGTTGGGATCAAAGTGTTGAAGAGACACGTCAGGGTAGGAGTCTGCATCATGTGTTCAGGGAACTAGGGAGCTACAAGCTTTTCAGTATAGCATGAAGGGAGACTAAGTAGGCAGGCAATAGAGCAAGATGACGCTGGATAAATAGACAAGAGTCTGTCTTAGGGCCATCAAAATGAGAGAGGCCTGTTGCTAAACAAGACTATAGTTTCACCATTTACGTAATAAGCAGATGAAAATAGTAGGACAGCAAAAGGTAAAGGCCAGAGAATTTTATCCTCCCTGTAATCTGCATCAGTTACAGTAGCTCAGACATTTCCTGAAAATATGCCTAACCCTGAAGGAGCTCTTCTTACCGTGGAAGGAGTTGGTGGCTTTCTATGAAGCTGTTAAGTATTAAATGTCCGAATTCCTTAAGTACTAAATTTGACAGTTGTTATCTATGACATTTCACTTTGACACTTCCTGTTTTATTTTTATTGCGAAGGTACATCCTCATTCTTTCAAATGCATGGCTCAGCTTGTGATTATCTGTCAAAAACTTTTTAGAGCAATTTTTATGAAAACATAGATAAGTCAAAAATTCGTGTTATTTTCGAATATGAGTTCTGTCATGGAACCAGTGCAGCGCAGACAGTTCAAAATATCAATGAAGTGTTTGGGAAGGATGTGGCTAATGAACACACAGTATGTCAATGGCTTGAGACGTTCCATTCTGGTGATTTTAATCTTGAAAATGAGCTACATGGGTGACTTGACACCAAGGTGGATAAGGATGAGCTGAAAGCTGTAGTGGAAGCAAATCCATCTCAACCTACGTGTGAATTAGCAGGGTTTGATGTTACTATTCCAATAATATTGGACCATTTGAAACAAATCGGTGAGCTCAAGAAGCTGGATAGATGGGTTCTACATGAATTAAACGAACATCAGAAGAGAAATAATCTCGAAGTTTGCCTTTCTTTGCTGTCACAATATAAAGGTGAACCATTTCTACACTGTATTGTTATGTGTGATGAAAAATGGATTTTTTTTGACAATCACAAGCATTCAGTACAATGGTTGGATAAAGATGAAGGGCCGGAACAGTCCAAAACAGAATATTCATCAGAAAAAGTTAATGGTGTTTGGTGGTCCAGTGTTGGTCTTATCCACTACAGCTTCATGAAACCTGGTCAGTCGATCACAGTGGATGTCTGCTGCAACCAGTTGGGCAAAATGATGAGGGTGCTTGTGATTAAGCAGCTGAGATTGGTCACTAGAGACAGGCCAATCCTCTTGCAAGACAACGCTCAACCACATGTTGCACAAATAACGCTGCTCAAACTACAGAAGCTGGACTTGGAAATTCTCTGTCATTTACTGTATTCACGAAACCTTGCACCAACTGACTATCATGTCTTCCAGGCTTTGGACCACTTCTTGCAAGGAAAAATATTCAATCTCAAGAAGCTGTGGAAAACGCCTTCTCATGATTTCATTGCTACTTGGTCTCCAGGCTTTTTCGCTGCTATCATAAACAAGCTACTGTGAGGATGGCAAAACTATATCAATAGTTTAGATGCATACTTTGATTAATTGTACTGCTTCTTGCTTGAGATATAATAAGCTAAATTTTTTATTTGAAATCGGACATTTCATATTAATGACCTAATTGCGTGCTCTTAATCTCTTATACTCTGCCCTAGTAGCTGGGAACAGTGGTTTATTTTTAGAGTTTATATAGGTACTAGTGCTCAATAATGATTGCTACTTAAGCAATAACATACAATGATTTTCATCCCCGTAAAAGAGTGGAAAATAAATCTTTTGCCTTTATGCATAGGACAACCAATGTCTTCAACTGCTTTCCATTTCTGAAAACTCATGTGATGAAACATGAGAAGTTTTTATTTAAAGAGGTTGATAAATTTCTCCTTTTAAAATGTCCTTACACTTGATCACACTTGAATTGGGGCTAAGAATAAAAATGCATCTGACTAATTGTTATTGATGCAGGTTCCCTCAATTTTTAGGAGAAAAATGCCAATTTTTATATTCTGGATCCATTTCAATTCTTGGAGGCAATTGAGGAGGTAGACGATGGCATGATGTGTGTGTGTGCTCCCGATGTGTGCTTGCACACTCATGTGCATAAAGACAGAATGAAGTAGCTGCTTATTCAGAGCTAGAAAGAAACCAAGTTAGACATTTGACTAAATGCCCTTTTTACTTAAAGGTGATCTGGCTATATCAGGGTCTACTCCCATTGAGTTGAATATGAAGTTTATGTAAGATGTAAGAAGTGTTGAGTATTCTTTCAGTTTTGTGAACAGTTTCATTATGAAATTACTTTAGACAGTAAATGACATACTCCCATTTCCAGTCAGTGAATACTTCTTGCAATCTAGCCCTCCTTGCCCTGCCCTTTCTGGTTGGTTTCTTCAGCTCTCATCCCCACTTGGTCATTTTGCCCTTGCTGAGCCTTACATTAGTGACATTTTCTTGAGTTGTGAAGTATAACCATTTGTTAGGTAGAGACCCTGCCCTGATCTAATGCAACTGGTACTTGAAGGAGTGAATAAGTTGAACCAGATCCCTACTCTATATTGCAAGGTATAAATAAAATACATTTACAGCTATTCTTTCACATTGTCATTTTCTTTAGGTCCCTAAAGAGAGCAAGACGGTCTATCCAAGACTTGCAAACACTTGGCTTTGACAATCGAATTATCCCCTTCTTAAGTTTACGAATTGTTCTCTGCTACAGAAATAGTTGGATTTTTAGTTTGAAAGACAAGTGTACATATGGAAAAATGTGTTTTGGTGGAAGAAATATGCATTTGCCATTATCTGTAGCATATAAGAAACTAGAAATTGATAATATATTAGCAAATGGAGTGACAGTGGGTGACTAGCAACTGGCTGATGAGAACTCCAGTTTGGGGGAAGGAAATGACTCTTCCAGGCATTTTAGGCTTGGTGGCTGAGCTTTGTTTTTTCTTTCGTTGGAAAACTGAACATTTTAGGTTCATCTGCAGGCCTACACTGCATGTAAGAGTACAATATCCTGGCATGCATGTGAACCATGTTGCAGGGCTGACAACCAAAATGAGCTGGACCTTGTTCTCACTTCATTATTTGATTGCAGACTAAGCATTCTAACTCTTTTTGGAGAAGTCTGCATTACATTTCAGAATGTTTCATTGCCAGAGATTGCATAGGTTTTAAGTGTAGTTCCTCTCTTCCTACACAGCTAAATAATCCTGGAAGCCAAAGAAATGTACTACATTTACTTCAATCTCAGTCATTAAGATGTCTCTAATTGTTACTGTCTTTATGTTGAGTATGTCAAGGTTCACTGATTAATGGGATATACCTGGATTTTTTTCCCATCTGGCTAGTGGAAGAAAATAGGAGGCTGAATAGCATCACATTTATTATGACAGTAACCAACAGGGCAACTGGAGTTAGCATAATTGTAGCTTTTGTAAATTACTCAATTGTCATTCAATAATAGGACAGTTCATTACTCGATTTTGATTGGCTAAGGAGTAATTGTGGCTCCATTTCAGCAGATAAATACTGAGGATTTGAATCTTTAGTAAAATTAATGACAGCTGGAGGAATTCCCAGCTGCATATGTAACTAGAAGTGCTTAACTACCCAATTAATCATGAATGGATGGGTTCAGTGAAACACAAAATTCAATCTGCTTTTGCAGTGGTGGTTGTGAAAAATCGGAGGCAAGCATTTTTCTTTGTTGAACGTAACTCTGAGTGGCCAGTAAAATGCCATACATTTTTAGGAGTAATGCAAAGAAATGTTTGTCCCTTCTTCCTTGTCTGCCTCCCTTCCTACATTTCTTCCTTCCTACAAGTATTTGTTATATGCCTACTTTATGCCAAGGCCATGTTGGGGACCCAAAGATGAGTGGTTATTGTCAGAAAAGTAAAACAGCCACACTTAAAATTGTAACACAGTGGATGGATGAAATGGAGTTTGCCATATAGACAGGGAGAAAAGGGGCTTTTCAAATAAGAGTCAACGCCCTGAGCAGGGAGATATCAGAGCACTTCCCTGCCTTCCACAAGTATTTTCTGAGTGCCTGCCATGTGCCACAAACTGACTGTGTGAAAAAGTGTGAGAAGCATGTTGTGGCCAGAACATGTTGGAGGAGAAAGATAAACAATGAACCCAGAGGTTGTCAGAGATAGTTTAATATGCCATTTTAATAATGTCACTCCCAGTTTTGTTCTTCTTTTCAAAGTAATTGCACATTTTTTTATATTTGTTCTAGCTTGGTGTTGATGAAATGAAGAGTAATGGTACCAAGATTTTAAGTTGATTTAGCGCATATTTATACCCAATCTTAGTAAATACACAAAAAAACGAATTACAAACTCAGCAGTCAAAGGCAGAACGAGGCTGACCCATGACACAGTAAAATACTTAATTTCGTATCTGGAAACTTCCAAATGACTAGCAGAAATGTGGCTAGCAATCCTTCAAGAGAGGGATTGAAAACTTCCTGTTTGAAAAGAAAAACTATTATCAATTATTTTAACCAGATAGCAGCAACCAAGGGTTCAAAAAAATTCTGTATGGATTATCTGTATAATGTAGGAAAATGTCATTTATTGTACACTTTGGGATAAAATCTGACGAAAATTATAGTGGATTTTTTTTTTTAATTTCTCCTCTCACCTTGTTCCACAAAGTTTTTCAGGGTGACTTAGAAGAATGTATGAAGCTGTAAAAAAGTTAGTAACCAGTAAAAGATCAGGATCAAAGAAAATATAAATTAAGATAGAAGATCTTATACCAAATGGAAAGTTAGGAATTAGCTCTGAGCTTCCTGGTGGCTGAGGCAAAAACCAAAATATAGTTACTTATAGGCTCTTCATTGTCCACAGAGAGAAAATATTTCAAGACAGATGATGATTTCATTTTTGTGATTTATGACACAAGATTCTAATACTTGTAAAGAGCCCTTGTTCATTTAGTCATCAAGGTGTAAGTTGATTGTAGCCTCATCCTTCTATGCCTTGGGGAGCATTTTCACTAGCGGACTTTGCCAGTGTGTTAATGTGAGTCCTTCCAGTGTCTGTGCTTCACGCACAGGCATTTCTGCTACAGAGTGCTCATGCAGGCATTCCATCAAAAGGCAAGTAATGGTGTTACCCACTAAGAAGAATGGTGCCAACTTCAGCTGCATATACTTTATTCTCACAAAGACTGCTCTTCTTTGACAGTAATCCATAATGATTTATTTTCTGGTAAAGTTTATGTGTTCTGCAAGAGTGTGTTTCATTGTTCTTTCATATTCAGCATCTTTACTGCATTTCATGCTAAATGGTGATAGGTTCCAATGTATTCCAATTTTGTAGCGGAGTAATAGAATTTGCAGTAAAATCAGGTTCCCTGGAATTCTTTGGTAAAACAATGATTGTTTAAAATGAGAAAGGCTTGTTTCTCAAATTCTTATTCTCAATAAAAGCCCCTGCTTCCACCTACGGAGGCATTTTGCTTATCCATTTTTGTCAATTTTTATGCTTTTTGGTTATAAATAACTTATGGAACAAGTACTAGAGCACATTTCAATACTAATTTTCAAAACTCAATTCATATTCTTTAAATATTTTTTGTGATCTTTTCTTGTAAGGAGGATTTTTTTTTGTTACTAATTTTAATTTTGTGGTATTGTAGTATTGTCTTGGACCTGCACAGCTTAAACTAGTGAAGAACGTTTTCACAAAATATTGAAGTTAATAAGGATGGTTTCCTGGACTTGTTCAATAAAGAACTTAATATATTTTAAAACCTCCCCACCTCTACTACATTTTCTGTTTTATCAGTTCTGATATTTTTCTCCTTGTCTCAGCTTAACATCAGAAGATAGACAAACTGCTGATAGTCTCTTGATGGATTTAACAC
Source organism: Lemur catta (assembly GCF_020740605.2). Lineage (NCBI taxonomy): Eukaryota > Metazoa > Chordata > Mammalia > Primates > Lemuridae > Lemur > Lemur catta. Next base: position 70,538,172 of record NC_059135.1, read on the forward strand.
ATTTACAAAAAACATCATGAAAAATACTGAAGCCTTCAAGTCAAAAATGATTACATTAAAAGATTTTTTTTACTCTCTTTTATCACCTTCAGCCAACGTTTAATACAGTGCTTAGCACATACTAAGCAGTCAGTAAATTGTATATATCCGTTACATCTTGTCGACCATTTTTCTAGGTTCTTTGCAAAGTGTTTCTGATTTACCTCTTCCTCTATTTCCCCGCTGTCATTATCCTATCAATCTCCCAGCCAGTGTCTCTGCAGTTTTTCATATTTCCAGACAGATCTTCCCAATGCATCCTTTTCAATTGGGAACTCTCATTCATTTACTTAAGTGCAACATCAGCCCTCTACTCACAACCATATGGCGGCAAACACCTCCTCCTGGCTTTCCTAATTTGCTGTCATCTGCATGTATTCTACTCTACAATTTTATTTCCAGCTACCTCTCAGCGTGAACCTCTGAACTTCTCATTCGCCAACACATGAGGCAAGGCGCTGCTTTCATGCCATTGTTTATGCTGCTCCCACCTTTGCTTAAAATGCCTTGGCAACATTTTCTGACCCCAGCAGATCACAGAGATGCAGCGCAAGCTCTGCATCTCCATGCTTGGTTACCTTCTTCCCTGGCTTGGCCGTCTCAAACTGAATTCTGCCTTCTTGCAACTCCAAAGTCGCCCTTATTTCTCCCTCCCTCCCTCCCTCCCTCCTTCCCTCCCTCCCTTCTTCCTTTTTTCTTTCTTTCTTTTTTAAAAAATAACATAGTTCAACACTGAACTGCTTTGTTTCATGAACACGTCTCATTTCATTCAACTTGATCGCACACTGTTTAAAGGCAAGGAACATACCTTTTACTTCTTTAGTATCCGCAACTTCTACCCCCATGCTGACTATAGAACTATTAAAATCCATCATTCTCCAAACATTCCTTTACTTTCTGGCCCTTTAGCTTTGCTGTCTGCCATTTCTGATACCCCTGCATAAGGCTCCCTCACCTTCTCCCTGAGATCTTCTATTCCTCCCCAAACAGAATTAATGTATCCTCCTATTCACCGATTGGATTTGTATTTTTGTTTTAGTCCTTCTTACGCTCCCTTTACAATGTAGTTTTTACATAACTGCCTGCCCTATTAGGTTAGGAGCCCTTGTTAGGCAAGGACCACGTCTTTTTTATCTTTGTGCCTGCATTGTGCCAAGCCCAGGCCTCACACATGCTAATATTTCAACAAGGGTTTGTGAATTTGAATTGGTACTGGACATTAGATGATCGGACGTGACCTAGTGTTGTTAGGACACCGAGTCTGGTTGGTATGTAGTGGGGGCACTTACCTGTTCTGTCCTCCTAGCGTACCTGGAAACTGGCAACAGTTATTAGTTAGGTTCACCTAGTTCACACATACATTTGTAACAATACCTGAAGGAATTCTTTTATTTGAAACTTAATAAAGACAATAAAATGCTGGGCAAGAATGACTAAGGCTATACTGTGGGGTTAAAACTAAGCGATTAAGCACAAGACTCTGCAAGGATGTTGAGTGCTAACTTCTAGTCCAAGGGTGGGGAACCTGCAGCCTTAAGGCGCATGTGGCCTTCTACGTCCTTCTGTGCGGCCTTTTGACTGAATCCAAATTTTATAGAACACATCCTTTTATTTTTATTAATATATTTTTATTCATCTTTTATATTTTTATTTTATTTTTAAAATGAATGCATTTAAAATACCAAAGAATAAAATAAGTTTCAATGAAATAATCTTTCCAGGTTGACTGGCACAATTAGAACATTAGCAAGCCATAAGGGCTAAGCTGATGGCTGCTACACTCATGATTTAGTTCTAACTTCCCCCGCCTGACTGGCGCCACTACCCCACAAGGCTGGTTGGCGAGACTGTATGCGGGTCAAGTGCGCCAGTCTGTTATCAGCTTCTGACAACTGTGCACTGTGTTTCTGTTTGAAGTGGAATTTGTGAATAGTTGCACAGCTTGAGAGTATTTTTTAATTCTGTCTGCTTAACACCCCATCATGTTAAAGAAGACTAAGAGAACACTGAAGAAGAAAACAGATTTTTTAATGAGGATTGGAAATTGCAATATTGTCTTGTTTCTGCTAAAGATAGGATGATTTGCTTGCTTTGTGATACTGCAATATCAACATTAAAGAAATTCAATGCTCATAAGCATTATAACACTCATAAGGACCACAAATATTTTAAATTAGAGGAAGAGGTGTGAAAGGTTGTATTGTAGAAATTAACAAATGAAAAGCAAAAACAAAGACAATTCTTTCAAGCAGCAATAAGACCTGGAAATAATACCCCTGAAGCAACTTTTAAAGTAGCTTATACACTCAGGGAAAAAAGGGGAACCATTCAGTGATGTAGAAATTGTGAAAGAATGCATTGTCAAATTGTAGGATGCTTAGACCCCGATAACGTTTCAAAGTACAAACAACTGCCTCTTTTTTTTTTTTTTTTTTTGAGACAGAGTCTCACTTTGTTGTCCTGCCTAGAGTGAGTGCCATGGCATCAGCCTAGCTCACAGCAACCTCAAACTCCTGGGCTGAAGCAATCCTACTGCTTCAGCCTCCCGGATAGCAGGGACTACAGGCATGTGCCACCATGTCCGGCTAATTTTTTTCTATATATATTTTAGTTGGCCAGATAATTTCTTTCTATTTTTAGTAGAGACGGGGTCTCACGCTTGCTCAGGCTGGTCTCGAACTTCTGACCTCAAGTGATCCACCCGCCTGGGCCTCCCAGAGTGCTAGGATTACAGGCGTGAGCCACCGCGCCCGGCCTCACCTGCCTCTTTTGAGGAGAACCATAACTGATTGGCAGCATGTATTAATCTTCAACTTAACAGAACAACTTCATGCAATACTTCAAAAGGAAAATATATATTATTCAATCGCTTTGGTTGAATCAACTGATACTACTGCTCAGTGCAGGTTTTATAGTTCGTTCGGGTCATAACAGAAGATTTTCTTTGCTACAAAGAGTTACTCAATTTGGTCACTCTTGCAAACAGAACAGGGGGAATAGATATTTTCAACAACATTCAAGATAAATGTGAAGTTGGACTGAATTTGATAAATTTAGTGAGTGTATGGAATGGTGCACCTTCCATGACAGAAAAACATGAAGGGTTTATTGCACAGTTTAAAAATGTATAATATTAACAGGTCCACATGCTCTCATTTCTTTTCATTGTATCTTGCATCAGCAAAATCTCTGTGCTAAAGCTACTATTTTAAGTGGCACTTTGCAACAAGTTATAAGTATTGTTAACTATATTTGTGCAAATGCAACACTGCATCATCAATTTTGTAACATGCTAAAGTTGAATGATGAGGTATTCAGTGTGGATTTGCCGTATCATTCTAAAGTGGTTTGGCTATCGCAGAGGCAGGTATTAGCCAAAATTTTATCTCTGGGAGAACAGATAGTTAAATTTTATGAAGAACAGAATCAGCAATGTGAATTTATTGAAAGAAGATTTCTACCGGAATACAACATTTCTGTGTGATATCATGTCAAATCAAAATGACTTGAATATTTCTTTGCAAGGTAAAACTAAGTCTATACATGATATGTGGCAAAAAATCCAAGCATTTCAAAAAAAGCTGTCTTTTCTTCAAAACACTTCTTCTTCCACAAGAAATTTCAGATGAACATTTTCCCCAGTTAGCAAAGGTCATTAATGAGCAGGATGATATATGTGAATCATCTGAAGAATACAAGGCTGTTATAGGCCTATTAATTGGAGAATACAATGAAAGTTTCACTGACTTTGAGAATCATGACATCACACTCAAATTAGTATTTCAGCCTCACCTAGTTGATATCACCAAGGCACCTAAAGAACTGCAGATGGAATTGATTGAACCCTCAGCAGATGACATTTTAAAGCCATTGTTTGATGCTAAGAAAGATCCAATTGAAATATGGGGAAATGCAGAATACCCACACTTTCGGCAACATTCCTGAAAAATGCTTTCATGCTTTTCAACCACTTATTGCTGTGAATCTACATTCTCCTACCCAACCCAAATCAAGATACCCTTACGGTCACAAATGACTGATACCCATCTAGAGCAGGGGTCCCCAACCTATGGCGAGTTGTATAACTGTTTCATTATATATTACAATGTAATAATAATAGAAATAAAGTGCACAATAAATGTAATGCGCTTGAATCATCCTGAAACCATCCCCCTCTCCATGGAAAAATTGTCTTCCATGAAAACGATCCCTGGTGCAAAAAAGGTTGCGCTGATCTAGAGGAGCCACTGAAACCGCGGACCTCCATGCTGCAACCAAATATTCAAATGCTTTCCAGCAAAAAGCAGACACAACAAAGTCATTAAAAAGGTTAGTGAACTTTAAAAGTAACAAATAGTTTTCATTTTTTGGAATTATTAAGTACATAGTAGTTCGATTTTTATAAAATAATGTACATTTTTATGTATACCTAATTGAAGTTTCTTGAATGTGGCCTTATTTGATTATAGCTAAATTAATGCAGCCTCCCACATGAAAAGATTCCCCACCTCTGTTCCAGTTCCATGTCCCAGGGAGTGGGTAGCATCCTCTCCCTGGGGAAGATGAGGAAAATATATCTGGGTCCCCTTCTTTCCAGGCCCCCTCTGCAGCATCATTCACTGGCCCAGTCTTGTTCTATGTCTCAGGCCATCTCTGCTGGAGTGTTCCTTCATTACTGCGGCCTTTTTATTCAAGAAGAGATAATTCTTGCTCTTTGTGTCTGCATTTGCCCTAACTCTCCATTAAAGTATGGAGTCTCCCTGAGCTGTTTCTTGAACTCGCCTCTCTTGTCCCCATTACCTGGTGCATAGATGCTCACCACACTGGGTAGATGGAAGGGCCTCCTCTCTCCTCCACTTCGGTCTGCTGAATACCATCTGCAGTTCCCAATGTCGTCCTCTTCTGCACTGTGGGTCTCTGAGCTTTGTTATGACAGCATGGAAGGAGTTTTATAAACACTGATGGGAGGAGAAGAGCTTTCAGAATGAGCCCAAGGAGGAAAAAGCCTTCCTACTGAATGAACATCTGCCTCTTGTGTCGCGATACGAACCCGTTACTTCTCTCCTCAGGCCTGTGGCTTCCCTGGGCCACCATCACACCCAGCCGTAGAGCCCACAGGGCTATAGCTCTCAAACCCTGGTGATTTATTTCCAATCCAGCCATTTGAATTATATATGTATATGGTTCATGCATTTTATCTATAATGATGCAGAGTGAGAGTGATAACAAATGACCTATTTTTAACAAATTCACCACAGCTTAAAATGGAAATCATTCATTTTTAAGCATGTATTTCAAAAAAACAGAAAGAACAATAAAATAGAATAAAAATTAAAATATAGCAAAGTAAAAGCAACAGATGCCTTGTTTTCTCACTGAAACAATGACGGAGGGCATACTCTGGCCAGAGGGTCCATACGCAGCTTTGGAAGGGAAAAGAGGGCTTAGCCTCTGAGGGGTGACTCTTAAAACCTGTTTAGGATTCTAGAGGTTTTTGATGGGCTGGCTTGCTCTGTTGAGAGTGCTGGCCTTCAATTTTAGGGTGCGGGTGTGCTAACAGAGGACACAATGGTGCTCTGTGATAGGTGGCTGCCCCTCGCCATGGCGCTCTTGTGGTGGGTGCTGGGGTCCTGAAGAGGAGGGACAGCCCACAGCAGTCCTGGATAACGAGGAGAGACATCACTCTGGGTAGCACGCAGCTCAGAGGACACAGTCTTCGTGCTGTTCTCTGACAAAGAAACCAGAACTGACCGTCTTCTGGTCACTCCCAAAGAGGTAATGCCTCCCGAATCAACACAGCTCTTGCAGGCTGGGAAAATATGGAGGAATAAAGCCCATATGATTCCTAAATTTCATTTTAGCCAATAACTTTAACTGTCCTGAAGTTATCACCAGAGCATTTCATTCCTATTTATTTTGATTAATTTAAGCTTTACATCTCTATCCGTTTTTTAGGGGAGGGATTAAAATAGCAAACTGGCTTTAACAAAGGGCCTGGACAAATCCATCAACTGGAGTGTGCTCGCTAACCTCTACTGATGGTTCCTTGCCTGAGTGCTTGCTCTGCTCGGAGTGCATAGTCTTTACAGCAGCTCCATGAGTTAGGTTAATAACACATTTTCAGAAAGGAAAGTGAGCACAGAAAGATTATGTATCTTGGCTGGGTGCGGTGGCTCACACCTGTAATCCCAGCACTTTGGGACGCCAAGGCCAGGAGGATTGCTGGAGCCCAGGAGTTTAAGACCAGCCTGAGCATCATGAGATGGGTCTCTACAAAAAAAATTTAAAAATTAGCTGGGCATGATGTCACATGCTTGTAGTCCCAGCTACTCGGGAGGCTGAGGCAGGAGGATCGCTTGAGCCCAGGAGTTTGAAGTTGCAGTGAGCTATGATGATGCCACCAGGCTCTAGCCTAGGCAACATAGTGAGACTCTGTCTCAAAAACAAACAAAAGAAAACAAAAATTAAGTGTCTTTCCCCAAAGCAAACATCTGGTAAGGAGCAGCCCAGGGCTCCAGCCCAGGTGGTCAAGCTTCACAGCACGATTCTGAACTGCTTATTCTATGCCAGCCCTTGTGTGAATAACCCCCTCCTCTCCTTCTAGTTCCTAATGAAAAATAAAGGTGATCAGAGTAAATTAACTCATAGTTTCTCTCGCAGACTTATTTAAATCAAGAATTTCATTTCTTAACCTTTTTTTTTCTGTTTGTATGGTCCAAAAAAATTTCTAACAAAAAAATGAGCAGATGTGGGTTTCCTCTTTGACCACTTTGGATATATTAATGAGCTAATGACAGGCCTGAAGGGAGGGGAGAGAAAATACAAAGGTTTGGTAGTTACATCCTTAGTAATAATTGACTCCATGTGTTTCAATGTCAAATTCAAATGAGTGTTCCATCACCAAGTACTCAAAGACCAAATTCGGCACTGGGATGATATCTTTAACAACACACCTCAGAGGAATCTTAGAGATCATCCAAGAGATGCTGTTGCCTGAAATGTAGGTCTCAGCTTCACCAGTAATGGCTGGGTGACTTTGGGCATGTGGCTTGACTGCTCTGCAAGGCCTCAAAAGAGCTTTGGAGAGAAGTCAAGATAATGTGCTGGAGAGAACATAGCATGTTCAGTAATTGTTAGTTCAATCTTAATGCAGAGAAAGAAAGAGAGAGAGAAAGAGATTCTTTTCTAATGTCTTCGACCTCAGTGATCTGCTCCTCCGCAGTGCTTATGAGCACCTCTGCTGGGCATGGTTATTAGCTAATTAGCAAGGGCTTTAGAGTTGGTCGGACTTTACTGTCTGCGTGACCTTGGGCATATTACTTAGCTTTGTTTACTTCAATATGGATCATGAACTCTTAAGTTTTTATGGTGACTAAATTAAATAACATCCATAAAGTGCTCTTTTATTCCAATCAAAGCTCTATTTTCTAGTTCCATAGGTTGAAATAAGAATAAGTTCCTTTTCTCTAACATAATGCGCTCTAACACAGAAAACACAGAATTAGCAGATAGGAATCAAAAAAAATAAAAATAAAAAAAGCAAGCCTTTCTTTCATCTCTTCCCACTGCCCAACCCACCGGGGAGGAAGGACGCTATCTCAGGGAAGAGACTGGGCTGGAGCCACTCCAAACTCCAAATGGAGTTGGGGCATGCTGATGGGAGGGGTGGGCATTGTGTACTCACTAACAAGGCCACAGAGGGCAGAGAAGGAGTGGCAGTGCTGTAGGGAATAGAGCAGCCTGGAATACATGTCCTGTGACATTAAGCTTCTTAACGTGAAGGAAACTCTTAAAAACTAGGGTAGGCACAGCTCTTACCTAGAGCTGGGAGCATTCCTTGGCTAAGCAGCATGCACGTAAGGGACCCATCACACCTTCAAATACTCCCAAACCATTCATTATCTTATAATTCAGAAATAACATTTGTACCTAAATCTAAGTGACTGCACTAAGCGGTACATCTAGTTTTTCACTTAAGACCGACAGCTTCACAAATTTAGGAGATTGGTGATCAAAGAGGAAAAGTCATTCTAACATAGCCTTTGTTGGGGCTACAGGCCTCTCATAGGGGATATTGTTTTCCAAAGAACACTATTAATAACACTACTTAACACTAATCGTGGGATATATTAGTGCTCAATAAGTAATAATGGTTATTGTTTTTGATGATGATTACTATTAATATTTAATGTTGCCTATCAAAATCATTTTAGAGTTAATGCAGGCAATTTCAAGTTTTATAACTAAAAATATGTATATATTTATTTATATTATATATACAAATATCTATATGTTTATAGACATATACAGTATTTGTTTTTATTTTTAAAAATTCTCAAGGTAAAAATTCAAACTGTACAGAGGGGTGTAAAGTTAATTATAAATCTGTTTCCCTTCTCCAGTATATTGATGCATAATGGACACTCAGTATATTTATTTCAACACAATTTTCAAACAACATACTATTTTGTGACTTAATGATTTCATGTTTTACTATTTAGAGGTCAGTGTCATGCTTTTTCATGTCTACATACTATTCTACTTCATAAATGAGCCATACTCTCAAAAAATGTCTTGTATAGATGCAAATATGTCTATTTTTATATCAATATCATGTTGTTTTGGTTATTATAGCTTTGTAGTATAATTTGAAGTCAGGTAATGTGGTGCCTCAAGCTTTGTTCTTTTTGCTCAGGATTGCTTTGGCCATTTGAGGTCTTTGCAGTTCCATATGAATTTTAGGATTGTTTTTTCTATTTCTGTGAAGAATGTCACCAGTACTTTGATAGGGATTGCATTGAATCTATAGATTGCTTTGGGTAATGTGGTCATTTAAACAATATTAATTCTTCTACTCCATAAACATGGCATGTCTTTCCATTTGTTTGTGTCATCTATGATTTCTTTTATCGGTGTTATGTAGTTTTTTGGTAGAGATCTTTTGCCTCCTTGGTTAAGTTGATTCCTATGTATTTTAATATTTTTGTAGATATTGTAAATAAGATTGCTTTCTTGATTTCTTTCTCAGTTAGTTAACTACTGATGTATAGAAATGCTGCTGATTTTTGTATGCTGATTTTTGTATCCTGCAACTTTACTGGATTTGTTTATCAGTTCTGAGAGTTTTTTGGTGGAGTCTTTGAGTTTTTCTATATATAAGATCATGTCATCTGCAAAGAGGGACGATTTGACTTCCTCCTTTCCAACTTCAGTGCTTCTTATTTCTTTCTCTTGCCTGATTGCTCTGGCTAGGACTTCAAGTACTATGTCAAATAAGAGTGGTAAGAGTGGTCATCCTTGTCTTGTCCCAGTTCTTAGAGGAAAAGCTTTTAGCTTTTCCCCATTCTGTATAATGTTAATTGTAGGTTTGTCATATATGGCCTTTATTATGTTGAAGTATGTTCCTTTTACGCCTAATTTGTTGAGAATTTTTATCATGAAGAGATGTTCAATTTTGTTAAATGCTTTTTTTTGCCTTTATTGAGATGATCATATGGTTTTTGCTCTTTATTATGTTGATGTGATGTATCACATTTATTGACTTGTGTGTGTTGAACCATCTTTGCGTGCCTGGGATAAATTCCACTTGATCATGGTGTATTATCCTTTTAATGTGTCATTGGATTTGGTTGGCTAGGGTCTTATTGATGATTTTTGCATCCAGGTTCATTGGGGATATTGGCATTGGCCTGAAGCTTTTTGTTTGTTTGTTTGTTTTTGCTTTGTCCTTGTTTCTGACTTTTTCCCCCCTAATATTGGTGAGTGAAGAGGTAGGTTGTTCATCTTTTTCTTATTAATTTATCGCTCTTTGAATATGAAGAATATTAAACCAGTCACTTATGTGGCAATTTTTTCTTTTTTGTCATTTTTGTTTTTATTGATTATTGTATATTTTTTCCCCAAACAAATGTTTAAATTTTTTATGTAGTCAAATTTTATCAGTCTTTTCTTTTCATAGCTTCTGAACATTTTGGCATGCTATTTTGAAACCTTAGCCATAGTTCTGCTAGTGGTAGAGAGAGAGAGAGTGTGTGTGTGTGTATATATAATGTATGTATTATATACAATTTTTATACTATATATGTATTATATATAATTTTGCCTTTAAGTCTCTTCATCTTCAATTTTTTTTGTAGTTGGCTAGCTAAGTTTCTCAACACTGTTTATTGAATAATCACTCTTTTGCCATTGATTTGAAATGTTTCCTATATCATATATTAATCTCCCATACATAGGGGTCAATTTGTGGACTCTGTGTTATTTCACTGATCTGTGCCAAACAGTTTTAATTTCTATGGTTTTATATGTTTTAATATCTATTAAAAAGACTAGTTCTCCTTCTTTCCTTTTCTTTTAACATTTTTTCTTAGCGATTTCTGAATATTAATTTTTCTAGTCAATTTGCATACCATTTTGTCAAGTTAAAATTAGTTTTATTTTTCATCATCTTTTCCAACGTGATTTCTAGCAACACCTGGAGGCAGAAAGTGTGTACGCACTTTGGGTGAAGTCTGGGCAGGACTGGGGTCTCCATTTAAGGTTCTCTCCCAACCCACCCCATGCTTGAGATGGATGAGAAGCCATGTCATTCATTCTTTCATTCAGTAAACAGTTTTGAGTTCCTGTGAGGTGCAGAACTTTGTGCTGGGAATTCTGAGGACCACACAATCTGGTGAGACATGATCCTTGCCCAAAGCAAAGTAGATGCTTTACTCTGATTTTCATTGTATCTTCAGCCACCACTGGGGGAAGCACTTCTGTTTTTGATGACATACCTGGATTTTATTATCTGTACATAGGCACTCCCTTAATGAGAAACTTTATCCAGTAAAAAAAAAAATTGCAAGTAATTATTTAAAGCCAATTTTTCATCAAATAGTTCCTGAGGCTACAGAAATGACACAGGAGAGGCTCAAGTTCTTTCCCCTTTCTTCTCTTCCAAACCAAGCTATCCTATTCCTCTTTATCTGACAAAGGAAAAGTCTTTTTTTTTCTCTCCCAAAGATACAAGTGATTGCCTAAAGCTACTTTTGGGGGAAACACATATACTGTTGTCACATCTCTAATCTGACTCTCAAGAAAATAGGCCATAACATAAAAGTAGTGTTTTGTAAACCAGTCTGGGGGGACTGTGAGAAGGAAGCATTTCTCAATCACTTTTCCAGAAGGGTCATAGAAGTCCACGTTTTCGAGAAACGATCAGTCGCCTCATCAGTATGCAGCACTGCTTTTACCAGCAGCACATTCAGGATTTCCTGGGCAAATGCTGCCATTTCCTTTTTAATGTCTCTGCTGCAACTAGATTAGTGCGGTGTGAGCAGCCGGCCTTGCATGAAGATCTTGGGCTGTGGCTGATGCTGACAGGTGCCAGCACTGGGATCAGCCAGGTAGAGCCACTCAGTCACTCACCTGTGTCACATGCATTGGTCACAAGCTCTCACAAAGTTTTGACTAGGCAGGGCTGGTTCCTAGAGTGGTTGCTCAATGTCCCATGCTGTTATTCTGTGGCCTGTAAATAGTAAAGCTTGGTTACTGGGGGACACTTTCTCCCAGTTAGGTGGTCACTTTCCCTTTCCCAGAAGGAACATGAGCTCCACAATGTCACCACCCCTACCATTACGATAAAGTTCCTGTTGGATGCAAAAATGATTGTGGCTTTTTTCAACTTCTGTTACTCTCTGGTCTCACAGAAGTGTTTTGATTTATTGCTAATTGTGTTTATTGATGTAGCATTTCTTACAAACATGTACAACATTACATGCACCGATCATCTGAAGCAGTTTTTGCCAAAGAACATCCATATAAAGTAATCTTTGTTTTTTGTTCTTCCCCCAATATATTAGGTTGAACCACATGAATTACAATTGCAAATTACAATTTTTACAATTTCGTATGATTCAACCTTAATATAAAAAGAATCTACCCTCCTGCTACCACCATTGCCATTAGTTTAACTTGCAAATCTAATCATAGCTCTCACCTCAACTTCTTTCTCAGAAGCGCCTACATGGCTATGGCTGGTACAGATTTCCCTTCCATCTCTATCTGGGTCTAAATTTTGTCACCTCCCTCCTTGTACTCGTAGGGCCAATTAAAATTCTTCTCCTGTTATCCATTAATGGGTCTCCTCAGACTGGCAATTGAAAGAAACCTGTCTGAAATAAGGACATCTACAGCAATGGCCAAGCTAGTCAACCAACAAGAAGGTTAAGGTTGGCCAACTTTTATAAATTAATATTACTTCCTTTTAAATTGGTTATGTAAAACAGTTATAATAGAACCCATTAATTTGTATTCTACTTATGAGATAATTCAGACAAAGCCTGTGCTTTGCTTTGAACTATAATGTATATATCTGACATATATACATTATAATGTACATAAAATATGTATTAATAATTATAATTTAGTGACAATAAATAATCTGTAATTAAGTAGTGTGTACATAATTAGAGGAGTTATTTAAGAGAAAAATGAAACTCTGAAGCATCCCTTAGAATCACTCACCAGTAACCAGAATGCTGAATAAAAATCTTGTGATTAAAGCTGACAGAGAAATCCATGAACCAAAACCTTGGCAGTCTAGAGATATCCTGTGAACTCAGAAACACTAAACATATTTTTGGAAAAGCAGTCTGCAGTTCATTTCCCACGATCTCAGACTGGCATTTCTTCACCTGTATCCATCATTCTAAATTAGTGAGATTTTGGGCTATGATTAATATTAACAAAATATTGTAGAACGTTGTTTTGTTTTACTGAAGACAACTAAGATGTTTGACAGTTTAATGTAAGTTTTTGCATCAGATTTTTTTAAGAGATGTTAAAAAAAAAGGCTTCTACCACACCCTTGCCACCTACATAGTGACCCACGATAGTGGCATGGAAGGATGTTCTTATTGCCCCTCCGAGCCTCAGTGGCCTCATTTCTATGATGTGGACAATCATAACCTACTTCCTAGGCTTGACGTGATAATCAAGTCTATAAGTTAGTGACTCAGATATAGTAACGGCTGAGTAAACATTCATTCCCTTCGCTGTCCCTTTATGGCCATTTATGAACATGCTCCTTTGCTACCCTTGACTGCTCTTTGAAGCCTAGAAAGGAACCTTGGCCAGGTGAATGGCTGAGGCTGAACTTCAGGTCTTCTGTCCAACAAGGCTGGGCTGCTGGGCTTTGTTAACCAGAGCTTGTCTTATTCATTCAGCCAACATTTTTGAAGACCTCCTATTTATGAGAATCTACGTGAGGTACCTTAGTTGTGTTAAGTTCTCATCTCTGAGGTATAATTTCAGGAGTTCCTTGCTCCACCAAGGTGCTGGGAATGTACACATTATCCAGTGTGCTGAATTAAGGCATTGAAAACTGTAATAAAAAAGAAAATCTCACGTTATAAGAGTGAGGTTGCTAAAAATTAACATTACACCAAGTAAGCATAACCCTCACCAATTAACCAACCACCTGAGAAGAACTTCAAATCATGGAACAAAGAATAGCTAGATTCTGACAGGAGTGAGTATGTTTCACTTTCAACAAACTTGAGGTCCTGCCATGCCAGGCACCGCACAGGCCTATGTATTTGGAGACACAGCTGGGACCCTAACATGCCAGGTGCCCTAGCAAAGCATTCTGGACATGTCTGGTGAAGGGGGTGAAGGAGAAGAAAGGGCGGGGCAGGCTTAGAAAGATAAAGATTGTCCAAGGGAGCTTTTTGCCTAAGGGCAGCCTTGTGAGTGTGCTATATTCTCCTGTCCACCCTGGGAAATCTGGGAAAGTCACCAACAAAGGGCTGAGTTCCTTCTCTAGTGTGGAAAAGAGTATTGTCGAGTCATTGCAAACTCATTGGAGAAAAACAGGCTCAAATCCATTGGGAGTGATATGTTTCTCTGGACATTCCACCATCACTTAGTCTACTTAACATAACTGTTAAAATACCAAATTTACGCCAAATTTAACGTTCACTTGTCTGATCTGGAAGGGAAACTGACATTTTGAATGTCTGCTACTCCACAGCCCAATATGGCAGCCACTAGCTACAGGTGGATGTTTAAATTTAAATTAATTAAAAGACAATAAAGTTTTAAATTTTTAAAAGTTAAACTAAAAATTCAGCATATCAGTCTCTCTCGTCACATTTCAAGTGCTGAGGAACCACTGTGTCTCGTGGCTACTGTATTGGGCAGCATCTATACGGAACATTTCCACCCCTGCATGAAAGGTTCTGTAGGAGAGCACTGGTTTCGTATGTATCAGCGTTATGCTTGTACACAATGTCATACATACATTATCTTATTTATTCCCCAAAATCATCCCAAGGAAGAGTTTCATTCCCATTTTTCAGATGAGGCATGAGGTGGTGGAAATGTTCTAATATTAGATTGTGGCGCTGTAAATTGTGTTCTGTAAATTTATTAAAGATCATTGAATGTTACACTAAAATGTGTGAATTTTATGTATGTAAATTATACTTCAATAAAGCTGTTAAGAAAAAACAAGATATAAATCCTAAAACTCTTGGGTAGCCAAAAATGTAATGTTGAAAAGCTGCCAAACCTTTAATTAGTGGGTCAAAGATTAATTGCTGGCAATTTTCTAAATTTCCTCCATGATGGTAAAAGAAATGATGTTTCATCTCAAGTCAAATACATCCCAAGTTTCTCAGGAAACTCTACAAGGTATAGCACTATTATCCTCATTTTCTGAGGAAGGAAATTAGGACTCAGAGGTTAAAATAACTTGTTGAAGATCTGCAGCCAACAAGAACTGGTGACGGTGTCAAACCCAATATTGTCTGGCCTCAATGCCTGTGGCAGCTGCCCTGTCTGCATCATGCACCTCTCTCTCCGTGAATGAGAAGAAGCCCTTCCGTTGTTTGACTTGAGATCACTTTCCATCTCTCAGGAGACAACAGCTAACTGATTTTCCAATGTTTCTATCAGCATGTTGCATTTTGTAGTCAAGAAGACTCATGAAAGGTATAAGGCTGGGATCTGTTTTCAATATTGAACACAAAGAAAAATAAAACTCTGGGCCATATGTTAATGGAAAGATCTGTGTTTCTGTCTTTTGGTGTTCACTAGTATGCATTCTGGCTTTTAAAATGACACACACACGTAATTGCTGCAAGTCTCTTCATATATATACATACATTATATATATACACACATATACATTATATCTATATATTTATATCTATCTATCTATCTATCTATCTATCTATCTATCTATCTATCTATGTATATTCCTTGGAGACTCCAAGATATGACTTGCAATGGTGTCTGCTTAAGAACTTTTGAGGGACTAGCCACTGTCATGCCTCTGGTACATGGGTCAACAGTCCAGTTTTAGATCACCTTATAAGTTGGGTCGCTCACTCCTCACCCACTTTATGAAATGGAACTCTGCAAAATTGAAAGCTGATGGGGCTGCAGTTTCCAGCTTTGTCTAGGGCTAGTAACCTTCACATCTTCAGTTCCATCCTGTTAGCATCTAGCTTTATTTCCTTCTTGCCATTTCTCTCTCTTTTGGTCATTAAATATTTTATCAGACCTCTGGGTGATCTCCCCCAACCCAGCCTGGTCTTCTCAAGCCTGCTGTGGCCCCTACCATCCCCGATCCCCCCTCTGGTCAGGCTCAGGCAGGTCCCCCTGGACTCTCCCTGGCCCACTTGTTCTTCTCTTGGTGCTCTTGTAAATAGCCCAGTCATTTCCTTTATCTTTTCCTTCCCTTCTCCTGGGACATGTTCATACTCTGTTTTAACCAGTTGAAATCAAATAAACCAAACCAAAACAAAAATAAATAAAAACAAGAAACCAATACCAAGCCAGCAGAACATGTCCATGTGCCAAATTTAGGCTCTTGATGTTGGACCTCTGCTGTCCCTAGGACTTTGAGAGACAGCAACAAGGATTTTCTTCCTGTACAAGGAAATGTAGGTGACATTGGGGGAAAAAAAAACCCAGAGTGAACATTGTGATGCCAAAACACTAATGGTGAAAATGGGGGTCACAGTGCTTTATTTTTCCCTCTGTCAATATTCTTAGAAACAGGGAGTAAACAGAGACTTCTGCTTTTATATATTTGGCAGTAGTAGAGCTTATTAAG
Organism: Lemur catta; assembly: GCF_020740605.2. Classification (NCBI taxonomy): domain Eukaryota; kingdom Metazoa; phylum Chordata; class Mammalia; order Primates; family Lemuridae; genus Lemur; species Lemur catta. The sequence goes on from NC_059135.1 coordinate 70,554,316, forward strand.
CAGTTTTGATTCTTACAGTCGTTTTCACATTTCAAAGTAAAATTCATTTGCAGGAGATCCTTGAGTCACTTCTTGTGCGCTCAGAGATAATTGAATGCCAGGATTTGAAAAGTCTTTGCAGCAGTGTCAGGAAGTCAGCCATCTCCTAGTGGCAGCAGTGAAGTCTGTGTTCAGCTGTCTGACTCACTGCCCCAACGGAAAGCCTGCTTTCTTGTGAACTGTGGGCACTAGCCTTCCCCAGCACAGGTTTTCAAAACCAGGACTTAACACGTCCTAATCACTTGGTGGTCCAGACATCTTCACTGTGGCCAGTCCAACACCTTAGAATGGTCCACCACACACATTGCACTTCCAACAAAACGTTGCCTAGGACTGACTCCAAACTGTTTTCATAGGTATTTTAGAGACGTTATTTCCTTTCTCTCTTACTTTGGATTTTATGCAGATGTTCCTAAATTCAGACAAAAGATGTGTTCTGAGAGAACTCTCTGTTTTAAAGGATTTCAAGGTAGCTCTCATTTTAGGCAACAAATGCACCTATAAGGCAGTCACCCTGTGTTTATCCATTCTGTAGGTCCAGGTTTTTTCCCCAGTAGATTTGCTGAGGAATTTGGTTATAATTTGGTTAACAAATGCACCTCCTCTGAAAAGGGCACTTTCAAAAGTGCTGCATAAATTACATGGATTTGGACATGTTGCAGTTATCAGATTTATAGTGTGTTTTCTACGCAGTAAGAAAAATGGCTACATTTCAAGATGGGCTATTGTGCATATATAAATGAGCTGAAAAATGATTAGAATCTCTTAATTCTTTTTGTTTTAGCAATGTAGAAATGTCAGCACTAGGAAAGGGGGATTTACTGTGTGCCTACTATGTGCCAGGTCCTGGAGTAAGTATTTTAATGTCAGGTGCAGCTCAGTGTGGGGTTTGGACCTGCTGGCTTCTAAGGTTGAACTGCCTGAATTTGAATCTCAGCTTCCCCATTGCTGAAATGATTCAGTGAGATAAGACGGGCAATGCATCTAGCCCCATACTGGTGTGGATAGCAAGGACTCAATAAATATTAGCTGCTCTTTATATCTTATTCCCTTTAATCCTATGAAGTAGACAATATCCTTCTATTTACAGTCAGGGAGACTGTCTCAGAGTAGTCCAGTAACTTGCATAAAATTTTCGGAAGTGTGTTGCAGGGCAGAAGTTAGAACCAGGGCTTGACTGGACCCTCCAGTAAAACTTCTAACCAGGAATTCTTGTGTCTAGGCTGCCAGGAAAATCTGTGCTGGGATTTTTCTGTGATGGGAAAGACCACCCCAGCTAGAATGATGTCCTCTACTAAAAGGCAAAGCTGCCCTTACAGGCAGCAAATTCACAAATAGACTTTTCTACGTTTAAGAAAACTTTCAAAGGGCTAGTTTCAGCAGTTAACTATTTCCCAGGTAGAGTACAGTGGCATCATCACAGCTCACTGCAACCTCAAACTCCTGGGCTCAAGCGATCTTCCTGCCTCAGCGTCCCAAGTAGCGGGGACTACACGTGCACGCCACGATGCCAGGCTAATTTTTTTATCAGTAGAGACAGAGTCTCGCTGTTGCTCAGGCTAGTATCGAACTCCTGAGCTCAAGCAATCCTCCTGCCTCGGCCTCCCAGAGTGCTAGGATTATAGGTGTGAGCCCCTGTCCCTGCCACAGTTAACTATTTCTTAAAGCTCTTTTTTTTTTCTTCAGTGAATAGCAAATTCTCAGCTATGTGGATAGGTGTACACTTTTCAAAATCTGTGCATGATGTATAAAACATGCCAAATATACCAGTTCTACCAATACCTTTGCTGGGTAAGTGTTGTCATCTATGTAAATATCAACTGCTAATGCCAGCTTAAGGAAATCGTAAGGATGATGTTCCTTTAGCAGCCAGAAGGCAAACCTCTAGAGTGTTCCAGGGGGCGGGGCAGGGGTTAACTTTGTAACTAGCTACTCTGGTTTTTCCTCTCTCCTTATGGCATGAACACCAAGTGATGCTGGCCACCCCAAGTCCCTTGGCCACATCAATCAGGCTGGATTTCAGGATTTCAGTGCTGTTCAAATAGCTCTTCTAGGTGTGAGTTTCAACTGAGAACATCCCTGTTTTCATCCTCAAGGTTGATTTTCTGGTCACTGTTCATATTGGCCACATCCGGGCTGCTATAGGACAAAGATTGAAGTTTTAATAGTGAAAGAGTTCAATAGTGTTAACATTGAAACTGGAAAATCATTTTACTCATGTAGGATCCTGCTTTGCTGTGTTGAAATCTTAGACAAACAGATGACCTGTAGCCAAGATACAGGTAGGATTTAGCTCTCAAAATTGGCTGAGTCTCTCGTTCCTTTAGATGTATACAAAAGAGAGGATTCGGTTTCACAAATGAATATGGGCTTAATATAAAGATAGTACAAAACAAGAAGAATTAGGGCTGAATATCACATAATTTTCATTGCAGTTTACTTCCTAGCACTTAATCTAGTCAAAATATTTCTCTTCACAACATTGCTGCTTTCTGAATAACTCAGATGCTTAACTATATTCTGCCATCTAAATTTATATCTGCAATAAGGCACAGAGCGTATGCATCAAATTCTGTGCAAATGAAAGGAACTCACCCCAGGATGCTGTTATGGATGTGACAATTTAAGAAGCTACACATCACTTCACTTAAACTGCTCTGTGTTTTTCTTTGCAGGGTTCAGCGGATTCCTACACGAGCAGGCCGTCTGACTCCGATGTCTCTTTGGAAGAGGACCGGGAAGCGATTCGGCAGGAGAGAGAACAGCAAGCGGCTATCCAGCTTGAGAGAGCAAAGGTGACTTTCTTCCCCTTTTGCCGTTCAAAAGGGGCATGTTGCTCAGCAGCTATCAGCTACCCTTCCCCTACCTCACATTTTTCTGTAATAATAATTTTATGATTATCCTGCTAAGACTCCCGATTGCAAGGTTCTCTGATCCATTTACCCCTGAGAGAGGTTAGTAACGTCTCCAGGGGTGCAAGTCCTGACAACCTTTACCCTTTTGTGTTTGGTTTGGTGGTGAATTTTTGGTCATCTTCCAACTTAGTAATGTGGCCAATATCTAGCCTGCATTGGTGGAGAGCCTCCTAAGGTACCAGTAGCCCACCTGTTCTTGACTCTCCTTGTCCATTACCCCCGCATTTTTTTTTTTTTTTGAGACAGGGTCTCACTCTGTTGCCTGGGGCTAGGATACAGTGGCATCATCATAGCTTACTACAACCTCAAAATCCTGGGCTGAAGGGATCCTCCTGCCTTAGCCTCCTGAGTAGCTGAGACTAGAGGTGTGCACCACCAGGCCCAGCTAATTTTTTTTTCCTATTATTTTTTTTTTTTTTGAGAGACAGTATCTTGCTATGTTGTTGCCCAGCAAGAACTCCTGGCCTCAGGCAATCCTCCCGCCTTGGCCTCCCAGAGTGCTAGGATTACAGGCATGAGCCATCATGCCTGGCTTACCTCAGCCTTTATTACAGGCCCCTTGTGCATTGTTCTGTGGATCTCCCTGTTGGTTTCTCTACCCTTCTTTCTCACTTTCAGTATCTTACCTAAAGTTCAGTGTGACGTTCAGAACTTTGAACAACTCTGAGAAGTGCAGCGAAGTCAGCAATAAAAGCCAATGCCAAAGTAGACCATCAGCTATTCCACGAGGAGAGGCCCCCATAGGAATCTCTGCCCCCATAGGAAGCAACAAGAAACAAATTGCACAGTTTAAAGTTAGCACTAGAAGAGTCACTAGAGATCTCCCATTCTGTATCCTTCCAACATTTTTTTTTTTCAGCACAGACCCTTTTTGTTAAATGAAATTTTATACACAATAGCAAAATATAAGGCAAGGTTCACAGCCAGCCTCTCCTCCTTGGCCTCTAGGACAGACTCCTACCTTAGCAGTCTTGGTCTTTCTAGTAAATAATTTTTAGAAGAAGAAAAATGGAAGCCCAGATAAAGTATATTCCTTCCTTTTTCTATTTTTGTAGTAAAATCTTTAAAAGAGAGGTGAGAGGAGAATGATGCAGGTAAAGAGGTGTCTTCATTTGCTTCAACACCTGTGACACCTGTGCTCTGTTGGTGGCAGGGGGTTTTCCTGCAGTGCCTGTGAAGGGACGTCAGTGAGATTCTAACTTGGGTCCTGCCTCAGTGTTGTCCCTCTGTCATGTTCCTAGGAATAAGCCAGTAACAAAGCAGCCCAGAATTTCAGGAACCTTGTATCTCATTTGTGGCTAATTTTTTTTTTTTTTTTTGAGACAGAGTCTCACTCTGTTGCCCAGGCTAGAGTGAGTGCCGTGGCATCAGCCTAGCTCACAGCAACCTCAAACTCCTGGGCTCAGGCAATCCTCCTGCCTCGGCCTCCCGAGTAGCTGGAACTACAGGCGTGCGCCACCATGCCCGGCTAATTTTTCTATATATATTTTTAGCTATCTGTATAATTTCTGTCTATGTTTAGTAGAGACAGGGTCTTGCTCTTGCTCAGGCTGGTCTTGAACTCCCCAGCTCAAATGATCCGCCCACCTCAGCTTCACAGAGTGCTAGGATTACAGGCGTGAGCCACCTCGCCCGGCCTGTGGCTAATTTTTGTTTTAAAGTTTTCTTTTGGAATCTGTTTGGTGGCCATTGTGGTCACCCAAATGTGGGTGGCAGTGCCATTATCTTAGGCTGGTGGTTTTCTTAGCCCCACAAGGCTGCACCAGCCCAAGAGCACTTTGCTGGGGAGGACTTTGTATAAAAAGAGTTTCAAAACCAGCTTTTGTTAGCTAGGGAGATGATGACATGTGACGAGCCCTGCCCATCAGCACTGGCCGTGACTGGCCCTTCTCTTCCCTGACAGGACAAGGTCTTCTATTGCTCAGGATCCCACAGGTTTTCAGATCTGAGGCTATTTCAAAAATACTTATTTTACCCTCTCCCCATCTTCTTTTTAAGACCCAGCACACATTTTTTGTATCCCAAAGTGCAAGAGTGTCTGTTATCATTTAAAATAAACATAAGCCTGACTACCATAGTGAGCCCCCATCTCTATAGAAAATTTTTTTAAAAAAATTATCTGGGAGTGGTGGTGCTGTAGTCCCAGCTACTTGGAAGGCTGAGGCAGGAGGATCACTTGAGCCCAGAAGTTCAAGGTTGCAGTGAGCTGTGATCGGGCCACTGCACTCCAGCCTGGGTGACAGAGCAAGACCTGTCTCTAAAAATGGAATAAATAAAAATAAACATAGACTTTTAAGACATAGAGAACAAAACAGACTGCCTACCCCTCTGTACATCCTTCCCCAGTACTTTAGGGCACAGTTTTTTATTTGGGATATTGCAAAGTACTGCAGGAGAGGAAACATGGTTGGGCTGATAGGACTGAAGCTTTTGCAGGGTCATTTCTGCAGATTTCTCGATGTTGCCTGGGAATGTAAAACTCGTTTGAGATCTCTCTTTGGAAAGTGACTTTTCTTACCACATGGCATTATCAGTCATATTATTATAGTTTCAGTGTAAAAAATGCTTGTCTCTCTTTCTCCCCCACCCCCCCACTCTTACTTCACGGTTCTGTCCCTAGTCCAAACCTGTGGCATTTGCTGTGAAGACAAACGTGAGCTACTGCGGGGCGCTGGACGAGGATGTGCCTGTTCCCAGCACGGCCATCTCCTTTGATGCTAAGGACTTTCTACACATTAAAGAGGTAAATGTAGGACATACTGCCTAACAGCTGAAGCTGGAATCAGCTCTGAGCCAAACTAACTGGAGAGGATACCCGAGGAGCTGCCAATGCAGTGCCTGATTTAATTTGCTCGGCCTTCCAAATCCATTCATTCTCGCGGAGACTGAGGTCTGCATTATCACACCCTGACAACACTGAATCACAGTCAACCTTTAAAATCACAGGAGGGATTTAGGATGGACCTGTGGTCCTCTGGTCACCTTTTAATCCCCTTGTGTGGCTGCAGAGCCATAGATCTACGGAGCCAACTTAGGCAAACCTGAGTTTGGTGGCGTGGCACCTACCCAGAGGGGACTATTTAGAAGGGATGTTGTAATTATAGCTATCTGGGCTATCATCCTGGGACCAACTTTAGAATGTATAATCATTAAAGGATAGTGTTAAATCTAAGAAAAGGACAGAGGACTCTGGGAAACAGAAGGGTTATGGAGTTGAGCAATACAAGGAGGAGGCCTCATATCTTGAAAGGTGGAATAGGGACATTGCAGACTTCCATTTACTTAACTTTGGTGTATTGAAATTCTACTTCATGTCAGACATCATGCTGGGCATTGGGGCATCAGATGGCAGGATCACTGTCCCCATTGGCAGGGGGGCCCCAAGTCTGGGGAGAGAGGCAGACAAGCACACAGTTTCTGTATGGGACGACAAGTTCTATTACAGAAAAGTTGAGTGGGTGTTGTGGGAGCCCAAAGAAAGAGGAGGGGACCCTCTGGCCGGGGAGGAGGAAGATTGGGGGTGGGAAAGCTCTACAGAAGTGGCGAAGTCTGAGGGAGCTCAGGTTGGGCCAGGGGTGGCATCACCTGGAAGGAGCAGCCACAAGCAATGCAGTGTGGCTGGAGGGCAGTCAGGAGCAGTGACACAGGGTCTGGGCCAGGTCAGAGGGGCAGAGACCAGATACAAAAAGGATCTCTTGGGCCGTGGCAGGAAGCCTGGACTTTATCACCAGGCAGTTAGCTGGAGAGGAATTTTAAATAAAGGACGGATGTGACAAACCTTCTGTCTTAGAATGATAACTCTGATGGGCAGGGGAGTATTGCAGAGGGCTGGGGAGACACGCTCGAGACTGGATGTGGCTGTAGCAGGGAAGATAGAGAGAGGGAGCAGCTCAGAGAGAGAGAGCTGGGGCAAATAGACAGGATGTAGAGATTTCACAGGGGTCGGGAGAGGGGAAAGTGAGGTAGACAGAAATGAAGGACGGAGGCCAGTTTTTCTGGATAGAGGACGGTATCAGCTGTCAAAATAGAGATGGCAGAGAGGGGAGCAGATGTGTTAGGGGGGGTGGTTATGAATTTGCTTTGAGGTACCCTGTGTCTGGGGCATCATGAAACTCCCCATGAAGATTCTTAAAAGTCTCTCTTACCCACATAACAGGGAAGCCAGAGGAGAAGAATTGCAATTGCTCTTTGTAAATGCTTGAAGTTGAAAAGGACAATGGGTTCTAACCAGGGGAAGATAGCATAGGGCTAAGGGAGCATTTCAAAAATTTTATTTACATTGTTAGGATGGGAAAGATTGAATGAAGTATGTTTTCCATGCTGGGATGCTGAACCCAGTAAAATGTACTGGAAGGAAAAGGGACAGCTAATGAGGTGAGGGGCTGGAGTAGAGGGGAGGAGACGACATCTGGAGAATGGGCACAAGAATTAGGCTGAGTCGGGAGGAAAGTCTTACCTTCCTGGAACTACCTTGTTCTGCACAGAATTTTCTGATGAGGTTGGGACGTGCACTGGAAGATGTTCCCACTTTGTGGTCTCTGTTTGCCCTGCTAGGAGGGAGAGGTTGCAAATAGAATCTTAAAGAGAGGAGAGCATAAAGGAGGTACAGGAAAGTGAGATCTGAGAATGAAGGTGCCAGAGAATGTGACCAGCATAACCATATCATGTAACATCGCTGAGCCACGTTCACTTACTGCCCAGTCTAGGACGAGATGTGCTTGGTAACGATATAATCAATCTTGAAAATCATTCATTGAAACTCTGCATTCCACAGTCTGGATCAGCAGCATGGAGGTCGCTGGGACCACTGCCTGTGGAACTGTAGAAGTAGAGGCCAAATTAAGTGGGATGAGGAGAGAAGGGGAGCTAGGAAGTGTGTTTAGCACATGGAGACCGTGCTTTCAAGGAGGTTGACACTGACTAGGCAGTAAACTGAGGAGAGTGTGAAGTCAAAGGAGGTCTTCCTTCAAGATGGGAGCCACAGGAGCACCTGTGCGTGCTGGTGTTAACTGATAGTGGGGGGAGATTGATGGGCAAGGAGAGAGAGGCGAAAGGGCAGAGTTTTTGAGTGGGCAGGAAGGGTGGGATCCAGACCCCTCATGGAGGGACAGACCTTTCCTAGAAAGAGGGACACTCATTCATTGTGATGTGCAGGAAGGAGATGGGTGCAGGCACAGGCAGCTCAGAGCTTTGGTGATGGGGAAACTGAGGCAGCATCAGCTTGATGGCTTCTACTTTCTCTATGGTGTATGAGGTGAGGATGTCTTACATTTGCCTAGAAGACTAGCACCCTTGACCTGAACCATGTGTCCCAGCATCTGAATGGTTCAGTTGATTCTGTCTCACCATTCCCATCAAAAATGACCAAGCCATATTCATTAGCTGCTAACACCCGTCGTGTCCCAGGAGAAGCAGCTCTTTAAAAGGTAAAAGAAGTTTGCACATGTTACATGTATGCTCACCCACACCAACATCCCGACCCTGTTGTATTTTATTGCTTTCCTGCATTCTGTCAGTACCTCCGTTTGTCCTGTTGGTTGCTTTTTGATCTACGTGCTTGTTGACCAGTGACTTTCTTTTCTGTCTGGCGCTTTGATGTGTGGTACTGAGCTGGGAATCCCTGTGTGGACCAGAGCCACCGTTTTCAGATCTTGAAATATCAGATAAGAGAACCTCTTAGAAAGAGAAATTGCTAATCATTTTAGAGAACTCAAAATGAGAAGGCTTGGAACAACACTAAGGTGACCTTTCCAGAGGGCTGGCACAAGTTCCCAGAATGTCAACACAAATAAACACAATTCTATAATCAAGTGGTAGTCTTTTCTCTCATCCATCACCTAGGAGGCCATCTATTATGCACCATTTTAAGTACTTTCTCAGTAATAAAAAAAGCTTGAATGCAGAGAAAAGCTACAGCTATGCTTGTCACGTAAGCCAAATGATAAGAGAATTAAGCTCTTGAATTTACATAGCAACTTTCTCCCCAGTAGCTCAAAGAACTTTCATTCACATTGAGTCAGATTCTCACTGAGCTTGAGCTGTTTCCTAGAACTAAGTTAAAACATCGTGGGAAGTTGCAGTAACCATTTCAGCAAGCCCTTTAAGGTCACAGGGCACTATTTAACAAATTAGTGTTCCAATGGGCTAACTTCATTTTAGGAAATAACTTATGCCTTAGGAAACCATGACTCATAGTCTGTTTTGTCCCCACTGTAGTAAAATTTAAATTCCAGACCTATGCACCAAAGATTCTCAAAGGGTTGCCTTGCCTTTTATTAATTCCAAAATAGACAGGCATGTTATCCTGAAATAAAAGACGGGAAGTTGGGGAAAACTACCACCTAGATTGTTCAAGATTTTATGTTAGGCCAATTCACATTTCTTTCAATACAATCTCATAGTACACGCCATGCATGCCTTGTGGAGGAGTTGTGTGCATAATAAAGACCAAATCCCTACCGTATCATTTTTCTTTTGAGTGTAAGGCTGTTACTCAGAATTACTCAAAGATACTCAGAATTTCATGCTGTGATGATTCAGTTAAATCATTTATTCCTCCTTTACAACATGTCAATATCATATTCATATATATATATATAAATTCCACTTTTCTCTGACACATGTCAATATCATATTCATATATATGTAAGTTCCACTTTTCTCTGAGCTAAGCAAAACCTACTACATATAGTGGTTATATTTTAAAAATATATATATTTATAAATATATATGTTTTAGATCAAAGAGGGAGAATTATCTTGTCTAAAACTGATAAAGACAATAAAGAAAGATTTTAGAATCGTCTGTGGAGAGTTTAAAAAATAAGACTGATATCTGTTTTCTAGAGATGACCTAACTGAAACCTTCCCTGAGGCAGGTGGCTTGGACTAGATTGCTTTCTGTCCTAGGATTCAGCAAATTTATAATTACAAATGAAATTTTGCTGAACCATCACATAAGCCCTATTGACAGAATCTCGCCCCACATTGGTTGAAGCCATGTCATGGGACTTTATTTCCTTGGAAATCCTGGTGTTCCTTTTGTGCTTCAGGCTGTGTGGAGATTACTTCCAAAATTCCACATACAAATATATAGTATGCTCAGACCTAGTAAGAGTAGGCTTCTTTTTCTTCGAAGAGTAAGTGGACCCTAATTTGCAAACCTATATTTGAAAGATTATAACTCTTCCCCAGTGAGGGTAGACCACAGACAGTATCATGGAATTTTTACCTGAAAGCTTTTGACAAATAACAGACTATTGAATATATTTCATCTCAGACATACCTGTCTTGCTTTCCAGAGTTTCAATTATATTGATGCATATTTATCCTTATAAAATCTATTCCTTAAGGACTGGCTAGGGCTTCTTGACAAGGACCGAAAGAATCCAAAGATTGGGGCAAGACATTAGTCTAGGGATTGGCAAACTACAGCCCACAGATCAAGTCTGGCCTGCTGCCTTTTTTTGTAAAGGAAAATTTTATTGAAACATGGACATACTCATTTATGTGTGGCTGCTTTCACACAAGGACAGCAGATTCAACTAGTTGCAACAGAGACCATATGGCCTGCAGAGCCTGAAATATTTATTATCTTGGCCTTACAGAAAAAGTTTGCAGAACCCTGTGTTAGTCCATGAACCTGTCTCAGATATACATAATATAGTAAAATATAATATATAATAGTTTATATATTATGTATGTCATATAATATAGTATAATATCATACCATATAAACAGTGTTTCATTTTTCTGGTCCCCTGAAATTAGTTAATAGAATGTCAAGATAAGTGAATTACTGATATCAGTTTTATTTCTGAATTCCAGAAATATAACAATGATTGGTGGATAGGAAGGCTGGTGAAAGAGGGCTGTGAGATTGGCTTCATTCCAAGTCCGCTCAGATTGGAGAACATCCGGATTCAGCAAGAACAAAAAAGAGGACGTTTTCACGGAGGGTAAGGTTCCATCCTTTATATGTATGTATTTTTTTGTGGGGGTGGGAAAATTAGGTGATATTTTCAAGTTTGCTTATTAGGTTAAAAACATATGCATTCAAAGTAAAAGATGCTTTTCCACGGGTGAGGTGTTTCTGAAATTGACACAGAGGGCTCAGAGAGCTCACTCTCCCCATTGCGTGCTGAAGCCCAACACCACGGGAACCCACGTGAGTTCCACAGTGGAGACTGTGTCCTGTGGCCTCAGCGAGCCCTCCTTGGAACCCAAGCTTTCCTCGTGTGAGTCACGAGGACACCCCTTCTCAGTAGAGCAAGTGGGAACTGACTTGACTCGGCACTCTGGCTCCTCGTGGCTCACTTTCAGAGAGTCCCTCGAGAGGGCACCGGATGTGATGGTGTATGCGGGTCCCGGCACTAGTAGCACCTTCTCCATCCCAGGGTTTTTGTGGCATCGACCGTCTCCTGGCATTGGGGTGAAGATACTGTCTAGCTTCAGATGCATCAGCCTCTAGTGAACCGATGCAGTAGATCTAAGCCATGTAGATCTTACAGTGCAGGTATTTAAAGGTCCGAGGAACACAAGCACAGCTGGAGAGAAGAAATCCGGCTCATGCTGGGCCCCCGCACATTGTGTTGCAGCCTGCACTGGAGCATGGATTTGATATGTGCTATGATTTTTTGAAAGCCCTGAAATAGACTCAGCTCTTCTCTTAACCCTCAACCTCTGTTTTCTACTGGACCCTTTTCTATTTCAAAACCTCCTCTGTTCTTTAGAGGCCCTTTTGCTTTTGTAATAATGGGAACCTCTTCTTGGACAGTAATAGATCACAAAAGTATAGTTATCCCCACTTTAATTATCAGTGTTTTTTAGTATCTAACATGCCTAAACTATCATTAATTGTTAATCCCTCTTGTTCCCTCTTCTCTGAACTTTTTGTCTTCCATACTTATCCTTAAACACACCAGGAACACATACTCCTGCCTCAGGGCCTTTGCATTTACCGTGTTCTCTTACTGGAACCCTTTCCTTCACATTTTCACCAGGTCACGCCTTCATCTGCTTTAGATCTTTGCTAAATATCACCTTTCCAGGGACCCCTTTCCTGCCAAATGTATGTAAAATTGTACCCACTCTCCTTCCCTGCACTTCCTATGCTCTCTTAGTTTTCTCTGTTGCACTTATTACTGTCAGAAATATTATATTAATATATTTACCTGTTTATCTTGTTTGGTAGAGTTTGAGCATCTATAATCCAAAAATCCAAAATCCAATGCTCCAAAAGGAAACACTCATTGGAGCATTTTGGATTTCAGATTTTCAAATTAGGGATGCTCACCTGGTAAGTATATAATGTAACTATTCCAAAGTCTGAAAAAATCTGGAACCCGAAACACATCTGCTCCCAAGCATTTTGGATAAGGGATGCTCACCTTGTACTGACTTCTCCCACTGGAATGTGACTCAGTAAGCAAAGGGATTTTGTCTCCTCCTACTCCCTGCCCCTGCCACTGTTATATTCCTAGCTTCTAGAACAGGGATGCAAAATCAATATTTGTTGAATAAAACAATAATTGAATTGTCATGTCTTCCAGAGTTTTATTGTCATTATCATAATTATTCCATAATATTATTACAGTCATGTGCTACATAACGATAATTTTTGGTCAGTGACAGACTGCATATATGACAATAGTCCCATGAGATTATAATGCTGTATTTTTACTGTACCTTTTCTGTCTTTAGATATATTTAGATATACAAGTACTTACCATTGTGTTACAGTTGCCTACAGTGTTCAGTGCAGTAACATGCTGAACAGATCTCTAGCCCAGGAGCAATAGGCTATACCTCATAGCCTAGGTGTGCAGTAGGCTGTACCATGTAGGCTTGTGCAAGTAGACTCTGATGTTCCCACAATGATGAAATCACCTAATGACACATTTCCTTCGTTAAGCATCGCATCACTGTTTATACTTGTGAATTAAAAGCTTACTTTGTGGCAGGTGCAATAGTAAAGCCAAGAGCTCACAGACATGATTTTATTTTATAATATTTTTATACCAACCCTGTGAGGTATAGCATCTCCTTCTATAGATGGGGAGGCTAAGACTCAAAGATGTGATGTCGTACAACTAGTAAGTGCAAGGCTAGGATGAGAAATCAGATTTTTCTGACTATAGGACTCATTCTCTTAAGCACTAAAAGGGAGGGACACAAGGGAAGTAGAAAGGAGGCAGCTCGATGGCCTCTGTGGGCTCCCGGGAAGCTTCCAAAGCACACATGAGGAGACCAATGTTGATGACAAATAAAATCACTTGTGACCAGTTCCTTACGGCTAATTCTTAACTCAGACTCCCACATAATCGTTTTTAAGAAGCAATGCTGGCCGGGCGCGGTGGCTCATGCCTGTAATCCCAGCACTATGGGAGGCTGAGGCGGGTGGATCGCTCGAGGTCAGGAGTTCGAGACCAGCCTGAGCAAGAGTGAGACCCCGTCTCTACCAAAAATAGAAAGAAATGATTTGGACAGCTAAAAATCTATATAGAAAAAATTAGCCGGGCATGGTGGCGCATGCCTGTAGTCCCAGCTACTGGGGAGGCTGAGGCAGTAGGATCGCTTAAGCCCAGGAGTCTGAGGTTGCTGTGAGCTAGGCTGATGCCACGGCACTCACTCTAGCCCGGGCAACAAAGCGAGACTGTCTCAAAAAAAAAAAAAAAAAAGAAGCAATGCTTTCTCCAGGTCTTCCTGCTTGTTTTGAGCTGTGCTCAACATCTGACTGGCACATTGGTGGCGGGTGTTAGGTGAGCAGGCAGTTCACAGGAACATTCCCACCAGTGATTCTTTTGCCTAATTTCTGCACTGAAAAACTAGAAGAGATAATTTTGCAAAGTATTTCCGGGTCCCAGTTAGTTCCCCACTTTCTCTGAGAAATGAGGTCAAAGAAAATATTTGGACAGATTCTTGAAGTTCTTCTCTATAGCAGGATTTGGTGTGTTTTGAATTATTTAGTAGGATTAAGGCCAAAGAAAACTTTGTACTTTCAAGTTCTATTTTCAAAGAATCTGGGGAGTGACTCTTCAGTTCTTTTTCTATATCCTAGGAAATCAAGTGGAAATTCTTCTTCAAGTCTTGGAGAAATGGTATCGGGGACATTTCGAGCAACTCCCACATCAACAGGTGAGGGTTTTAGTTAAACTCTTTTTAATGGAACGTATTCCTTTTTGAACACACATGCAAATATTTCTACTAATTTGGAAACGGTTTAAAGGTTTGATTTAAAGGTTTTTCTATTTAATATTTCATTGCTTATTTGCTTTCTGTGGTAATTTGATTTGATTTAAAGAGTTCTAATGGTACTAAAAATTCAGATCATTATAATAGAATTTTGAAAAATCTTATTTACCGCCCCCCCCCCCCCCGAGTCAGTAACTGTCCGTTGTATAAATCAATCTGCAACAAGTTTATTATTCTACCCAAGAACCCAACAGACTTTAAGATGGTGAGGGCCCATAAAAAAGACAAAAAAGTGTTAGAGTCTCAAGAAAATGCTCTATTTAAGTCTCCATGTGAAACTTTAGGATGTTTTGGGCTATGGAGGCTGGGAGGGTTGAAACAGAGAATGAGGCAGGGTCTGGATGAGGAATGGCCTTGTTTGTATCTGAACAGCAGACAACTGGGTCCTGGAATTAAGGGTCATGAAGGGACAGTGGTGGCCTAATCAGGACTTGTGGTACATTTGGAAATTATGGAGGTATTCACGCAGGAATTTTCTTCCACCTCATTCCCAGACTCCATAGGCTAATTTCTTTCTGGCCCAGAACTGCTGCTGCATTAGGGCATTCAGCATCCTGACTTCCAATTCCACTTCCATTACCAATTCAGAACGGCAAGTCCAAGGCTCCATCTCAGCCTCCCATAACTGCAGGAACCGGGATTGGCTCTGGAACAATTCTAAGCATCCGAGTCATTGTTCATGGGAATCTGTCCTGATCTCAGGGCATTGAACCAAACTAGGTCTCTGAGTTGCCCCCAAACAGACTGGACCTGCTTGGATGGCCACAAAACCACTTTAAATCAGATATTGAGTATAGTTTGCCTCATTCCCATTTGTTGGACATTCAGGACATTGTAGTTCTTTGCTATTACAAACAGGAAAGAACAGGAATCACTGGTTATAAATTTATTTGAAATTTAAAAGCAACATAGTAGGAAAAAAATGGGTCAATGTTTTAGAAAATGGTCAAAAACACCTAAGGGACTGCAAAATTATCTCATGGTTCACCAGTTACATATTCAAAAATAACTAGTGGTTGAGATGACAGTCATTTTTTTCCCCAAATTATTATTCTGTTTCCTTTTACCAAATTGTATTTGTCCAACTTGTTCCCAGCCACACTGTGCTGTGTCTAGCATGGGGACAAGCCATGGTTAAGGGCTGGCCCGGAACTTCCGATGTTGTTAAGAACTCCTGTCTACTACCCCCGCCCAGCACAAAATCAGGATATAAGGTCATTCATCCAGGAAGGAAGTTGTCTGTTTTCCATATGTCTTCAAAACTGACATGTCTAGAATGAAAAAATAGAGCAGAGCTCTACAGAGTGAGTGATAGGGAAGTGATAAAGGTAACTACAGGGACAAATGGGTACATTCTTCCATCTTTTAAACTCAGAATACTGTCGTTTCCAGAGATGACATATTTTGATATGGCTCTCATTGTTGTCTTTTAGCCAAACAGAAGCAAAAAGTGGTAAGTTATGTTTCCTTTTTAAATCTCCTGTTAACGTTCCTATACATCCATGCCTGCAGTGCTCCATGCCAGTAACCCCAACGGCTGTAACATAAGGGATGAGCCTCCTCGGTGGGGACCTGTGGTGACCTGAGAATGATGAATGTTGTGGCTGTCGAGGTGCACTCGGCCTCACCTTGTCACGCGTGTCAAATCATCTCTTTCAGACGGAGCACATTCCTCCTTACGATGTGGTGCCGTCCATGCGCCCGGTGGTGTTAGTGGGGCCGTCCCTGAAAGGTTATGAGGTACAAATATCATCTGTTACTCTTCCATTCTTGACCGAGAACCCAGGAGACAGTCACATTGGCGCTTGCTCCTCCAGGGTCTGTTTACATATCGGTACTGAGGGCAGCCAGCTCTCAGGATGTGAAGGCGGGTGGTTCAGTGTGGGACTCCGGTGGCCCTTTGCCCTCTCCTTCCTCTCCTGCACGCTTCTCATCTGTCCTGTATGACATTGCGTAGAAATAGCCCCCTCACAGTGTTTACAGTGGGGAATTCTGGTCAAAGATTTGCTCTGCATTAAATGCAGAGAAAAGAACTTTATCTGTTTTGACCATTCTCATTATTATTAGAAATAACAGAGAATGAACAGCACAGGGGAACATATAAACAATCTTCTAGCAAACCTAACCCCTCAAAGTACCAACAAATCTCACCCTGCTGGGTGCTCAAGGTGATGGCATATTCCATCACGTGTTTCTCTGCTTATTTATTTTAAAGGACACACAGAAAAAAAGCCACTAAAAACATTAGTGAACTTTGGAGGTTAATGAAGCAATATTGTATAACCAGGAAAAGAGTAGCAACTTAGATATACTACATTTCAGATGTTGCCGTTTGACTTTGTGCTAGCATGGATAAAAACAGGTGGATGTGACATCAAAATCAAGGTGGGCAACCTCCAGGGCACCATTCCCACTGAGCTAGGACAATGTCTGGCACATAGTAGGCACTCAGTACGCATTTGTTGAATGAATTAATGAATCTCTTTGAGGCAGATCTAAGAATCCTCTCTCTTTCTCTCTCTCTGTCTCTCTCTCTTTCTGTCTTTCTCTGAGTGGGAAATGTCAGAGAGATGAGCAGGAGAGTGGTCTGCAAAAACCCAGCCCTGGGCATGGAGAATTTCCCCCAACGTGCATAGACCGGCTGGACAGCTAGAGCCCAGGGCTGGCCTCTGGCCTCTAGCTGCTCCTTGCTGGAGGCGAGCATAGCTCAGGAGGGCCAAGGATGGCCAGCAACTGTGTACAAAGTCAGCCTGTTTTCTCCTGGCAGCAGTTCTATCCCCTAGTAAGCAAAGGGGGAAGAGGGGAAGAGAACCAAGGGGGGAAATTAGCAATTGCACAGGGTTACGCATGAAAAACACCTTCCACACTAACCTCCCCTAGGAGCCCACTGGCTGTGATAAGGTCTTTGCTCATTCCTAGCGCCCTTCCCTCCCACCTCTCTCACTTTTGACTTCTCTCTCTCTCTGCCTGTGTTTGCCTCATTCTTTTTTTCTCACCTCTGCAAAGGTAACAGACATGATGCAGAAAGCCCTCTTTGATTTCCTGAAGCACAGGTTTGATGGGAGGTGAGACATATAGATGTTTTTGTATTTTTATTTTCCTTTAACCAAACATGTATGATAAATTGATTTGTGGATCTATGTTTCCAGAGATTGCAGACGTTCTCTAATTAAAAGTTAACTCAGTATTCTTGGGAAGAATGTAATGAAAGAACTCTGAAAATATGAAGTATAGCATTGAATCCCCAAGGGAAAAAGGACCTTGAGAAGGAAATAAGCCATTTGTTTTATTCAAATGTATGTGTCTTTATTTTCTCACTTATTAGTGAATTCATACCAAAATGATTTTTATAAAAAATATTGATTAAAATATATAATATTTCTGATGAATATGGTGGCTTGCTGGCCAAGCTAGGTAATATTTGGGCATTTTGTATGTGTGTGTGTGTGTGTGTGTGTGTGTGTGTGTGTGTGTATGTGTGTGTCGTATGAAAGTATAAAGTACTAAATTTCCTCAAAAGAAGTGTGTGAGAATTGTTTTCCTCATAAGCCTCCCATAGTGACTATTTTGTAGGAAATAATATTTATGTGGGTGTTTAGTTCTGGGTTTGTTTTATTAGAAATGACTTTGTTATTTTTTAAATCTATTTTGTATGTATCTTGCTATGACTCATCAATAGGGCTCTGTCTTTAGCCATCCAATAATTTTATCAATTAAGTTTTGTGAAAAATGTCTAGAAAGAGAGTTTCTGTGTTTTTCAGAGAAAAAATAAAAGTCCATATTGACTCAGTCCTCAATATTAAGCTCTTTCATAATGCCAAATGCACTCCATGTAAAAATGAACACATGAAAAAACCTGAAAACTTACTAGAAATATAGAAGATTTAAATGGTTGTATACTGAAAAGTATGGGGAAATGCAGCCGATTTATCACCTTAAGTACACTAAATAATTTAAAAATGTAAAAAAAAACTTCAAGTAGATTCTACTAAATTGGTATTTTAAGAAAAAAGCAAACATGACAATGTTTTCAGTATAAATTGCTTATATTTGTCAAAAGAAAAGCCTTCTGTATAATTGTGTTAAAAATATTCATTGGTTTCCGGGACTATATACGAAGAAAATAAACTGGGATTTTAGTTCAAAAAATAAGAATGCTTCTGTGCTACTACGTGAACGTTTAGCCGGTCTGCCTTGGTAAATGGACCTGAAGATGTGTAATGATTTAAACACAATGGATGCTTATTTTTGGTGACTTAACATTCTGAGGCAGATGTTCCTTGACTGGGAGGGAGGGCAGAGAAGGGGAAGAGGGGGATTGGGCAAAACGTTTGTTCCACCGCTCACTTGGGGCCCTTTGCTGAGGGGTGGAGGGCGTAGAGGGATTGGGGGTGATCTCTCCAGTGGGCTGCTCAGGGAAAGGAACTGCCGGGCCTGGAAGTGGTGCACATCATTTCTCACGTTTCGTTGGTTAGAACTTGGTCACGTGGACATACCTAAGCACAAAGGAGGCTGAGAAATACAGTCTAACTAACTACCCAGGAGGAAGGGTAGATAGATTTTGTTGAGCCAATAACAGTCTCTGCCACATTCATCTAGTGGACATAAAGGGCTTAATAAGAAAGACATGTGCCTATCCCATTCCACTCTTTTTTAAAAGAAGATAGGGACAGAATGAAGTAGATTCAAAGAAAACGAGTGGAAAGTACTGAATACTAGAATATTGGAGGTGGAAGGAAATGTCAAAGTTCTTTTAGTCTCATCTCCCTTCTGCAACAACCACAATCAGACGACCTGCTTTTGTTTGAAAACTTCTGGCTATTAGGAATTCACTTCCTAAAAAAGCATTGCAAAGAAACAACTGAACTCTGACTCTTTAACTTAACAGTATTGGTCTTGGTCCTGCCTTCTGGTGGTCCGGGCCAGAACCCTTACCCTCAAGCAGCTCTCTGTGGATTGAGGGCAGCCAACATGCATGGCCCACTCTTCTGTATCCGTGTTTGCATGTGGACAGGGCCTTCAGCTGTGCTTGGAGTCAGTGGTTGAACCTGTGGTGTCTCTACCTAGGGCAGTTTTGATCAGTGCCGCATCCTCCGCCCCATAACAGCCCTCAGTCTGAACTAATCTCATCCCATAACACGGCCTAAGTTTGTGTTAGATTGTTTTGGTCCCCATATAGCATACTTATAGACAGCAGTGTTATCAAAGGTTTGAACTGTGGAAAAGAAGAAAAGATTTGTGATAATTTAGCAAAGAGAAAGTGAATGGCTTAATTACTGCTTTTAAGAATGAAGAATCTGATGTTCTTCCTCACTCCTGAGGCCCAGAAAGAGGAAATTTACTTCATTGTAACAGCAGAGACTTGTCTTGAGTCAAGTAGAATTGTCTGCATTGATTACTATTGAAGTTGGTTTTAATAGAAGTAGAATGAAAATTTTAATGCCAAGTGTTCATAGGATCTGATGACACGGCAGAAGGTCTGGAGGAAGAATTCTTCAGCAGCAAAAGTAATAGCTGGAGACAGAGACTTAGTGCCCTGGAGAGATCTGATGTATGACAGAGTTGGAGAAAGATAGATATTAAAGGTGAGGGTAAGAGTAGACTTGCTTTTAAATATTAAGAGGCCATGCAGCAGAAAGACAGTAATGAGTTCACTGGTAGAGTGTATGTGGTGACTTTGATAAGGAAGAGGAAATTCACTGGTAGCTTCACACTGACTCTGACATGTCTTCTGCATGGGGAATATCCTTATGTTTGAGCCATGGCAATCTGCTGCATTATGTCCTACCAATTAATAAAAGGAGAGAAAACAACAAATAGTCTTTCATTGAAACCAGCCAAGAGAACAATTACTCGGAAGGCTTTAGCACAGTGATACAACATAAACAATATGTTCTAATGGAAACCTACTCTGTGTTTCGCTGGCTGTGAATACTGTAGGTTAGATAAAATAATCAGGAGAAAGTCCTGTGATTTTCCAGAAAGTGTATAGAAGGGATCCACTGGCTATAAGAGGCTTTCTTCTTCAATACTTCTTTTCAGATCTTGGTTAGAAAATAATTCAACAAATTGGATTAAAGTCCAACAGCTTGACTACTGCAGAATCATAAACTTGGGGTTGTTTTGATACCTGAGAAATGACTTGAGTCAGTTTAGAGCTACTTATTATTATAAAATTTAATTGTATTACTAACTGTAATTAATTATTATAAAATTTAACATGTATTACTACTGTAATATATGCAAGAAAAATGAAAAGCACGACACTGAACAGTTCCCAAGGGCCCTTTGTGTATGTGAGTATCCACATGCAGTGATGATTCCTGTGCACAGACCATAAACTCAGTGAACCCAACAAGCACCAGCCTGGTGCTACAGTGGACGTACAATGGGCTCAGAGCTTCTCTCTTCATTTCACACCACAAACATTAATTGGGGAATCATCCTTTCAGATGAGGTTTGTTCAGCTGGTTGCATCTGCCATTCAGAGGCTGAACAGCAAGCGTTCAAACCAACTGCAGTTTGTTGACCTATTCCAACCATCTCAAATCCCAAAAAAGTTGTTACTTTAGGCTTTTTGACAACTGGATCAGATCAGCTCTGTGGCATTTATGGGATACTTTGTAACTGACATGACTGTGCTCAAAAATCCTATATGCACATCATGTAACCTACACAGATAGGATATTAAGCTAAAGGAAGCCATTAGCCAAGGAACATGTAAAGGAAAAAAAGGGTTTGAGAAAGAATTTGAAAGAAAAAAAGCTAAGAATACAACTTAGGGATTAATACAACTCAAAGAGTGTTTATTTTTAAAAGGAAATGGAAACAATTGAGCTATCATAAAGCAGCCAAGCCATGTAAGAATGAAAACAATTTGTAATTGCAGTCACCAAATGGAAAAAAAAGCAGTGACTTGATTGTTTCCTAATCAATATTATTCTCCTATAAACTCCTGCTGTTTTCTGTTCAACTACAGGCTCATCAATGGGGACTAAAGCACTGGTGATAATTAAACACTTTAATGTCATACTTGAATATTTAAATTAGTAGGTTTTGATTCCAATATGTCTGACCTAATTCTTCCTCCCACATTTCATGGACTCTGGGAATGGGAGAGTTCATGGTAGACTGCTAACTTTTGTGGATAGGATATAAGGAAGCTATCTCCTTCAAGTCTTCAAATCTCCAATAATAATAGTTTGCCTTGTATTCATTATATATGTGCCTGTCAATATAGGACCTTATGAATAATTATTTCTGAAAGCACTTTTATATATTACCTTATTTGCTTCTAATGATAATCTCATGAGATAGTTATGACAAAGCCACCATTGCCATTTTATTGATTAGCGTGCTGAATCTAAAAAGATGGAATGACTTGTCCATGGTCATGCAACCACCCAGAGAAAGATCCAGGAAAATACTAGTTCTTCTGTGCCTTTCATTACCATTCTCCTGACAGTGCACTCTTCTGCTCTTTGGAACACTTTTTTCTCTTAATACTAGAAGTTTTGAAAAAGTTACTATACCCAGTGGGCTGCATGTTAAATGTAGCAAGGATAGAGTACAGAAGGCTCTTATAGCTGTGATGTTAGCAACATGGAAATTCCAATTAATTTTGAATGAATGTATCATAACTGAGAGTAATATCTTTCCACAGAAATAGCATAAAAAACTAATAACTCATAGCTCATGATGGATTGCAGCAGTTATGATGAATTGCAAAGTGGAAATAAGCAACAGTTGGGGTTCAGATTTACTGGGTTTAGGGAATGGTTTTTGCTAGTTTTCAGGGACATTTACTGCAACATCCAATCTGCTGAACTCCTGTTAGTCTTTTACCAACTGGCCAGTAACTACTAACACTTGTCACAGAAAGGTTTCCAAGGGAACTTTTAGAGATGTATATCAAACAAGATTCACAGGAGTGCTAAAAGACAATTGTTGACCTGAATATAACAGGAAAAGAAGTAGAAGGAGGATACCACTTAAAGTAAAAAAAAAAAAAAAGCACACAAGCTAGATAGCATTCAATTGTGAATATACTTACTTTCCTAGGGAAACTTTTACAGAAAAAGAATTTGGGGTGTCTGTTTTTGATAATAGTAATCATCTTTGAAGGGTTTCTAGAGCTGTATCTCTCTTCTCCTGAGCTCTATATTATGTGTGTGTATTTTTATTAACAAATAACTTGTATTAGAAAATTAACTTATATTTTTATTAGCCAATAAAATATAAAAAAGAATACTTTATTGTCCACACCTTTTCCTCTATTTTTGAAATATGTTAAGTACTTGTTTTCTATATTTTGTTAAACTTTAGTTGTGTTTGAAAATTGCTTTGAAAAAGTGCTTTTAAAACTCAGAAAAAAAATAAGAGGGTGCATCTGTTGATAATCCCTTTATATTTTAAGAACTAAAGGTCACTTGCTTACATAAAATTGAAAAAATATGATTTTCACTTAAGCAGAAAAGAATCTTTGGGCCCTCCAAAAATCATTATTTGATCAAGTTGAATTCCTTCCCTAAACCTACCCACTCATCTCCAGTATTTGGATTGCTCTGGAACATGACTCTGTGATTCAATCCAGCAGCTCCATTCTTAAAACAAACAAACAAGAAACCCAGAAACACGAAAATAAACATGAAAATTTTATTCTATAAAGAAAAAAGCTGCCTATGAGATTTCACGCCTCCCAGCTGCAGTGGCAACTGAGTAATGGAGACTCAGCATTCACCCAGCCTCAACCTGACTTAAATCCTGACTATCTCAGAGCAAGGCCAAGACTGACTGTGCGTCTGTGCTTGAAGACTTGGCTCATATCTGGAGATTCAGGGTCGCTGGAGAAGAAAGCGGAACTGAAAGAGAATTATGGAGTCAGGTGGCCGAGCAGCCACCTGGCCCTGATGCCTGGTTTGGAACCGATTAGCCTGCAACTAACTAACCACGTGCAGCTTCTTCTTCATATCTCACCAACTCCTTGGTGAAATGAAGAAGTTTTTACACCAGTGTTTTTTAGCAGTTGAATAACTTTTTACAATGAAATCAGATATAAAGCTCCAATGTAGAACACAGAAATGCAGAGGTGTCTGCCTGGCATTGAGGGGGGCAGAGCTGGAGCCCCAGTAAGTCCCCTCCCTTTAGTGCTCAGAATGGTCCCTGAGGTGTTTCTGCAAAACCCGTGGTTTCTGCAGAAGACTATTTGAAGATGCATCAAGTAGTTATTAGGGCCTAAAAGTTTTAAAAGTTTAAGAATTTAAAACTTCCTGACCACGTACAGTTTATAAACACAATGATACAGACAAGCAATGCTCTGCCTTAAAATGGCACCAGAACTTTTGCACAGCCTGTTGTTTTAAAGAAGTAATTTCCAACCATCTGTGAAAAGGACCCTTTAAAATTCTCCCCAGGGCTTTGGGTCACTAAAGTCAGTAAAGAGTTTCCTGACAGTGTTGACAGCGTTGTCCAAAAACAGGTGTGAGATAATGTGCAAATCAATAATTGTTAATAACTCTTTCCTCTTTCCTACTCCAACCCCCAAAGGAGTTTGCAAATGGAGGAGAATGGGTGCAGTAACTGAGTATAAAAGGGAAGGGGTGCTGCTTTTTTGTCTCCTTTCTGGGAACTCTGCCAAGCTGTGAAGATAAGGATAGAGAAAGGCCCTTGGTGGCAGTAACTGGATTAGAGAGGCAAAGTTTGAATTCTACAGACAGATAATAATCGGAAGTCGAGCAATCCCAGTTTAAAATAAAGAGTTTTAAAATTGTAAGTCCCAGATGTTCTCATTTGATAAATCATATGCAAATAGACACTCTTCTCCACTTATTTGCAGTGTCTTCACTTTATTCTTCTCTTGCACGTCTGCAGGATACTTTCTAACTTATTAAAATCTTGGCACGATACTCACATTGCTCTCAACTAAGTGTCTTGTGACTGCCCACCATATGCAGATGTGCTGAAGAATCCTGTGCCTGCAGAAAAGAAACCATATTTTTCACATTCTTACAAATGAAGCGTCCCTTCGGGCCTGTGGGGAAATGGCTCATGTATCATGAATAAATTATTGAGTACAAGAAATGCAACTTAGCCACCAACTGGTTGGTTGTCTTTGATGAGGTTTCCCCCTTTGGCCAGCAGCATTGAAATGCCGGGGCAAAGCATTGGTCGTTCCTGAAGGTCTTGTTCAAGAGCAAATCAACTGTGAATTGTGGGGAAATTGTCTTACTGCTTCCTAGAAAGAGCATGGTTTACTTACATGTTTTGATTCTTTCCTGGTATGGTGTGCATTATAAAGGGAATTCAGTAAGTCAGGCCATAATGGAGGAAGAGCATTTTCACTGGAGTAGTTTTTTTGTTTAGTAGCCAGAACTATCCTCCATTCTGCTCTGCTTGTGTTTTGATACTAGCCAAAACCTGTTTAAAATACTTGTGGCCAATGTTTATTGTACTGTGGTTCCACTGTAGTATGTAAATTGGTTATTAAGTACTGTGGTTATAAATCACTTGGAGAGCCCCATAACATTTTTACTGGCTTGTTCTGTTCTGTGTTCCTATTCATAGGATATCAATAACAAGAGTGACAGCTGACATTTCTCTTGCTAAGAGGTCTGTCCTAAATAATCCCAGCAAGAGAGCAATAATTGAACGTTCGAACACCCGGTCCAGCTTAGGTAAGATGTTCAAATGTGGTACTTCTCCAAGCTGTGATTACAGACCGGGATGACACATGGTGTGTTTGTGAATGTCTTTTCCAATTTGCCCCCCATTCAGAATGGGGAAGCACTGATCAATACCTAAAGACAATGCTAGACATGGACAAGAAGGAAGCAAAGGCTTGCAGCAGCCGGAGCCTGCTCTCTCTCAGCTTTGGGCAATTAGCTAATTAGTAGTCTGGCGGGAAGAATCCTCAATGGGCTCTCCTAGACTTTTGCTGCCTAACCACGGGAAACCACTCATCTCCGTTTTGCCCGAGCTTCTCAATGAGACTAATGATTTCTGTCATAACTGAGTCACAGCTGACATGAAAGGAAATGAGATATTCAGCCTTCTCAGACCTTTAGAAGAAAAATCAGACAATGGTGTTCTTAGTATTGCTTCTGTGGCTAGTAGTATGCAGAATAGTCACATTGTTTAAGTAGAAATGGAAACCACCATTAATAACATACAGGCAGTTTAAACATGTCTTTTCTGGCTACCAGTCAGAAAGCATCCTAAAATTCACCATGATGGAAAAGAATAAAAGGCTGTAAGTGATTAGCTCCATCAAGGCATAGGCAAGCAGGGCTGGGAGGAGGAATCCCCACACACAGGAGTGAGTTCATGTTGTTGGTGAATCACATTGTTCATCTGGAAATCCTGTCGGTGGTCTCCACAATTGCCAAGACTGGTGTAGTCCACTCATAACTTCCTAGAATTCTCTTTTGCATTCACATTCTGAGGGCAACTTGTTCTAACTAGGAAAGATAGATAGGGATCTTCCATGTTACTACATTTTTTAAACTATTGAAATGAGCTCTATGGATGACAGAAAACGTAACAAATTAGGGTTTCTAAGGTGGAGTGCATGTCCTAACATCCCATCAAGAATCCACTGATGGCTGTGCCTTGACCTGAGCCAAGGATTGTGCAAGTTGTAAAGAAGACACAAAGTATTGTTAATATCTGTGTTTCCCAGTGTGGGACTGGCACATGGGAATTGCCAATAAATATTTCTTGGGTGATTGCCTTGTGGAAGAGTGCTAAACATACCAAATGGAATAATGGTCAGCGCTTGTGAAGGGAAGATCCCAGAGATTAGTCGTTCCTTCTTTAGTCCTGTATTTAGAGCCTTCCACATACAGAGTGAAACATTCTTAAAGTATTTTGACCTTGAGGAGGTTATAATGGCAGTGTTGATGATGAATCAGATTAGGTAACTGACTAAAGTCAAATATAGCTGACAAGGGTGTTCAATTAGGTTGAAGATTTCTCAAACAAGCATCTATGCTCTGCTCTCCTGTCTTCCACCCTCTTTCTAACTCCTCATAGTGTCTTTGGCTTTTAACTACTCCTTCCTCTGATGTATGAGAAGCTAAAAGACACTTAAAAGCATAAGCTAGGTTGCCTCACTCCTGCAACTATCGGCACCTTCCAAGGGCTTCATGGGTATTCTCTGAAGTCATTCCTTACAGGCTAGTCAGTGGGGTCAGTGTAAATGTTGAGGAAGAAACAAAGTAGATCTCAGTTCATGGTTCATGGTTTTTACCTTTACCCTGTAAGTCATATGCCCGCTACTATTGTAGTTAATTTAATGACAATCTATTTTAATAACCATTGTGTGATCTACTTATGTCCATTTGTCTGCATGTTGATGCACATTTGTAGATTCCTTCATCAAATGTTTATTGAACACTTGTTATGTGCCATGCATTATGCTAGACTTTGGAAATAGAGATGTAACTAAGTCACAGTTATCTTTTCCATGAGCAAAGAGAAAGAAGGGACAGATGGTTAAAATATTCTCTGATAACAGAATTATGAACAAAGAGCTAGGGGTACAAAGAAAAAGGGCAGGAGGTAAGCAATGTGTGAGAAGACTTCACAGAAGTTATATTTAAGCTGGTTCTTCAAGACAGACAAGAATGTACAAAGACATTGACATATAAAAGAAATGTATGGTTGAGAAACAAGTAGATTTGTACATAGCATGCTTAGAAAAGGAGAGCAGGGGTGTGGCTCAAGAGTAACAGAAGAGACTGGAAAAGTAGACTGAACCTTTGCTAAAGAGGCCTCCAAAATAGATTTCATGAAATGTTAATTTTACAAGATATTAATACTTGTTACATTCAAAATGTTTTCCATGGTCAAATAAATTTGGAAATGATGAATTAAACAGCTGGCAGGTTTCTTCTCTGCAAGACTCCTTAGGAGCTTTTAAATTATGAGGGGTAATGCATGTTTGAAATCCCAAGAAAAGCTACTATAGTATGCAATACATTCTTTGGATTAAACCCCCTTCTTTCCATAGGATATCTTATGAGATTACTGTTCCAGTGTACTCACTTTGAGAAATGGTGCTTCAGGCCCTAGGGAGCCATCGAAGTGTTTTATGCATGGGAGAAATATGTACAGATATAGGTATAAGGAAGGTTATCAGTGACAGATCTTGGAAAGAGGTAGTCCCAGATCAGTAGTGGTCAGCTTATAGAAGTCTTCATTGGGGTCCTCCAACATCATAGTCCATGACTGTCCAGGGCTCTGACTGGAATAGGGTTATGAGGAAACCTCCATGGGAACCCCTGTAAGAATCAGTCTGGGAAGCCAAGATTATCTGGTTTGGTTGAGAATTTTTTCCTTTAAAACATAAGCTATGTAGATAAATATGCCTGTCTCTTCCTCACACGTAAAATTTACTTATTACTATATATATATATATATATATATATATATATATATATATATATATATATATATTATCCAAATATGGGGCCCAGCCCGGGATTTAGTGTGGCCCTTGCATCCTCCTTCCGGGCTTGCTCTGCCCACACTCCTCTGTGCTTATGTCAGAGTGCTGGTTGCCTAAGAGTTTCATCTTGGTTAACAGTAGGTGTGCCTGTCCTCTGCTTCTGGCAAAAACCACACTTAACCTCAATGCTGGTGCAGAGTAAATAAGGCCCAGGTATTTCTGAGTTATTTACACAGAGACTCAGAGTGCCTTGAGGGTTCCTTGTACCAAGGCAGTTCAGTTTGTGTCAGAAAATACTGTATTCAGATTTGAAGCTTAAAACAATATAGACTTGTTCCAGTATAGTCCTGGCCAGGAGCTCCCTTAAAACAGTGGCAGTTTAATGAAAACAGCAAATAGAGAGCATACCCCAACATCCTGATGCTGAAACTTATTAAAGTAGAATTGACTTTATTTTCCAAACTTCCTTCCAAAGAAAAAAAAAAATTCTTAACTGTTTCTGACATGTGAGAAAAAAAGGTCAGATATGTTTATTATTACTAACAAATTTTAAATATGATTTCTGAAGAATGTGGCAAATAAGCCTACTTGTCCAGTTTCTTTACATTGATATCCTGAAAGCTGGTCACCTTTCAAAACAACATGACATCTTTCAGGCCATTTGTAGTAGATAACATGAAAAGTCATAGATGTGTTGACTCTTTAAATTCATACTTTTTCATACAGATCATGCCATACACCTTGATGATTCTATGGGAAATAAGAATTTTATGTTATTGTGCAAAGCCCAGGAAAATAGAGTTACGTGATTGACTTGAGTATTCATGATCCTGCACACCCTGTCAATCCTTTTGGTTAAGGAATGGGGAACTTTTTGGTGGATGATGTGAATTTGAATTTATGCTGGATAAGCAAAGCAAATCACAGACCCTTTACAATGAGGATATTTAGAGCAATATTACCTTTTACCCAGGCCATATTTATGATAATTTTTTTTTTTTTTTTTGAGACAGAGTCTCGCTCTGTTGCCCGGGCTAGAGTGAGTGCCATGGCATCAGCCTAGCTCACAGCAACCTCAAACTCCTGGGCTTAAGCGATCCTACTGCCTCAGCCTCCCCAGTAGCTGGGACTACAGGCATGCACCACCATGCCTGGCTAATTTTTTCTATATATATTTTTTCAGTTGGCCAGATAATTTCTTTCTATTTTTAGTAGAGACAGGGTCTCGCTCTTGCTGAGCTGGTCTCGAACTCCTGACCTCGAGCAATCCACCCGCCTCGGCCTCCCAGAGTGCTAGGATTATAGGCGTGAGCCACCGCGCCCGGCCAATAATTTTTTTTTTTGAATAGGAAGGAAAGAGACATTTATTACTTTGCCAGCAAAGGAGGAGGATGGAGTCTTCTGTCTGAAATGCCATCATCCTCCTAATGAGCAGAAATACAAAGCTTTTAAAGGATGGGTTCTTAGCTTCAAGCAATTACTGTTCAACTATAGTTGATGATTCTGATCGTCCGCTGAAGACAATCCCCTGACCTCCACCCTGGACCTCCCTTTACCAGGTCCTGGTTAAGCCATCTCCTTTAGAACAAATAACAAAAGACTTACCCCACCCCTCCCAACCACCATAGGCCATCTTTAAAATAATTAAAATCAGGTGACTTTGTCTACCCTGTGTGGACTGGACCAGATTACAACATTGTTAGGTCACACCTATAGCCAAAAAATAAAAATAAGTAAAAAAACAAAGAAGAATCATCTCTCCTGAAAATTAAATAGTCTAATTCAAACTTTGGGCATGACCCAATAAATTAGGTGATTTATAAAATATACATAAAATTTTTTTTGTATTTCTGAAAGCCATATTATGTTTTGATAATCTATTTTCCTTTAAAAAAAAATAGCTGGATTGCTTCCCACATTTAAAAGAAGTCTATTTTTCATTTGACCAGACTCAAATGCACAGTTTTGGGTGACTTGGCTATTACATTCAGCCAAATAGATATGGGTCTAGATGCATTGCAGCATTTTAATATAATTGGCCTTAGTTTTGTTTTTTTAAAATGCTAAAGATCATTATGCTTTAGAACAAGTCCATTGGCTCCAATCCTTAAATTCAGCCAGACTTAGTTATATGCTAATTTAAGAGTAGACCCAGAACATTAACCAGGAGTGCAAAAATATGCATATCAATCAAAACAGGTGAGGTTTTTTTAAAAAAGCCTATCCACAAAATATTAATATATAACATGTTTATAGAAATATTTCAGTGTCATTTATTTTCCATGTGATGTTGCTTTGCACATGTATTTCTGTTGTTTCCTAAATGTGATTTCAGCTTCTATAGCTAAAATGAAAGTTCTTTAGAACAAAGCAACAATCTAAAGCAACACAAAAAGTCACCATAGCTATATAAATAGCTAAATATTAGGTTGAGTGTAAGAAGCAAATCAAGAGAGGCATCTCAATTTTTTTCACCAACTGGTTTTATGCAAAACTCAACCCATCTCTTTCTATATTTAGAAAAGATCTTAAATTAGACAGGACTATGACAATTCAAAATGTCTTATTTTGCAATGTAGACAAGACAAACATATCTGAAAGCATACTATTTCTTTAAAATGTAAGAACTAATTAATAAGAATAACCAAGACCTATTTATTATTTCTCTTTTCAGCGGAAGTACAAAGTGAAATTGAAAGAATCTTTGAGTTGGCAAGATCTTTGCAACTGGTTGTTCTTGATGCAGACACCATCAATCACCCAGCACAACTTATAAAGACTTCCTTAGCACCAATTATTGTTCATGTAAAAGTCTCATCTCCAAAGGTAATTAGCTCATTTCTGTCTTAAGGATTAGAAGCACATTTCTTTTGAAATATTCTTTGCTCTGTGTTTTTTTGTTAGTGGGCAAAGAGAGCATCTTGTTGAGACTCTGTTAATGGACACATTTTAAAATTTTCACAGTGTACAGATTCTAGGAATTTTGAGATAGCAAATAAAAAATATAATAGTCTATTCCTTCAAGAAGGTTATTATCTACTGTGGTTCTCAAACCATACAGGTATGCAAGTGTATAATAGAAACAAAAAATTAAGAATGCTGAGGAAAAGTAGATTCTGGCTTTTCATAGACTATAGGCTCTATTGGTAAATTTCTTGGATAATATTGATTCTTGTATCACCAATATTCTCTCCCTAGTTGAGAGACTACATAATTCAAGAAAAGTATCTGTATTAGTCATGTATAAAATGAAACATCACTGTGTAAATATCTCTTATGGAAATGTTACAGACCCTGACATTTGTGCTTAGGTTAGGTCCTTTGGGGAATATAGTTTATTCCATGATTAAGCACAATGGAAAATTTGCCATGTATCTTTATGCCATTGGGGGAGGTAAAAATAAAAATGAAACAGCTCCAAATCAATTTCTTTTGACTTGGGTGTTCTTTCATTTTAAAAAAGTGATGATGTTCTAAAAAGTTAATATGAAATAGATACCCGTGGGAGGTACTATCTTAATCAGCGGTGCCCAACCTTTTTGGCACCAGGGACCAGTTTCACAGAAGACAATTTTTCCATGGACCAGGGATGGGGGGATGATTTCAGGATGATTCAAGCTCATTATATTTATTGTGTGTGTTATTTTTATTATTATTACATTGAAATATATGATGAAATAATTATGCAACTCACCATAGGTTGGGGACCTCTGATCCTAATAATCAGTCTCTTGTCAGTGCCTCCTAGAGTGTATTTTAGTGCTTACATGCAAGTTCTCCTCTCGTGGGTGGAGAATGTCCAAAGAAGCTGTGCCCTTCTCCAAAGCTTCGGAGGCCCTCAGCCTTCCATCTCTTCAGGCAATGCTTGAGTGCAGTGGACTTGGGAATCCCAACCAAACCAGGGCTTTTTGAGAATCAGTAGAATGGATCGAAATTGCCTTGACCACCTAGACCCAAAGCTGCTGGGGGTTCAAGCACCCTTACCAGCAGTGGAGGAGAGATTGGCCCCTCCCACTGCTCATGACACTATGGTGTCCTCAAGTGCAGGGACAGGATCTCTCACACACCTGTGTGCTGGGGTATCACAGAGCCTCATAGGTTAGTACCATTTGGGGGGATGAGCAGGGCCAAGGCAGATGGAGTACATGGCCAAACACGGTTACAGCAGTGGCCAAAAGAGAGCTATATCACTGGTTTATATGTAGCCATGTACCAAAGCAAATTTTTTGCCTCGATTTCCAATCATGAAATAGTCTGATTAACATAAAATTAAACTGGAATGGGTCATTAATTATCAGTAACAAAAAGGACCAAATATGTACATGACTCTGATATTTATCTAACATGGATATAGTGAACCAAAATATTACTCAACATAAATGACCTGGTATGGCCAAACATGGTGGCTCACACCTGTAACACTAGCACTTTGGGAGGCCAAGGCGGGAGGATCACTTGAGCCCAAGAGTTTGAGAACAGCCTGGGCAACGTAGCAAGACCTCGTCTTTACAAAAAAGTTAAAAAAATTAGCCAGGTGTCATGGGGCATGCCTATAGTCCCAGTTAATTGGGAGGCTGAGGCAGGAGGATTGCTTGAGCCCAGTAGTTTGAGGTTGCAGTGAGCTATGATGACACTATTGTGCTCTAGTCCTGGCAACAGAGCAAGACCTTGTGTCAAAACAAAACAAAACAAAACAAAAAAAAACCTAGTACAGACCAGTCTCTCCATTTTTGTAAATATGTCTTTGAAATATGTGGTTAAAATATGGGGTAGGAACACAGGATGCCATCAAGACTTTAGGCAGAGCTAGAATAGCATGAACATGTCAAATCCACTGTAACTGAAAGACGGCGTAGTTGGATGACGTCATTACAGGCTTATTTATATGATTTCTCACACTGTATTTCCTCTACTATTACTCAGGGCTACACAGACCATTAAAAAGATCCTGGTTTATTTGATTTTCTTTCAACTCATTGATAATACCTCAGCTTCACGTCTTCTTCCATCAGGTTTTACAGCGGTTGATTAAATCTAGAGGAAAATCCCAAAGTAAACACTTGAACGTTCAACTGGTGGCAGCTGATAAACTTGCACAATGCCCCCCAGTAAGTATCATCATTTTTCTCTTGATAGTTCTTGGTTTGTTAGAAGAGGATGAATTTTGTTTTCATGTTAGCTTTGTCATTTTTATTCTAAAATGACGGTGATGATACTTTGTTGTCATAAATCTAAAGGACTTCTTGCACAAGCTGCTTCTGTCGTTTTGGTTGTATTCAGGCATCCAGAATTGGATGGTGTTTGCCTTGTGATAAGAAATGAATTTAGCGTTCCATGTCTGCCTCCTTATGTTAGCCTTGCAAACACTCAGCAAACCACTTAGCATCCAGCCTCCAGTCATGTGGACACTTTTGAGAACCAAATAAAACATACCAATTTGACTTCCTTTAACTTTTCTGCCAGAAAATTCTGCAGGCATAAAATATTCTGATGTTGAAGGTCAAGAATTGATTAGCACTGGAGGAGCCCTGTGGTTATAGCAGATGACAGGTTCAGAGTGGAGTGAGGTGAGAAAGTCAATGATAGCAACTCTTCTCCTAGTGCCATTGCCAGGAGACTGCTGCTGGGGCAGAGGCCAGCACTGGGGCGTGAGGTTGGGGAGGGGACTGCTCTCACATGGCACTGGGTCTCCAGTGGCCAGTGTGTCTCCACATGCTGCACTGGCTACCTATTTCTGTGCCTTTGTTTCTCTAAAGGAAATGACTGTCTTTCTTACTCAATGGAATCACTAGGTTGTTTTATGTACTTGTGTAGGATTGTTTATGCTCTGTGGAAGCATAAAATCCAATTCAAATGTTTAGAGAGACAGCACAGCATAGCTGTTAAAAGCACATACTCTGGAGCCAGAAGCCTGGGTTCAAATCCACACTAACTAGTTATGTAATTATGGGCAAGTGCCTACTTTATGGGATTGATGTAAGGTTCCAATGACTGAATATGTGGTAAAGTTCTTAGGACAATTGCCTGACACATAAGCAGCACAATCTGAGAGATTCCGTTATAGTTACCTGATACACTTTGCACCATGCCGTATCTGGTCTGTTAGATTCTGTAAGAACTTGTACCTCTCTGGTTCACTGTCATATCTCAGTTCCCTATCACAGTAGGCCCATAATAAATAGTTGTTGAATGAGTAAATGTATGAAAGGCTATATAGACAATAAAAGTAATAATGCATCTTTTCATTAGATGTTTACAATGGGCCCACAGTATGCTAGATGCTTTATATAGATTATCTCTAATCCTCACAGTTACCTAGTAAAATAGGCAATATTATCCCCATTTTATAGTTAAGACAACTGAAAACAGAGGGGATTAAATGACTTTCCCAGGGTTGCATAGCAAATTAGGATTAGATCTAGATCTATCTGGCTCCAAAGCCAGTTTCCTCCCCTCCTAAAACCATCTCCCCCTACATACACATACCTGGTTACCTGACCTGCAGATAATCTGGATAGCTTGGAGTGTGGAGAGCTATGTTCAGAAGTTTAACTTCACATTGCTTACTCATGAAGTCCACTTATGCAGTGGTATGTAAGATTAAAGCACTGAGCAGTTACAGAAGGATATATTACCCAGCCCCTGATCCTGTAACACTTCACAGTTGATGGAAGATAATCTTTATTGTAAAGCTACCAAAAGCCAGGAACTATGCTATTATCTCCAATTTTTAGAACAATCTTATAAGGATGGTTCTATCAGTTTGGTCTTCTGGGAAATAGACACCTAAATGGAATTAGAAGTGCAGGAGATTTATTAGAGGAAATGTCATCTTTTTATAAGAATGAGTTCATTAATATTTATTCCTACTAATTACTAGAGAAAATACTTGTATCTTATTAAAATTGAGATATTTTAGTTGTTGAGAGGATTGATCATTGAGTGGTTGTGCATATAGTACAACTTGCTACATCTGCAATAGCTGGGCCTGGTGCAGTGGCATATACCTGGAGTCCCAGCTACTGGGGAGGGCGAGGCAGGAGGACTGCCTGAGCCCTGGAGTTAGAGACCAACCTGGGAAACATCATGAGACCTTGTCTAAAAAAAATGCTGTTTGGAACAGCTGGAACTAAGAAAAGATATGTGCATACATAAAAGCAAGTTTTGCTGTGAGCTACCTTAGGATTTGTACCTGGGTCAGGGATTTCCAAGGGCCCCATAGCTGGAAAGTCAGC
Source organism: Lemur catta (assembly GCF_020740605.2). Taxonomy (NCBI): domain Eukaryota; kingdom Metazoa; phylum Chordata; class Mammalia; order Primates; family Lemuridae; genus Lemur; species Lemur catta. The sequence continues at coordinate 70,589,204 of NC_059135.1, forward strand.
CTTACTCTATCCTTATCTCAGTAGGATAAACACTTGCTTGTTTTATATAATTGGTCAGAAAACCTGAAATTTTAAACTCATTGTCCAGATAGGTAAGATTACTTTGTAGTTAACATTTACTACGCACTGTTTACTTTAGTAAACATGTTCATTTGACATTGCATGAATAGCATTTGTAATGCTAAGAAGGAATCATATACTCTATTTTGGCACATGTGGAGAAATCTTCAGATTATAAAAACCAGTAGTCATTTTAAAATGTGTCTGCATTTGTCCCTACTTTATTTCAAGACCACAATTATAACTGTCATCCAAAGATTGGTGATCACTGTGTCATTTTAATTCCTTTAGGAGAATTTGCAACTTGCTTAATTGGCCACTGTATCTCCCGTCTGAAAAGTCAGCAAATTACACTGGCAGAGTCTCACATTGCTCAGAAATTAAAGGCAAGGGAAGAAGTTAAAGGCAAGTTTTTGGAAAGGGAAGTCTAAAAGAGCATTGAAAAAAAGTTAACTCTCTGTAGCCAGAAGAATGAATCCTAGATTCAGGGACTATGAGAGCAAAAGGGGACTTTTAAGAGCACCCCATATAGTATTTCCTGGAGTATGTTGTTTACAACATGGGTTCCATGTGATGTCAACAGGTGTTATGGGAAAAGAGCCCTGATACCAAAAATGTTTGAGAAAACACTTATGTAAACAAAGATAGTCTGGTTTCTTTACTGCAGAACCCTGAATATGCTAACGTGTATTTTACATCTCCAATAGGACATATAGTATGCAGTGTTTCCCCTAAAATGTGACCGTAGAGTATCCTATGCATCTAGTGTTGATGGAACACTCCTAGGGAAAGACTGATCCGGTCCAATCTCCTCGTTTTACAAATGAGGGAACTGAGACCAAGAGAGATGAACTGGTTTTCCAAAGGGCATATGTCTTGGCCAAAGTCAGTGTGAGATCTCCGTCTCCTAGTCCAGCAAGACTTTAGATGGTGACTGGCAACAGGTTAGTTATTATATATTCTCCTTGCGAGAGAATCATGGGTTTCATAGGGAAGGGTTTTTCTAGGAGAGGGGTCAGTAAACTTTTTTTAGTAAAGGGCCAGATAGTAAATATTTTAGGCTTTGTGGGCATATGGTCTCCTTTTGCAAAACTACTCAACTCTGCCTTTGTAACAGGAAAGCAGCCCTAGACAATGTGTAAACAAATGACAGTAGCTGTATTTCAGTCAAGCTCTGTAGAAGCAGGAGGCAAGCCTGACTCAGACAGCAGATCAAAGTTGCCACCCAGGCCAACATCGAGGCTCTGTATTACTGTGCAGTAAACTACCCCCAAACATACCGACTCCAAACAGCAGCCACTTTGGTGGTATTCAGCTGGTGGCTAACCTGGTCCCTTAGCAGGGGTGGCTAAAAGGCTGGGCTCAACCAGCTCTCCTCCCTCTCTGAGTACTGTGAGGGTCTTTCCATGAGCTCTCTCCAACAGGGATACAGCCTTCTTGCATGGCAGCTCCCAGGCTTCAAGATCAAGGGTTCCAATCTCCTATGGCCTGGGCTTTCCTACCAGCACAGCATCACGTCCACAGCATTCTGTTGATCAACATAGTCACAGAGGCTCTCCAGATTCAGGGAGAGGAGACATAATCCTCTATCTTGATGCAGAATGTCAAAGAATTTGTGGCCATTTTCAGTTTGCCATAGACAGAAAGATGAGCTGGGAGATGGGCTACTGGCTACTTTACTCTGTAAGAGGGAGGATTTTCCTCTCATTGCCCAGTCTGGATTCATAGGAAAAAAAAAGATGGGATGCAGACAGAAAGGGGGCTTAAGGGACTAGAACCTGCAAGACCATCTCATAGTTTTTTATATGAACAGCCCGATTTTGTATTTCTGGTATACCTCTATACACTATATTTTTAGATTTCGTTTTGCTTCTACCAGATGTTGGTACCCTTTTGTTCTTCAGAGAAGTTGAAAATAGGCCATTTTAAGAAGGCCAAGTTCAAATTGCCCCAGTACTATGGTAATAAGAGCTACATAATGCGTGGTGAGAAAAGCAGAGAGAGACGGACAATTGAATACATAAATGAAATGTAATCCTTTAATCCTACTTGGTTACAATCTGGCTTGTGTTACCAAGAGCTGACCCTGTGGCTCTTTGAGCTGTGTAATGTTTTTGTGTGTGTAAAATGACATTGATCGCTCTCTCTGTAGGAGGGGAGCTCATCTCCTCAGCAGAATCTTGCAGGCCTCTAACATTACAGTAACTATAGTAGTTCTCTTCTAGCCATCATTTTCCATTGCTGAGTGGACCCAGATTTATTCTATTAAACACAAGAACTCTGAAGGGAGTGGTAGTGCCCAGTATCCTTCATGCGTATTGCTCTCACAGCAGTAATTTTCCACTGCCCTTTTCCAGTAATGTTATTTAAATTATTTAGAATCATGTAGATTTACCCATCTATTTGAAGTGTCCTCCACAATGGTGCATTCATTATTCACTGCCCCTGGATGTCCACAGTTTTAATTCCTAACATTTGCGTTTGAAAAAGGGAGTAATTGATTTCAGATGTTTCTTTCATGAAACAAGGCCACAGGGATCCAGTTTCTCTCAGTACAAAGGGGACTACACCTTTTCCAGGGGTTCCAGCCACACGACTTGGATAGAGAGGGTCAGGGAGGGTTTATTCCCACTGATGCTATGATTTAACTCATCAGATTCATATGAACCTAGCAAAAATACTGAATGCCTTTTCTCCAGACACTAACATTGTCGGATGTTGTCATAATCTCTGAAGAATAAGAATGGACAGGATGGAGGGAGGGGTGTGGGAGGAAAATGTGTTTGAGTCTACAATGAATGTCACAAATTATTAAGAGAGAGGAGCTATAAAAGGGAACAAAGTTGCTATATTTTTTGCATTTATGTTATTCTCACCAATTCACAGCAAGAATTCTGATTGTCTTTCCTGTTTAGCTCATTAAAGTGGAAACTACCTAGGACTAACTGTTGGAGCCCCACAATATTTTTAGGCTCTCCTTTATCCCCATAAGACTTCCTAGATATTTTAAAAAGTCTTTTAACTTAGAGTCTAATTTCCTGTCACGAATTGACCAGTGAGTTAAGTACTCGGGACCTCAAACGTTTTAATAACAGAAAGAAGTTTTGATATGAGAGAGACACTGGTTGGTTCTTTTATGATTAGCAGTACATGTCTGTGCCATTCAGCCATTTTATTTTACTGAATGGTATTTGCCAATCCTTTTTTTAAATGATGTCAGTTTCAGGCTGACATTTGCTATATTCTAATAGCAAAGAAATGAAAGTATCCTCACCTCTATTATTTCTTTGTTCCACTTAGAAACAGGAAAGGTACCCCACACGAGGTTTTCTCCGTGTACAACCAGTAAATATAAAGCAGCAGTCCCCATCCTTTTTGGCACCAAGACCGGTCTCATGGAAGACAATTTTCCAAAAGACCGAGGGTGGGGGGTATGGTGTTGGGATAATTCAAGCACATTACATTGACTGTGCACTTTATTTCTATTATTATTACATTATAATATAGAATGAAATAATTATACAACTCATCATAATGCAGAATCTAATGCCGCCACTGATCTGACAGGAGACGGAGCTCAGGCGGGGATGCAAGCGATGGGGAGTGGCTGTAAATACAGATGGAGTTTGGATCACTGGCCCACCGCCACTCACCTCCTGCTGTGTGGCCTGGTTCTTAACAGGCCACTGACCAGACAGTACGAGTCCGAGGCCTGGGAATTGGGGACCACAGATGTAAAAGCGTGCGTGTGTTGTGGGAGAGTTTGCATATATTTACTCCCCTATCTAGCTAATATTCAGTAATGAACCAACTTGAAAAGTTAAAATTAAACTGTAAAATTAGTTTCTAAGTTTTATAAACTTTTTATTATAAAATACTCGACAGCAGCTTTTCTAGCTAAAACATATTGGACAATATACATTAGTTTTAATGAGATTTCTCCCTCTATGCTAGAAAGTATGTATTTCACGGTCATTAAGGAAGACTTAGTCTCTCTCTAATATCTTCCCTCCCAAAATAATTTAAAATAAACAAATGGAACTTGCTCTATTCCCTCAAGGTAAGAAATGAAAAGCACTATTTTCTGTAAAAACTAGGGTGACCATTGATTCCAATTTGCTCAGGATTTTCCAGGTTTTAGTACTAATAGTCGTATGTCCCCAGAAATACTCAGTCCCTGGCAAACAAGGACGGTTGGTTACCCTAATTCAGGTGGCTTCCCTGGGAAAGATTGTCACATCTTACTCTGTGAATGGAGAACCAGACAGATGGTTCAATACTTATAATTTTTTAAAAAGACCTTGAAAATCTTGTTTCCATATTATTCAGCTTCAGTCTTTCTTTCCCTTTCTTTCTTCCCTGTCATTTTATTTCTCAGCCCACTGGATGAGCTGGAGGCATGTTTTTCACTGTTGGTTATTTATAATGCTTTAGTTTTTAATTTTCTGGAAAGAGTTTATCCAGAAAAGGAGGCTACTGGGCCTGAATTTTTGATGGTTTGTTTTGACTCCTCTGTCCACTACTTATGCACTGTGGCGGCCACACCGTTTCTGCCTACCTCAGCTGAAGACAATATCCCATCATAGAATGTCAGAGGTGTTCGCTGTGGCAGTGCTTTGAAAACAGCTTGACATTACCCTTATTTTGGGCTGTTGCCAAGGGCATGGGATCGCTGAGCGGGCAACGCTTACTGCCCGGGCTTCTGCTGATTAGGTAGCTCGCTGCGTCCGTATTAAGCTATTAAAACATTTGCAGGGGACCTCACTTACTGCCTAAGAAGGAGCTGACTACATTTGAACCGTTACATTCATGAGAAATTGGCAAACCTGGTTTGCATAGTTCATCGGATTGCTTCTCTTTGAATTTCTTATATAATTAAAACCAATTTTTCCCCCTTATACTGACTTTCTAGCACTCTGGTCTACTCAGCTGTGTTATTTCCTAAACAGTTAAAAAGAAAAATCGTCACAGATACACAGGGTGTGAAATTCTATCTAGTTGAAAATAAGCCACATATGTCCGTATTCATTCAGAAGCCAAAATTTGCTTTTCTCTGTGCTTTTCGAAAGCCTAAAAGCAGTTTCAAATCATCTTCCATCATATAGCTGTCTTTTAGCAGTGGAAAAGCTAGTTTCCTAGCAATGACAGAGGCTTAAGCAAACAGCCTGTGCTGATACATACAAATCTTATTCATTGGCAAAGAGAAGTACTTTCTTAGAATTACTTGTAATTAAACGCATGTTTAATTGTGTCTGTAGCAGTGACAGTGTGACATGCAGAACGAGCCGAGCAGACACAGAGCTCACACGAATAGCATCCTGCGGTGGGAGCTGCCGGCCTGGACGCCTCCTCGGGCTCTGCAGTCCTGGCTGCAGCAATCAGGACCCATCCAGTCCAGGCATCCCTGGGAGGTTCTTCCACTTGAAGCTTCATGAAAGAAAGAAAATGATTTGTTGAGACGAACCAAACCTACATTGTAGAAAGAGACCTGTGTAATCAAATTTTACAGTTCAAACACACAAAAATGATATAAACAACGGACTCCAGATCACACACAGGGTAGAATTTGTGGGAGAACTTGAGGCGGGAGTGGCTGAGAGAGTGGTTCCAGTGCTGTCCAGTCTCGGTTTCTTCTCCCTGTGCAGTCTGAGTCTGTGGATGCTCTTTGGGGCGCAGCTGTTCTTGGCCCACTCGAGCCAGCACCACAGTGCCGCTGATACCAGAGCACCATGGGCAATTCTCAGATCATTTCTTACATAACTGTGGAAAGTTTACATTAATGGGGGAGGGGACTTTTGATTGCAAGAGACAGGAAACTTCCTTGGGTTACTGTAGTGGAAAAGAGAGATTTATCGGAAGGATATGTGTTGACAGAAACTCTGGGAACTGGCTGTTTTCTCTGTCTCTTATGGGCCTTGTTGTCTCTTTCTTCCATTGTATCTTTCCTTTTTCTGTTTTGCTCTCTTCCCCCGACAGATAAATTGTTTGACTTGCTCATAATTTCCCCTTCCTCGTAAGTTCAACATTCACATGTCTCTTCAGGACTCGTCCTAAATCCAGAACTTTAAGCTGCAGCTCAGTCTTATTGTTCTGAATTAAAGTCCCAGTGTGACATAGATTATTAGGGATTTTAATCCTTGTCTCTCCCACCAGACTGTATGCCTCTGGAACATAAGATGATATCTGTTTTCCTTGCCACTGTATATCCACAGTGTCTAGCATAAAATAGGTACTGAGTAAATAGTCTATGAATGAATAAAACATGCAAAAAAACATCTGCAGTCTACTAATGACTGTTCTTGGTTGGGAAGAGTTTTTTACATGAGTCGAACTGGCTGAGTCTTCTCAAACATGAGTCAGTTTGGGCTGAAGTCATCTTATTCTTTTCCTAGTCCTGCTCTAAGGACCTTCAAATGGCTTAACAATTTAGGGTCAAATATTTCCGTAAAGATTGATGTGATGAAACATTTAAATAGTAAATGTTGGGGGAGAGATTGTTTCCATGGTGACTTCTGCCTCAAGGAGCCTTTGTTCTAAGCACTGAAGAGAATGAGTCAGCTGAGACACCACCAACTCCATGTCATCCAGTTGCCATTAAGCCTAAATCCAGCCAGTGATATCAATGCTGATGGCAGTGACCCTGTATTTGATTCATTATTTTGAGAAAATGAGTTCATAAAAGCAGGTGGATGGTGGTGGCAGTGTGGGAGAGGGGAAGTATTTCAATCCACCTATTGAAAATTGGGTTGTGCTAAACACCTACCTGTGGAATGGCTTTTCTCTTTGTGGGGTGCCAAAGTTTTCTGACTGTCCCCCAAAGAGTCTGTGTCTCAGTGTATCTTGTGTTCCCAGCCACATGGCAGTAACAGAGGGGCCACTCTGCTCCTGTGGGGAGGAAGAACAACTTCCTGGTTCCAGGCCAGATGTTGAACAATGCCCTTACTGACAGAAACTTGGACAGCAGACATTTCTTGTGTGACCCCTCACCTTCCGCAGTTCAACACCCCTTGTTCTTTTTTAACCATTTCACAAAATGATCTTGGTAACAGAAATCACTGTGATATGGTTTTCTAGTATTAATGCTAAACTTTCTTTCCTTATTGTTTCATCATGAGAGAGATAGCATCATTTTCACAAACATTCTGAAAATTACCTACGTCAATGTTATTTCTTTCAACATAGTTACCTTGGGAGATGAAATGTTTATTCCAATGATATGGTCATTGCCCAAAACATTTTTAGAACTCCTTTTTCAGTGCCATTAACTTACTTCTTTCATATTCTGAAGTGAGTAGAATTCAACTCTATAAGAATATATGGGTAAATATGTGGCTTCCTATACGCTTTCACTCTTTTTTTTACCTATAACACTTTGACACTTATGTCATCTCTTTGTTTCTAAATAACAAAAGATCCAAATATTTAATAAGCACTCTTATTTTTATGTTAATGTCCACATTTGTACATGGATAACTGAGCAACTCTTCACTCGACTCTAACTTAAGAAATTGCCAATATAGCCCCTAAAATTTGATATTAGTTACTAGATATTAAGAGTGCTATTGTCTGCTGAAAGTGGAATTTTAGGTCTCATTGCCTAAAATCTAAAGTGGAAATAAAATAGATTTTCTTGTCATCTACAGGAAATGTTTGATGTTATATTGGATGAAAATCAGCTTGAGGATGCGTGTGAACATCTGGGAGAGTACCTGGAGGCGTACTGGCGTGCCACCCACACCACGAGTAGCACCCCCATGACCCCGCTGCTGGGAAGGAATTTGGGCTCGACAGCACTCTCTCCATACCCCACGGCAATTTCTGGGTTACAGGTATTGTCACTTTTTCACTCGTGTTTTTACAACCTTACATCTAAGAGTCTACAGGGAACTTGGTTAGGATGAAGAATGAAGTTGTCCTTAATCTAAAGAGGAAACCATATGTGGACATTATATTTAAAAATCTAAAATGTCACCTAATCATGATCTGTCCTAGAAAAAGCTACGCAGAGAGTGACCCTTCCCTGAGAACTTTGAGCTCTGTGAATTTATAATGGATTTTACTTAATTTCAACTCCTCCTATGTTGAAACCCTGCCAGGAAACTGTGCAGCTGTCCATTACTTCTTAAGGGCACTTCTTAAGAATTATGTGACAGTGAAAATATCAGGCACCATGGTAGCTAAGTAAGATATTTTGGGGCAGATAGGCCTTTGACTGCCCTTAACTAATCCCACCCCTGGGCCTGTCCTCTACTTTGCATAAGACAGTGTGGACTTGAGTAGAACTGCCCTGTTCAGAAACAGTGACAGATTCCTGAGTTTTCTTGGGGCTATGCAGGAGCCCACCTTGGTAAGTGGCTATGGCAAGTGTCCTTTAGGGAAATGGGAGCTGAACAGAGGATCAGGAGGTTCTCTCTTCTGCTATTCCGGTGTTGCATTCAGAGCCAGATGTAGGGAGCCGGGCCACCTTGTGATACAAAATAACTCTTGCCTTTGTACATTAATTGTTATTTAACATTTATCAAGCAGCTGCTGGAATGTGGCCCAGCCCCCAGCTGATTGAGGAACATGTAGTCAATTGAACCCTCTTGTATCATGACTAGTTTTGTTTTAATGATAGTCATAATTGTAGATCATGTAGAGTTAACTCTGGGATAAATGGCACTCTCTGAAATGCTATTATATCTGTATTACTCTGCTGCAAAATTGCATCTTTGTAAGGAGAAAAACTGCCATATAAATGAATAGCTTTTGAGGCTGGAAATGAACATGAAAAATATACTATTGTAATGTACAGTGTATATGTATGTGCCAGGACTATTTCAAGCCCTGTTTCGCTTCCTGTGGGTTGATCTGAGTATAGCAGTTCCATTGACTAGTTTGGATTGGCTCTGCATTGTACATTGTGGGATGAGAAATGGATGCATGAAGCAATAAGCTTCTGTAATGTAGGTAGAAATGAAATGTTGCACTTTGGTTATGAATGCAACACTCTTAACTCATCATCTCTAAGACATCTACCTGGAGTGGTTCTCCCAGTTTCACTAATGAATCAATATGTTGTCCTTTATTTTGTGGCCTACTTCTACCAGTAACCATCAGCACTTAATTATTAAACACCTGCTGGAGGTTAAGGGCACATCTGTGAGCTTTTGAATGAATTTCCTTTTGTGTGAAATTGAGTGTACTTTGCAGGAGATGTATCTGGTTTCATCAGGATACTATTTCTTAACTGAGGTGACCTACTTAAACTGGTAGATACAAGTAGATAAATATTTTCCCATAGTGAAGAAAAATGTTGAATAACATATTCTGAGCCATCACATAAGTGTCTTAAGATATTAATTTCAGCTGGATGTGATGGCTCACACCTGTAGTCCCAGCTACTTGGGAAGCTGATTCAGGAGGATCACTTGAGCCCAGGAGTTTGAGGCTGCAGTGAGCTATAATCATGCCACTGCACTTCTGCTTGGGCAACAGAATGAGACCCTGTATCTTTAAAAAATATATATATATATAATAAATATATATAAATTTCAATTAATGGTATTACAGGAATTTAGTTTATATGTGAAGATTATTTTTGCAGGACATTTCAGTTAAGGAAGCAAGATTTAGAACTGTCAATTAGTTGGCTCCATAGATATTGTATACTCCCTTGGAAAGAATATTGCCGAGAGTCTTACATTTATGCAGAACGCACAAACAAATGCACTATTATGTGTACAGCACAAGTAATAATTTCATTAAAATACTTTTAAAAGGTATAAGGAACACTCAAGGTGAGGTGTGTTACTTTAGGGAACAGAAAGATTTGATCAGTTCAAGAGAGAAATAAAATAATATATGCTATTCTGAACATTATTTCCCAATAGCAAAATAATCCTCATTTTTGCAATAGAAATGGAATTACTAGGCCTTCCAAAATATATTAGGTTCCATTTAACAGTTAACTTTCAATTCTATGTTTTTAATAGGAAGCATAGTCATACAGCACTGTGTAATTAAATTCATAAACTATCAACTTTCAGGCATCTTTGCATGTTTTGTCCCAAATAAATAAGACCAGATATTTTGAACAGATCATTTGTGCATCAAAATGTTTTACTGAGTCAGATATTTAGCATCTTATTGTACAGATCCTAGATCCTATTATTTTTACATACTTTTACATGTTCAGATGAATGAAGCCGCCGTGATTTAATCGATGAACCATTCTGATGTTTCTAGAGTCAGCGAATGAGGCACAGCAATCACTCCACAGAGAACTCTCCAATTGAAAGACGAAGTCTCATGACCTCTGATGAAAATTATCACAATGAAAGGGCTCGGAAGAGTAGGAATCGCTTGTCTTCCAGTTCCCAGCATAGCCGAGATCATTACCCTCTTGTGGAAGAAGATTACCCTGACTCATACCAGGACACTTACAAACCCCACAGGAACCGAGGATCACCTGGGGGATATAGCCATGACTCCCGGCATAGGCTCTGAGTCTGCTGAAACACAAAATATTCATCTGTTGACAATTTTCCATAGCACTGCTAGGATAAACTAACCATCTTAACTTGGCAAGCACAGCACAGTATTCACTGTGCTTATGGGCTGCTGTCATTTGATGCTAAGTAAGGGGCAAAAAAAAAAAAAATGTACATTATGCCCTTGAATCTAGATGGATATTAGATGCCCAATCATATAGATATTTTTAACTGCAACATTTCCATGATTACAGTACCTTTTGTTTTCTTCATAGATTTAGACACATCAATTTGTAATTTAGGGTACTTATCAAGGCACATATAAAATAATTTCCCATGCTGGAAATTCCAAATGACCAGTTCCAGTTGGAACCAATTTATAAACCAATTCCTGTTGGAATTTGGGTGAATTGACTAGAAAGTCTACTTGAGCATGTTGCAATCAATTGAAAAATCTGGGGAAAAAAACCTAATTAATAGGAAAATCAAAATACCAATAGAAGCCAAAACCAGCTATGGTATTTATTTGCTGGAAGCTAAATTTACACTAAAAGTTGGAATGTATAAACATTTTAATATGTTAATGTTTCCAGAGTGACTTTTCAAACTTACCAAATGTATTGATAGTGCCAAAAAAACTCAGAAGTCTTATTGCAGAAATTATATAGTCTCCTCAGATTTTAATATTTTTATTTCTTTCCTAGCACAGTTGTTAAATTCAAAGTTTTTGCTTTTTGTTTAGTCAGTACTGTTAGCTTGTTTGAGTTGGCAAAAAAAAAAAAAAAAAAAAAACCCTCAAAATTTTTTCAGCAGTGAGAGAAAGAAGTAAAGAGAAGCCCAAACATAGCTGGTTATATGAAATAGAAAATGAGGTGTTGTTTCCTCTTTAACCAATCTGAGCACAATTACATACATCCAGGAATGCGAAGTCAGATAGTAAGGATGTGGTGCTTGAGCCTCCTGAGTGCAAAGCTAAACATCTCCAGATGGGAATTCATTTATCCCACTGAACACAAACATGGGGTCAGGATTTCCTGCCAGCACGATTGAGTATCTTTCCATTGCTTCCCTTGGTCTCTGTCTTTGAATATCTGAATGTTCTAGCCCTTCTTCATCAAATTTTTTAAATCATGCTAGGGATTTTTGTTTTACGTGGACACATCAACTTTGACATTGAATTGGAAAGCGATGTTTTTGCAAAATGACTAATTGAAAAAAGTTAAATGAATTTAAAAACTTGCAGTAAAAAATAAACTGATCAATTCAGAAAATATTTGTTCACTAAAATTATAGCATTTTTATGCAGAGAATTATGAAGAATTTGGAGATTGAACTTCCTAATTTCTAATGCACAGTCTTCTTCACCTATTAAATCTTCACAACTTTTCCAATGGCTATAATTATGGAATTGGTGACCTATGTCTTATATTATCAAGGAAGCCTTAGATTCATTATGATCCAAGAAATTATTGAAATTGGCCCTTTTATACAATACACAAATGTCTTTACAAAATGACTCTTGTTTCTGAGAGTCCACAGTGCATGCATTTTCTAAAACCCCACTAGGATCAAGCATAAAAGTCCTTTTCTACTCGTACATGTCATGAAGCCTATTTTTGAAAACAATAATAATTAATTTTATATTATCTTATTTTTTCCCCAAGCCTTTCAGTATTTAGGCTGTCAAAGCATGTACCAGTTCAATAATTTTCTTGACCACGAAAATAAGTTCCATATTCTTGATCAGTTAAACATATCTTGAACCCCATTACAATCTCACTGCATGCCTGTCCTTCATGTTCACTGTGTGTACCCCATTATGAACCTGTTTAGCTGATAATGAGGACACCTATAATTCTGCAAGTCATTTCAAACATTTGATACAATTAAAAAATATGGGCTAAGTAAAATTTAAGAGTTAACATGTGATACTGACTTGTGAGTTTCTTTTGTCATCTAGTGAAGCTTATAGAACTTTCAGTTAAGACGTTTAAAAGAGTTGTATCCATTAGGCACTTTTAATAAACATATAACCTGCCATTACTGAATACTTTGTTAGGACACAGAAGAGCATTTTCCAGCAAACAAAAATATATTTATTATATGTACAGCACATATTTGCATGAGAAAGAAAACATTAGCCAAAACATTTTTCTATATGCTTTACTGGTTTCTTGTTTGTGCGCATTGAAGTATTTAATTGCAAAAAATGCACCAAGGTGTATAAATTTAGACTAGACTGCTGTTCAGCTTTTTCTGTAGTAGCATTAGCAATTTGGTCATTTAACTACTTTAAGGTATTTACATTTTAGGCAGGTAGCTGTAACAGCATTTACATATATTTCCTAGTCATCAAGATTACCATCTTTCCTTCAACTTTTTAAGTCACTTGTTTTTAAAGGCCTCTCAAAGCCTTGTGTCTAGTCACCCATGTCATGCTGATAAAGAGAGAGGCTCATTCAATCTCTGTGCACAAAACCGATCTATCATTTACCATCAAATGTCCATACCTGTTTTGCTTTGCATTCTTATTAAAAAGCTAATAATATTAGAAAGGGTATAATGTATATTTTCTTGATGGACATATTAATATTTAAAATTTTCCTTTAATTTGGCATATTTTTCCCCTTCTTTCTGTAATAAGTTTATCTTCTTCAAATGAATAAGAGATATGCATCTTACTTTTTTTTTTAAAGCCTTAGAGTTTATTGTGTAAATGATACTTAAAATCCAGATATATATTAAATGAAAAGTTTTATTTTTGCCAAGCACACCAAGCACCTTTGGAAAATACATATTCCACAAATACTTTGTTTTTAATTAATTTCATTTAAAGATAGCAAATGATTATAAGGAGGAGAAAAAAGTCTTACACAATTTTGAGGCTGTTTTTTAACTTATAGTATAAACCACATATATTAGAATTCTATAATTTCAGTCACAGACATGTAACAACATACATAGACTCATGTGACAATTTAGACTCATGTGACAATGTGGAAATGTAGTCCTGGACAAAAAAGAATGCAATTTGTCAATCCTGATATTAATTCTCAAGGCTATAATGTGACTCCAATATTATAATCAGCAATGTTATCTTGTTTACTCTAATATTTCAAGCTACACTTAGAAATGTTTATAAATTACTGATGATTCTCTCTTATCTTTATACAGTTCTATTGGAAAGAAAGTTGAAATTGTTAGCAATTTAGACTGATGATCTTTCGTAATAAGAGAGTCTTAATTTTGTGACTATGTAAGTCATTGCATTTAGTCCTTAATGAAATGAATTTTTTAAATGTAAAACAAATTCTGAGACAATTATTTGTTCCCTTTAAATAATTTGTTGTTTGCTTTAATTATTGTTGTTGTTGTTGTTTGCAAAATGTATTTTTGGAATGTTAACCTCTTTTCATACCTGCATACTTGAACTTGTCTTTTGTGTGGGGGCCTTAAAATTCATAATAGGAAATGGGGGCAGTGAAAGGGAGTGAGGAAAGGAAACTATGTTGGAAGACGCTTTGTAAATTTGAACTCTTTAACTGAACATATCACAAAATGTTGTTGAGACCCAGGATGTCAGTTAAGAATGTTTCTCGGCAACCTTAATTTGCATGCTAGTATATTTTCTTAGTTATACAATTTTATTTTGGTATTTGCTAAAAAATAAAACAATGTACTACCACTATAGAAATTACCCTATATATTGATATTTATACTACCTCTTTCTCTAGAGAAGACAGTCTGTCTTTAAAGGGAAAAACACCTGTCAATAAGTAGTGATCAAATTATTACTATTACGGCTCACCTTGCTGCAAAGCTAAATGCATAAAGTATTAAAGTATGCCTTCTCTTTAGATTTTAAACTGATTCCAAAACGCTCTTGGCACCCTTTCATTTCTTCCATGGTAGTGAAATTTTCTTTGAATGGTTCACAGTTTATCATGAGACAAGGTTAATTGAACAAATAAGTCATCATTGGGAACAAAACAAAGGGAATTGCCTTCGTGTGCAACTTGTTAGAATATCTAGCTCTAAGTCTAAAAGAGAGTAGGTCCAGAGACCTGATATTTAAGTGCAGCTGGTTTGCAAATTCAAATTTTTTTGATCCTTTGCTTCTATGGCCACCCAAAGCCTGGCTTAGCCATTTACTGGGTAAGGATATGCCTTATCTTGGACTCCCATGTAATTGGAACAAACTTCATATCGATGTTTCAAATAGATGCTTATGTACCCCTTATTCCTTTTATATTCCTGCCTTTGTCTTTTAGGACAATGTTGCATGTTGTTTTTTTAGAAATTATATAAAACTCATCCTTGAATGACTATATGAATGAAAACTTTATAGGAAATTATATAATAAAATCAGTTTTATTAGTTTCTCATACCTTTAAATACTGTTGATACTATAACTAAGTTAGTTATTCAAGCTGTGTCTATGGGGCAGAGAACAGTCCTCTTTTTTTAAATGATAATCATAATCAAACCAGTCAAGTCAGTACAGTAGCTGTTGGACAATAAGGATAACTTTTTTCTTGTTGACTTCAGCAGTCAAGTTAGTTAAAATAGTAAAATTGGTTTCTCTGGGCAGACGGAGCTACAGCATTCAAAAATTACTTTTTAAAGGTTTTTTCTTTTACTAAAACAGTCTTTCTCAAATGAAATACATCCTCTGATAGCAACTATCTCTGTCTACTTATAGATGACTTAATCCCAAATGCCTCATGTAAATGAGGCATATTATGAGAAGATTAGAAAGTATCTCATCAGATAATCCTAACTAAGGGCTGTAACTCCTACTTGCCATGAAAAACACATAAATAAGAGCGAATAGCAATTGGTTTGGGGGAGTCATAGTTACATATGAAACTTTCTTTTGTTTCTTTTGATGTATGTAAAATGTTTGCAGAAGGATGGTAGAAAATGTTTCTAATGAATTTAGAATGGTTTGGGGAATACACTGAAAATTTGAAAATTATAAGGAGTTAAAATGAGAACTATCTAAGAAACAGAAGTGGCTGGCCTCTAGCTTTTCAATACTTTCTAAGTGTTCTTGGTTATGTTTTGAACACTTAAATTCTCAAAATATGGCTATGTCTATGTTTGTGTAGGGGCCACTCTTGCCCTACTTGCATGCCACTTTCACACACTTTTAAATGAAATCAGTGTGAATTCTGTATGCATAAGGGATGTATTAAAGAAGCGGGATCATTAACGCTATATTGTTGCATACTATTTTTCATATGCCTTACAATATTTTCTGGGACATTATTAAAATGAAAGCATTTTATTGCCAAAATAAATCTATGTTGTTACTTCTAATCTGCATTAGCAGTAGAAAAAAATAAATAATGTAGCAAAAACATATATTGTACAGTACAAAATTATAAAATATATATATTTTGCCAATAATATGAAAATAGATTGAGGAGAAAGAAGCACATTTGTTATAGCACAAATTTAAAACAAAATCCACTGTTAAATTTGGCAGTCATATTTTTTAAAAGTATATAGATTTAGCTCTAAGTTTTATCAGATTTATCTCATCTACTATCTTTTTAACTTGCTGCTTGATACTTTTCCAGCAATTTATTTCATAACCTTGCAATCTGTGGATGTAATTTCTTTTATTTTATTCCTTTCCATAAAACTTATTAAATTTTATTTTGTGATAAGACTCATACTATATTTTCTGTTCTTATTTCTTCTCCTTCAATAGCAATTACAAAAAAGTCACAGCAAGTGAGCTCACAGGGCTCCTCTGAATTTTGGACATGTTTAAAATTTTTTATATTTTTCACAGCCTCAAGTCAGAATGATCAATAACAATGTCCCAGCAAAAGAATATTAGTTAGAGATCCTTTAATTTGTTTTGTACTGAATACTATTTTGAAACATAAGTTAATTCCATTAGCTATATTTTTTAAGGGATGGTGGGAGGGAATAAAAAAATAGGTAAACTTATTAATATAAAACATACTAAAAATAAATACGGCAAAATGATGTAAAAAGATTTCCCTACTATTCTGAGGGCTGTTGATATCCCAGGCTATTGCTGTATCTCCAGCAACAAAGTGGAATAAACATTGCCTTTGGCAAATAATCTTTTCCTTTCTTTAAATTTTAGTTATTTGTTTTAATAATTTATCCCCTTTTATTTTTCTTATATAGGTATGTGTAGCATTCTACAAGGCATGCTGGGTAAAATATACTATGCAAATGTGTACAGTGTTGCATGTTTTGTTCTCCCTCTGCTTTAGTGGCTTTAAAGAAAAAAAAAAATGTGGTGTTATTTTTGTGAGCAAAAACATTTAACAAAGAAAATGCAGAGTGCATGCATATAGTATCCTAATTTCTATGGATTTGTTTTATGGAATTTAAATGTGAACAAAACAACTGCATTAATTTTTTTCTTTTATATAATAAATGAAAAAAAAAACACAGAAACCAGCGTTATACCTCTCCTTTATATTATTCTGGAAATATATTGAAGAAATATGGGAAATCAGTAGGTATATTCCTATATCTCTTATAGAAAAAAAAAAGTCTGAACATTTACCCTCAAAAAAAAAAAAGAAGATTCAATTAAATGATTATTTTCTGAATACTCTGCTAGGTGCTATGAATGATCACAAAAGTACTGTATCAGGAAAGAGTTTGTAAGTTGAATACACGCACCATGGGAAATAAAATGGGATAAATGTGTGAAATAGGATTGAATATAGAAAAATATACTAGATGAACCTTATTGTTCACAAGACACCCCTAAATGATTGATGTAGCGGTTATCAGAAATTTCCAAAGCTATTCTGTACTTGTAAGAATTCCACAGATGGTAAACAGCCCATGACTTCACATTACATGTACTCAGGGTCAGTTGTCTATGCTATGATTTGATTGGAAGTTGACTTTTTTCTCATTGCACTGTACAAGAAGTTCAAAAAAAATATGTACTATGTTGATTATTGTCACTGCATTAGAATTATACAGTGACATCTTCCAGTCTAGTTCACAAATATTTTCACAAATATTTTAATCCATTTGCCTGACCACCCAGAAAGTAAGCAGGGCATGGATTATTAGATCCAACTACAAATCAGGAAACCAAAGCTCACTGAAACTCCTCTCTCTAAAGTACTTTTATTTAAAAATACATACTAGTGGGTTAAATGCTTTTAAGGTAGGTAGTCATCTGAAGCATACAAAGCAATGCCTGGAATATAATAAATGTTGGCCGAATGAACAATACCTCAGTTATTGGAGAGGTATTATATAAAGTTGTCCCAATAATCTAAAATTCCCAGCTGGAAGAATTACAGTAGCTTACTATCACCACATCAACTGGCCATATGCCTGAAGCCACCTCTCTTGTTATCAACACATTTCCACAAATAAAATGGATTGGGGAGAGAAATATCTTGTTGGTACTTTCATACAACATGCAAATTAGCATAGTGGTTTCAGTGTGGACTCTAACCGCTGTCCAGTTTTAAAGCCTAGATCCAGCAAGAACTAGCTATGAACTTGGGGTAATTACTTAACTTCCCCATGCCTGGATGTTTCTATAGAGTGATTTTTCTTTTGGTTCTGGATCACATTTTCCTGTGTTCTTGTATATCCAGTAATTTTTTATTGGATTTAGGACAATGTAAATTTTACATTGTTGATGACTTTATGTTGTATTTCTTTAAAGAATGTTAGACTTCTTTTGCCAGGCAATTTTGGATGAGTTTGGTCCTTCAAGGTTTGTTTTTAAGCTCCTTTAAGACTGGTCTAGAATAGGGCTTATCTTTAGGCTAATTTAGCTCCTCTTCCAAGGTCTCTGGGGTGTCTACTGAATGTCCTATATATTCAGTGAGTTCTCTTCACTCTGGCTAAAGGCAACTCAAATGATTCCTGGCCCTTTGTCAGCTCTGGGAATTACTCTCTTTACAGTTCCCTGGTACTTGTTTTTTCCTTAGAAATTGTTATTGGCCAGCCTCCCAGGGATTCATACTACACAAGTACAAACTGACATGCAGCCAAAGACTCAATGGCCTCCTAAGCAGGTTTCTAGAGCTTTTCTGTGTAGCTCTCTCAGTTACTCTGCTTCACAAATTCTAGCTGTCTTAATTTCTGGAAATGCTGATCTATGTCTTCAATTGTAGGTGTTTGCCAGATTCTTACTTGGGTTCCCACTCCCTCACTAGTTGGCTGGAAGTTGCTTCAAAGCAGAGAAAAGTCCAGACAATGGTAAGACTCATCTTGTTGGTTTCTCTTTCGTAAAGGATCACAGTCCTGTGCTGTGTTTTCCAATATCTGAGAACAATTGTTTCCTAAATTTTGTCCAGTTTTTTATTCGTCAATGGTAGGAGGGTAAATCCACACCATCCCACTCTCTCATGTCTGGAAGCAGAAGTCTATCCAATGACATTTGTGTATCACTATAATCATGGATAAATTACTTTTTAAAAGGTCTCAGGAGTCTGTTTTCACAAATAGCTTCACACCACTCAATAAAGATTCCTCATTAGTTCCACAGCAGTTCCAAATTTGTATTTCACCTACGGATCTTATAGTTGGGCAAGATTGTATTAGGTAAATTCACTTTTTTTTGAGAGACACTTGGAAAATAATCTAGGAGATCATCTTCTTAAGGTAGATTGTAAAATATGAAATCCTAACCTCACAAGTTAATATGGATGTGACATCCATTTCATAAATTGACAGAGATGTGTGGGAGTTTGCAAAATGTCTTAGAACTGCCTAAGCATTATCTAGTGTGCAATAATGTAAATATTAAAGAGTTAATGCAAACTGGTTATGCAAACAATATTGTTTTTCTAAACAGCCTACAGAGCACTTTAGTAAGTAAATCCAGAGATCATAATCCATAAATTAATATAGATTACTAAAATAATTTTCTTTTTCTTCATGTATGTTTCCTCTGAACTTTGGCTTTTTAACCACCAGCCCCAAAAGAAGTCAAAGAAATTACTTTTCTATATATTGAGATAGGATAATGTATGGCTAGAAGTGAGGCGGAAAGGTATAGTTTATTGTTGATTTTGCTTAATTTCATTTAGCTGTTGGGGATGAGGGTCCAAAGCAGCTCAAAATAGCTTATAAAACTCCCCCACATTTCTTCTTTCTCTTCCTTTTTACCGAAGTTAAGGAGAATGGAAGGCGATGGAACCTCAGTGGCCACTAAAAGTTTTTAAATTGAGGAGTGATTTGATCAGAATGGTTGCTTTGGCCAAGACTGACCTCAGAGTCCAAGGAGATCACAGGGAAGAGCCCGGAGGGACAAAAATGGCCTTAGGACGACCGAGTGCCCAGGTAAGTCACTGACTTCCGCCGAGCAAGAGGCTGGAAAGGAAAGACAGTCTTCCCTCGGGGACCCTCTGAACACCACGTCTTTGACGGTCAAGACGTGGGACTCCTGGTGCAGCGTATGTAAAAAAAGGTCGGGGATGGGCACTGAGTACTCAATCACATGTTTACATTACGGCTCTAGGGAGGAGTTTCGGGGAAAACATAAAAGCTCAGACGGAACGCGACAGCGTTGAGAACCCCCCGTCCCAACCCGCCGCCCTCTCAGCCTCGGTCCGGGATCAGAGTCCGCTCCGGCAGCCGGATTATGCAAATCAGCGAGGGCCAGGCGGGCGCCCTCTCCCGGGCTCCGCCCCTTCGGTCTTGCGCCTGCGCACTCACGTCCCGCCCGCCCCGCCCCTTCGCCTCCCCCGCCCGCGTGGTCGCCGCCGCCGCTGCCGCCCGACAGGAGCTGGGGGAGGACGGTGGCCCGCGAGGCTCCTCGCAGACAACGCGGCGGCGATGTCCGCGAGCCAGGCGAGTGCCGCGGCGGCAGCGGCGGGGCCTCGCGCGCGGCAGGGCGGCCTGGGCTTCGGCCTCCCTTCGGTTCCCTGGAAGCGGGCCGGCGGCCAGCGCGGGAGCAGCAGCAGAGGCGGAGGCCCCAGCGCGTCTCTCTCCTCCCCCTCAGCCTGAGCCAGGGGAGGCCAGGCGGCCCGGGTGGCTGGAGGGGGGTCCGCTGCCCGAGAATGGGAATTCTCTTCACCAGGATATGGAGACTGTTCAATCACCAGGGTGAGGGGCTCGAGTCGCGGGCGTACGGGTTGGGGCGAGGGTCAGTCCGGGCCGGGGGTGGGGTGGGGGTCTCCGAATACTTCCGGCGTCCGGGCGGCGTGGTCCGGCGCTGTCTCGGCGCGGGGTGCTGCCCTGCGGATGCGGGCCCGGGACTGTTTGGTCCCCACTCCCGAGCTTGGGGATGGTTCCGGACTCGCAGCCCTTTGTCTGAGGGAACCTTCCTGAGAAGTCCTTTCGGCAGTGCACCCATTGCTCCGATTTCGATTGGCAGTGGGAAGGGTTTCTTGCTGCACGTTCGTCGTCCCTGAGTGGCACGGCCTGGCCTTTCAGCCCTTTCTTCCGCCAGCAGCTAGGTTTGGACACCGCGTAGAAATGCTGGGGTCTTCTGGGACGAGGGTTGCAGAATGCGGAAAATGCGGAAAACGCGAGGAATCACACTGGACTTGTCCAGTAACCCCTCAAGTTTATGAGCCTTCCCTCCACCCCCACCCTCTTTGTGTGTCTGTGTGGGGAGACTCTTCTGCCTCCTGAATAGTGATGGGCTTCTCTCCGTTTGCCTTATTTATATCTGTGTTTCGAGTTAAGCTTAAGGTCATTTTCCTATTTATGTGGGTTATTTAATTAGAGGTGTTTTTTTTTTCCCCATCTGGGTTAAAAATGTTAAAGTGTTTAACACTTTAAAAAGCTTTAAAAACCATACCATATGAAACGTTTGTTAACCGTAGGTAACTAACAAGTTTACTAAGTATAAAGTGTACTATCATATGGGGATGCTTAAATTCAGCCAGACTCAGACATTGCCTTGAAATGCCTGTCAGGTTTATTAAAATTTGTTACAAAATGAGAGTGTAAAACTGAGGTAAGAGAATACAAAAAGATTCCTCAGTTATTAAGATACAATGTAGTGGCACACTTTGTTTCTTTTTAACTCAAGTTGGGTGGTTCATCATTCCGAATTGCTGTCAGTAACTGAGTTTGTGTTTTTCTCTTGTGTAAGCTGGTGGTGGTGTCACATCCCAAAGATTTCCAATAAAGAGGTAAATGAATGGAGGTGTTTATTATGTACACCCACTACCCTCAACTCCTTCATGACTGAGCTACTCTTGTAAGGAGGTAATGGGAAGGGAGCAGAACTGGAACTTGTGATCCCTAGAGTATCTTTAAAAAAAAAAAAAAGATGATAGTGTAGATCACATGATACTAAATGGAAGGGCAGTATTTCAAATGATATTTCCAATAAAGGGATTTTTTTTCTTTCTTTTTTGTTAAGTAGAGAAAACCAGTTCTAATCTGCACTCTCTGGACTTTGTGTTGGAAGAGAGAGTGGAAACTGGTCACTTAACCTCTCTGTGTCTAGGTGTTCTCAGCTAGAACACCGGGGTCTGTGGAGTCTACAAATCTTGAAAACTTAATCCGTAGGCTTCAAATATTAATACTTACATTGCTATAAGACTGGTTGTGCTTATAGTAGATAAGATCTAGTTGAGTTTTAACATCCATGATTTTGTATTATTTTTAGTGAAACTTGTGTTTCGATTCTGTTATGTTTAGAAACACTTTGTTTCTTAATTGATCTCTAGTACTGCGAGAGAAATAGGTATCTCCACTTTCTACTTTGAGGCAATGATAAAATTATTTGTTTCTGTAATTTAAGAATGGATTTGAGCTTTGCCAACAACTACTTGAAGTAGGAAAAAAATAAGGATATGTGTATTGGTACCACTACAGATTGCTGATAGTAGTGTTTTTATAACCCGTATTTTATGCTAATTTTTGACTGGGCGTTTACTTCACTTTTGAGGAAATTAAGAGGAATTAATGCAGTCAAGCTCTAGAAAGTTAGAACTTTACGAAAATATGAATAAACCATTTCTCTTCTGCTAACTGATATGGTTGTCTTATCAATAGGGTCACTTTTTAAAATATTCACTGTTCAATCTAATGTCAGATACTTGTTGGTCTTTTTGGTTCTGTATTAAACATATATAAGTTAGATATATCTTGCATGCTTTATTTTACCTTCACAAGATTCAGAACACAATCATATATTCTTTTCACAGAAATTCTTAGAATGAAGGTTTGGGGGAATTACAGAATTTGCCATGCTGACAAAGCAAACTGTGCCATATCTCTTGTTTCTGAAACCCTTTTAGAATAGCTTTTTCTGTTAAAACTTAGATTGAGTGAACAGTGAAAGCTAATTACGTAGTGCTCAAACTAGAAAAACCAGAGGGTACATTAGGTGATGTTTAGACTCAATTGAGTGTCAACTTTATTGCAGATGCTGTCATTTACATCTTTTTTTTTCCTTAATGTTTCAACAGTCCTTTGAAGTAGTTGTTTATTTCCCCTGAAAAGAGGAAACTGAGGGTCAAGTGAAGTGATTTTTCCCAGGCCTTACAGCTAATATATGCCAGAGGCAAGAAAGTTAAAACACTGAAAGAATATGTTGCTGATTATTGGTCTTCATAAAGAAGAGATTGACATCATTTTTTTTCTCCCCCCCTTGACTGTTTCTCAGCTGCTAAATTATACGTCATCTTTAGAACTTTAAACAGTTACTATTAATGACTTTTCATATAGAAGCACTTGTGATGGGTCATGTTCTTTTTCATTAAACACGCATTTTTTGAGCACCTATTTGGGCCAGAAACTGTTCTAGGTGGTGAGAACAAAACAGAAAATCTCTGTGCCTTTATGGAGCTTGCATTGTAGTGTGAGGAGACAGCAAATAAACTCACTCCATCTCTACAAGTCAAATAACACCAGTTAATATTTACTGTTTTGTGCAAGGTTAGGTTCTAAGTGTCTCACACAGATTCGTTGATTTAATCTTCACTTAGTTGATTTACTCTTTACAACAACCCTGCGAGGTAGATATTCTCCCCATTTTTTTTTTTACAGGGGCAAAGAACCAGGTAACTCTCTTAAAGCACTACAATTAAAAGTGATAGGCTTGGGATTTTAACCAAGACTGTCTAGTGCCAAAGTTAGTGCTCTTAAAAAGAAAGAAACAAACAACCCCATAACTTACTTTGTAGAAGAAGGTTTCATGTTAGATAAAAGGAGGAACTTTATGACACTAATGTGAACCATAAAATAAGTTGTGGAATTTTCCCATTGATACCGTTGCTTGTATTGCTCTTCTGATTGGTTGTTAGAAAGGAATTATGAGTTATGAATGAGTGCTGGAGAAGCTGTCTATGCTGTAGGAACCTGGCATTGAAGTCACCTCTGCTTCTGTTGTTTTTTTGTTGTAAGGGAATTCAGGTGTGTGTATAAGAATACATATGTAATCTGATTAGCCAAGGGGTAGACTGTGCCAGTTATCAGTTTATTGACTTTTAGCTTCTGATACAGATGTTCCTTGACTTATTGATGGGATTGTGTCCCAATGAACTCGTTGTGAATTGAAAATAGCATTTGTCAGTCAAAAATGCACTTAATACACTTAACTTACTGAAGATCATAGTTTAGCCTAGCCTACCTTAAATGTGCTCAGAACACTTACTTTACCCTACAGTTGGGCAAAATCATCTGAAAGCCTATTTTATAATAAAAGTATGAATATCTCGTGTAACTTATTGAATACTGTACTGAAAGTGAAAATTGTATGGGGATTCAAAGTACGGTTTATACTTTTGCACTTTTGTAAGTCGGGGACCATCTGTAGACCCTTTTTGCATACTCTTGTGGAAATGGAGTGGGTCTTTTAATATTTTTCTTTTGCCTGCTGGCACAATGTTAAGCTTTGTCAATAGCTCTGGAGGGACATTATGGGGGAAAGGCTTTTTGTTGTTGGTTATAGTGTCTTCTCTTGACAGGCTGTGCTTGCAGCATGAACACCTCCTGGGCCTGGCTCTTACACTGCGTAGGGATCAGTAGCAGTTTTTCCCTAGTTCCTACCTCAGTTGGTTTCATAATGGAGGGCCTCAAGTGAAATACCTCCCAATGAACAGTATTCCCTAGCACCCTAGAAGGAGGATTTCCAGCAAATAACACTGTCACCTCACCACAACTACTTCTCTGCCATTCAGTGAGCCATGGCTGTGCCCTCCAGGAAGATCTGCATCTCAGTCCTGAGGGAGTGGGAGGAGCTATATTTCAACCCCAGGGGTAGTGGATGCTCCCTACATTTGTCATACTTATAATTTTATTTATTGTTAACCAATCCCTCATTACTCCAATCCCCTGTAATAGTTACTTTCTTTACATTAAACTTGCCAGGTTCAAATTATTGTGATTTCTGCCTTCTGATTTAATCTCTAATTTTGCCATGTATAATCACTGCTTTTACTTCAGCAACCTGTAGGTGCAAAAGAAAAGTGTTTTTTATTGATGATACTTTTACATTTTGAAAATTGAATTTTTAATACAAAGTAACTTGATCAGATATCTTCCTCCTAACCTTTATATTTTCCAGATATGATTTATTTACTCATTCATTGAAAAATACTTTATTAAGCACATGCTTTATTCCAGGCTCTGTGCTATGGACTGAGAGAACTATAGTGAACATGACAAATGGATTTTTTGCTCTGAGCAACATAGAATTGATAGGGCTTAATGATAGTTTGCATATGAGATGAGAATGAATAATCAGGATGACTCCCAATTTATTTGCCTTGGTGTTCGTGTTTTCTGACTTTGTATGATTCACAGAGATAGAACTTCTCCAGAATGACAGTTACTTTTTTCTCCCCTTAGTTTACTGACTGGCTGTTTGGGGGAGTATATATTAGCTTTTAGAAACTGGCAGTGTATGGAACCGGTAGGCTGCCTGAGTGTGTCAAAAGGAAATGAAGAAGGGAAACAAGAAGGGTTTTTATAATAAAACAGTAAAGTACTGAATGGTAAACTAAAGCCTAAATGATAACTCACAATTCCATCTAAGCATTATAACAGTGTGTAGTTGTTTTGGCTTATTTGAGTAAGTGCCAGAATTCTGTGACATAGATATCCTAAAAGAAAAATCATATTAAGCCACAAGTAAACTTGTGATGATTCACATATATCAAAGAGTTGAAGTGGCTGAAAGTTCCATTTGTCCACAATAACGCTATCTCGTAGTATGCATATTATATTTTAGGTTCTGTGGAGTATTTATTCTGAAGTGCATCATAGCACTTTTTGCCTGCAAATTTATGTTTTCTATAGAATTCTTTTACACCTTGTTAATGAAAGGTACAGGCTGGAGTGTACCTTATGCTGTCATAAGGATGTTCAATGGAAGTTGATTTAGTATTAGAAACTGTGAATAATCTAACCCTGTCATTGGGAATAAATTAGATTGTTAACATTGAGTTGACACCTTTATATCTGAGCTCATTACACAATTATGTCTTAATTTTATAGTTCTTGTTGTGACTTACATGCTATAGCTTAGGTTTAGGAAGCTGTTAAAATGGTCATAGGTTCTTTATTATAAAACAAACAAACAAAAAACTCAAATAGAGACAAGTCTTGGGAGGGAGCAAATAGAAGTTGGTAATGGATGTGGCTGGTAGGCATTTAGGCAGGGTAAGGAAGTAAAGATTCCTCAGGATCGTGGATTCTTTATTGGAATGGCTCTCCAAAGAGATCTTAGACTGCTTCACAGAATCTGTGGTTCCCTGGAGATTTTTCAGGTTCTATACATGTTTGATTGGAGTTTCTTTCTTCCTTTTTGTTTTTAAAGTATTGTAACCATTTTTTTAAAACTTCATATGTTAAAATATATTAGTTTGCATTCCCTTGATTGACTTTAGAAATCTACTTTATGTCTTAAGAGTTTGGAGATGTGTTTGCATATTTATGCATTTGTAGGTGACATAGAAATTCATTGAATTTTTAAAATTAGATAGGCAGAACAAGGAGATTGTCTCCATTGTGGAGAATGGTTTGAGCAAAGTTAAATGATTGGAAAGTCCCTGTCACATTCTGGAGACTGAGTAGACCAGCTTGTCTAAATTTTAGTAGATAGGTCAGTAAAGAAATTAGAGGAAGATTTGGGTCAAGGCTTTAACCATTTTTTGCCATATTCATCCCTTTTCATCACGTTTATCTAATGATCCTATCTCTGTGCACTTACCCACTTACCTTTCAATATAGGACAGAGGCAGAAGGATATAGGGCCTACAAGTTTTAGAACTTTGGATATTTTCCCTCCTCTTGTCCATAGCCTTCTTACCTTTCATTTTTCCTGCTTTATCCTATCAGCTAACCTAACCTTTTACCTACTAGGACTTCCCAGTCATTCCTAGCCTTGTAGTAGCATTTCCCTGCCCAGATGCCATGGCTAGCTGCTTCATTACTTTCTTATCATCATCTCTAGTACTCTTTTCTCTATGTTCCACCATGCCAGACATGGATTATTACCCTGTGTCATCCACCATACCTTTTCTCCCCAGAGTGCTTTCTTTATTTGTAGGCACTAGAAAAGAAAGATTTACAACAGTTCAAGTCTCTGTCCACCACAGGTTAGGTAGATTGTTAATCAGTAATTTTAGCTTATTGATTCTCTAGTTGATTGTGTACAATGGCTATAAAAAGTGAGGCATCTTGAAACTGTTACCCCTATCCCTTCCTCAGCTGGCAACTAACTTGTGTTATGAGAAGATGAAATCCTTCTGGTATAAACCCCTTCTGTCATCTCATCTGCTTCATCTCAGTGTATATCTACATGTTACTGCACAGTGGTTTTGTTGAGAGCAGTTTTACCATGTCTTGTTCAGCTTGTGGCCAGTTATGATAAAGAATCTTTCTTCAATATTGTTTGCCTATCTGGTTTTTCCTAATAGAAGTATTAGAAAAGCACTGGGTTTGGAATCAAGAAATCAGTCCTAGGCCCGGCGTGGTTGCTCACGCCTGTAATCCTAGCACTCTGGGAGGCCGAGGAGGGTGGATTGCTCGAGGTCAGGAGTTCGAGACTAGCCTGAGCAAGAGCGAGACCCCGTCTCTACTAAAAATAGAAAGAAATTACCTGGCCAACTAAAATATCTATAGAAAAAATTAGCCAGGCATGGTGGCACATGCCTGTAGTCCCAGCTACTCGGAAGGCTGAGGTAGTAGGATTGCTTAAGCCCAGGAGTTTGAGGTTGCTGTGAGCTAGGCTGACGCCCCGGCACTCACTCTAGCCAGGGCAACAAAGCGACACTCTGTCTCAAAAAAAAAAAAAAGAAAAGAAAAAGAAATCAGTCCTAGGAGCATGGCTAAAGTAACAGGACCACTTTAAAAAAAACACCTATCCCAAGTGAGAGTTTTTATCTTTAAAGCTATCATTTTAGGAGGCTGGATAGTTTTTCCACTGGTATGTCCTACTATTACTCAACATACTTTTTGAAACTCCTTTTAGAATTTCTTTGGAGAAAAATTTTTAAATCATTCTTCTTACTCAGGGATCATAACTCAGTTAACAAAAAGATATCACTCGTTTTAGATACATTTTACCTTATGACTTAGATGATACCAAGAGGCTCACCTCCCTCTTTAAAATCAGTTTCATCTTCAGAAGTTAAAAGATTTGCCACCATTGGGAGCCTGCCACTTCCGGCTCTGAAAGCAATTACAAAAGAATAGCAAAATATTTTGAAAAATGGTAGAATGGTTGCAAGAAGTGTTTAATCTCCTTAACTGATTAAGGACTGTGTAAGAAACTAAGAGATGGTTGGTCTTTTGTACTTTTTGTACTCTGTGTACATTATTTATATGTATATTTACATATAATGTATTTTTTAATCATTCTTTATTGTAATATATCATAGATTCTTTGCCTTTATTTTTATTGTTTCCTTTTGGACTTGTCCTGTTAATTTTGTACTATTTTTAGGATACCATTTATTTGTCAGAGAAATATATTTTCTTTCTGAGTATTGGCAAGTCTGTCTAAACTTTGTCCTATAGCTAATACACCAGGGTGGGGGGAGGGGGATTACAAAATACATTCCTGGAACCTAAAAATAAGCTGAGAATGCTTAAAATGCTTAAAAATCAGTATTCAAGTGGAAAGCTAAAAACTTTTATCCAAGTCAGAGATCAGAGTATAGTCTGATATGAATTCTACTTACATTAAATTGTTTATAGGTGCTTGTATTAATAGAACTGAAGAAGAGCTATGTCATAAAAAGGGAATGCTTAGTTTGGAGACATAGGAAAATGTAGTTAGAGAGGCAGAATTGCTATATCTTAGTCACTTCTGTGAGTTACCCTCTCTGGGTTCTTTCTACTCTGGACCTGGGAGACTAAGGGCCATAGATAGGTAAATTCACCAGAGACATGTCACCTGGTAGGATCTCTTGGAGGTCATTCAACTGAGTTCCTCTCAGCATGCCCTCTACCTGTTATTATTAACCTTTCACTTTCAACAAGTATCATCTTTGTATTTAAGCATTTTTTCAGTTCCTTCACCCTGGTCATCTCTAAAGATGAAGTGGACTGGCCCTGGATCTTTAAAATGATTCTTAAGAACCTATATAAGGGGAAGGTAGTCATGTTACTTTAGGATCCTAGTAGTTCTAAGCTGCCTGCTCTTTCTACAAAGAAATAGGTGAGTAGATAAAACAGATTGTATTAAAATGTTCTCTTTACTTGATCTTCCTATATTTGTGTAACAGGAGGTACCCTCTATGCTAAGTGGCAACTATTTGGAAAGTGTCTATCATTTGAATTATCAAGATCTTATCTTGAAGTGTTATAATCCTCAACATTTATTATTTATAAAATGAATAATTAATTCAGCATTTACTCAGTACCTACCTTGTGATAGGAAGAGTTGTAGTCATTAGAAATATGAAGATGATTAGTATGTGTTCTGTACAGTTAAAGGGAGCCTCATTAAGCTGAGATTAGTGCACATGTAAATGATTAGGATATGTGGCCAGGTGTGGTGGCTCATGCCTATAATCCTAGCACTTTGGGAGGCTGAGACTGGAAGGTCACTTGAGGCCAGGAGTTCAAGACCAGACTGAGCAACATAGCAAGACCCTATCTTTACAAAAAAAATTAAAAATTAGCCAGGCATGGTGGTGCATGCCTGTAGTACCAGCTACTTGGGAGGCTGAGGCAGGAGGATCACTGGAGCCCAGGAGTTTGAGGTTGCAGTGAGCTATGATGATGCCACTGCACTCTAACCCAGGCACCAGAGCAAGACCCTGACTCTAAATAAATAAATAGATAGATAGATAGATAGATAGATAGAATACGTGCTAGATTAGAGGTATTGTGGGAAAGTAGGAGAAAGTGATTCTACATGGAAAGCTGGACCTTGAAAGATTAGTAGGAATTTACTATGTGGAGAATTAGAGAAGTTGATTCCAGCATAAGGAGAAACCACACATAGAGGTAGAGAAATGTTTGCTGTGAACACATGTGTAGTTTACATAGGGAGAGTGGCTTGAACTTTATGGTTGCTGCTTGACTTACAATGGGGTTATGTACCAATAAGTTGAAAATATTCTAAGTTGAAACATTTAATACACCTAATCTACTGAACATCATAGCTTAGCCTAGCCTACCTTAAATGTGCTCAGAACACTTACATTAACCTGAAGTTGGGCAAAATCACCTAAAAACACAGTACACTGTACAGTATTGGCTGTTCACCCTCATGATCACGTAGCTAACTGGGAGTTGCAGCTCATACTCACTGTCTAGCATTGCAAGGAAGTATCTTACTATGTATCAATAGCCAAGGAAAATATCAAAATTCAAATTTTAAGTGTGGTTTCTACTGAATATGTATTGTTTTTAGATCATTGTAAAGTCAAAAATCATAAAATTTTAAGTTGAGCCATCATAAGTCAGGTGCCTGTTAAGTCTGTAGATACCTGGTGGTAGTGGTGAGAGATAAGGCTGAAACCTAGTCACTTGTGACTGGCTTAATTTACAATGCTGAGAACTTGTGCCGCCTTTCCCTATCAAAATGGGGAACCATAATTTAAATAAGAGAGTACCATTATCAGCTTTACAGTGCAGAAAAATGACATACAGTGGGAAGATGGATTAGAGATAGACCACTTAGGGAAGGTTTTAAAGTAAAAGGTGAGGAGGACTTCAACTTGGAGAATGGGGAGGAAGCAGGTTCAGGATATATTTTTGAGGTGGAATCGGAACATGGTGACAAATTAGATGTTGGCGTTGAGGGAAATGTTGAATAACCTTCCAGGGCGTCTGAAATGATGGTAGAACCATTAAGTAAATTAGGTAAGATAGAAGTAGAAATAGGTTTTGAATATTGGGTTATGGATATGTAGAATGGCAGTGTGTGTCTACTGGTCTACTGGGTAGATTAGAGTTTAGGAGAGATTTGGGAATGCAGGTTAGGAACTGTCTGTCTTGGTGCTAGCCACTGCTGTGTGCTACCTTAATTGTTATACAGCCCAAAACATAAGTATTATAATATTTTCCCTGTCTTAGAATGAAGAAAGTTAGGGTCAGAGAAATAAGTAAGTTATTTGCACAAGGTCATATAATACCATGAATTTTTCCATAGTGTTTTTATTCTCTAATGCTATGAAGCAAGCTACTCCTTAGTTTTGTGACTTAAATTAATGATTTATTATTTTTTATGGTTCTATGAATTGACTGAGCTCAGCTAGAAAATGCTAGCTTGGGGACTCTCATTTGGTTACAGTCAGATGGCAGCTGAAACTGGAGTCATCTGAATGTTCAACCAGGCCACATATCCAAGATAGCTTTTTTATTCATGTGTCTGGCATGTCAGCTGAAATGGCTGGAAGACCTGGGGGCTGACTGGTCATCTCTCTCAACAGGGTCTCAGTACACAATCAGACTGGACTTACTCATTCAACTGCACAGCAGTCTTCGACTTGTTATGAAGTATCTGGCTTACCCTAGGGGTAGTTGTCCAAGACAGCGAGGCAGCAACTGCAAGATCTCTGATGATCTAGGCTCAGGCTGGGTGTGGTGGCTCATGCCTGTAATTCTACACTTTGGGAGGCTGAGGTGGGAGGATCACTTGAGGGTAAGAAGTTTAACACCAGCCTGGGCAACATAGCGAGGCAGTCATCTCTACAAAAAATTAAAAAATTAGGTAGTCATGGTGGTGCATGCCTGTAGTGCTTGCTATTCAGGAGGCTGAGCCAGGAGGATCTCTTGAGCTTGGAAGTTGAAGGTTGCAGTAAGCTACAATCGCAATGCTATACTTCAGCCTGGGCAGAAGAACAAGAACCTGTCTCAAAAAAAAAAAAAAAGTCATGTACTTTCACTTCTGCTGCCTTTTGTTGGTTAAAAGTAAGTCATAGAGCCAGCCCAGATTCAAAAGTAGGGTACTCACAAGGGCATGACTGTCCAGAGGCCATCTTTGGACATTAGCTTCTTCCGCACACTGTGCTATCTTTGGAAATTGTTTTTAAACAGCCTGGAAATAGATGGGTCCTAAGAATGCCTGGCTAAAACGTGAAGAGGGTACAAGAAGACATCTGGGGGCCATGAATGTGTTTTGAAGAAAGACCCAAGGAAGAGGAGTCAATGAAAAAAAGATGAATGAGAAGAAAGGAAGAAAACTTAGAGAAAGTGGTGTCACAGAAGCCAAGGGGGAAGGAAGTCACTGCCACCATAGCCATAGGTCCTTGGATTTGTTTATCATGTTACAATGGCCCTGTGGTTTAAATGTACTTATATAGATAACAATGGCCCATTTAAAAGACTGTCCTTTGTTTTTCTTTCCCATTCACCCTACCCTATATGTATATACTCAGTTGATACCTAAAATTATGCAGTTAGAACTTCATTGACTTAATCCATTATGAAACATTTATGCATTAAGTCATTTGTAAATTGTTGTGTTTGTATTTGAGATACTTTATTAAGAGTAGGCTTCCATAGGAAAAGAAAGAATGTAGTGCTTCTGGCTTCCTAGAGTAGGTTGGAAAGATGGGAGGTATCTCTGTAGAATAACGGGGCTGGGGAAGTTAGCATAATGGCACACTGCTGCTGGTCTTGCTAGGATGTTGAGTTCCAAGAAAGTATAAAGTGCCATACATTGAATTAATACCATAGATAGAAGAGTGAAATAGGGAATTTTTAATTTTTTGGTCTATAATTAATAAATCACTGGTGTTTTCTTTATTTCAGAGCACAAAGTTATCATTGTTGGGCTGGATAATGCAGGGAAAACTACTATACTTTACCAATTGTAAGTATTAACTACTTAAAAAATTTATTTTAGTTCTAGTCACTTTTTCTGCCTAGCTGATAGTTGATCAATGAAAGTAATAAGAAATTATATGGAGCCTCATTTTACTATGTGAGAAAGCAGGTTGGCCATAAACTAGGAGCCAAATGTAAACAACTCCTTATAGAGAGCTAGAAATTTATATTACATCGAGTATTTTGTTCAGTTATTTTGCACCACAGCTCTTTTGTTTGTAGAAAGTAGAAAAATAATTGTTTTGAGTTTCTTGGAATGTTCTAGAATATTCCAGATAGTCTGCTGTCTAGTTCCAGCTCCTTAGCTTACTCATGTTATAAACTAGTGGGGAAAGGATATGTGGGTATAAAATATAAAAGGAGATCATGCTTGATTTGTCCTTGGTTGAGAAATTGTCCAAACAAGCTAGCTTCTTTGCTAATTGTAGTATATATTAACTTTTTTTTTCAGTTCTATGAATGAAGTTGTGCATACATCCCCTACAATAGGAAGTAATGTAGAAGAGATAGTGATTAATAATACACGTTTCCTAATGTGGGATATTGGTGGCCAAGAATCTCTTCGTTCTTCCTGGAACACTTACTATACTAACACAGAGGTAATGTTTCTTATATACTAAAACGTCTATCAGCAGAATGCTTGGGAAACACTTAGATTTGAACCCTTATAGTTAATCTTTTTGAAATGTTGTAGTATGTTAACGTAGAGAGAGTTTCAGCTTAGTAAAATCTTTGGTTTCCTATTTCAAGGTCATTGTTCAGTATATCCACTGTCATTGAACCTCTATAGGGAGAATTGGTGTGGTTGATTATCTGATTGTGTATTGATCCCAAAACTTGTCTTAAGTAATTGTTTTTATTAATATAATGACACTGTGTAATTTCATTTTTCTCTTACTATTTATGTTTGGCAGAGTGGAGAAAATCCTAGTTAAATGAGAGGGCTCTAGTGGTTTGAATCCTAGCTAAAGTTTTATTGTGTATTTTCTTTTATGCAATACAATTGCACATTAAAGAATTCTTTTTGATTATAATGCATTTTAGACATAATCATATATTTTTATTTACATGTTATTTCTAAGAGAAAATTTCAGACTTATGATATTTAAGTATTTTATTGTGTAGACCTGTAAATTAAAAGATTGTGACAGTTGTTTTTATAGTGCTTATTAGAAGTTAATAAAACATGCTCTAAATGTATATAAAACTGACTTTTAAGTCATTAAGACACTATTAAGTATCTCTAACCACCTGATTTTCCACCACTCCTAATGGTGGCATTTAGTCATGTTTTTTGGAGAAGGAAAGATATATATGGTTGTAAAGGTATACCCCAGTATGTAATGCTGCAGGTATCAAATCTATGCCAACACCTTTAAAATTAACAGCTTTATTAAAATCCTTGGAATAGAATGGATTTTTATAGTAATAAAGTCATCTATCAGTAAGCTATCAAGTGAGAGAAGAGGTAAAGTAGCAATTCTCTTATCCATTTTTCTTTTGGTTGACGAATTCTGAAGAATAGAAAAGATGCTGGAAATCATGTGTTTTATTTAGAAATTAGAATCTGCTGCTAAAAAATAGATAGTGCATATTAATAGGCAGTCAGAATTAACTTGGGCATCATAACTGCCATCATAAAGTGAGAAAGTTAACTCTTCAGCTGCTCCTGCTTCCCTCTTGCTTTTTGGTACTTACGGAGCTGAGGAAGAGCTTAGTCCCACACAGCACAGCCCTTGCAAGTCTTTCTTTGCATCTTCTGATACCAGTCTCATCATCAGTTAAGGGAAGATTTGTGCCTTCAGGTAGCAAGTGCCATTTATATAAGGAAGAGAGCTTATTTTTATATATAGATATCAATTTGTTGATTTTTTAAAAAAATTGATTTCCTTAACTGTCACATTAGTTTACTCCCATATACATGCCTTTTTAGGTTTTCAAATTAATACTATTAAATAATAATTGTCTGGAAGTAACTTTAATGTATTTCTTAATGATTTATAGTGCAAATAGATGGATATAGGTCCATTATCATTCAATATACTAATTTAGAAAACAGACATGTTATATATTGGTTAGAATGTTAGCATCATGTTCTCTTTTCTCTTATTTTCTCTTAAAAATTAGTAAATATATTTGAATTGGAAATGGATCAGACCTTCGGGCTTCTACTACAGTGTGTAGCAGGTATCTTGGGTTTTCCGACAATCCCATAAGATTCTAATTTCTTTTTTTAATTATTTTTAAAAAATATTATTTTTAGAGACAGGTTCTCTCGCTCTGTCACCCAGGCTGGAGTGCAATGGCATGATCGTAGCTTACTGTAGCCTCAAACTCCTGGGTTCAAAGGATTTTTCTGCCTCAGCCTCTTGAGTAGCTAGGACTACAGGCTCACTTCACCACATCCAGCTATTTTTTTTTTTTTTTTGGGTAGACCCAAGTCTCACCTAGGCTGCTCTTGAACTCTTGGCCTCAAGTGATCCTCCTGCCTCAGCCTCTCAAAGTGCTGGGATTACAGGCATGAGCCACTGTATGCAGCAGATTTGAATTTCTTGATAACAGTAACCTATAATTCAAATAAGCACTTTATAAATTTTATTAATATTAAATTATGTAATCACTAATGTTTGTTTTGTAATTATTTTAGTTTGTAATAGTTGTTGTGGACAGTACAGACAGAGAGAGGATTTCTGTAACTAGAGAAGAACTCTATAAAATGTTAGCACATGAGGTAAGTAGTCTTCTTACATTAGATGTGGGGGGGGTATTTGTATCACATTTGTTCTTTCTAGTTTCTCATGAGGGTGCTATCTATTTCCAATTTTTTGAAAATTTAGTTATCTGCTGGCCATACCTATTTTATTATTTTGGCACTTCCCAAATTGGAAATGTATCTGGAAGCAGCAGAAAGACTGTGGAGTCAATTATAGGCTTTATTTCACTTATCCTAGATAAATTTGGTTTAGAAGTTTTTTTGGGCAAAAGGAATTCCTACAAATGGCTTTTATTTTCATTTTGAATAGATTAATTGTATAGATGATTATCATTGGAAATGAGATTTTAAAGTACCTAAATACATAGCAACTCTTGATTGTTACCCGGTTAGCAGACTAATATTTAAATGTAATTGCCCTTAGGTTTCTCTGCTATTACTCCTTTGACTAAACAAAACTATATGACTAGCCACATTTTCTTAGTCCTTGAAAAATATTACTGGTGATATAAATCAGACAATAAGCAGAATAATATGATCAACTTAATAATGGTAATAGAAACTATAAAATCATAATATTTATTGTAGTGTCAGTTGATTCTTTTTGAATGCCTTTTATTACAGGTGCTACTTTCTTAATTCATATATATGGGTAGGAATAGAAAAATTAATATTTTGATGTATAATTTTTTATTTTAGTGGAGGTTTTGTAAAGCTTAAGAAAATTGGGATATCTTGGTAATGAAGTTTTATGTTTATTTTAATATTGACTTGATGATTTGCTTTTGAGATTTCTTCAAAGAATTTTGGTATGTTTCAGTCAACCTTTCAAGATTTTAGGAAACCTAGTGAAGTGGTTTTGTAAATTGAGGTTCCTCATTTGCCTTGTGTTGATCACAGCCACCAAGATGTACCTTTACATATTTTGGACTCTAATTCTGGGCGCTGTAATAAACCTCCTGGGGTTTTAAAAAATACTATGTCTTGCTTTTGTGTATTCACTTACCAAATTTCTAATTTGGGATATAAACAATAAGCTGTAAGGGAGACAGAAGACCGGGAATTTTTTTTTTCTTTTCAACTTTGTATTTTGCAAAAATGGAACATTCTTAGGTTTATTCCAAAGGGTTATTTTATGAAGATGTTGGAAAAAGAAAAATACATGCAAATGTTATTTGTCTCTTGGCTATAATTTTTACTCTGTTAACAGGTAGCCTCTCTATTTGATTTTTACTCTAATTGGCCAATATGTAGCAGGATCAGTATATGAAGAGCCCAGTAGGAAGGCTTAAAAAATGTCTTTGCATTTTACTAGCTGGGGGCATTAACTTGGGCAGATCACTTAACCTTATCTGTTGTGGATGATGCACAGAGGCCCAGAAAGCTCAATGTGGCTTGACCGGCTTTCCAAGAGCCAGAATTTGAATTTTGGTATTCTCATTCAGGTTCTTTACTAGGGGGAATCAAAAGAAAAAGATTTAAATAGGGCCTAGCTGGAAAGTGAAAGGAAACTGAATAGGGAAATTACCAGAGAAAAAAGGAATTACAGATGAAGTTGGGAGCAAGGTAAGCCACTCAGTAGGGTAAAGAGGAGCCAAATAGGCATAGTTCTAGAGAGGGATAAGTGGATCCAAGAATGAGAATCTGTGAATGAAACATAGGTTTAGACGTGGCATTAGTTGAATGTTTCATATGTACTACATTAACCAAAAAAATCGTATAATCATCACTGGATAATGATTCTTTACATTATTATAAAATATAAAACTGTAAACATTGTAAAAGCTCTCAAAGCTTCATCTTTAATGAGGTGTAAAATTTTGAAGCTCATTAATTTTGAAATAGTTCCAAACACCAAAGTCTGAAATTTTATTCAGAATGACTTAACTTCTAGAAATTATCTTCACAAATGGAGTTTTGAGAAACAAATTGAAACTATATATGGCATATAAAAGATGCTAAGTAAATAATAGTAACTTGTAATTGCTGTTTTTAATCTCCTTGATTAAACTAAAACACATCTTAGACTCTTAAGAACAAAAATCTTTAGTATATAGTAGAAAGTGTTTTCAAGGGTTTGAAATCACTATGTACAAAAGATCAGCGCTATTCACTTTATTCTCCGACCTCTTTTTATTAAGTCAAGTTGATGAACAGCCATAATTCAATATATCTATTTTCATAATGCATAATTGGTTTTGAGGTTATGTGTAAAAAGCAAAGGAAGATTTTCTTTCCTCTTTTCCTGAATATTTTAAAATAGGTAAAAAACTATTTTTTAAAAATTAAGAACCCCAGATAAAAAAAGTTTGAGCCTTGAGACCTAGAAAAAATTATATTCAATGTATATATATATTTTCTTTTTGAGACCTTTCAACAAATGGCCTTATTTCTTGTGTTTTCCTATTTTCAGTCTGGGGGCTTCTACAAACAATTCATCACTAAGAGTGATGAATATAAATTACTTACAAATAAAATAATATAAACAATGTGTCCTAAATTGTGCCAACTATTTAAGTGAGAAGTTTGTTCTTTGAACATGTCAGCATTAGCAAACCTGACCTATATAAAAGACTTCAGCACACACTAGTAAGAAATAGTGAAACCTACATGATCAGAAGATAGGAATTACATCCCATGGAAAGTCCATCTACTTAATGACTTAGCCACATATCAACTATTGATAATGGTTCCGTTTTCCATTTAGGATAAGAGACAAAATATATATTGTATATCCTTGATAATGAGAACATGTGTACAAGTTATAGTCCATCTGTTCAAATTTTTTACCTTTTATATAGACAGGGGAACTGAACAATGGGTGAAACTAGTTGAACATGAAATTTTACATTCTAGCAGTATGGCCATAATATTTAGGTAAATATTGGGTCATTAAATATGAAATGTCCAAGTTCGAATCAAAAGTTTAGTTTATTATATCTCAAACAAGAAGCAGTACAATTAGTCAAAGTATGCACCTAAACTATCAACAGTTTTGCCATCTTAACGGTCGCTTGTTTATGCCAGCAGTGAAGAAGTCTGGATAGTGAGTGGTAATGAAATCATGAAAGGCATTTTCCACAGCTTGTTGAGAATTGAATATATTTCCTTGCAAGAAATGGTCCACAGCCTGGAAGAAGTGGTAGTCAGTTGGTGCAAGGTCTGGTGAATATGGTAGATGACAGAGAATTTCCAAGTCCAGCCTTTATAGTTTGGGCAGTGCTGTTTGTGCAACATGTGGTCCAGCGTTGTCTTGTAAGAGGATTGGCCGGCATGTATTGACCAATGTCAGCTGCTTAATCACAAGCATCCTCATCATTTCATCCAGTTGGTTGCAGTTTTCATGACCAGTTTTCATGAAGTGGTAGTGGATAATACCAGTGCTGGACCACCAAACACCATTAGCTTTTTTTGATGAATATTCAGTTTGGGACTGTGTTTTGGCACTTCATCTTGATCCTGCCACTGTGCTGAATGCTTGTGATTGCCAGAAAGAGTCCATTTGTCATCACACATAATAACATGGTATAGAAATTGTTTGCCTTTATGTCGTGACAGCAAAGAAAGGAAAGCTTCGAGATAATTTCTCTTCTGATGCTTATTTAATTCATGCAGTACCCATCTATCCATCTTCTTGACCTTGCTGATTTGTTTCAAATGATCCAGTCTTGTTGGAATAGTAACGTCAAACCTTGCTGCTAATTCACGAGTAGGTTAAGATGGATTCGCTTCTGCTACAGCTTTCAGCTAATCATTATCCACCTTGGTCTCAGGTCACCCACATGGCTCATGTTCAAGATTAAAATTACCAGAATGGAACTTCTCAAACCATCGACGTACTGTACCTTCATTAGCCACATCCTTCCCAAACGCTGTGTTGGTGTTTCTAGCTGTCTGCACTGCATTGGTTCCATGATAGGACTCATATTTGAAAATAACATGAATTTTCCACATGTCCATGTTTTCACAAAAATTGCTCTAAAAAAACAATTTGAAAGATAATTACAAGCCAAACCATGTGTTTGAAAGAATGAGGATATACCTTCACAATAAAAATAAAACAAAAGGTGTCAGAGTGAAATGTCAGAGATGTCAACTGTCAAACTTAGTACTTAACCTAGTATTATCAGCTGTGGTAGCATTAATAGCTGCCATCCTGCAGAGGGCACTGTAACAAAAAGTCAGTCATGCTTATTATATAAAACATTTGCATAACTCCTTTTAACCTAATAAGAAATATACTAATATTTGTTATATACATCAGAAAGAATCAAAGAAGTCATCAAAACTATATTCTAGGCTGGGCGCAGGGGCTCACGCCGGTAATCCTAGCACTCTGGGAGGCTGAGGCAGGAGAATCAGTTGAGCTCAGGAGTTTGAGACCAGCCTGATCAAGAGTGAGACCCCATCTCTGCTAAAAATAGAAAAAACTAACCAGGTGTGGTGCGCACCTATAGTCCCAGCTACTTAGGAGGCTGAGGCAGGAGGATCCCTTGAGCCCAGGAGTTTGAGGTTGCTGTAAGCTAGGCCAACACCACGGCACTCTAGCCTAGGCAACAGAATGAGACTCTGCCTCAAAAAAAAAAAAGTACTATATTCTAACAAGAGTAAAATAATATATAACAGTGTCATTTTGTACCTATTGACAACTTTATTATTTCAAACATATATACACATTATCGAAACCAAAATATCTCATTAAAATCCCTAAGAAGAAGAAAGATAGCATTCAGTACAGTTGCAAAAACTTGCCAGCCTGGACCAAAACTTTAGTTTTGTCAATATCTCTTAATACTTGTAGGCAGAAATTTATGAGAGTTTAATTCACTAATTGAGTACATCCTTCATGGATTCTCAGCCCAGCATCCATGAAAAGAATGTAGAATATGTATTAACACCCTAAAGTTATACATAAACTTTAAAAATTTTTTTATATATGCATATGCATTTTTATGGGGTGAAGGTCCATAACTTTGACTAGATAATCAGGGAAGTCCATTGCTTTAAAAAAGGTTGGGGATTGGAGAGTATTAGGGCAGAAAGAGACAAAGAACCTTTGGCCTGTTTTGTGAGTAAAACATTATACCAGTCATTTCGGGTATGCACAGTTACTATATTTGGAAAAGGGTTAGTGTGATGGGTGTCTTGCACAGATTATATAATAAATATTAGTAAAGAGGAACATATTCAGAAAATTTAAAGAACTTGCTTCTGCGTCATAATATAGAAGTGGTAGAACTTCTTATTGGGGATATTTGATAAGTTTAATGCCAGTCCAAGATGGCCCGATTGTGTATTCAACTCTAATAAATCCTCATGGGCAAAGATAGAGAAGTTAGGTCTCAGACGATGAATAGGATTGGTTTAGGATAGCACTTTCAGCCCTAAGGCCTTCAGGCATACATTGTAATAAATTCATTTATTTCCTATGCACCTAGAAAGTACTAATTATGTACATTGTTGGGAGACTTGCAATGTGAGTCCCTCAAGTCATTTTCTGTACAGTGTAATTCTCTTGTAAAACCTTGGTTGTGAAAGGCTGGTTTAGGAAGTTGGCAGGAAGAAAATATACAGATGAAATGATTTGGGCAGCATAAGGATGGCAATGCCCAAAACTGTTTAGAAAGCAGTAGATTGCTAATAGAAGCAGATTATTTTTATAGTGAATGATGTAAGATAAGGCAGAAAAGTATGGATAGGGTAGAATTTTGGAGAGCTCTTGAGTGGTAT
Source organism: Lemur catta (assembly GCF_020740605.2). Classification (NCBI taxonomy): domain Eukaryota; kingdom Metazoa; phylum Chordata; class Mammalia; order Primates; family Lemuridae; genus Lemur; species Lemur catta. The sequence continues at coordinate 70,630,409 of NC_059135.1, forward strand.
ACTTATGGATAATTTTTAGTAGCCATTTAAGCCTGGTTTGAGAATGGGGGAGTGGTATATACAGTATTTGAAGACAGGACTATTAAATATAGCACTCAGGCCCATAAAGAATATAGTCTAAGACTATAAGAGATATGTAAATCAATATGAGTATATGTTTATTTATTTAAAGGTATTAGTGTTACATTTAACTTCTGTTAGCCTATGACCTGTGAGGTGCTTTTATGTTGAATAGTTGAGAAATAAACTCTAGGTTACTAAGATTGTGAAAAATACTCTGTTAATTAAGTCGAAAAATCTATGGAAAAATGTGCTGGCCTTCACAGTTTTGTTTGCTTTAATAGGACCTAAGGAAAGCTGGATTGCTGATTTTTGCTAATAAACAAGATGTTAAGGAATGTATGACTGTAGCGGAAATCTCCCAGTTTTTGAAGCTAACTTCTATCAAAGATCACCAGTGGCATATCCAGGCATGCTGTGCTCTTACTGGCGAAGGGTAAGAAGTCTTTCTCTTAGAGAACATGTATTTAGCTTAGATACATGTGTCTTCTTAAAATCAATAAATATTTAAGACTACTATATGCAAGACATAAGGGAGAGATGTAAGATATAGTTCCACATCTATAATCAGAGACTTTTTAGGATAGCTCTGTAAATAGTAAAACATACAACATAAACATAATACACAGAAACCTACTGAACTAATACATGCAAGCAGATAGATAATATAGTTGCTATAAGAGCTAGAGACATAGGAGTGTCATTGAGAGCTGGAGAAGTCAGGAAGTATGTCTTATAATGGTGGTGGGACTTAAGAAGTAATACTTTTTGAGTGTATCCTGTGTCTGGAGTGCTTTCCATACTGCGTTTCATTTAATCCTCATAACAGTCCTAGAAATTAATTGTTTTTAAGTTTATGTTTTATACATAAAGAAGCTGAAATAGAAGAGAATTCACATCTAAGGCTAGTTTGGGGATACTCACTGTTGCCACAAATGTGGTCAAGAGAGGGAGTTGGCTGTACAAAAAAAAAAGGATTGAGAGAATTAGAGACAGTGTGGCATAAGGGTCCTTCATTCTGGAATGGCAGGTTTTAGAAGAGAGGTAGGTGCTTACAGTAGAATTTTGCCCTGGTCTAGTGCCCAGATATGAAAGTATTTCAAGAAGGAGGTGGTAGTCAGCATAGTCAAATGTAAGGTCAAGGACCAGGAGGATGGGGAGGGCAACACTGAATTTAACAATAAATGAATAAATAAATGCTGTCAGAGCAAATTCTGTGGATTGGGAAAGTCGGCATATGATAAGTAAAGAGGAAATGGATTGTAGAAAACAAAGATAGCGGTGAACTCTTGAGTGTAGCAAGAAGAGGAAGGAGAGATGAAATAGAGGCAGTTAGAAAACTAAAAGGAGGATCAAGCTAAAGTAAAGTTTTTGTTGTTGTTTTTCCAAAATATGACAGATCTGTATATACAGTCCTGTGCCATATAATCACATTTTGGTCAATGATAGACCATACATATGATGGTGGTCCCAGAAGATTAAAATTAAAGTACTAGATTTTTGCTGTACCTTTTCTATGTTTAAATGTGTTTAGGTACACAAATACCATTGTGTTTCCAATTGCCCACAGTATTCAGTATAGTGACTTGCTGTACAGGTTTTATAGCCTAGGAGAAATAGGATATACCATATAGCCTAGGTGTGTAGTAGGCCATATATACCATGTGGGTTTGTTTATGTAAACTCTGTGATGTTCATACAATGAAGAAATCACCTAACAACACATTTCTCAAAATGTATCCTTGTCATTAAGACATAACACATGACTATATTTAAAAGCAGAGAAGAAAGAATGAAATTAGAGATGAAGGATTCTAAATAGAGCTCTTAGATTTTGGGTTTAGGTTTTTGAGGTGTTGGGACAGGGCAAAAGCTTGGGACATAAAGATGAATTAGCTGAAATGGGAGAAATTCTTTTCAAGACCATGTTGAAGGGTGAACCAATATAATGAGTAATTGAAGCCAAATCTTAGTGAAATAGAAGGCATTGTTATAGACATTTGGAAGGACATAATTAGAACCTTGAAAAAGCAAACCTGTTCATTAAAAAAAAACCCACAGATAATACCAATTGTCCATGTATTCATTTAAGTAAAAATGTTACACATTTCTTTGTCAAATAGTTTAATAAATGTTCAGGTATATATTTTACATACATATATCTTTGTCTGTCAAGTGAAAGCACAATCAGCATTAAAGTTGGCAATAAAGAGATTGATAAGATTTAATTTATATACTTTGACAATTGAGTAATTGTGTGGAAAATATTAGTGTAAATATGAACTCAGTTTCATTTTTAAAAGAGGAAAAGTGGTTTCATTATAAAAAGAGGAAAACAATAGATAATGGTATCTTTTCAAATTTTTATTCATGTGCACTTCCATTTGCAGCAGTTAGCAAGTAGAGATGTTTGGTTTTGAGGGAAATGTTCTTTTTCCCCATCTACAGTCTAAATATCCTGGTCTAAATTCTTGGTTTTAGTATTAGTTGACATTTTGATTCATTGAATTGGAGATCACAAACTTTGGAGCTTGGCCTCATTTTGACTCCCACTTCTGCTATTTGCTAACCTTGCCAAGCCTGGATTTCCTCTAACATTAGGATTCTGCGCTCAGTGTTGTGAAGATTAATTAAAATAGTGGATGTTAAGTCCTTAGCATAGTTTCTGGTTTGTTAGTAGGTAACTACTGTTCATTTCACAGTTTGGAGTTAAATAATCTACTCACCTATTATTTTGTACTATTTCCTATCAGTAGTTTAAAAGTGAGGAATCTATTAATAGGAGAAAAATAAGGGCTAACCTCCCCAAAACAACCATTTATTAACTTCATATTTTTTTTCTATTTGTGTCTTCTTTTACATTATTAGACTCAGACTTAACACAAAAATCTGAGGGTTTTTAAAAATTTTAATATAATGTAGTTTTTCATATCTACAAATGCTCGTCATAGATAATAGTTAATACTTCATAATAGTTCTTCATTTTGTTGGAACATAATGTGTACCACCATTTCCCTCTTGCTAAACTTTTAGTTTCTTTTACCACAATGAGCGTCCCTTTCTGTATTTTGGATTATGTTCAATTACCCATTGTTCAGCAGTCACTGGTATTACTGATAGGAGATTTTATTGCCTTCAAATTTTTTATATACAGATGTAATATACATATTATATTTATACTTTGTTTTAATTGCTCATTGTGCAATTCTGCCCATTAGTAATACTAAGTCAAGAATTTGATAAGATACTCCATTTATAGAACTATGTATCTAGTATATAACAACTATATATTTAGTTTAACATTTGCCATTTTTATTTCATTTTATATTATGAGCATTTTATTATATCAAAATATAGTTTTTGACAGTATAGTTTTAAATGTTTCATCATATGAATGTCCCACAATCTGTTAATTTTTTCCTGTATTTCTAGACATTTAAATCCTTTAAAAATGCTTTAATGAGCACTCTTGTACGTAAGTTATGTTTATCCCTGATTTTTTTTTTTTTTTTGGATATATTTCTAGAAGTAGAAAAAAGTACAGGGTATTGATATTTTAAATATTTTTGATATATTAATATATTACCACACATATTTTTGATATATATTACTGTCTGTGAGCATATTAATTGTATAATCATTGAACTCCTTTTATGTGTCAGGCAGTGTTCTAGGCACTAGAGATAAAACTGAAACAAAAAAGCATGAATGTGACATATGTGAGAATATGACTTTGCTGCATCATCACTTGCATTGATTTTTTATCTTTGTTCAGTAAATGAAAAGTGATATCTTCTTTTAGTTTGGTGTTCATAGCTTTTTAGTTCAGAATTTAATCAAATGATTTTGTTTTCCTTATAGATTGTGCCAAGGACTTGAATGGATGATGTCACGACTTAAGATTAGATGATCTCTACTGACCTCTTCTCATAGACTTTGTATAAATGAAGTGCTGGACTTTACCTGAAAGCTGCAAAAATTAATGGTTTAGATATATTTATAATAAACTGATTTAAATTTTTTCTATAAGAAGAAAAATTAAGACCACTTATTTGAAATCAAAGATGAAGTCTCACCTTCCAATTTGCTTTCTCATTAGTTCCTTCCAAAGTAAGTTATTAAAGCTGTGACTGACATTTTTCTCATAATGAATCCTCTCAGGACATTGTGTAGCCAGTGGTAAGTAAAAGGGAGAGGAAGACTTTAAGAGCTTTATTATCAGTATAAGCCTCCCTAGTTGAATGTTTTCTTCTTGTTCCATTAAGTCAAAATACAAATCAGCACAGATATTCAGTTTCCAATATTTTAAAATGTAATGTTACTTATAAAAAGTATTTTGTATAAGGTTGTGTATGTATTGTGTATATACCTCACGTTCAAGTTAATGGCTTTGATTTATGTTCTAAAGAAAAGCAAATAATACAAAAATTAATAATATCCTTACTTATAACCATAATGAGATAAGTACTGGCATTGGTGTTAAGTGCCATTTTGTACTCTCCCCTTATGTTCTCTGTATTGTATTAACCAACCCCCAAAATCATTGAGCTGCTCTTAAAAAAAAAAAAGGAAAAGGATAAAGCTTGACATTGTGTACCTGTTTTTTGTTGTTGTTGTTGATCAATCACACACATGGAAATGTACTTCAGCTGAGTGGAGTATCTTATCAAATTCTTGACTTAGTATTACTAATGGGCAGAATTACACAGTGAGCAATTATCAGATTATTCCTTTTATTGGTCCTTATGACATCTAAATTACTGAATAAGTTATTAATCAGTTAATCATAAATTGTGATTAAAATTATCAAATGAATTCTTAGCATTAATCAAAAACTGTGTGAAACATGTCTACCTAGAGAAGTAACACTCTACAAATATCACTAAATAATTTAGCTAGAGTCTTATTAAGCATTAAATTATGTGTCAAATAGTCAAAGTCAATTTGAGAGTAAAAGTAAGGTAAACTTTCCAAGGAACGTTGATAATTTCTTAATTTGCAAATTTTTGATTGCTTATTTTAGGACTTGGGATTGTTTGAGATTTTTTGTTTCTATTCTTATATCTTCTTCTACCACATAAATACATTGTTTGACAATTACAGAATGCAAATATTTTTAAATGCTTTTAAGAATTTGGTATAAAAATTGGTGCAATGTATTATTTGTACTAAGAAGTAACTTGACCCAAAATACCTTTTATATTTGCTTAGGGTATTTTTTTTCCAGTATCTGAAAGTCACAGATATTTCTGTCACAATTGTAAACAACTTTATCCTAACTGTGTTAAAACATATTCTTGGGTACTCTATCTGTATTTCTTTCATGCCCTGAAAGTCTAAAAGCTGATCCAAACTGACATGTTTTAGAATATTTAAGAAAAAAGAAACCCTACTTTTAATACCAGCCTTTTAAATTTCATGAAGATTTTGATGAGGAATAATGACAAACACTTTCAAAGTTCCCTTCTATAAAATGTAAAATACCCAGTGTCGATCCATGGGAGATCAGCATTTAACATTGGATGTTTTGTGTTTTATATTTATATTGTTCAAAATGCAAACATAACATTTAATATTTGTCAACATGCTTTTTACAAAAGTAAATCCTGTATTGCTAAGTTTTGCTATATGTTCTCATACTTTTTCAAATCACTATAAGAAATTACTTGATGTTTATTAAAAATCCCCTTAGAAACCCAAATTTATTTTATAGTTTCATTAGAGACAAATATTTTGTGAAATAGCCCAGAAAGTCTACACCTGTGTTCTTTTTATTTTTTAATTTGAATAATCATGTGCTTAGTCCCTTGGACTGCTGCCACATCAGTTTAACATGATACTAGCACATTCCCTTGTCATAAAGGTGTTGGCTAAAATTTATTCTTAATTGGATGTTTAAAGCATGCACTGCATTGTTACAGTTGGTTTAGTGTATTAGATTATTGACATGACATCATGAGAATGCATGAAATCTTATACCACATTTATAAGACATGGTTTTGTTTTCTATCCTTCTAAGCTAAGCATTAAAAATAAGGTGATATCTGTGTACCTGTACATAAAACCAAAATTATAGCTGGGAAAAAGATTTAAATTTATATATGAAAATATCAAAATCATTTTAACAGTATTACTTTCAAATAAGATGGAGAGTCTCATGAATAGTCATATTGACAATTTGTATGTAGTTTAAGTGGAATGAAGCAAAAGGCAATGTTTTTGGATTTTTAATATGCTACTTTTGGATGTAAACAAACATTTAGGGTTAGTGTGCTCAGCTTTGAGAAGAACAAAAATTCATACTTATGTACATGTGGCTAAATTTAAATATCCTGTTTTTGATACTAATTTTGAAAGTCATAAAACTTCTTTTGATATCTTGGTAAAAGTAATCATATACTGTAAGCATTTAAACATGTTTAATTTTGTCATAATAGCATTTATAAAGTACATCCTACACATTATATTGAGGGTTCTCGTTTGAAATTTTTAATACTCTTTATCTTCCCAGCATATCTTGGCCCTCATGATGGGCAAAGAATACAATGAAAGCAGGTGGATTAGGGGTTAGTGGGGAGTGGGTAGGGGATCATTTTCTTATATGACATTTTTGCCTTAAGAATAAAAAAGTGCTTTAGCACTGCTGGCTGGCATTTTTAATGCAGGTAGTGAAAGTGATTTTAGAAGTGTGGCATGAAAAAGAGGGAAGGGGAGTTTCTATTTTCTGGCCTTTTAGAAGTGCCTAGTAGGTAGTTATAGTGAGTCATAGAGAAGTGCACAGAGCTTGAGGAAAGGCATGAAGTCCCTGAGATGTTCTTTTCCTTAGTGTATAATATTAAGATGCCTAGAAATGGGACTCTATTGTCCCTTCTTGTATAGGCACTTTACATTTCTTGCTGTGACTGCAGCAACCACATACAGTACAGACAACCTCAAAAGCTGTTTATATTAGTGTAAATAGAAAAAACTGTAGAGAAATTTCTAATTTTCTCTATGGGCATTTGTGGGAATGTATGTGTAGTATGCACTACTTTGTATATAGGGAATAGCACCACATCATAGGTTGTCTGTGAACTTTGGGGTCGTCTTCTCTCAGTTGCCCAGTTGTATCCTGGCATCAGTCCCTTTTTCAAGACTGGATAGAGACAAGATTTCTTGACATGAGTTAACTTTGACCCCTCCCACTATGCAAATATAATCTGGAACTTATTACTTCAGAATAGACGTTCCTATAGTTCAGCTATCCCTTATTCTCTTGTACCTTTAATCACTATCAATGAAGATACCTCATCTCACTCCTGGAGGTGTTCTAAACTTTGCCTATAAACATTGTTCCCCAAATCACTAATTTCTAAATAGCTTCTCTAGTTTCTAAGTAGCTGCTCTTGCTATCTTCTCACTACTGGCTTTATTTACAGATTTGGACTTTGCTCATTACAGAGCATTGTCAGAGTTGTTGAGTTCATCAAAAGATCAGCTTGCAGTATATGTAGCATAAATATGCCAGTAGTAGAATTCTGTAAATTATGCTATATTTAACATTTTAATGCTTCTTAGTTTAACTCCATATGCTAAGAAGTAGATTCATAAACAAAAGAAAAATACCTAGACTCTGCCAGCTCCTTGAGCTACTAATTAGGCATGGAGAGGATTAAGCTATATGTGAATTATCTTCCCATTACCAAGAATGGTTATGTTTCAGAGAATACGAGTTCAAACAGTTTGAGTTGGAAAAAGATGTCAAACCAAATTTATATGTAATATTTAACCTAAGGACATCTTTAAAACTATTGCCCACATTCCATTTTTTTCCTCATATTTACTTAAAGATCAAAGATAAACATTAGATATCTGAAGGAATTAGTGATGAATAGCCTATTTTACAAAATAAACCTGTTGAAATGGGCTTTAAAAGACAAAAATAACCAGCTGTCATGCATTGACTGTGTAGATGCAAACATAACAGAAAATATGTCTCTAAAGCTCCAGTTATACAAAAATGAAACTTCTATATCATGTTCCCTCAAAGAATGTATGATAGATTATTTTAAGACCATGATGGTGGAGTAAAAAAAGCTAAAATTTAAAATTTTGGATACTAAAAAGTGACTGCTTCTATTTAACCTTAAAATCATGTAGAATTGTGAAGAAATGTAACAGGATAAAGTTGGATTAGTTATGCAATACTAATCAATTGTCTAACCTTTGTGTATTCTAAAAAGTAAAGTTTAAATCTTTATAGCTTGCTAGATATGCTGTTTTTTGGTAGAAAATTCCCATGGTCTGTACTAAAAAAGTGCCTAAAAATTGATTTGTGTTGATTTTTAAGTCCATCTAATAAATTATATATGTTTTCTATGGTATTACATGTGCTTGTCTTACTGATGACATAGCCTGAAGGATTTCTAAATCACAATTTGTACTTTATTTGAATAAAAAATCTAGAAATTGAAGATGCCCACCTAACCCTCAACAAATTGGGTCATAGTGTAATGACGCACAAGCAAAACTACTTTTTCTCCTTCCTGATACAGATATGTCATGACCCTGGCATTAGTTGATATGGAAACTAGAAAGCTGAACTCTGTTCCTGTTTTTTAAAACAGTTTTAACAGAAAATTATATGTTTGAAATTCTCAGTAAAAGTTTGTCATTTGTATAAGAGTAGCCTCTTGAGTCTCATAGTTAGTGGTTAATAATTTTGAGTGTTATATCATTTAAATGTTGAGCTATTTCATTTGTGTATATGTGCCCAAATCACTCTTCGTTTAGATCCTACTTAAAAATCAAAATATCTGATAGAATCTTATTATATTTTATATTGTTCTAATTTGTTTTTAACTGACCATAGAGTGTGACTGTAAATTCTGGGGCAAAGCTTGACTGTATTTTCAGTTATGTATAATTACATTGTATTCGTATTATAAATCTTGCATGGAAAATGTGTATGTGATTTTAGATTATTGTAATGTATACTATTCCCTTCCTGTAAACAACTTCCATTGATGATATACAGAATTCCTCTAATTACTTTTGCTTAAAACTAGTCCTTTAGATTGGAGTAGCCTTTTCTTATATTGCGTCCCTCTGTGGTTCCATGAGATGAGGTGTTACCTGCAAAGCACTTTTAAAGATATCTTTTAGGTTAATGTCCAAGATACAGCATTGAGGAGGCAGCTATGTCTAATGAGGGCTCTCTTGGTTGCTAGAGATGAGAAAAATGTATACTAATCATTTTAATTTGTGCTTAAAGTATATTTTACTAATCATATTGATTTTAAATATGAAAAATTCTTTTTGAAGATATTAATCTTTCTTGTTTATCATATTTTCCTAGAGAAGCCTAGATAAAAATGTGTTGCAACTAGTCTCTCTGTATAACATCCCTCCAACCCCCCAACTGAGCTCTATGCATATTGACAAACAAATAAGAAAGCGTTTTGAAAATTTTTAGGTTTGTTGTATTGGAATTTCCAATGTGATAAAAGATTTTGACTCAAGCTTTGCATGCAAGAAGAGGTAGAAGTTTTGTCCTATCCCTTTATCATTTTACAAACTTTTGTTTCTGTGTATGCTAGGAAAGTTTCACACACAAGGAATATCCGAAGAGGTGAGGATCTTAGTGCACTTGGGTGCTTTTGTATATGGTCAGTGCTGATGTGTTAGGTATCTAGGGAAATCACACATCAGGGCCTTCTTGACAGGATAGCTTCATGAATGACTGGAGGATATTTATGTTTGTGCTGAGGAGGGCAGGGAGTAGGCAGATTGGAGTGGGGAACTCTCTGTTGGTAAGCAGGGCAATCAGTTGCTTTGTAGATATGCTACTTCATTATACCTGTAACAGTGTTCTATGTCTGTTATCAACTGAAATGTCAAGCTCCAGAAATGCAAGGTGTTGGTCAGGTGACAAAGTATTAGGACCTTGTTGATTGTTAAATGGAGGAATAATGTTAAGGTAGTTTGGGGGTAAAAGGACAAATAAGATTTTACTGGTGAATTTCCATATTTAATTTGTACATTAACCTTTTTTTAAAAAAAGTTGCATGTTAACTGGGTGTAAAGTATTGTCTGGTTTATGCTTTGAGTAAAAGAAAAAAAAACCACTTGAGTTAAATTGTTACTCTATTATGTACTATTACATATACCTTTTCTTTTAGAAAGGGTTAATTATAATTACTATTCACACTTCTGTGTTGTCAGTGTTTTTATTCTGGTTTATTCTCTAAACGTGCAGATTTGATGGTGGTAGGGCTGGGATCCACATGGCAATTGAAAAGGTATGACAGCTGCACTGTGCAAATGATAGGAAGATTGTCCTGATCTTCTCCAGGAACCTTTTCTGGAACTTCGTCAATTAATAGAAAACTTTCCATCTTTTACTTCTAAATGTTAGAATTGGATATAAACCTGATAGTGACCAATTGCATGACTAATTTGTTTTAAAATATGAGGAACAGTCATTTAAAATGAGTATCATTAAAGTAAACATTTGTGAGTATGGTTGATAGTAAACAGAAGAAAAAAGGGGAAAAAATGGGGAGAGAGGAGTCACCCCCAGGCACGTGCTTCCTTGCTTTTCTCCCCTCCACTAGAATGTAAGCTCCAGGAGGGCAATTTATATCGCTCAGTTCCTAGCACAGTGCCTACTAGGTAACAGGTGTTTGATTTGTTTGTGTTGACTAATGATTTTCTCATTAGTTCGTATAGTAGAAATAGCACTTATTTCCTTAAAAATGGCCTAAAAGCATCATGCAGTGGCAAATAAATATATGCAAATTTATTTATTTGAAATTTGTATGGGTCTACATCTAGGAATGTCAGTAACATACCAGAGTGTGTTATAAGCATCTGCAGACATTGAAATAGTAAATGGTACAATAGCTGTTCTGGAAAATAAAAGCTGTGTCATTTTATTGATCTTTTATGCCCTTTTTTCCCTTCAGTTTTCACATCTGGAATATCCCCTTTTTTCCTAGTAGACAATTTTTGTCATAAAATGAATGAGATTTTTCACAACATTAAAATAACCTCTGACAGTCCTTTTGAATGTGTTCCTTATGATTGGTACCACTCTTTTGGGATTTCGTGAGTTGGGATACCTAGGTGACCTATTCATATCACTATACACTTTTCATTCTAGAAGATCATTCTATATGAAAATGGATGTTTACCTAAAAAGTCTTTTTGAAGAAGATCTGATGTATTTAGATCCTCAAATAATATTCTGTATTTCCTATATTTTCTTGTTACAAGGAACAAAAACCCTTTCCCACTTAATAGAAGGATAAACATCTCTTATTTTGCAATTATTTGATTATTGAGACTTTTCTAGTTTCAATTTCCTCTTAATTGTTCTTTTGCTTTATTATTAGAATCTTGGTGTTTTTCTTGTTAATAAATTAAGTTCTTTAAATAATAAATATAAGTACCACGTACTAACCAATTGCACCACTGGAGCTCTGTTTAGATAGTAAATGTATTATCCTTTTGTCATGTTTGGCAGATTTCTTGCTAGTTTTCCCCTTAAATTTTTATAATTTTTTTTTGGTATATAAAGTGTTTATTAATGTAAAAACATTACATAAGAAATACATGATTTCTTCGAGTGAAAACCAGAAAAGACATAATAAAACAAAAGTAAAATCATCCATTGTCCCACTATTCTAAGAAAACCAGTATCAACAGTGGGAGATATAAATTTAGTGTAGCCTGTGCTTCATGTTTACTTACCACTCACTCACCCAGAGCACCTTCCAGTCCTGTAAGGTCAATATAGGATAAGTACCCTATACAGGTATACCATTTTTAAAAATCTTTTATACTATATTTTTACTATAGCTTTTCTATGTTGAGTTATGTTTAGAGACACGAATACTTAGCCATTGTGTTGCAGTTGCCTGCTGTATTCAGTACAGTAACATGTAGCCTAGGAGCAATAGGCCATACCATATAGCCTAGATGTGTAGTAGGCTACACCATATAGGTTTGTGTAAGTACATTCATACAATGACGAAATCACCTAAGAATGCATTTCTCAGAACATATCCCCGTTAAGTGATGAATGTATATATTTTTTGAGTTTATGTTTTGAATATAGAATTCTAAAAAGCTCTTTATTTTTCCACAAAATAGTATAAACATTTTTTACATATAAAACATTGTTTTTTAATGGATGTATTGTATTTGCTGTTTGGATATGTTTTAATTTAATCAGTCCTCTGTTGATGTACATTAAGTTGTACTTTATTTCTCATCATTGCAGTAATTTTACTGCAATTAACATTTGAATTTATTTTTCATAGAATTCTCAAAAGTCAAATTGCTGTGTCTAAAGTATATGGTCTTTTAAAAGATTTTGGTGGCTTATTGCCCAATTGTCTTCCCAAAAGGTTCTTCACTCATATACATGACCATCTCTATATCAAAACATTTTATATTAACATTTGTTAACCTGTTCACCATTGTTCACAGGCCACCACCACTCTATCCAGGCATTTTCCAGTCATTCTGCATGTTCACCAGTCCACCCAGTGGAGAGCAGTACAAAATATTCACTCCGCACAAGGTTTCTGTGATCTTTAGCTTTTAACCCACTTGTATTCAATCTGTGCTAATCATCGGCTCCTTGTTGGAAGAATAGAAGGGGAAAAAAAACAAAAAACCTAAAAAATCTCCCAGCTGACTTAATTTTAACATTGGGGAAAAATAATCTCTAACATCTTTTATCATCTAACATAGATGACCCATTTTCTGCCTGTCAGTGCTTTCCCACCAACATGTCAGTCTCAACTGTCAGCCCTAAATGCCAGTCCCTTTAATTTTCTATTAAATGTTCTTTGATTTATGGAAGTTAACATTCATTTTTATAAGATAAATTGTACTCTTTTCCAGGTATGACTGGAATTCCCGTTTCATCATTATTCCTGTAAGGAAAGTGATGAGTAAGTTTTTGAGTTGCAGGAACACGTCTTTTGTTTTGTTTTTTTTTAAGCAATACCTATTTCATTTTTTAAAATCTTTTTTTTTTTTTTTTTGAGACAAAGTGTCACTTTGTTGCCCTGGCTAGAGTGAGTGCCGTGGCGTCAGCCTAGCTCACAGCAACCTCAAACTCCTGGGCTTAAGCGATCCTCCTGCCTCAGCCTCCCGAGTAGCTGGGACTACAGGCATGCACCACCATGCCCGGCTAATTTTTTCTATATATATTTCAGTTGGCCAGCTAATTCGTCTCTATTTCTAGTAGAGACAGGGTCTCGCTCTTGCTCAGGCTGGTCTCGAATTCCTGACCCTGAGCGATCCACCCGCCTTGGCCTCCTAGAGTGCTAGGATTACAGGGGTGAGCCACCGCGCCCGGCCCATTTTTTTAAATCTTAACCAATCTGTGGGTGAAAAGGGATACCTCACTTTTATATTTACATTTCTTTTGTTACTATCTGAGTTTGAACATCATAGATTTTTAGTCATTTTTATTGTTTAAATTTTCTACTTCCTTTGCACTTTTTGCTACTGGCTTTGTAAAAGTTGTTTTAAAGAATACTAATTTTTTTGTCATGTGTCATTAATCTTTTGACTTTTATGTTATCTTTTAAATTGGTCTCAGAAGAAGGTGAAGTTTCAGTTAGTTGGATGCATCAGCCTCTCTATGGTTTGTGTCTCTTACTGAAAATTTTTGTGATGAAGAAGTTGGAAAATAACATAACTAATGGTGATAAATTATTTTTGTCTGTACTTGAGTAGATGACAATGATTTTCCATATGTCCCTGCCCCCCTCGAAGCTGATTTCAGTTAATGTTTAGGATCAATAAAGAGGATATGATTGAATTTTCAGCCTTCTAGAAGATATGTCCTGCATTTTCTGTGTTTAAGATTTTGCCTTTTTTTAGGACCCTACTAAAGCCATACATTGAATACAGTGCAAAGGTAAAAGTGTTAGAAGTCCTATGTTAATTCATCAAAAAATTCACCCAGTGTCTATCCATTAATGTCCATTTTAAGGGAATAGTTAAATTATATGATGAAACATGCTACTATTAAAATTTTTTTTTCACAGCTTTTAGTATCATGGGGAAGTGATTGATGATTGTGACAGGTTAAACAGGGAAAAAGGTACAAACTTACATCTAATATGATTTCCACTGTTTGAACAAAAAGCATAGAAAAAACAAGGAAAAGTATCATAACATTATTAGGGGTTGTAGGTGACAACACTATGACTAATTTTTTTTTTTGATTCTTTATGCTTTGTGTATTCCAACTATTCTGTATTGAGCACACTACACTGATAATTAGTAAACACTGTTAGATCATTTTTGTTTGTTTTTAAAGAATTATCTTGGCTGGGCGTGGTGACCCATGCCTATAATCCCAGTACTTTGGAAGACCAAGAAGGGAGGATCACTTGAGCCCAGGAGTTTGAGACTACCCTAGGCACCATAGCAAAACCCCATCTCTACAAAAAATAAGGAAAATTAGCTGGGCATGGTGGCGCATGCCTGTAGTTCCAGCTACTTGAGAAGCTAAGGCAGGAGAATTGCTTGAGCCCAGGGGTTCAAGCCACTGCACTCCAGCTTGAGCAACAGAATGGTAAGACCCCAGCTCTAAAAAATAAAGAAACAAAAAATCATAATGGGATTGGGAAAGAATACAGAAAAGTTTTCAATTTAAAAGTAAATGAGATGCAACTCTCAATTTAGAGATCAAGATGATTGGTGAAAATTAATTCACTGATGCAATGCTATTTGCAATCTCCAGTGCAAAGTTGAATGATTTTGGCAGAATTCTCATCAGTTATTGCAGATATAAAGAGATTATTGTTTGGTATGTGTTTTATTTTAGGTGGTTTGACGGTTCGTTGGGTTTTTTGTGGGTAGGTTATTTTTGGCTGTGTAGTATTGACATCAAATGCTCATAGGTAAGTAATTGCAAATGGTAACAGCCTTTTTAAATGGTTTAATGCTTTTCTCAGAATACTCTTCAACTAACTTAATTTGGTATCTTAGAAGTGTAGTACTTGAGTTGCTAGTAACATCTAACATTTGGTTGCATTTGTTCTAAGTACCAAAGTTAGATAAAAAGCATCCCAAATTTAAAGTGAATACTTCAGATCAGGTGTACTGGAAGCTGTATGAAGGGAGATGATGTAGCAATATTTGAAAGGCCTTAAAGATTGAAATGAGTGGTAGTAACAGTAGTAGAAGTAGAAGTAGGCGGCTTTGGGGAGCCATTGAAGATTTGGGGGCTGAGGAGTAATAGTTTTAGGACTAGCTTCTTAAAGTGAAAGTGGCAGCTTTTTAAAAAAAAATTTATTGATATATAATAATTGTACATATTCATGGAGTACATGTTATATTTTGATACAAGTATATAACATATAATGATCAAATCAGGGTAATTGGGACATGATTCACCTGAAACATTTATCATTGCTTTATGTTGGGAACATTTGAAAACTTCTAGCTATTCTGAAATATGATAAATTATTGTTAACTATAGTTGCCCTGTTGCACTATTGAACACTAGAACTTTTTCCTTTTATTTAACAGAATTACCCCTTCACCAAGTGGCAGCTTTTTAAAGATGGGCTGAAAAGAGAAGAAACTAGAGGTGACATCATAAATAAGAGTATTATAATAGCCCTGATGAAAGAGAAAATGAAGGCTTGAAACAGGGCAGGGGCAGTAAGAACAGAGAAGGCAATGAATACAAGATCCTTATGTGGGCAAAATGACAGAACTTGATATGCAATGGAGTATGGACAAGGTGACCATGTAAGTTATCATTCTAAATGGGACACATTTAAGAGTCAAAGAAGGCATTATTAATAATTACTGCAGCATATCAGAACTGCATTGTATCCCACAAATATATACAATAATTTGTCAATTAAAAATTTAAAAATAAAAATGTTTAAAGCCCATTAAAAAAAGAGATAAATAAAAGAAAAAACTTACTCCAGGACTGGTCTGGGCAGGTAGGTTAGGAATGTGGTAACTAGATACGAGGAGCAAGAGAGAGAGAAAGACACAAAGCAGTTTGGAGCTTGCTACCTGGAGGAATGATGGCATGTTAAAAATAAAGAGAAAGAGTCAGATATAAGAGGCAGGATGATGTGAAATAATTTACATTGCTAATTATGAAGTGTTTTTTGAATTAGCTCAAAGTTATCCAGAAATGACACTCAAAAGATACTGTGTTCAGATAGGTGACAATGTGTTTTTGCAGGGCTGGCGGTGGAGAGAAAATGTTGTCAGATCAAGGGGCAGTAGGTAATTCTTTCTGTTACTGTCAAGGGAGTGTAGTAACTAAATTTGACTAGCATTTATGAATAACAAAGCTTTTGCTGACAAATAGCCAATGTTTAAATTGGGCTGTCATAATAGGCAGTTCAGTGTCATTAATGACTTTACTACACTTGATCTTAGCCAAAAGGCCCAGAAGTGATCATTAATGACAAGTTAACTCATAGTCATGTGAACAAATTTAGTGAAAATTAAATATTGCTAATAGAAACAAAGGGAAGGCCTCTTTACCAAATTGACAGAATTATTATCAATGTTGTTCTTTGTCTCAGTTACACAAATCTTATGTTAATTTGATTAAGAAATTAAACTGGTTCTATAATCCAAGCACATAATTGTGATTCAATTCATGTTGTTTTTACCCTGAAATATTATTAAAATATAAGGCTTTGCCTTAAAGTTTTGAGTTATTACTCAGTTTTACATTTAAGGTAATAAGGCAAGTGGCAGAGAAGAGTGATTAGCAATAAAACTTTTTTTAAGTTTTTCTGAAACGACAGGCAATTAGTTGAGTCAAATTGACCTCTAATGGAGTAGCTATTCCCAGGAATTTCCTAATCATTATTCTTTCTTCTAGAAAGACTGTTAACTACCTTTATGCCATGTAAAGAATGCTGCTTTTTAAAGTTTGTCACAAAGATATGCCTACAGATAAGAATCAAACTGGAAAACTTTAAAATGTTTTTATTTAACTTGATTTTTTTCTTAGAAAGTTAACTGTAAATAGAATGTAGTACCCAAAAAAATTATAAGCCTGAAATTATTTCAATGGTAAGTCCAGTATTATAATTTAATTAACATAATGCCATGAAAAAGACACCATATAAATATTATGCCAATGACATACTCAGCAAGCTACTTAATATCCCTGGACTTTACTTTCTTTACATATATATATAACTAATGTATTGGAGCCCTTAACACAAACCTGATATATTTTGGACCCTCAATAAATAGAAGTTTTACTGATTGTCTTTTTATGAATTCCTAAAAATTGAATACTGGTTATTAAATTATTATAATTAAGTATATC
Organism: Lemur catta; assembly: GCF_020740605.2. NCBI lineage: Eukaryota > Metazoa > Chordata > Mammalia > Primates > Lemuridae > Lemur > Lemur catta. The sequence continues at coordinate 70,647,801 of NC_059135.1, forward strand.
CTAAATCATGCTCTTTCTCAGTCCCATGCATTGATCTAGTCCTGTGGTAACCAAGCCCCAGGCTGTGGACTGGCACCAGTCCTTGGCCTGTTAGGAACTGTGTGGCACAGCGAGAGCTGAGCAGCAGTGGGGAGCAAGCGAAGCTTCCTCTGTATTTACAGCCACTCCCCATCGCTCACATCACTGCCTGAGCCCTGCCTCCTGTCAGATCAGTGGCAGCATTAGATTGTCATAGGAGCATGAACCCTACTGTAAACTGTGTATGTGAGGAATCTAAGTTGTGCGCTTTTTATGAGAATCTAATGCCTGATGATCTGAGGCGGAGCTGAGGCGGTGATGCTAGCACTGGGGAGCAGCTGCAAGTACAGATTATCATTAGCAGAGAGTTTTGACTGCACAATAAATGTAATGTGCTTGAATCATCCCGATATCATCCCCCCATTCCCCGGTCTATGGAAAAATTGTCTTCCATGAAACCGGTTCCTGGTGCCAAAAAGATTGGGGACCACTGATCTAGTTCCCTCCACTTAAAATGCCTTTTCCTTCCCTTTCCGCACATGGCAGTCTTTGGTATATCCTTAAAGGCTGAGCTCTACCGTCAGTCTGGAAGGCCTGGCCTGATGTGGAAAACTGTTTAGCAGATCTTTCTCTGTTGCCTTATGACAGGGTTTTTGTTTGTGTGTTTGTTTTCAGCAGACTGTTCTAGACTGCAAGCCTCTGGAGGGCAGCAATTCTATTCCATTCTGCTCCATATCCCCACTACCAGCATGGCATACAGTGGGGGTGTCCATGAATACATTTACGGAATGTAAGATTTCAGGGTTTTGCCCTTTTAACTTTTCCTTAGCATGTAATTATTATGAAAGTACTATATGTATGCAAGTACTATATGCCTGTAATTGTCTTATTACTATATATACTTTAGTAAAAAAAGAGTTTATATGGTGCCTTAGTGGTTTCTTTGCTCTTAAATATTTTTGAAAATACTCGGTTCTTGGTAAGGAACTGGGTTCAGCATGTGTGCTGGAGTGTTTCCCACTTGTTGCTACCTCTAGAATAGTGCCATAATTTCCAGAGTGGTTTACATGTATCATCTTTATTCTCACATACCTGGTAGGTATGCAGAGTAAGAATTAAGTTCTGCACTTAGCAAAAGAGGAAATTAAGACATAGATTCATTGACTTGCTCTTGGTGACATAGCTAACTGGTAACAGACCTCCTCGTTAGTGTTCTTTATGGTATATTAATGCTGTTTTTAAAAGTTAATTTTTATGAAAATTAACCAATTAAATTTAAAAATTTTAAACTTGTTTTAAGTTTATATTTAAATTGATGAATATTACAAGTGTTTTCTTGTGTGTAGTTTCAATTTTAGGGGAAACAAATTTGACTAGTGGCAGTTTTGAAAACAAGTAAAAGTACCTGGGTTGTGAAGGTGCTCTGCCTTAGGTTAAACTAGCTGTCAACTTTAAGTACAACAGTTGAATGAAAATTAAATTTACTTAATTAAATAAAATTTAACTAAATTCAAACTTTACATTTGTTTTTAAATTTATTAATGTTTATTCACATGAATCAGTTTTTGGAAGTAAGAAAATAATTACAAAATGGAAAAGATTGATTTAGTAAAGATAGAAACGATAAATTTAAAATGTTTAATGGTCTTGTACATATAAATGGTATTAATGTTCTGGCTTCACTTTCATAAAGTTTTTATTAAATAATGTCTTTTCGAGAGAGAGTAACGGTTATTTTTTAAAGAAAATGTAAAATCTTTTTTTCAACTTATAAAATCACTTGCTTGTTTTTATACTTGGTAAATGAGAGCCAAATTAAAATTACTTACAGTTTAATGGGCTACTTCACTAATATTTGCCAGACGAGAACCCCACTTTAGTAAAAGATGTGACGTAATTTTATATACCATTTTTTCTGGTGAATATGGCTCTCAAATATTTTATTTTTATATTATTTTTGGATTACATCACAGTTGTTTGATTCAGACAAAATCATTTTCTGTTTTTAAAACAGATATAAGAGCCCATCCATGTAAAAGAAAAATTTGAATAAAGGTCAGAAAGGAATGTTATCAAATGGTTAACACAGTGACTTTCTCTAGGGAATAGAATTGTGGGGGTACAAATGCTAACTTCTATACTGGGTATGAAAATGACTTATAACTAATAAATTATTTTATTTTTATTTAATAATTATTAGATTACATTATTATAGTTGACATTAAATTAATTATAATTAAATAGTATATTATAATTTTGATATTAAGTTGAAACAGAAAAATATAAGAAATATAAATATGTATAATGAATATAAAAATTAAAAATATATTTATTAAAATTTTCCATTGACTTAATACCAAAAGTAATTGTAATTAATATGCTCTTTGAATGCTAGAAAACAAGCTAATAGTTTAAACATTTGTAATGAACATATTAAAATTAAAATGACTGTTACTTTAAAAGGGATTCAGGTATCTCATGCTAAACTTTCTTTTGATTTTAAGTTACCAACTGGTGGAGTGCAAAAATGATAACTTTCTGAATACTGTTGCCATAAACAAGCATATATTTGGTTCCTGCTGTGTGAAAAGGAGCCAAATGATAATGATTGTGGTCTTGTTCAAGGACAGAGTGCTGATGATATCATTCCCATAGACAGTACAAATCTGCAGCTGGCTCTGTCAGTCTAGGAAGAGAGAGAGCTCACTTAAAAAAAGACCATGAAGTAATTTGCAATTCAGGGGCAGCATTTTAAAGGAAATGAGCTGGAAGTCTACTCATTAAAGTCAAAGGAAACCTTGTGCTTTTTTTCTTTTAAACATTTTTGTTTCTTCAAAGTATGACTATACTGGCTTGCTTAGCCCACGTTGGGAATTCAGGAAAGCAGGTGAGAGTGTTAAGAATTTTACTTTCTGGAAAAGTTATTTGGAGGTGGATATCTTGGGGGAAAATTATTTAGGGATCTGGAATTTAAACCTACATTGCTAATTTCATTTAAAACGTGAGAAATGTGTTTCAGAAGCATTTGTTAGTCATCTGTTTCCTCACAGTGTAAGGCTGTCAAGTGTATTAATGCTTGAGCCCCAGTGGCATGAAAGCAAAAGGGTCAGAATTCCCACCCTCCTCCTTGGCTTAAAGGAAACACAAATGAAGTGTATAACATTCAATGAATCAGTAACTTAGGCAAAAATCAATAAGTGCATATCTAGTTTTCTGAGGACAATATTTAAGCTACAATTGATTTTTTTTGATGCTGTATAGATCTCCTCACCCCACCCCATCCCCTTTATAGCATCCAGAAATGTATCCTTTGGCTTCCATATAAAATAGCAAAATTTTATTTATAGCAAAATAAAATTTAACAGACATTTGAGTAGTTACTCTGTCTTGGAAACTGCTAGGAGTCAGGGATGTAGAGAATGAAACCACGTATGTTCCCAGGATGCTTAATCTGGTGGGGCAGATTTGTGAACAAATATTAATAGCTTATGCAGTGTTAGAAACAAAACAAATGTAAGTCTTTCTGCTTCTAGTAATAAAATTTCTGACCTGCATACTTTTGGAATGGCCCAAAAGCCTGTAAGAAACAAGTCTGCCAGAGCATCTATTTCTCCCTTTTATTAATATTAGATATCAGTAGCAAGCTTGGTTCTTCTATTGGGATATTTTTTTGTTATTTGTGCTTGCTGACTTCTCATTCAAGTGTGTATTGTGGGCATTCCTTATGAAATGGCACCACTCTTTGCTAACCCAGGTCATTCAGGGTTTTACCAAACCAAACCGCCTTCTCCATCCTTGACCTTCTGGTCTTTATTTAGAGCCATGTAGCCTTACAGACTCACGCTGCCTATGTGATTGTTCAGATGATGTCTGAAATGTGGTGTGTATGTCACAAAGTGAATTCATCTTCCCTGTCCCCATCTCCTGCCTCCCTCTTCCCAATTTCTCGAGTTTCAATAGCACTCGTCTCTTGGTCCTGCAAAGTAACATCTCGCTTAAATAGCATCTGCACATGTAAGTGTGATCATGTGGTATTTGTCTTTCTGCACCTGGCTTATTTCGCTTAGTGTAATGTTCTCCAGGTTCATCTATATTGTCACAAATGACAGAATTTCCTTCTTCTTTAAGGCTGAATAAGAGTGAGTCCTATCTTACACAGTGTCTCCTGAAGCACCTAAATCAGCACCCAGTAGGTGCTCCTCCTCCTTGCCTACTTCAGTGGGCTCTTCAGGTCTCCTCCACATTCCTTTCCCTATCTCCAGCAAGAAGCTTTGCTTCATAAATTAAAAAAATAAAAAAGGCTATGGGTTGTGAACACCTTGATTTTCCTGCCCTTTTATCTACACATTTATCTCCTTCTGCTCATTTTCTGGTAGTTTGTTCCCTCTAGTTAGTCAGGCTGATTCAAGGCTTCTTGGTAACTGTGCTCTTGGTTCCATTTCCTCTTGCATTCATGCCTTAACTGTTTGGGTTCTTCCAAAACATTTTATTGAGCATCTACTATGTGTATGCCACTGTGCTTGGTGTGAGAAGTAGTCATGGTCAAGGTGGAAAGACCATTCTAATAAGGAGAATCCTCTTTGCTAGTTTTTCAATCTCTTTCTCGCAAGTGGAACCATCTCTACAATCTAAAACACATCCAATTCTTTCCCCTGTGAAAACAAAATAATAAAATTTTAAGTTTCTTGACTTTATATGTCCTTCTTGATACTACCTTACCACTTCCCTACAATTAAAAAGACTGGCTAAACCAAGTGTTTGTGAGAATGAGTAGAACCTGGAACTCTTATACACTGGGATATAAAATAATACAACCACTTTTGGAAATAGTTTAGCAGCTTATCAGAAAGTGAAACCTATGCCTATCATATGACCCAGCCATTTTACTACTACATATTTACCCAAGTGAAAAAAATAATATGCCCACACAAAGACTTGTACACAAATGTTCAGAGCAGCTTTATTTGCAATAGTCCAAAAGTGGAACAGCCCACATGTTCCTCCAGACATGCATGCATGAACAAGTCACAATATATCCATGCAATGGAGCACGACTCAGCCATAAAAAGAAATGAACTATTGATACTCGGCAACATGCATGGATATCAAAATTATGCCGAGTGCAAGCCAGACAAAAAATTGCATACTGGATGATTCCATTTATATAAAATTCTAGAAAATGCCAAGTAATCCACAGTGATAGAAAGCAGATTGCTGGTTCCCTGAGAATAGGAGATTGGGGAGATACGGGACCTGGAATTACAAAGGGGCATTAGGAAACCTTCTGGAATGATGGCTATATTCATGTTTTTATTGTCATGCTTGTTTCATGAGAGTATACATACTTCAAAACTTAACCAAATTATATCCTTAAATATGTGCACTTTATCATGTCAATTATCCCTCAAAGATATTTGTTTTTTAGAATGCTACATAATGTTCAAGCCCATTAATATGACATTCTTAAAAAGGTAAAGTTATGGGGACAGAAATGTATCAGTGGTTGGCAGGAGCTAGGGGTGATAGGAGGGATTACCATAAAGTGGCATGGGGGACATTGTGGGGGTGATGGCACTGTTCTACATTTTGGTTGTAGTGGTGGCTGCATGACCATATATGTTGCTAGCACAAAGTGTAACTCCCAAGGCCTGTCTTCCCTCCTATGTGGTCCTCCCCTTGTCCTAGCTCCTCCCCTTCTCCTGGACCCTCACTACCACTCCCACCCAAGGTTCTGGCTCTGTGTCAGCCTCAGGCATCAGTCCTCAGTCATTTTCTGCTCCACACACATCTCCTGTTATCTTAGATAAGGGAGAAAGGTAGCTTTTGATCCTAAGACTGGAAGAGGAGGGAAAGGGAGAAGAAGCCACCACGTGGGTCTGACCTCCAAATAGAAGTCTGAAAAACAAACCGGGAAGGTCACATACCTGCTGAAATAAATCCTTTCTCTTATGCGGAGAATGTCTGTCTCTGTCACAGCACAGAGGGCCCCTTCTATTACCTTAGCCTTGGAGATGCCAGATTTGAGAAGCTGGGGGGCGGGAAGAGCCCCACCCTGCCAAGCCTGTGGTGCCCTGCTGAACCACTTGAAGAAAGAGGTTCTCTTACAGATCTTTGTATCCTCAGTGCCTTGCAGTACCTGGCATATGTCAGCTAATTAAGAATAAATAAATGAATGAATCAAATTCATTCAATTGTGTTGAATTCAATAAATATTCAATGATTAAATGGTGCAACCAAATACAAATTATTGCCTTAAGTTATCAGTAGGTGTGGCAGTGGCATCTGGTTCATGCACCAACTCTCAGTTACAGACAATTGATGTTTGTCTCTTCAAGATGTTCTATTATCTGGAAGAGGCTTTGAGAACCAATCTTCACATAGGTTTCTGTACAGGTTATTCTTACCAAAATGCTTCAGAAGTCCATATGTTTTTAAAATAAAACATACAGACTCTGTGAGGTTGGGCAAGTAGGGAATTTCTCTGAGACTCAATTTCTTCAGCAGGAAAATGTGGATACTAATAACAACTTTGCAGAATTGACTGAGGATTAAATGGATCAACACATGCAAAGTGCTTGGCACAGTGCTCAGTGCACAGTAACAGTAAATCGTGACCGTTGCTCCTCCTCTCCCTCCTGTCCTACCACTATCTCCACCACCACAGCATTTGCTATATTTTTGCTTTCTATTTCCCACTGAGGTACTACTCTAGCCTTGCCTAGTTGGAGGAAGTCTTCTGAACTCTGACCCCTCTCTTCCTTGAGCTCACTTAGGAGAATTCAGGAATTGCCCTCTGGCATGATTCCATCTGGAATCTTCATAAGGGACTATTGCTTTTTATTTAAAGTTCAATAGAATAAATTTGAGTGACTTATTAGCTCCTGAGCACACAGAGAATTGTCCTTTAGAGAAAACGATAGCAACCTTATTCTTACGAGGAAAAATGGCACTAAGTTAGAATGGAGTTTGGTTGTACAATTTCTACAAAATGTATTCTTGAATCTCTCATAATCTAGGTGAAACGTGTATTTCCAAAAAGGAGAGGGAGTAGGTGGTGGTGCTGTGAGGAGATGACAATGACCTTGCCCTTGGCCCATCTCTGCAGGGGCAGGGGCGTAGGGGTAGGTTGGTGGTGACAAGCTCGAGTTTCAGCTCGATTCCGTTTTGAATCTTCTCCTGATCTTGTTGTATGATTCGGAACAAATGACTCTGTCACCTCTCTTAGCTTCACTTTTCTTCTTCACAATAACATCTACTTCATAGGAAGATTAAATGAGGTCATACAAATGTGGAGGAAAGAAAATGCTGTTTAAAAACCTTATTTCAGATGATTCCTTGTTAAAGGGCCTCAAAAAAGGAAAAAGTGTCCTTCTCCTGATGGGCCATCTACTTCTAGAAGGCAAAGCCCCAGCTCCATCTGCACAGGAGAGCTCAGGATGAGTCGGGCAGTAAAGCTAACTTGCTCTGAGTCAGAAGAAAGGGGGCTTTTACATTTTCTCCTTGAAATTGAAGAGAAGGAGTTTGGATGTTGGTACCAGAGGCAAAGAAGAGACAGGGGAACAAGCCCAGAATGATCTTTAGCAACAGTCCTATTGAATAAGAAGTAAAGGCTGTTGTCTCTTTGGTGCTATTTCTTTGTCTTTAGTGAAGTTTTGCCACTGCCTTAGACTTACCTTAGCTCTGCCTTAGGGAATCGCGGGAAGGTCATGTGCAGAGCAAGCTGGACAGGGCATCAAAGCAAGTACAGTATCTAAAGCAGGGATCAGGAGCAAGGGTGAGAGAGTCCCCAGGAAAATACCAGTTCCTCTCTGGAGCTCCTCAGAAATACTAGGGACGGAGCTGGACTTTTCCAAGTTACTAAATTTCTTTACATTTTGTTGTCTTTGTGTTTGAGTCCAGAAAGCTGGAGGACTTGGGGACAGATGAAACACTTTCCACTGAGTGTCTTCTACTGCCACCACCTTGGTACAAGCTACCAACACCTCTAGACTGGTCTACTGCTATTGCCTCTTAACTAGTTTCTTTGTATCTTCAATTGTCCCTTCCATTCTTTACACAATTGCCAAATGAACCTATTTAAAATATAAAATGGAGCCCAGTGTGGTGGCTTACACCTGTAATCCCAGCTCTTTGGGAGGTTGAGGGAGACTGAGGTGGAGGATCGCTTCTTCCATCTCTACAAAAAATCTTTAAAACAATTAGCCAGGGTGGTGATGCACACCTATTAGTCCCAGCTACTCGAGAGGCTGAGGCAGGAGGATCGCTTGAGCCCAGGAGTTTGAGGCTGCAGTGAGCTATGAGCTCACTACGGCACTCTAGACTGGGTGACAGAGCTTAAAAAAAATAAAAGATTTAAATAAAATATGAAATGGATCAAGTTACTACCTGCTTAAATCCTCCCACTGGCTTCTCATTTTACCTTGGATAAAATCCTAACTCCTCACCTAGATGCATCAGGCCTTTATCTCTGCTTCTGTGAGCAGCCTCCATGGCACCAGCGGCCCCCTTCGCTGACAGTGCTCCAGGACCCTCGGGCCTGTGCATGCTCTTCTGTCTTCCTGAAGTCCTCCTCCTCCTGTTCTTCACAGGTCTGGCTCCTCTCACTTTCAGGTCTCAACATCAGTGTCACCTTCTTGGTGTGACTTTTACTGGCCACTCTAGACAAATAAATCTCACCCTCTGACCCTTAATATTATTATTATTTTGAAACAAGGTCTTACTCTGTCACCCCAGGCTGTAGTGGAGTGGCACAATCATGGCTCACTGAAACCTCAAATTTCTGGGCTCAAGTGATCCTACTGCCTCGGCCTCCCAACTAGCTAGGACTACAGATGTGAGCCACCACACCCAGCTAGTTTTTTTATTTTTTTGTGGGGGGTCTCACTATGTTGTCCAGGCTGGTCTTGAACTCCTGTCCTCGAGCAATCCTCCTGCCTCATCCTTCCAAAGTGCTAGGATTTTAGGTGTGCACCACCATGCCTGTTGACCCTTATTATTTATTGCAGAGCTCTGGCTGTTTCTTCACCACACTTATTTGGTTTTATGATTATGTGTTTGTTTGATTTCTTATTTACTATTTGTTCCCACAGGGCAAATGTTTTGACTGTTTCATAAACCCCACTGTGCAGCTAGAACCTGGTTTAGTACCTGAACCCTACTAGGCACTCGACAGATATTAATATCTGAAGGCTGAATGAATGAACACCTGTCCTGAGCAATGATGTCCAATAGAAATGAAATGTACACATGTATAATTTTATAGTTATAATTTAAATTATAATTATAAATTTATAATTTTAAATTGTTAATAATCACATTAAAACACATAAAAGGAAATGGTAAAATTAATTTTAATAATATATTTTATTTAACCAGTATATCTAAGATGTTATTACGATCTGTAGTCAGTATAAAAATTATTAATATTTTACGTTTTTTGGTGCTAAGTCTTCAAAATCCATTGTGTATTTTACATTTAGAGCACATCTCAATTTAAATTAGCCACATTTCAAGTGCCCAATAGCCAGATGTGGCTAATGAGTCCAGTATACTGGGCGAAGCAGGTCTAAGCATGCTAGCGCTCAATAAATGGTAGCTGATAGATATTAATGAGAAGGTTCAGAGGAAGGAAGTTTTATTTTGAAAGCGGTGGGGAAGAGCTGTACCCATTGGTTAGGTTGACAGGGTAACTACTGGGCTTCGTTCACCTGTTAACATCCAAAATAGCAGGGAGACCTACAGTGCCTGGGATGGATAGGTAAGGCCACTGGCCGGGGAGTGAGGTGGACAGGTGTGCAAAAACCCACACCTTCCAGACCCCCCAGAGGCAGGGGAGAGCAGAGGACACCAGGAGAGCACCAGGCTTGGTGCACGGGTGGGAGGAGACAGCAGGCAGCAGGCTCTCCTGGGAAGGCATCTAACATCCCCAAATGGAATCCATCCAGACATCCTCAGAAATCTCACAGAAACGTACTATTCCCCGGATTCCTTGGTGGCAGAATAGGTGTCTTCATCCATTTTGCTGCTATAATAAAATACCACAGACTGGGTAATTTATAAATGATAGAAATGTATTTATCAGGGTTCTGGAGGTTGGGAAGTCCAAGATCAAGGTGCTGGCAGGTTTGACATCTGTAAAGATCTGATCCCTCAAGCCCTTTTATAAGGGCCCTAATTCCATCCACGAGGGCTCCAGCCTTAAGACTTAATCGCATCCTGAAGGTCCCATCTCTCAACACCGTCACATCGGTAATTAAGTTTCAACATATGAATTTTGGAGGACGCATTCAGACCACAGCAATATATAATGCAGAATTTTTTTCTTCCTCTAAAACTTCCTTCAGCTGATTTGTGGCCAGCATGCTTCCCATTTGGGATGTTGGAACTAGCAGACTAGGCTGTCTACTGAAATGAGTTTTCCCCAGGTTTCTGAGTAGGAAATTGTCCCCTAAAAAGTGACTTTAGGTGTGAGCCTCTCACTAGATAATATTCACTGTCGTACTCATGGCACAGTGAAAATCCATTATACATATTTAAAACTCCATTTTAATGCCATGAGAGTAAAATGTGTGTTGTGCAAACAGATGAGCCACTTACTCCCTCCTGCCCACATTTGACTAAGGTTACCTGTCATTCCGTGGTGCTGTTATCTCTTGTCACCCTGAGTTCCTGAATCACAGGGACAAAAGGGCAATTAGTGCCACATCAGTGAGCCCTCTTTGCTCTTACAGAGCAGTCTGGGTGGTGGATTCTGAATCATTCTGCTTAGAGTTACCAAAGGTGTCAGTGGGATTTGTAAGCAGGAAGAAGTTTTTGATATTTAAGAGAGAATTCTGCATGCAGATCCAAGAACCCTCCCCACAGTTCAGTCAGAGTGGACAATTTTAACGTTGTGATTTCTTCAGAAAATGAAGACCCACTCCCCCAAGTTTCAAAGACTATCTGCCAGTAATATTTTATTGAGATATGGCAATTTCCAAGGCAGGTGAGGGAAGTAAAGGGTTCATGGAGCTGTTTCTCCAACTCTAGGAACACAGCTAACTTAATAAATATCAGCTTCTGTTTGACAACAAACAGACACACACCACGAAAGCACAACTGTTCGTTTTTGACTGTGTTAATAGAAAAATCTGGTAAACAAGAAAGATTAGTACAAGAATGTTCCACCAAGGAGATCCAATTTCTAAAAAGAAGTGTTAATCCTTACTCACTACAAGCTCTCACATTTAAAAAAAAAAACGTGAGTCATCATTGTATCACTGATTATTTTAAGTAATTTTATAGAGGTTAAGGGGTGTTAGAGTCAAATGAGTCTTTCTTTTTTATTTTTTTATCCCTTTGTATTTGTAATGAATATTACAGATATATTATTAATGAAATAAAACATTAAAATATATTTAAAGATTCTTATGTGCCCCTCTCCAATTTCATTCCACTCTTTTCTCCCTAAACTTAAACTACATTATTATGCCTTAGTTTCCTGCATGTTTTCTACTTGCTATATATGTCTGTACCTACAGATGAGGTACAGTATGACTTTGCATATTTCAAATTTTAAATAAATGGTAACTACTACTAATAGTTACAAGCATACATGTATTTTACATAAATAAGCTTTTCTATACCTTGTAAGTGTAAAAAAAGTTTTTCACTTACTAATCCCAGATGTCTTCTTGTATTCACCCCTATAGATCTACCTCATTCATTTTAATATCTTCTATTTGGTAGCCAATGACCTTTCAGTGTGAGCTGCTGGCTCCTCCGTGTCACCAGAGGAGAACCAGCCACTTTCCCAGTGTACACAGGGGCGGCTCCAGACAGCTGCGTTTGCCGAACTGTTTGATATCACCTCTCTATTTAGTCCATGGACTGTATCTGAGAAAAGGAAAAAAAAAAAAAAAACAATGGCAAGGTCCAAATGTAAACATGATACAGCAATGAAAATGGCTTGTTGGCTTAGATATTGGGAATGCCCCATAGTGTCCAGGCCTTCAAAGGTCTGGATTAGTGTAGCATGTACAGCCCTGAGGTCTGGCCTGGCTCAGTTGGAGACTCTGTCTGGGCTGCTGACGAGGAGGAGAGGCTAGGGAAGACAGAGTGATGGGTGACAGAATGGTCCGATAGAGTAATCAATTGTCCAGATGTCTTCAGAGAAGGAAACAAAGACCCTCGAACATGGAGATGTGGTGTGGTCATAAGGAACTGGAGCACATCAGAGAACAGCCTCCTAGCTCCGGTTCTATGTTGGCCAAGACATTGTATCTCTAGGTTCAGTTCATCTCAGTTTGCCCATCTGTCTGATGGGAGGATAGACTTCATTATATGGTCCCAAAGGCCTTTTCTAGCCTCCGATTCTAAGAGCTTCAGTAACCTTTGCAAAGTTAAACAGAGACCAAAACCTACCCAAGAGATGCTGACTTCAGCCCAGATAGGGCTTATAATTTCTTTTCAATGTCCTCTGTAAAGTTTATATAAATTTTGCCACTCCCTAAATCTTCTCCAAATGCCTTCGATATTAGCTAATAGCACCTTAGACTATTTCTACTTCAAAGAAGTTTAGAGAGATGGTAAAGTTTCATGATTTTCTTCACAGGAGCAAAAAGAGTTTGAAAAGTTGAAATAATTATCCAAACTTGAAAACTCTGAGTCCAGCTCTTGTCTATCACTGCCGTTGATAACAAAACCAAATCGTGTAGGTTATTCACAAGTGAGGAAGTTACTGTGCCAGGAACTTCATTAAAAACAAAATCAGTCCTAGCCCTGACAGGCTCATGCTGTCATTTTGGAGGTAAATTTTCAACAAGGAAAAACACACATAGTGACAATGAGCTCATGATGCTCTGTGGAGGCGGAGGGCCACGACAGGGGCCTGGAAGGAGGAGGCCTCTGGGTGGTGAAGAGGAGCCAAAGATGCTCCAAACTGGGACAATGTGATGAGCAAGGCACAGAGGTACCACGCTGGGAGACAGCAAGTGCATGCGCGTCTGTGTGGGACAGGACAGATGAAAGCGACTGCACAGCAAACTCAGCTGGAAGGGGTTCGAAGTTTCCTCAGACACTGCTAGTTTCCTACCCCAATATCTTTTTTGCCCTTCCTCCTTAGTAACCCAATCCTTATTTTTACCTGAGCTTCTGGCTGTTCAGAATTAAAGATGACATTTTCCAACCTCCTTTGCAGTTAAGTTTGACCACATGGTAGAGTTTTAGCCAAGGAGACACAGGCAGAAATATTCGGGGTGGGGAGTGGTCTGGGAAGGGGCATGTCCATTTCTCCCCTTTCTTCCTGCTATTTAGAATGCAGAGCAGGTGGCTGGAGTTCTGGCAGCCGTCTTGAACTAGGAGGTGATTTGAGAATGGGTATCACATGATAAAGTTTATAGAAACGAAAAGGAAGAGACTGGGTCATTAATAAAGCTTAGAAGTAGCCTGGGATGCTTATCTCCAGACTTGCTTTACATGAGAGAGAATTTTAAGGCATAGTTCTTTAGCATTTTTCTGTTATATGCACCCAGATCGTGGTAGGCCTAAAATTTCAGGAAAAATTGTTTAAATTTAATCCATTAGAGACTAAGAGACCCTATACATTTTTAATTAATATATGGATTATATTTTGGGCCTCTACAGTATGTCAGAGACTGTGATAGATGCTGGAAGGACACTCAGCTAACTTTCTGAAGACCACAATACAGAGATGTTTTTGTGGTTCATCTAAATTACAGTACAAGCTTCCTTTATATGGTAAGACATACATTTCACTTTGGCTTATCACATACCTTTAGAAAAACAGCCTTGACTTTGCATTTATGGCCCAAGAGCACCTAGAACATACCAAGTTCATGAGAGTCATTGGCTGAGTAGGTGGTGGTGGAGCATTTTAAGGGAAAACAATATCTCTAATGCTCACTTAAAAACTACACTGGGAGCAACTGTAACCACTTCCCTCATATTCCCCCCACCACACACACCCTCTGACTCAAAGGTAGGTCGCTGCCCCCAAGCTGATTTTCTGACAAGCTCTCAGGTGAGACTGAGGCTACTGGTCCATCGGCCAAACTTTGAGTAGCAAGAGTAGGAAATGTACCCTGTCTCAGTAAATGTTCTTATTCAGCTTCTCATGAGCCCTGTGTCTGCGTGGATGACACCCCAGGCACAATAAGAAAAACATTAATGACCCTGAAATGTTTGTGCTGTTCAAGTGCTAAGAACGTGGCGAATCTACAGTGGAGATCCCATCATACTCCCGAGAACTCTCTTTCCCGTAGTATTTCTAACAAAGATCATGATGAAGGCGGTGCTAATGATATTAACAACAATAACGCTAGCTAGCCTTTTCTGTGAGTATTTACTGTGTGTCAGATGCCGTGCTAAGTACCTTCCATGCATGATTTAATTTAATGCTAATAGTAACTCTGTACAGCAGGTACTATTCTAATCTCCAAATTTCACATGAGGAAACTGAGGCTCGGAGAAACTAAGTACCTTTCCCAGTCACACAACAGGCTCACAGAAGAGTGGCAAGTATGTCCTTGCTCATCTAAGGTTAGCAAGTCCTCCCTACAGCCCCCAGACAGGCGCAACTGAGTCAAGGTGCTGAGCAGACAGTTCCAGGCCAATGCAAGGATTTACCTGGCTATTTCAGGAAAGGGAACATCAATTTTAACTCCCTAGGTTTTGAGGTCATTTTAACAATGCCCTTCAAGCATACTACCTGCAGGGATGTGCTTTTAAAATATATCACAGGGACAGAGTTAACATATGAGAAATGCATGCAAGTTATCTTTGAAAGGCAAATGTAAACGCCCTGTTTACAAGTTTATTTTCTTAAAAATTCCAAGTGCGTACATTTAGGATATGGAGATCAAAGTTGTCCTCACAAACCATGAGTCATAGTGACTTGAGGAAATGATGGTTTAGCAAAAGGATTCAACACAGGATGGCAGTGAGTGAACTATTTTAAGAAGTCTTAGAGTCTTGGAGTCGGAAGCACCGTATGGAGTGCGGAGGCTGGGTCCCCCCAACACTCCTGGCCAGAGGCTGTGGCATCGTCCACTGTACCCTTTGAGCTTTTGCAACTACTGCCCCACCAAGCAGACTGCCCCTATTCCAGACGGCTGTAGTTGTTGGGAAGTCTCTCTTCATGTTAGCTTCTCTGTGACTCCCCTTGTCCCCTCTTGAGCCTCATTCTGCCCTTTGGAGCAGCTCAGGTCCCATCTAATCTGTTCTCCATGTGACACTAACATATGCCGTTTCCAAGTTCCAACTCCAGGGTTGTCTACTTCTGACCAAAGAATAAAGTTCTGTGTGTGGGTGCAGTGCATGTGCATGTTGGGGAAAGGAAGCTGAAAACACAAAGTCAAGCAAACTACTCAAGGACTAGCCATTTCCTCTGGGGCTTGAGCATGCCTGTGTATGCCCACCCTTGCTAAACACTAGCTGGGCTCATTAATTTTTTTTATTTTTAAGAGACAGGGTCTCACTGTGTTGCCTAGGCTGGACTCGGACTCCTTGGCTCAAGCAATCCTCCTGCCTCAGCCTCCCAAGTAGCTGAGACTACAGGCAGGAGCTCATTAATTGTAAAGGCAGTTTTGCCCGGGGATCTCCGGCTGGGAGCATCCCACTGCTGGGAGGATGGAAGGGAGTCCTGGGAAGACGAGTGCCTTCGGGTTTATCTCAGTCCACGGAATCCTCGAAGGGCAAGTGTGCAGATGAGCAATCATTCCAGTAAGCTCCCTCGTATGCCCAAACGCTCCTGTCAACCCCCAATGCAGATACCTTAAGCTCTGAACGAAAGGTAGGGCTGCTGCCCCAAAGCTGATGAGTGACAACTGAGTGGCTCATTAAGAATCCAAAAGACTGCAGTCACTGCAGGCCCAGAGGCATCCACCGGAGGTGGGGACACCCAGACGGAGACTTGAGCCCGGTGCAGGCTGTCTAAAGAAGGGGTGAGCAGTGCATTTAGGTGGAGCTTATTGGTGGAGCTGCCTTAGCAAAGTTCCTTACTGTCTCTGCTTCTCTGAGACCAGTGCCTTTATTTGTCAAATTAGGGTAAGATCCCTGCCTTGCAGGTTTAGCACATGATGTTTACTCGGTAGCTCTTAACTTCCTTCTCTTTCTTGGCTCAAACATTGAATGTTGAGGCAGGAAACCACTTACCGAATATCATTTACTTGAGATTTCCCCTGTGGTTCATTGCAAGCAAAAGAAGGTGAGAGAGAGAGAGCGAGCCCATGAATAAGTGCCAAAGGCTGCTGGGGTGGGGGGCAGGGGTGGGGGTGGACACTGGTCTGGGAGTCAGGACCCCTGGACTTCCAGCCCTGGTCCCGCTGCTAACTGACCATGTGGCCTTGGGGCAGCTACTTCTCTGGACCTCATTTTCCACATTTCTAAAATGAACACCATAAACAAGAAGCAATTTCTAGTGTGTTTTGCCACTCAATGCTTTTGACCCTTGTTCTCATTCATTCAAGCTTATTACATTTCTTTCACATGCCAGGAACTATTTCACAGGAGGAACAAGCCCCCGAGGTCCCTGCTCCCAGGTGCCTTGGGGAGGAAGACAGATTCTAGACCAATAGATAAATCCGTGGCAAAAGGTCAGGGAGTGCTGAGCACCAGGAAGGGTGGTGAAGCAAGGTCCCGGGGTGGAGAGTGATGGGTGGCGGGTGCTGGCTTGCACACGAGGCAGGGAGCGTGGGGGGGTCTTTGGGGGAAGAACGTTCTGGGCAGGACACAGCAGGTCTGAAGCTCGGAGCTCCCAGCAAGAAGGCCAAGGGGGCTAGAGCAGAGTCACTGGGGGAGGGGCAGGAAGGGGGCCGAGGGCTGGAGTTTTATTTCAGTTCTCAGAGCTGTTCATGTGTGACAGGTAAAAAATGGCTTCTCCTCTCTCTTTCCCGTCTCCAGTGGTGGTGGTGGTGGTGGGTGGGGGGTGGTGAGGTTTCGACCACTGGAGGTGGAGGTTGGTGTGGGGAGGAGGGAGGACCAAGCAGTCATCAGAAAAAGGAGGCTGGGAAGGAAGCACGTCGCGTTCATCGTGTGTTTCCACACTCTGAGTTACTGTTTAGAATGAGGAGATAAGCCCTGTTTCCTCCCACTTTTCCCTGTCTTTGTTCCCTGAGTTAGAACACACCTAGAATTGAGGTCAATGCCTATGATTTGGCTCTCAGCTAACTTTTTAAATATTTGCAGAGCTAAATAATGATGTGTTGTGCAGAAATTGTTCACATATTATCTTCCAAAGTCGTCCTTTCAATAAGACCTTTTGAAAGCAAAGAAGATGGAAAAGTCACTACTCTCCTGGCCTCAGGTCTCTCCCTCCGTGGTGGCGTGGCACAGGCAGCGTGGGCCGGTGCAAGCGGATGTCTGGTTTCCAGAAGGGCAAGTCCAAATACTCAACAACAAATAAAAGAAGTAATGAAATAAAATAGATTGATATGGTAATAAAAGAGCAAGCCTGGAGCTGGATTAATGAATCTAAAGAAAGCAAAGGGCGAAGAACACAGATGCTCACCATTGCTTGTTTGCCTCCCAGACCTTGGACCGGCATTAGTTAGCCTCTCCTTTACCTAAACGTGGGCCATGTTGAAAGACTTAGATTAGCCGCCTTTTAAAGTTTTGTCTCTTCTCCCAGCTCACCTTCCCTGGCAGCCCAGAGAGAAGGGACAGTCCCAGAGGGTGGGGAGCAGGAGGGAGAAGGGACATGTGGGCAGAGCGAAGCCCATGCCCTCAAGACTTGGATCTGAATGTATTCATGGCAAATCATGGTGGCCCCCTGGCCACTCCTGGAAATTCTGCCAAAGACACCGCCTGATCCTCAGAAGTCCAGCAATACCCTTTCCAGCATTTATTGATGTGGGCCACGCTGCACATAGATGCCAGTGCTGGACTCAAAAGCTTCCAAAAACACGGTCAGGGCCAGCAGGGTCTGGCCTGGTGGTGTCCCTGATGGCCTCATGCCAATCTTCTCCCATCTCTCCCGTCCAGCCTCCTCGGTTCCTCTTTTACTTGAATAGCACATTCCTCCCTTGGGCCTGTTGCATTTGCTCTTTCCTCTGCCCAGAATGATCTTCCTCAGACACTCTTGGGGCTCACTCATCCCACTTAGGCCTGTGCCTCAGCTTCACCTCGTCAGCCTCCCTGGCTCCCCCAGACAGCGTGTCCCTGTCCTGTTAGAATCCATATCTGTTTGTGTGTGCACTGTCTGTCTCCCTGACTAGGATGTAAGCACAGGAGGGACGGGAGTTTGTCTGTTTTAGTCATTATCATACCCTCAGCACTGCAAATGGTTCCTAGCGCATAGTTGGCACTTGATAAATATTTGCTGGAAAAATACTTTGATTGGTGGGGCAGAGTCACACTTGCTGGCCTACCCGACGTCTCCAGCACAAGCTTGGTTCACGTGCCTGTGGATATCATTTGCACGAATTGTATCTCCCGGTTGTGTGTGTGTGCATCTCTGTGTGCATCATGCATGCATTTGCATGTTGAGAATATCTAAATAAAAGCACTACTTTTATTTGATATTTGAAAATTGCAAAATAGCCATGACTGCAAGGTTGGGAGCCCATTCAGCCAGCAAATAGAATCTTGAGAACTTCAGCCTCGCAGGTTGCCCCCAGTGCTCAGGGAGGCAGGCTGGCCTGTGTCTGGGCAGCGCTGAGGACAGGTCTCTAAGAGGGACTTCACGTGAGCTGGTGGTGATGAGAATGACAACATATGGACCCCGATCTCCTATCTCCCAAGCAGTGGTGGAGTCCTCTGTGGCTTTAGCCACATGGGGTTGAGGAATCGCTTGGTTGCTTCTATGTTTGGTTTCCCTGTTTACATGAAACAGTTAAAGGTCACAAAGAGACCTCAAGACCTTTGAGTTCTCATCACTTGGTTTCCTCTTTCTTCCCCAGGAGACAGAGCCCGTTCTGTGGGCATGCAGCAGCAGCAGCAGCAAGAGGACAGTCGTCTCCTGGACACCATTTGCACAGCTTTTGTTGACTCGGTTTTCTGGGTCTGGCCTGCTTTCATAAGGAGTGACATCAGTCAGCATCTGCTAATCCAAAATTCACCAAACACATAGATTTTGAATCTTTTAGGTCATTCAATGACTGTTTACTGAGTATCTGCTATAATGCATTTACATTTTTGAAAAATAAAATTCTGCCTTGTTTTCAAGGGGAAAATCCCAGTATGTAAAAAGAAGGGGGAAAACTGCAATTCTGCAGTGAGCTTCCACTGGGGTAACCCCGAGGGAACTCCTTACAACCATCAAGGCTCCAAAGACCAGGGTCAGAAAACCTCCGGACAAGAGTATTTTTAAATGTTAAAAAAAAGTGTCTGGGGGCCGGGCGAGGTGGCTCACGCCTGTAATCCTAGCACTCTGGGAGGCCGAGGTGGGTGGATCACTCGAGGTCAGGAGTTCGAGACCAGCCTGAGCAAGAGCGAGACCCCGTCTCTACTGAAAATAGAAAGAAATTATCTGGCCAACTAAAAATATATATAGAAAAAATTAGCCAGGCATGGTGGCACATGCCTGTAGTCCCAGCTACTCGGGAGGCTGAGGCAGTAGGATCGCTTAAGCCCAGGAGTTTGAGGTTGCTGTGAGCTAGGCTGACGCCATGGCACTCACTCTAGCCAGGGCAACACAGCGAGACAATGTCTCAAAAAAAAAAAAAAAAGTGTCTGTATCGGGTCTGTATCACTACCTGATTTTAAGTAACATGCTCACAATTTAAACCACAATGTGGTTAACCCTCTGGCAAGCTACGGAGATTCACATTGCCTAGCAGGTAGATAGGCCTGAGTGTCATTTCAGAGAAAGGAAAGCCCTAGAGTCACCACATGTCACATCAGAAACACCTGTGCCCACAAGTGTGCATCTAGATGGATCAGAGTTCTCTAGAGTTTTGGACATGATATAGTTCAAACCACTCCAGACGATGAAGATTCTTACCATCAGACATGGGTATGTTTGCTGGAGTTTGGTCAGTTTAGAAGTGGCAGGAAGCATTTCACTTTCTGGAGAGTGATTTGAAGGTAGCTGCCCTGAGAACTCAGATTTTCTGGATCCTTCCTTATGCAAAATGGGAAACAGATGGTGAGCACATAGTCATTCTCTTTCCCATATGATTCTCTCAGCAGCTGTCTGTGGCTGACTGGCTGGTGCCAATGCTCAAGTCACGATGGTTCTCTGTTAGAAATAACTCAATTTGCATCTAAGGATAAATAACAAAACACAACATTTTCTAGTGAGTCATAAATTGGATATCTTTGAAGTTGTACATTTTGAAGAATTTTAAATGTCCAATACTTCTGAAAACATATAAACTTTAATGAGTTGATTTGTGTTTTACTATTCCTTTCCATTTTGTTATATATGTCGTTTTTCCCATAGCTGACATGTTTACTGATAACATGATTATTTTCAGTCAAATGGTTTCATATGCGGTAATAGTTGCATTAGCCTAATTGTAAAGATCATAATATATCAGATCAAATGGTGCTCACAACAATATCAGAAGTTTATACACACATGCTCCAAATGTGTATATGTATGTGTGTGTAGCGTATAGAGAAGGTGAAACACTAGATTATAGATTTTATCACCCAAAATATGCACTTAACATTGAAGTAGTACTCATTTTTAATCACAAGGAGTTGTTTCCCAGGCAAATAGTAAGGCCAGTCAATTATCTATAACTTACTTTTAAAAAAATCCAAAAAAGAGGCAGCGCATGTCTGCAGTCCCTGCTGCTCTGGAGGCTGAGGTGGGAGGATTGCTTGAGGCCAGCCTGGGTAACATAGCGAGATCTTGACTCTAAGAAAGACCCCAAAGCTCAAGAGTGCTCAGAGGTGAGGGGCAGATCTGAGGCCAAGGCTGTGTGACCAGCTCAGTGTCTCAGGTTCTACAATGTCCTCCAGGTCCATTTGGTGCTGCCCTAGTTTCTCACACCTGGCACCTTTGTATTCCTGTTAAGCTGGGAATTAGTTCAGTATTCACAGGCTGGAGTCTAGAAGTGGGCAGACAGCCAAGGTGAATCCCAGAGGCTCTTTGACATCCATTCATTCATTCAGACATGCATTTATTGAACAACTACTATATGTTGAATTACATAATACAATATAGAGGACCCTGTTCTAATAGATGCTTGGACCAGCTAACAGAGGCTGTGAAAACAAAGGAAAAAACTCACTCTGTAGTTTCCCAGGGCTGCTGTAACAAAGTACCACAAACGAGGTGGCTTACAGCAGTAGAAGTTTATTGTCTCACAGTTCTGGAGGCTGGAAGTCTGACGCCAAGGAGCTGGCAGGGCCAGGCTCCCTCTGAAACCTGTAGGGGAGAAACCTTCCTGCCTCTTCTAGCTTGCCGTATTTGCAGGCAGTCCTTGGAGTTCCTCAGATTGTAGATGCATCACTCCAAGCTCTGCCTCCAACGTCACGTCCCTGTCTGCTCTTCACCCGGCATATTCTTCCCTCTGTCTCTCTCCCCTTCTTACAAGGACACCAGTCATATTAGATCAAGGACTCGCGCTACTACAGTGTGACCTTATCTTAGCGAATTACATCTTCAGCGACTCTATTTCCAAATAAGATCATATTCTGAGATCCTGGAGGTTAGCACTTCAACGTATCTTTAGGGGTGGGGGCTGCACAATTCAACCCCTAGCACCCTGCGGTCCAGTTTGTAAAACTAACAGTTTCAGAAGTCTCAGTTCCTGGCCTGTTTCACTTCCTCTTTGAAGTCTCCTGGCTTACTAAAAAATAACGTTTCAAAAATGCTGTAGCAGGGTTAGCAAGATTGTCAACATTGTGGGACACTTTAAATGTTTAGAATGAACAAATTAACCTATAGCACAAAAATGGAGTGCAATACAATTATCTTCTTCACTAGGTAATTATGAATACAAAATTGACTTTGAAAACATTAATTTATAGTGTACTTTTGGAAGTGGGATCCAAGACTGAAATTCCTTGATGAATGGTGATTTATTGTACTCCCGTCAGTTTACATTGCGCAGTGGTCGTGGACCTCATTAGCCATGACTTCAGACACCTACAGTTGAGGGCCTATGTGACAATGAGGCTGGGCCGAGGGGCTCCCACAGGGCTGCTCCCGCTCGGAAAGAAGCCATTTTTTGGGAAATGTGCCCAGTTCCTTCCCTTCTACCTGCTGAGGCAGACACACTGCCTCTGCTGTCACTGCTGTCCTCACATGCATGCTCCTGACTCACAGCAGTGTCCCGCTGTCCCCTGCCCTCTCCTCGTCTGCATCCTGCCTGCCCTTTGCCAGGGGGCGGACGTGCTGCTGTCCAGCCCGCAGGTGGCTGCTATTTAGAGCAGTGAGCTCTGCGGACAGCACTGCGCTTGCCCCAGGCCCTAAGCCTCTTTGCTCTTGTCCAGTGACCCAGAGAGGGCTCAGGGCTCAAAGCAATTTTCCTAGTGCTGCGAGTGTTCTCCTGGGGCATTTTGATGGCTCCTATAACATATTCTCCATGTTTTGATGGAGAGAGATTGCTGTGCTTGGCCCCATTGCTACTGCCCCAGAGAAATGATAATAATCAACACGTGTCTTAGCAATTCTCTCATTTAGTCTGCACAAAACATTACGAGGCAGGTACAAGTATCATCCTCACTTGGCAGACAAGGAATCCGAGGCCCAAAGCAGGCAGGTTACTTGCCTGAGGTCACACTAATAGTATCTTTGTAGAGCCTAGAGACCTATACCCAGGTGCTCTGACCCCAGGGACAAGATCTTTCACCGCTCTGACCCGTCTTGGTCCATTCAGGCTGCTATCTAACAAAATACCACAAACCACAGACATTTATTGCTCACAAGGAGGCTAAGATGTTCAAAACGAAGGTGCTGGCAGATCTGGTGGCTGCTGAGGTTTTGCATCCTGGTTCACAGACAGCCATCTTTCTGATGTGAGCTCACATGGCAGAAGGGGCCAGGGACTTCTCTTGGGTCTCTTTTGTAAATGGTACTCACGCCATTCCTGAAGGCCTCATGACTTAATCAACTCCCAAGCCCCACCTCCAAATACCCACATATTGAGGACTAGGCTTCAACATGTGAATTTGGGGGGAACATAAACATTCAGACCATAGCAGGCCTCCTATGAGGACAATTGTGGAGGATGATTGATGGATGGATGAGAAGTGAGTGAGTAGATGAATGAATGGACAATAGAGCCATAGATCGACCTGGGTACAGCGAGCTCCACTGGCCTGCTCAAGGATATGTTGGGCCCTCAAATAATGTCATACACATAGTCACAGACATGCTTGTGAGGCAGTAGCACACAGGGGTTAGGAGTTTGGGCTCCTGAGTGACACTACCTGAGTTCGAATCCCAGCACTGTAACTTCCAAGTTGTGTAACCTTGAGCAAGTCTTTTCCACGTCTGCCTGCCTCAGTTTCCTCTTATGTGAAAGGGGAAATTACCATAATATCTTACTCGTGAGTTGTAGGAGAATTACATAAAATGATGCATGTTAAACTCTTAGATTAGAGAGTGGTAAAAAAAAATTAGTGCTCTCTAAATGTTGGCTAGTATAATTATTATAATTGTTAAATAACACCTTGCTTTTGTATGACAAATCTTTCAAAGGCTGTTAGAAATATTTTCTCATTTTCTATTCCCAGTCCCATGGGATAGAAAAGGCAAGTATTTACATCTAGTTTAAAGAGGAGTTCATCTTAAAGAGTTTGGGAACACAGGAAGTCCTAGAGCCAGGGATGGTAGGTGCAGAAGCCAGGTGGCCTGTGTAGGTAGGCCCCAAGGGGTGAGACCTACTCTGTGAAAAATTGTTAAAGAAGAGAAAGATCTATCTTTAGTGGCGCACCTCCCCTCCCTGCCCCCTACCTTCACTCTCTCTTCCCTGCCGCAGCCTAAATTGCTTTTGGCTATGACCCCCTTCAAGATTTGACATTGCCTTGAAGAGCTGCTCTTCACACACCTGTTGCTTGTTTCAGGAGGGGCACTGGGGGCGCCTTTAGGATCCTAAGGAATGAACCTGTGTTGGAGACATTTCAGGCACTCCTTGAAGCACTCAAGGAACTTAACACATCACACACCTGCATTTTAGACAGACAACTCCAGCAGCTGATGGAGATTAGCTTGGAAGCCTGGATTCAGGGAGACTAGTTGGAGGCTGTATTGATAATTCAGGTGGGAAATACTGATTGGTCTGAATCCAAGCCATGGCAACGGAGGAGAAGAAAAGAGGTGGAGTGAGAGATCATCAGGAGGTAGGTGGCGCTGAGAGTTGATGTTGACTAAATAAGTGTGGAAGATGTAGGGAGCTGGGGTTGGGGCCTTTTACCGTCAGATTGGGGGTATCAGGAAAGCCTTCCTAGAGCAAACTTTAGCGTGATCCTGATCACTTGGTGGACTTGTTAAAATAGAGATTGCCGGGCCCCTACCTGAGAGTACTGACTCAATAGTCTGGGATGGGGCCCAAGAATTTGCATTTCTCACGAGTTCCCAGGTGATTCAAATGCTGCTGATCCCGGGACCACACTTTGAGAACCACAGTCCTAGAGAATGGTACTGTTACGTTTCAGTGTGGCTCCTAGGAATGATTTAGACATAGACTGGCTGAGAAGATGGAAGACAGCATTTTAGGAGGGCTAAATGGCAAGGACAGGCAAAGTTATTAGAGACTGCGACCTGCCCATTCAAGTGGCCTCTTGAGGGCCCGAGTGTGGTAAAGATGAGGATTTTTAAAAATAACCATGTCCTTCTGCAGTATTATCTACTTTTGAGAATTTCTCTTGCTCATGTTGTAAAATAGCCATTGGATAGAGTCTTAATGTGAGTCCTTCCAGATGCAGATGCTGAGAGGATTGAAGTGAAAATACTTTATTAAGTAAGTGCAGGCAGCTCCAGGAGAGAAAGGCCTGTTGCACAGGAAAGAGAAGATAAGAGTTATTAAGCCACAGGGAAACTGGGATCCGTGCAAAGCACACAGGTCGAAATTATCCCAGCCCATGTGGGAGGGGCTGGAGTACTCACAGATTAACTCTTGACAGCCATTGTAGAGTGTGTATTTGGTGACAGGTGAGGTGTGTTCGTTCCTTGACACTCTGGTCTGCAGCCTGCTCAGCAGTTTACTTTCTCTTAGTCTTGGAGAAAGAGCCTCAGGCACAGAGATGCAGACACTGGCTTTAGACTTGGCAGGAATACATTCAACGGGCGATGGGAGACAATGAACATAAATAAGGCACCATCTAGGGTAACCTCTAGCTAATGCCAATAATGGTCTCTGATAAGGCTCCTGGTCTGGGCCTTTAGGTGGCTATGACAAAGCAACAAGTTTGTCTTGTGATTCTGCCTTCATTCCCATTTTGTGCAACTAGAGAAAGAGAAAGCCAGTAAGATAAGCTGAGGTGGGGTGGGAAAAGGATTCTTTCTGGTATTCTAAGGATGCCAGGTATTTAGTTTCTGGAAATAACAGAGTTTAATCTTCCTTACGTGTGGGACTGTTTTTTTGCCTAATCCAAGAAGTAGAAGTAAATTCTGAACTGCTAATGGGGTGTTGTTTTTTGGGTTTTTTTTTTTTTTTGGCTACAACTTGAGATTAGCGCATTGCTAGTCTATTATCTCATGGTTTCCAACTATTACTTTTTCTCACCAGAACTATCATGACTTGTGTATTTCTTTAAATACTGTCAGTTTGGGCTGCTATACCAAGACACCAAAGACTGGGTGGTTTAAACAACAGAAATGTATTTCTCACAGTTCTGGAGGCTGAGAAGTCCAAGATCAAGGTGCTGGCAGATGAGTCTGGTGAGGGCTCTCTCCGTGGTTTGCAGATGGCTGTCTTCTTCTTGTATCCTCACATGGTGGAGAGAGAGAGCTCTAGTCTCTTTCTCTTCTGACAAAGATATTAATCCCATCGTGGCAGCTCTACCCTCATGAGCTCATCTAAACCTAATTACCTCCCAAAGGCCCCGTCTCCTAATACCATCGAATTGGGAGTTAGAGTTTCAACATATAAATTTTAGGGGGACACAAACACACATTCATAACAGTTCCTCTTTCCTGAGAGTCACATTTTCCTGGGCATCTAAATTGGACATGCATTTTACTTTTCATTTCTCCCAGTCTCTGTAAATTCATTTTTATTTTTATTTATTTTATTTTTTTATTCTTTATTTTTATTAAATCATTTACTAGATCTTTTATTTTTATTTCCAAAGCAATCTTAGGCAAAATGTAAATTCATTTTTAGATCATTTGGAGTGATTTTTTTATTTTTTGCTACCATTTAGAATTAAGCAAAATGACAGAGAAACCAAATATTTCTGCTACTTGTTAAGTTCCTAGGGTGACTGAATGAGGCACACCTGTAGCCAATCAAGAAATGTACTAATCACATTGAAAGGTCTTTTACTGCTTTTCATAAGAAGGAAAAGCAAAAGGAAATAGAAATGGGAATTTTTAAGGTAAAAAGTCATTATAGCCCCAGTGGCTCCTGGTATAGCTCTAAGGTTCATTGAAATTCCTCTTGAATATTGTCCTGTCCAGAGAAATTGACCAGTAAGTATTGGTTAGCTTTAAACACATTTCTAAAGATAAAAATCGGGACTATCATTCATATTTGTTAAATAAAACCTATACCATTGCTTTGCAAGGTAATATAATGTAATGGTTTAAAAATGGTATAACTGTTTTTTCTTGGAGGTCAAATTGGTCTTGTTTGAAAGTTACTAAGTGTCAATCTTCAGCTATAAATTCATCCTGAGACCCAAGATCTGGAACATCTATTTATGGAGGATTAGCTGTGGTGTCTGTCACTCAGCAGGGACTGTGGCGAGGTCAAGTTCTAAAGTAAACCTCACCCATGGAAAGGTATTTCATGCAATGACAGAGCTGAAAGGGTCACACAGCTCACTCATTTTACAGATGAGGAAAATGAGTCCCAAAGCAGGGGAGTGGTTTCCAAGAGTAACACATCTGCTTGTAAATTAAATGGCATGCAGGTCAGAGATGGGAGGGTGGTAATCTGAGCCTCTCCTCCCTCACTGGCTGCCAATCTTGTCCTGCTCCAGCCCCAAGCGTTTGGGTTTAGACCAGGGCAGGCCTGGAGTTGCCACTCTGGACAGTGTTAAGTAGGGATTCACCAAGCATATGCTATGGGACAAAATTAACTGAGGTTACTTAAAGATACTGTTCTGTAGTTGTGTTAACTAGAGCTTGCTCACTTTTCAGACATTCAAGGTGACACCAAGCCAGTAGGTTTCTTTTACTTTGAGGCTCTGCTTCTTGGGGCCATTACAATTGAATGTGCCTGCAAATCCCATAGAGGGGTTATAATGTTGCCTTTCCCACACTTGCTGACAATGGAACCCTCTTCTCACGGATCAACTGTGACACTAATGATTCTCAAGAACTTGTATAGGGAAAGGCCAGTCCCAATTCTCTTGTTTATTTACGAGGAAAGGAAACCAGAGAGAGGTGGCATGTGACCCAGGCTTACCTTCTGGAAAAAGCTATTCCAGAGTTTAACCAAGTCCCAGATGATGCGCACTCTGGGCAGCTGTCTACTGAAATGATCATTTCGGGGATGCACCCAGTTAGGCTTCAGTTTGGGCCAGAGATTACCTGTTTAATCTAGGGCCTGTAGTGCCATCTTGGCCCTCCCTAAAGTATATTTTATGTCACCGGAGAGGACAGAACCACCCAGTTTTTCAGTGACTTCCAAACTACTTATGATCAATGGGCCAGCTAGACTGCATGGTCCCTGGTGAACAGGATTTCAGGAATAGACCGGCATCCCAGAGATTTTCCTGAGGCTAGAATGGATTTGGCACTCATTGAGACCCTTGGTATTCTTGGTTTACCTGCCCATCTTTGCTGTCATTAAACGTTCAACTTCAGATGCTGTACAATTGCTCATGAAAAGTTATTGCTGACAAACTCTCTCCCCTTCACTTTTTTTCTTGTGACAAACCTGTTCTGGTCCCAAATACTTTCAGTAGCAACAACAGAGAGATGGGTTAGATGTTAGTTTGAACTCTGTCAAGCGAGTTAGGCATTTCCAGACTGCCCTTACCTCATGAAGAGCATTAAGAACTATTTAATCAATTTTTTAAAAAAGAAAAAAGAACTATTTAATAAATTATTGTTCAAGGATGGCTTAGGTGGGTTAGTTTGGCATATAAAAGACCTCATAAAATGCCACCTCCTCCACACAGCCTTTTCTTGTTAACTAAGAGTTATGTGACAGCTTCCTCCCCCACGACCAGCTCATATGAAACTAATGAACATGGAAATATACATTCAATTTTTAAAAATTGTCATCTGAGCCAGAGGCACTTTTTATATTGAAAATTCTGTGGCTGCCTCTGTGTTCATACTTACATATATGTATATATCTAGATACATATAATGTATAATTTTCAAATACTAGGACTTATTAACAACAATGTAAGGACTTTTAGATCCAAACTAATTATTTGGGAAGTCATTTCCCTGGAAAAATATATACACACACGCATATGTACACGTGCGTTCACAGACATATATAATTTGTGTGTGAGGGCCAGGGTTGGAGGAAGAACTAACTGCTTATGAACTTAGTTCACAAGCCAAACAAGAGAATGGGCTTTGCTATTTTATATTTATGTCTCATATTGGAAACTCCTTAAAAGTCAGCAATGTAGTGCTGGCATTTCCTGAGACCCATCGTTTTCATAGTCTGGTTAGAGACGGGCAGCATTTTATGATCAATTCTGATAATTTACTCTGTAACAATTGAGTAACTGTGGATAGTGGATTGAAAGGGCAATTTTGGGCTTGGCTGTGCAGAGGGAAATAGTAGAAGCAAAACCCAGAAAACCCTTGGCTATTCTGATTTCAATGCAGAGGTCAAGAGACATACCACTTCAAAGTCAGGACTCTTCAAATGATCAAACTTCATGGGAGAGCTCATTCAGAAGACAAACCTATGTCCAAGTCCAATAAGAAATCAGGGACAGAAGAAAAGGAACCTAGAAATGGGTTAGAGGGTAACTGAATATTTTTAAACCTCTCCTTTCTTTTGCATGTTTATGTAGCTTTCATGGGGTCTGAGTTTAGGGAACATCAGTAGGAGGAGGTAGGAGTATTTAGAAGGATGAGTGGGCAACATTGGTGAAACTTATTATGCACAACAGGGATTTGCAAAAGCAGATAACACTTGGGAGGTTTGATAATTTGACAAAGCTCTTTTCAATGTTAATATAAATTTATGTTTGTACCCATGTTCCTGCTGTGCAATTGAATCTGCATGTTTCACAACTGAATATGTTTAATTACATACCGTGTAACATGTTTTTGATATATTTCTACTTTGCTAATGTCTGATTGACTTAAAGCTCTACATTATATAAAAGAAAATAGCAATATGACAATGTCAGAACATAACATTTTCTACTGCTTAGCTTGGTGTTTGGTGTCCTCCGTAACATAGCTTCTACTTTATGGCTTTCCATTTCTTTTCTACATATACCTTACACTTGATCTAAACCAGCTTAGTCTTTGTTCTCCAAACAGGACACACAACTTTCATCTCTGTGCTATTGTTCATACTACCTACTAATCCTGGAATACTACTCTCCTCTGTCATTTCTAGCTTTCAAAATCTTACCCCAAATTCACTTAAAATGCCAGCTGCAGGCTTTGGATTCAAGATGGCTGACATTTAGCACAATGTCAAATGTTTGACCTTTCTCAAAAGCCCAATAAATGTTACAAATAAGTTAATAATAGGAACACATGAAAAATCAATAATGGCAATAAAAGACAAGAAGCTAGATAAATAGTATCTACTATAGGTTCTACACATTTCTCATTTACAATGAAAATAAATGTTTTAAAATACCTAGGAATATGCTTCCACTATTTAACATGCAAGACCTATATAAAGGAAACGATAAAACTTTGCCAATAGATATAAGAAAGGATCTGGATTACATTGCAAAAGTGTTAATTCTTGCAAAAACAAATCTGTAAATTCAATGCAATTATTTTTTTTAAAAAAATCCAAGGATAATTTTTACGAACTTGATAGGCTAAGTACTTCTTAAAGAACAAAAGTGTAATAAATAGCCAAATGAATTTTAGAAGAATGGGGGCAGTTTGTCCTACAGATATCAGAGTATACTAAAGAGCTTCAGTAACTAAAACAGTGTGATACTGACTTAGGAACAGTGAAACAGACTAACCGAGCAAAGAGACTACACTTTTTAGGGGAATTGATAGGCTGGCTGTAAAATTTATATGAAAGATCCAAGATAGCAATAGCAAAAACTCTCTTGAAGATAAAGAATAAGGTGGGAGGACTTGCTCTTCCAGAAATCAAGACATACCATAAAGCTACAGAATTAAAATAGTGTGGTATTGGCGCAAGGCTAGACAAATAGATCAATGGATAGGATAGGGAACCCAGAAAGAACTCATGCATATCCAAAGAAAACTGATAGCAAAAGAGGAACTTCATCC
Organism: Lemur catta; assembly: GCF_020740605.2. Lineage (NCBI taxonomy): Eukaryota > Metazoa > Chordata > Mammalia > Primates > Lemuridae > Lemur > Lemur catta. The sequence continues at coordinate 70,678,294 of NC_059135.1, forward strand.
TGTGGGGAAATAGGGAGTTCTCAATAAAAGGTATTGGGACAATTGGACATCCATATGTTAAATGTAAAATTAAAACTCCCCTTCACACCATATAAAAATAATGTCCAGGTAGATTAAAGACTTAAATGTGAAAGGTGAAACTCTAAAGCTTTTAGAAGAATATATAGTATATATTATATATCTTCATGACCTTGGAGTACAAAAGATATTTTATTGAAAAACACTAGTCACAAAGGAAAAGATTGATGAAGTTGACTACATGAAAATTAAGAATTCCTGTTCATCAAATGTCAATATGAAAATAGTGAAAAGAAAAGCCAATGAGAGGAAGATATTTACAACACATATGATCATGAAAGGATTGGTATCCAGAATAAAGAAGGTCTGTAGAGCAATGAACAGGTCAATAGCTCAATAGAAAAGTGTCCAAGAGGCTCAAAGAGATACTTCTCAAACAACAACAAAACACCTAACTAGCTAATAAAGATGTGAGTTCAACCTCACTAGAAGTCATGGAAATGCAAACTAAAACCACACAATTATACTACTATACATTCATCAGATAGGCAAACTTTGAGAAGCCTCATCATAAGTGGTGGCCAGGTTAGGAGCATGCGTGATAGAGGAGAATGTAAACAGGTGAAATTATTTAATGAAATTGAAGACAAGCATATTCTATAACCTACAGTTTTCACTTCCACACCTTGGTAATTTAAGTGTTGATGAGCACTGAAGGGAATCAGAATATGCCACTCCAAAATATGCTACTTTGGCATATTGATTATTTTGAACTGAAATAAATAAATAAACGAATAAATAAACAGATGCAGGAAGGGCTCTCTGACCAACGATTTTCTACCTAAAACCAGAGCATAAATTTCTTATGAAGAAGGTATCCTCTTTCCTTTGTCTTGTTTTGTCTCTACAATTTATTGTTCTCTGTTAAAATGACATATAAGCTCTCAGGCCTGTCCACTTCTTTGTGTCTTCCTTTCTTACATATGAAGACCTCCATGTACATATAAGAATACTAACATCAAATATCATTTCTATGCTTTTTCTCCTGTTAATCTGTTGTCAGTTTAATTCTTAAGCCAAGCCACAGAACCTAAGAGGGTAGAGGAAAAGTTTTCCTCCCCTCCACACCAGAACATATGTTTAAAAATATTCATTTCATCTTTGTTCTTGATTTTCAAAAGTTGGAAATACTTAATTCCCTTTCAATTGCAGAATGGATACATAGCAGTATAGCCATTCCACAAACATGATATTTGGTGAAAAATTCAGTTACAAAAATTGCATGTAGCATGATTCCATTATATAACATTTTAAAACAGGCAAAACTAAACTATATTGTTTAGCAATGCATACGTATAAAAATATCAAGGCATACATGATAAAAATAAAAGCAAGGAAATTATTACTGTGAAGGTCAGCATAGAGATGACCTTTCTGTGCTTGAGTGGTAGTTACATGCATGCTCATTTTACCATCTGCTAAATTGTACACATAAGTCTTTCTGTGCAAACATTTCACAATAAAAGCAAAACCAAATAAAATCAAAGACAAAAACAAAATAGCCCAGAAAGTACAAAGAAAATAGAAAACAAACAAACAAAACCCACAAGAGACTCTAGAAACAGAAATACATGTTAATTTTATATGTGATAAAGGAGGCATTTCAAATTCAATTCATTCTTAAATGGTGTTGAAACTAGAAGGACGAGATTGACAGATTTGACTACAAATAAATTTAAAACATCTATATGGTCGCAGACACCACAAACAACTTGGAGAAAGTAATCACAATTCAGACAAGAGGCAAATGATCATATCCATAGTACATCAAGAATGCTTAAAAATCAATGTAGGGGTGGAGATATGGCCAGGCAGTGTACAGAATAACAGATATAAATAGTCAATAAACATGAATGAATACCAAAGAGATTTAAAAATAAGAGAGAAGTGATGAGGAAAGTTAGAGGATCAGTTCTGAAGATGCAACACTTGAACAGCAGGAATTCCAGAAAGAAAGTGGAAGAGAGGAGACCATGAAAATAATTCAAGAAATCTCCCAGAACTGATGTATATGAGGACCACTGAGTGCCATGAGCAATTGGTGAAAATAGACTCACACCAAGGGAAGTAAATTTTCAGAGTTCTGGTGATGAAGAAGAGAGCTTACTTCTTTATAAAGGTGAAAATTTAGGAAGAACAGAAATGTCTATTATTAGGAAATTGGTTAACTAAAGTACAGACTAGCCACAGTAATGTTATTAAAATCAATGATAGACCTCTATATTTCGTGAAATTGAACCAAAAAAAGAAAAGAAGAGAGCTTAACAAACTTTCAGGGAGATTAAACAACAACAGGTCACCCATGAAGGATCAGAATGGCACCAGACTTTTTAAAAGTAGCATTGGAAGCTAGACTGTGATGGAACAGTAACTTCAAAATGATCAAGGAACATGAATCTACACCCAGCCAAAAGTCAATCAAGTGTGAAGATAAAATAAAGGTATTTTCAGACATACCAGATGTTAACAACTTTACCTCCTATGTACCTTTTCTCAGGAAACTACTGGAGGATGTTTTCTATCAAAACAAGAAAGCTAATTGAGCAAGAGGAAGATGCGGGATCCAGGAAAGCCACGGACTAATCCAGAATACAGAAGAGGAGAATCTCCGGAGCGCTAGGGAAAGGGGATCAAGATGAGAGCTGAGCACCAGCTGCAGAGGGAGCTGGTCCAGATGGAACAAGACTCCCCGAGATCGAAGAAGGTGAAATGCTAGAATGAGAGAACACCACCTCTTGGCAATGATGAGAGCACATTTAGACAGAAAGTTTGAGTGGTTAGTGATAAATGTCTAGATGTCTAGAATTGTGCTGCTCAGAGACAGTGCCACCAGCCACATGTGGCTGTTTAAGTTTAAATTACATAAACAATTTAGTTCTGCTGTCACACCAACCACATTCAATAGCCACATGTGGCTGGTGGCTACCATATTACCTTCAGCGCTGGTGTAGAACATTTCCTCCACTGAAGAAAGTTCTCTTGGATACCACTTGTCTAGAAAAATTAAACCAAAGAAGAAAATAACAAAATAAAAGAGACAGAGAAAAATAGCAACAAACCCTTGTGCAGGAAAAGAAAATCCATGATAATCTATGGGGTTCAGCTGTGAATAGTCTTTTGCTAATCATAATAATGCAAACATTGAATTCTAAATTATATATATATAGAATTTTATTGGCGGGGATGAGGCTTGTATCTGGTAAAGGTGGAAGTTTATTTGAGAGAAAGCTAACGTCTCATCCTCCCAGGTGGGAACTTGATATGGGATGCCTATGACTGAAAAATCAGGAAAGAGCAGTGTACACTTTTTTTAAAAAAAATGTTTAGAGGTATATAACAAAAGATTCATCTAAAAGTGTCAAAGTGATGTCTCTAGGGAGGGAAAAAAGGAGGAATAGTAGAAATAGGGAGTACTGATTTAATAACAAGCCTTGTAAAATTATTTTATTCTTAAACTATGTGCATATATAATTGATCAAAATAATGAATAAAATCAAAGAAATTACAACAAAAATCTGTTACAATGCCATCTCCTTCATCAAATCTCTTATGGTCCTCAGGCATGACACTTCTACACTTTGATATTTAGAAAAGCATTATCTGAAGTTCTGCTATTGGCACCTAACTGTACCCTGCTTTGTTTTGTAGTCAACTATGTAGGCTTCTAGTCAAACTCCTATTTATTCATAAATTTTTAGACGAACTACTATGTGCTTTCAGAAGCTTCATGATAATTTTGGTGTTTCAATTTAATACAAAGTAAAGAGTTAAGACTCTGATAAAATTTAAAAAATGGTAATAATAAAAAATAATAATGACTAACATCTACTGAGCACTTACTGTGTACAAGACGTATATTAATAATAAGAACTTACCAATAAATAAGGATGTCAATTTATTCTTATTTCACAGAAGAGACCAGGAAAACAGAGCTGTCCTTTCATCCCTAGAGGGCGTAATTGCAGATTATTATCTGCAGAATTTAGTAAAATGGTGGCAGTGTTTTTCTTTAGTGTGATTAGGGGGAAAATATAAGCTGCTTGCACTTGCTCCTGTGTAAACATGATGGGAACATGGCCAGCTCTCCTGTGACTCTCTCACTTCTGATGCGCTTTGCAAATTTTTAGGGCACCCTTCAGAAGGCCAAATTTAGCTGGGGCTTTGGGGTTTTCTTTTCGGAGGGATTGATCCCAAGAGATCTAAGCCAGGGTGCTTGGACTCATCCCCCAGCCCCTTAACTTTTTAGTTACTGTTCCTGGGATACACACTTCACTATAAATGGAGTTTGGCATTCTGCTTGTCTGGAACCCCACTTGATACTGCCACAGTGGGTTTAAAAGTAATGTATGAAATGTGTCTTAGTCCATTAGGTCTGCTATAACAGAAACACCATAAACCGGGTGGCTTACATACAACAGAGATTTACTGCTTACAATTATGCTAACCGTTCATGAATAAAGTACTGATTAAACAAATTATACTACATCCAATCAATAGGATTATTTCAGGAAATTAGAATAGGCTATATCTATGTGAAGTTTCATAAAACATGCCCATTACATATTATTAAATAAATAAATTTATGTCAATATCTGCATTGAAAATATCTGAATCTTAACACTGACTACCTTTATGAAGGTCTATGCTCATTTTTCACTTTATATAATCTCGTACTCTTGTGTTTTTAAAAAAATGGGCTTGTATTATTTTTCAGTTTAATAACATCTATTATAGCATGTCATGAATAGTAAGTTACAATTCTTCTAGTTTGCAGCCACGTAGTGAATGATCTCATATTACATAAATATCCCTTGGTCATAAGAGCTGTGAGAACATACGAGATGAACAGGTATAATTAGTTAAGATCGTAAAATTATGTTAAATTTTATTTACCTCCATATGAATCATGGAAGGGGAGAGGTGCATATGTTTGAAATATGAGATTACTTTCTAATGTTTAACTTAAAAAGAACTATCACAATACGTTTAGTCTCAAATCCATATCAAGATAGAGGTGACTCAGGGTTTTCGCTTCAGTACAGGAGCAACACAGAGAAAGAGCAAGTTTCGTTCTGTAAGAGCTTGTGATTCCTATCGCTACGTGTAAGGACGTACAGATACACAGAATAATTAGATTTCAAATTAAAAAAACAGTTCAGGAGCAAAGAAAGTGCAAGAGTGAAGGACATTAGGCAAGTTTTAAGAAAATTGTTAGATAATTTTTATAATACAAAGTAAATGTCTTACACTCGGACTTACCTAGTACAGCATTATTTTTTCCTAGTGAGGTACTGATTTTCATTTTATCTGTGCTCGCTGTTTGGACATTCAGCCTGTTTGTGTCTGCATTCACACTTTGCTTCTAGGAGCCAGGAGTCAACTGAGTTAATAGGAAATCAGTAATTCAGCTATGTGCGAGGGAGGCTCTGTATTCCTAGCAGCTAGCCTCACCTAGGGAGGGAGAGGTAATGAATGGGATTTTGGCAACCCCTCCTGGTTTAGTAACAGAAAAATGGTGGGGCCTAATCTCTCTAATTACACCCTGTGGATATCTTTTCTAATGTCACCATCAAATATTTCCACGTATAACTTCATTCATCACATTGTTAAAATTGTTTTTGCCAACTTGATGGTTTCTGCATCTTATTCCTCAATTGCTCTCACATCAACACAGATAACTTAGCTGATGAGCCTTATGAGGGTGAGCATGTTTACCTCTGTGAAAATTAGACGTCTAACGCACACACAGCAGTTACGGAAGAGTCAAAGCCTCTCAAAGTCATGCTTATTTTCTCCTTAATTTTTTCTTTTGCACGAATATGGTATTGAACAGGGCTGTAGTCCATAAGAAATGAAACCTAGATTTGAAGCCCATAGGCTGGAAGTTAGGTAAAATTCCATTACATTTGAATAGTTCTAAGCAAGCAATTTGTTACCCTTTATCCTTTAGTGGAATTGATGAACAGGTGGTTTTCAGAAGATCACTCAGTATATTTAGCTTCTGAAATTTGAGCAACTCAAGAGCTGATTGGCTGCTCTTGCCACATGATAATTCGGAGCCCAGGCACCCCGCCGGCTTTTGCCTGGGGTTCTCAGGAGGGGAGAGTTGGGAGAGGCTTTGCTGCTGAGGAAATTTATTTGATAGATTGAAGGTAAGGCCAGTTTATGGCTTTTTCTGTACTGTTCTTTCGGGAGATGTTCCACAACTTCCTTTGAAGTATTTTCCGAGGTTTTGGGTCCTAACTGGGGAAATTAGTGGTGGAAATGTGGCCAGGGAAGTCTATAACCCCCATGACCTCACGAAGGCCCTGTTAATATGTAGAGTATGTGATTAGGGTCAAGTCCTACACTAACCGATTTATTGCATGACTGAGTTGGCTCTCTTGTCTAACAAAATTTTTTTTTCATGTTTTGTCTTTGATTTTTTTCCCCCCTAAATATATTAGTATGGAAAGGGATCTATGTTCTATGTTCCTATATTTATCCAGTTCCACTGGACTTCATTTGCCTCAGAAGGAGTGGCAGTTTCGCTAGCTTAACAAAACCAGCCACTGCGGGGTGTTGGTTTACATGGCAAACATCTCTGGGCCGAGGGACAGCTGCTCCAAGTCATCATCCACTTGTAGCGAGAGTCCCACTCTCTGGCGTCAAACAGAAAAGGCCTTGAGAGATCCTTTCGTTATTTCCTGAATTAGAAGCTTAGGCCAAAGACCTACAATCTTATATGTACTTCAACCAATGCTTTAAACTCTGTTATTTTTTAGGTTTGAACAGGAGCTACAGAAACAAAAGAGAAAACCCGTTTAAGCAAATGGTGTTCGGGAAGAGAATAACCCCATTGCCTTGAGGTTTCTACTTTTCTTTTAAAATCTATCGACTGATATATTTTTACATGTAATTTGAAGCACAGGGTATCCTGCAGACGGTGGATTAGAGCAGTATAGAAAACTAAGTCAGCCCTCTTAGAATTTTGATGCTATGGGGAAAAATTCCAACTTCTGAAAGCTAAGCTGACCTTCTTTTCACTAAACGTTTTGCTGGAAAATGTTCTTTCCCCAAATGTTTGAAAATTTAAATTCTCTGTTGCTTGAGTCCAAACTCTCTCACTTCCTTACCTCAATTTCCTTTTACAACTTTAACTAAATCGATCATATAGAAGTAGCAATACCCAACAGGTTACAGAGGGCATACGGGGTAAGAAATTTGCAGCTTCTATTGTTTAGACCTGTATTTTAAATGTCTTCTCTCCCCTACCCTGCAAAAATAACTAAATATGTAGCATAGATTAGCTTTAAATTCTATTTTTATAATGTCATCAAATAATGTCTGTCCTGGGGTTAGATTCTAACGCATTTTCATTTGTGCGGAATATGAAAAGTTTGTAGGTGCCGCTACTACTCTGGGAAAATGGCAGATGACGAAGAGTATGAGGAGGTGGTGGAGGTAAGATAAAGGCAAACCGACAGCCACGTATTTTGTGTAGTGACAATCAAAGCCCGGTAAGGGAGTTAATCATTCGAAAAATACATTGTCTATTATAACTTCACAAAGAGTCATCATTAAAGCATAAGAAAAGAATATCTTACGTTCAGCTTCACTATAATTATGTGGGATTTAGAATTGAAAGGAAATATCAGTGTTTGCCACTTTTGCTTTTCTTTAAACTCTCAAAAAAAAAAAAACAACAAAGACTGGGGTAAAAGTAGATTTTAATTTGTCTTCTAAAACTACTTTCTTCTCCAATGATCAAAGGGACAGAGGCAACGAAGAGAAAGTTCTGAAAACTGAAGTCTGTTTCTTAGTGTCTGCACAGCCAGAGAGGAAAAAGTTAACTCCTTACTCAGTGCTTCAACGAGTTGGTTATAGATAGGGCAATATGGGCTAAATATTCAGAATAATCATACATATGAGATTATATACATGTATGAAATTTTATATATATATATGTGCACTCATGTACATGGACACACACACACATATAAATAAATTCATAAAGGTCACAAGTGACAGTTGGAGCCACACTTTCCTACCAGCTCCATTATATTTACCCAGTGGGACAAGACCAGCATTTACTTTTGAATTTTGAATAAGAACAAAGCCCATAGTAGGTATCTTGAAAAATTTCCTTTGAATTATTGGGGGACATCTGATACATTTTACAAAGTTATTAATTGTTAATTTGATATTTAATCCTTGTGTTTTTATCATGTTATGGTTTTTCCTCACCAGCTCTTACCTTTAGCCTCACATACTAGAAATAAAACATAACGGCTTGGGACTATAATCCATATAAATACATTGGCATGAATCTGAATGTGCTTAATAATTACCAATTAATGATTATGATCTAAACATATGAATATTTCCAAGTACCTAAGGCATTTGGAGGCAGCTTTGAAAGTCTCTGTTTTTTGATAAAGACTGACATTAACTAAAAGATCTACCCAGAACCAAATTCCAGATTACAGTGCCAAAATTTGTCTTTGGAAAATTATTTTAGTGACTAGTCTATAATTAGATGAAGGAAATTTTATTTGATTCTATGAATAAAATTGCTTTCATTACTGAAGGATATGAAAAGAAAAAACCCAGAATGAATCTCATACGATGCAACATTCAACCTTTCTGGCCACATCTTTCATGCTCAATATTATCACTAGTATGTATTTTACTTATGTCCCCAAGGGTCCAGAATAACCACTATCAAATGCTAACACTATAAATTAAATTGTCTTCCTTAGGATGATAATACCAGGAATACTTTTTAGCCTCCAACTTAAATATCCTTGTCTTTCTTAACATAATTCTATTCATTTGCCACTGGAAATTTTCCTTAGTGCTAGACTTGATTGATTTAACTAGATGTCATAAAAAATGCAGCGGGCTATTTTTAGGTGTCCCATCCTTGCCATTTTGTTCTCATTACTGCTTCTGGGTCTGACCAGCAGGTGATAAACTAATAGAGTGCTTGCCAGAGAGTATTGAACTGAGGTCTCTTTGATCTCCCAAAGGATCATGAGAATGGGATGGTAGGAGATTTGAAAAAGTTGTTAGGGAAGAGTTCAGAAAATGGAGAGGAGCTAGCCTTAAAAATGTATCTCCAAGGGATCTTGGATATCTGAAAGAAAATTTTACTGTCACTCTCTACTCATACTTAAACTTGGAAAGAAAGAGAAAGAAGCAAGGATGTACTATCTAATTAGTGGCACAGATCTAAAAAAAAAGTGAGATTTGGCACACAAGTTAATGCCAACCATTTGGATAATGTTGCCTTTTTTATAAGCTTAATTCTAAGATATATTTACCAATGGTGAGAGTGTAGCAAAGGTAAAATTGGGTAGTTCCCAAAGAGCTGCTTTTACTTGGATGCTGAGAAAATCCAAAATAGTTATGAATCTTTCATTTTAGTTCAATATTTGTTCTCGATGTTTTGTGTGACCAGAGGAATGGCTCCATGTGGCATCAGCATCAAACAATATTTCCTGAAGTGTCCAAATGGTGTTTCTCATGTGCTGAAGTCACAACTGGGAAAGAGCAATTCTCTGTCCTGTGAGAGCTTGCGATTACTGTCGCTATGTATATGGACACACAAACAGAATCAGATTTTAAATTAAAAAATAGCACAAGAACAAAGGACATTAGACAAGTTTTATACAATTGCTCTCAAAGGTGAGATAGAGCAGGTGACCTACTGAAAACAGTTAAATAATTTGGCGATGGTTTTCCCCTCCCGTCGAGTGCTATATATGTTTTGGTGCCAGCGATAAGAAAAATGAAGCAAAAAGTGTTACAGATTTTGTTGATGAGAAAATGAACCATGTGTTTCATTTTTATCCCTTTCCTGTCCGGCCTGACCTACAGAAGCCTTTCCTTCTGTTCACCCCACAGAGCTGGGTGAGGCTGGGGGCAGGATTCCTCTCTCCTTACACATCTGAAACCAAATGTCAGCCAGTTCCTATCTGCATCTATTTATTGCTGGTGATGTCAGAAGCAGAACAAAAGTAGACTTGACTTCAGATCCAGGCTTCAGGCACCCCAGGGCCACCAGTGGCAATGGCAGCCTACCTTTCCCACATTTTGCAGTGAGGAATCTTCTCCTTTTTCCCTTCTTCCCTTGGCATATGCAAATGTTCATCTTAGCACCTGGTTTAGAACCATCATGCTATGGAAAAGGACTCACCCATTACTCCAGAAGAAACACTTATTACTAAGTAGTCAGACGGGTATAGGAATCATTGGGATGTGTATATGCTTTCGGATCTTATTGTTTTCATGATACAATCCATCTAAAAATGTATTCACACTGCGGTTTCTGTTTTGTCTTATTGTTAGTTAGTAAACAGCAAGTTTTATCGCAGTTCCTCTCTGCCCAGCCCACACACTCAGGATCTTATTATTGTATTCTGTTCTCAGCAAATTCTATCTCGGGGATCATAAGAAAAAGCTTTACTTGTCCCTGTAAAATAGCTTCCCCTGATTACAAACCAGCCTCAGGCACTTTTCTCATCCCTCTGCGTCTCTTTGTCCAGTCTGAGGGCATTCCCTTTGGCTTTCCTGAAGTATCATAAGGTGATAAGGGGTTTCAAAGTCTGAACAGGCTCCCTCACCTACTCCCTCCCCACAGATGTTCCCAACCAGCTCAGCTAGTGAAGTCACCTAAGTGGGTCAGCTGAGGCAAGGGAGAGGTGACTTCTGCTTTTGGTTCTCACGAGGATGCCTCTGTGCTCTGTTTACAGTACTACACAGAAGAGACAATTTACGAAGAGGTGCCGGGAGAGGTAAGGCCACGTCCACACATGCATGAACTACTTTCTCATTAAAGCAGGAAGAGCCTTCTCCTCTCTCAGACTCCCAAGGCCACAAAAGTGGCAAATGAGATTATCCCAGAGGAGACCTTTCACCCCACCTGTGCCCTGAAGTTGGTGGTTAAAGCACAAACGTTACCTGTTTGACAGGTTACTTCACCGTTTTCGCTAGTCAACATACCCAGGAAGGCAGGGGATTGTTTCCCATTGCTCATGCGGTATTTTTCGTGTAGATGATGCTAATTTGGGTAGTGTCAGTGGCCATCATCACTCTCTGCAGCAGAGGATGGCCTTGGCCTTGTGATCAGCTTAGGGACCAGCAGTTTTATTGTGCAGAGTTGTATCTAGCAGGACACCATCTCTGCCATTAGGGATGATGCCTCCAAGGCTTTGTTCCTGATGATGCATTCATTGAAATGTTACTCAGATTTTATTTTTATTTTTTATTTATTTATTTATTTTTTGAGACAGAGTCTCGCTCTGTTGCACGGGCTAGAGTGAGTGCCGTGGCGTCAGCCTAGCTCACAGCAACCTCAAACTTCTGGGCTTCAGCGATCCTACTGCCTCAGCCTCCTGAGTAGCTGGGACTACAGGCATGCACTACCATGCCTGGCTAATTTTTTCTATATATATTTTTAGTTGTCCAGATAATTTCTTTCTATTTTTAGTAGAGATGGGGTCTTGCTCAGGCTGGTCTCGAACTCCTGAGCTCCAGCGATCCGCCCACCTCGGCCTCCCAGAGTGCTAGGATTACAGGCGTGAGCCACCGCGCCCGGCTGAAATATTACTCAGATTTTAGCAGGTTAGGAATTCTGAGAAAACCATTCCCATAAATATTCCAAGTTGGAACTCTTTTTTCCTCCCCCAAGGTGAACTACCTCTCTCATGCTTCATTTTGTGCATGGAGCTGTTTCTCTTTGAGCATGACAAACAGTGATACAGATGGTTCACTGTGAAGCCTGCTCAGAGAGCCTGTGACTGCAGGAAAACTAACATCTGTAGATGCTGTAACTTGGTTACTTTCTCACAGTCCATTATGCATTAGTGATAATTGGCGGAAAGCAGCCTTTTAGTAATGATCTGACAACACTACGAGGAGTGTTCATGGATGTACAATTTCCTTATTAGGTTCTCTTTGCATAATTGATGCTAGAGCTCTTTCTTTGGTACAGATGATATTAGCTGTGAAGAAAATGATACTGTGAGATGGATTGAAGACTTGTATCCTTATCTTCTTTTCTTATAGTCAGTGTTTTTAACCTTGGACTAGACCCAAACTTTGAGTCTTAGCTTCTTCCACTATAGCCTGTTGTAATTTCCCACCCATTGCATAGATAGGACTGTTCTGAAGATAATTAACCCATTATGTTGTCATCATTATTCTTGTCCACCTGAGCATCTATTAGTGTAAATGGCACTCCAGTTCACATTAATTAGCAGATTAAGCCAAGAGAATGGTAATCTCTTATAATACTGATGTGATTCGTTTTTTTTTTAAGAGCATTATTCTTTGTCTCATTCTACTGTGGAGAAAGCCTCAATTGCCTGCAGAACAAGCAACCACTTTTCTCTTAGTCACTTAAAAGTTAAAGTCAAGAATTTGAGCTTCATTTGATTGTCTTAACCTTTTGTTTCCCAGTCTCAAGTTTGCTTTTTACTTTACCCAGACAACTTAAGAATATTTTCAAATGTTTGATAATTTTTTATTTCTGATTTTAATCTTATCTTGAAGTATTTGAGTGTCTTTCTGCAAATGCAATTTTAAGACAACATTGTAAATTAATAAAGCATAATCTTTTAACCCCATACCATCTCTAACAATCACCATTCAGATTTGTGTAAAATAATGTGCCTTCATATGGATGGAGTGTGTGGTTTATTGCTTTGGCCTATTTTAGATAGGGAGAAGTAACATCAGGAATGTAAATTGGAGTTAGGATAATATATACCAAGATTATTTTCATCACAATGTTGAATTACGTGTTAAATTTTCAGACAATAACAGAATACTATGAAACTACGACTACTAGTACATCTGACTATGAGCAACCAGAATATTCCAAACCAGCCCTGGCACAGCCAGAACCGGCAAAGCCAGTGGAGAGGAAGAGGGTCATCCGGAAGAAAGTGGACCCTTCAAAGTTCATGACCCCCTACATTGCACACAGTCAGAAAATGCAGGATCTTTTTAGCCCAGTAAGTTTCAAACAACTTCTGCTAACCCGGTTTTATTATTGAGAAATTACTGATCTCAAACGACTGTGGTTTGGATGCTGGCTGGATTTTGTTTCTCAATCTTGTATGAATCAAAAACTTATTTTGCAAAAATATAGGCTCTTGTGACTCTTGAATTTTCCTTTTATGCAACCAATTTGTAATATAGCATCAGAGAAAGCATTCTTATTAAAATTAATGAGATTATTCCTACAAAATAAGCATTATAAGGCAACTATAAAGCATTTATTGGTGTTTAATCACTATTAGTTAGAAAGATGAAATCAGAAATATACATTTAATTGAAGTCTGTTCAAGGAAGCTACATAACATATATTTAAACTATGTCTGAGCAAAATAGCCTTTTAAGTAGACTAGGTAACAGTATACAAAAAGGTCTCTAAGAGGTGTATGGTGAAGAAGAACACATAGTTTAGAAAACCAAGATCAGGCTAAGAATTCATTTGAAATTGAGGATCAGAATGTGCTACTCTGCCTTAGAACATGGTTATTAACCATGGCTGCACATTGGAACCCACTGGGAGCCTTCAAACTACTGATGCTCAGGCCACTCTAGTTTAATTGGTCTGGGTTTGGGAACCTGTGCACAAAGATTTTTAAAAACTGCCCATGTGATTCTAATGGGCAGCCTGGGTTGAGTATCCTTGCACTTGATGGTCCTTGGTCCTTAAATCCCCATGAATAGTCTGTAAGTTACACTGATTGCCAGCGGATTTAGACTCATTTCAACAGACCTAATTTATTGATTATCCATGGTGGGCTGAGGTCTTGCTGGGTGGCTTGACTGTGTGTCCTCTGGAGGCTTGGAAAAAGGAAAGGTAGCTCAGGGGAACTCTGGATTATGTAGGACTAAATTTTATGTCAAAAGCATCCTGTTGTGATTGGCCAATAAATATTCACTTTTAGTTAAGTATTAACTCCTGGAGACTATGTGGTAAATTGCAGTTCAGAGCCTCGAATGATCTAAGACTTAGGTTTCTAAAAACAAAGTTTTCTTTCCTCCTTTATTGCGGCAGTATTCATCAAAGATAGGAAATGTTTTGAGTCAATTTATCGCTATAAAATCTCATTAATTCAGATGCTATGAACCTAGAATTTCTGATATTCTAATCAGACTGTTGGCAAAGGTCTATAATATTTTTAAAGTGGTTAGTAACTAAGTCAATAGTATAATTTAGATAGTTGACTACTTCACTCAAGAGTACTCTTAAAGCATTTTTAACGATAATTATGCACATTATTATTAAAGCAAGAATCCATTGTGCAGTTAGCAGAAATAATAAAATTGCATTTCTTTACAAAATATTCCATCATTCAGATTTTCCATTAATTCAGCTGATGTCTCAGCTATCCAAACCACTGGGGTTTAGCTGCAACTTCTGAATTAAAATTTTTTGCATTGTATTAGCAATCAAATCTTTTCAGACTTAACTCAATTTCTATATTTATTTTCTAAAATAATTGAAGTTCAGGCTTTTTATATGTGCATTCATACAAAAAGAAAAAAAAGCATTCAGAGAATCATTTTAGGGCATTTCCAAGACAATAGTCTGGAATAAATTTGTACTGCTTCCAGGATCCAACCATGTTTAGGAAGAGCAATTAACAAATCTATTTTAGTTTTTGCTGAGAGTCAGGGTAGGGGACAAAAAGAAAGCTATTGCAATTAATAATTGTTAAAACTTGGAGGATTCTTTTTTTTAATCAGATAGGGATGCATATGTTGCCTGAAATTTCTGCTGCTGTCTTGTCAGGTTTTAGGCTAATATCTGATATTCTTTTCAGAATAAATACAAGGAGAAGTTTGAGAAAGCAAAAGGACAGCCATACGCCAGCACAACCGATACCCCAGAACTTCGCAGAATCAAGAAAGTACAAGATCAACTCAGTGAGGTGGGTGGCATTGCTGAAAGAAAGGAGAGAGACATTCCAAAAACATGTCCACCACTGAGCATTGAGGGCTCTAAATATGTGTAATGAAAATTAGGAGTTGAATTAATGTGAGCTACTCCAGAAATCTAGAAAAAGCATTGACCAGAGATCATATTGCTGTAAATGTGAACCCAAAGGGACTTCTAAAAGCTTGGCTTAGTAAGTTAGCTTAAGAGAACACTATGAGGTGGAAACTCCAACCCACTGTGGTCCTCCATGTTGGAGCACAGTGAGGCCAAGGAGTGGCAGGTGGAAAATCAGCCAGGATGCTCTGTGGATCCTTGAAGACCACCGTTTTTGTAGCTACAATGCAGAAACTTTCCTTTGTGATGCAGATATAGAGTCATTAGGTTAATGCTCTTTGGTTGTAAGATATTCTTTAATATACTCACATGTTTATGCCTGTTCTGAACTCTAATTGTGCATTATTTCTGCAGGTTAAGTATCGAATGGATGGCGATGTTGCTAAAACTATCTGTCACGTAGATGAAAAAGCAAAGGATATTGAACATGCAAAGAAAGTGTCGCAGCAAGTCAGCAAGGTAAGGCCGTGGTATTGTCGGTTGGGATACTCCATAGCATGTGTATTACCTTTGCCTTGTCTTAGAGGAGGAAACTGGACAGGCTTGATCCTGCACACCAGGCCACAGGCAGTGTGAATCCAATGCCCACATACATCAGGGAGGCTGCATGGATGACTGAAATGGCTTGTAGGAGCTTAGGGTGGATTGAAGAGTCCATGCCCTGCCCAAGGAGGCAACTGTGGCTCAGCTCCAGGCAGTCGCTGCACAGAATGCAGTCCTAGTGTCACCAGAGTCTCTTATTTATTTTCTAAAGAAGTTGAGGAGCTAAATTTTCATGAAAAAATTTCCAAATTTCAAATGTCGGCAACTAATTAAAAACATTTTAAAATACCGTACAAATCAAAAGAAACATATCTGCTTGCCAAATTGAGTCAATGACTGATTGGTTGCAACCTTTGAAAGGAATCTATAGGAAATTAGAATCATGATTTAGTTAAAAAAATTAGAATTTTTGAACAAAAGCTTACTACTGCAGGAAAAGTATTACAGGACATCGACATGGTCAGTGCTTTCCTGGTAATGCACTGGCAGCGTTTGTGCGAGGACACCTTTCAACTCTCCTTTTGTTAAGTCCTCGTGCCCTTGGGTGAACCATCAAGCCACAGATTCTCTGCTTCTTCTGTCTAGGTTTTATACAAGCAGAACTGGGAAGACACCAAGGATAAGTACCTGCTTCCCCCTGATGCCCCTGAACTTGTCCAGGCCGTTAAGAACACAGCCATGTTCAGTAAGGTAAGGGCTTCTGCTTCATTGCTCTTCTATCTTCCTACGTCATCCCACCGTGTACTTTACAGCGATACTTGATAAACTCTTGATGATCTGGAATACAGTTCCCCAAGCTTTCTGTGAGTAGCCTTGGGGCACATGGGACTGCAGCAGTGGGGCTTGGCAAAAGGAACTGTGAGGAAATCTCCTGGGCAGGGTGGTGGAGAGAGTAATTCTGCACAAGATGAGGGTGGGGAATGTCTGGGGAGAAGAAAGATGCACCTGAGAACCAGCTGAGAGATCCACAAAGGTAGTTTAAATTTTTCTGCAGACCCTGTGCTACACTTGGGATATCCCTGGCTGTTCCTCTCATTAGAGGTTTATGTTGTGACGGACACTATGTGAAGTGCTTCCTGGTTCCTCACACTTGCGCTAGCACTTGTTGCAGGAGGCAGAGATGAAACAAAATCTGGCACATCTGCCGCTCTGAAAATAAGATCTGCCAGGAGAAGCAGGTCACGCTATTAATAAAAATGACTTGGGTTGGATGGAAAGGGGGAGGTTATCTGTGGATTTCATTTACCTTTGCTCTCACCTTGCCCTTGGTTCTTTACGCCATTGATGGATGAATTCAACGTTATGTATTTTGTGTAAGCGTGTTGCACTTTCTTATAACTTTTCACTCTTTTCTGATTTAGAAACTGTACACTGAAGACTGGGAAGCAGACAAAAATCTGTTTTACCCCTATAATGATAGCCCAGAACTGAGGAGAGTTGCCCAAGCCCAGAAAGCTCTCAGTGATGTAAGTGAAGTGCAGCTGGCACCATTTAGGTGTGCGGAGTTGGGAAAACTTGAATTATAACTTCTGGCCAGATGTGCACTGTGATTTTCTTTAGAAAAGACTAAATGCCATATCACATAAGAGTACATCTAGAATCGATATACTTTATGATGTCTAATTGAAATTATATATAATTTACACTTTATGTTAAGTATAATTTAGTCTAATTCCCTCTTCTTACACGTGATGAAGCTGAGTCTAAGGTTACATAGGTAGTTAGTGGCAGAGCTTAGATCTGTGATCCCAATATTCTCCCCACTACAGCAAGAGTCCTTCTTTCCCCTTGGCTCTGATTGAAGTAGTTCTGTGACAATAGAGTGACATTTAAAAAAAACTATTGGAATCACAGATGCCTTTCTAAATCTATTAACTAAACAATGTTGTCAAAGGTTTTTGCCTTGCTATCCTAATCATCAAGTCTGAATTGGGGTGCAGCTCCCTTTTTCTGCATGGGGTACCTGACTGGTGAACTTGTCAAAATGTGTTTGAGTAGTTATCCCACAAAGAGCTCTTGCCATCGGTGTGCGTAGAGGATATTTCAGAGTTAGCAAAAAATCAATAGTCCCATTTGCCAGAATTTTAATATCATAGGTGTTGAATACGGTATATTAGAGGAACTTAAAAGGCCTAATGGCATCCTTAGGTTTGAAACCAGCAGCAGCAGCAGCAGAGAGCCTCATTTGGGTTTGGCACTTCCCTTTGTTTCGAGGTACTTTATTGCTTGACTCCTGCATTTGCCGGAGGTCATACTGAAAATCCAGACCACTGCTCTAGTCTTTAGCAGAACACTATTTTATAAAATGACAAGTTATTTGACATATAATTGTCAGATAGACCCCTAGAACCTTGTATACTCATCCAGATTTAGCTAGTTAGTTGAGACTGATTGGGATTTGCTTCCAGGGGACCCTAGGACCCCATCTTCCCTGGGACCAAAATTGTACAGACCCATTTGATGGTGTCCCCATCTTTTTAGGTTTAATTTTTATTGCCACTCATTCATCTACAAGTTCAGTGTGCATATTTTCTATCCTACTTTCCATGTAATGAGTTAAAATATGGCACAGATATACTCCTAACTTTCCATAGGTATGTTAGGAAATAGAGAAGGCATAACAAAATTTTGAAGTCATGTAGTACATGGTAATTTTTAGGGTGTGGGTACCTCCTGCTTCTCTTTCAAGATTAGCTTTTCAGTTTTGTATCTCGTGGATTCCTAATATTGTTGTGTGGTCTTTATCAAGTGATCAATAGTTACTTATTGAAAGTCTATTATGCATACATACCTGGCAGGTTAGAAAACTACTCCAAGAAGTTTTCATCCTTTCTTCTAAGAATTTATAATCAGGCTGGCAAAATAAGAGTGTTCTATATTAAACAACAAGCAAACAGTTAAGATCAAAACAAAGCCCAACAGTCTGATTCCTGCTATGAGAAAGACAGGACACGTGTGAGTAAGCAGAGAAGGCCACGTGGAGGTGGTGATCCCGAGGGCATGGCAGGTGATGAAGAAGAAAGGCATTTCCAGCTGAGGGAGCCCTTGAAAAGGGGACAGAGGTGATGCTGAGTCTGGAGTTTTAGGGGACAAAGGAAGTGAATGATGTGGGTGCCTTGTTTGGAGGGCATTTCCGAGAATGCCAGCAGCTGGAACTTGAAAATGAGACCAATAGCTTTGATGTATGGAGAGCAATAAAAGGCATCATAAGATTCTAGAGAGGAAAACAGTGTGTCAACAGTAGACTTGGGAGGAATTTTGATGGGGAGTATGGTGGATTGGGACTAGAAAAAACTGGATAATTTTCAGTAGTCTATTTTAGTAATATAAGTGGATCAGAGGGATGATGGGGGCAAAGGAGAGGAAGAAATGAGTCTCAACATAATAAGTATTAACAAGTGTTAATGACATTGGACTTTGGAGATGAAGGAGAGAAAGAAGCCACAGAGGAGTTTCTGACCGTAGACTGGTAGTCTGAACAAACAGTGGCTCAGTTGGTGAAGATGCATTAATGGCGAGAGAAATAGAGTTGAGATAACAGAAGCAATGTTCAGATTAAGGGATCCTACAGATAAATTAGAAATTTCATACCATTGCATAGCTGTGAGATCAGGACAAGAATTAATATTTGAGAGTCATCAGAACAAATGTTATAGCTGAAGACAGGAAAATGTATGAGGGAGGCAGAGGAGTGCATGGCCAAGGGCAGAGCTTTGGAGGACATCCACACTTGGGGCATCTGGAAAGGAGCCAGCAAAAGGATGAGGGAACAAACAGAGAAGTTGAAGGGGGACCAGAAAATGCCATGTCATGTAAGCCTTGGGAGAGGTTTCCAAGAAGACACTTAATCTCCTACTGTCTCCCTTTATCCATAAAACGGAGGGATAAAGGTTTCCCCTCCATGCCGTGCTAGTGCTGTGGACTTTGAAAGGTTGGCTGTGATTCTTGAGCTATGACAGAGGACATAATGAAGGAGAATATACAATAATGAAGTGGAACCTTCCCCACCTTTCCTCAGAAAGACCTGGCAGTTAAGGCATAGCTTTTATTTTTATTGCAGACCAAGTATGCACTCAGTATCACATTACTGCCATGCCTATTAATACTGTTGTCAGCCCCATGAACTTCTATCCTTACCAGGCATAAAATCCTAAGCAAGCTGTTGTTCACAGAACATACCACTGGATAGACATGTAGATTTCTGGCTAAGGACTTGGGTTTAGAGATTCCCTCTCCCTCTGCTGTACTTTCTTCCTGTGTCCCTCTTAACCTTACTTAGCATGTTTTCCTTATTGTCTAAGCAGAGACTAACTATTAATACTTTGCTCAGGCTAAGAGAATCTTTAGGCTGACCCAGAGTACAGAATTCTAACTAGACAGAATTCTAAACAAGGTTCCTGAGAAATTAGGACTTCTGGATCTGATTTCTCTGAAAGTTCTTGACAGGATGTCATACTTAATAAGCATTTGTCCTGTTTGAATGTTGCTTTTTCCCTAAGGACTTAGCCAGCCATGGAAAATCAAGTTGCCCTATGCCTAAAATAAAGTCTTTACTTACAAGAAGTTAAACAGTGGAATTTATATAAACACATTTTTAAATCTGTGTTTTGTATTCCAATTGATTTAATGTTCAGGAAAGCTTTTGTTATAGGCTCTAGGTAAATATTATTAGGGTAAGATATGATTAGATTTGGTCAAAGCATGAAGATGATTGGGACCTTGGAATGATCCAACTTCTTTATTTTATCAATAAGAATACTGCCATGTGGAAGGAAAAGTAATCTGTAGAATTTGTGTAGCATGAGAGTGGGGAGGATAATTCTCCTCTTCAGACTACCCCTGTGGCCTCAGTGTATAAAACACAGGTTCAGAAATGAATCATTGATCCCTCGCTCTAGTCTGGTACTATGCAGGCCACAGGGTTCCCAATGAAAGGACATGTCCTCTGCCATCCCAGATTCACAGTCCAAGGAGGGACAGACATGTAAATAACCAGTTACAGTGTCATCTGATAACTCCTTTTAAGAAGATAAGGGCCCAGCTGAGTGAGATCCCAGGAGTTCATCACATCTGCCTCAGGAGTCAGGGAGGGGTCGGGAGGGGACACCGTGCCTGTCCTGAGCCGTGGAGAGGGAGCAGCAGTTTTGCAGACAGAGGAGGAGAGGGTATAAAGTGTAGCATGTATGAGGTCCTGAGGTATTTGAGGGCTTCATGTGTCTGGGGACCCATGAATAGTTCTGCATTGTGGGAGGCAGGGGTCACGACAGGTAGAAGAAAAAGCCAGAGGAGTCAGTAATGAAGAAAGAAATGAGAGCAGGAATGAAGGGGATGCATGAGTTATGGCCACCATATTTATTTGAAGGTGATAGATGGAGGCCTTTTGTAGGGTGCAGGGAAGGGGCTAATGAAGAGGGAGAGGTGGAAGCTATGGGAAAGAGAAGGAACAGCTGATTGAGCTGGGTACAAAAAAGAGGAACCAGAGGGGATGGCACCCGGTGTGGGAGCCGTGCTCTGCGAGGGGCGGGCGCGGCAGGGGTGAGCACGGAGGAGGCGAGTGTACAGCCTCTCTTTACGCTATAGACGAGGAAGCTGAGAGTAGGATGGAGTTGACTGGGGACTTAGGGATAGTGTTGGGGTTTTATATTAGCCCCTGGGAGCAGGAACCGACCAGAGACACAGCATGGGATATTCAAGCTTAATTGAAGACAAAGGGACAATTGAAGTCACAGAGTATTGGGCGCAGAGCCCTAAGCAGGCTGTTGTTCACAGAACATATCACTGGGTAGGCACATAAACTTGAGGCAAAGTGCTTAAGTTCAGAAGCTCCCTGCCCGGTACTTCTTCCCACATCCTGCTTAACCATACTTACCATGTTATCACTGCCCAATCCATAGAGTTGTGTGATTTTCTTCAGTAGCGTTCAGCATCCTGGGTATAGGAAACAGAGGAAGTACGTGGTTGAGCTGATCCAAAGCTGAGGGTTTGTTAAGTGGGTGTGGAAAAAAGACAAGAGATTGGGAGTTGAGGATGCTGATTAAGAGAATAATTGCAATTACAACTCATGGCATGGAAATTAATGGAAGGAAACAGGGTAGGGCCATGAGTCCTGCAGGGGAGGGAAGATTCAAAGAAATAGAAATCACTAGTAATACTGAGAGAACCAGGACATGTCACATCTATGAGGATAAATTATGGTCACATGGTATAGTAAAATTTAAGACTTTAAATAAAGATGAAAATATAGTCTTTTTCAAAAATACCAACAAATGGGACACGGGACATAAATAATTTTCTGTGGCTCTCGAGCATCCCTGTCTTATTTTTTCAGGTTGCCTACAAAAAAGGTCTCGCTGAACAGCAAGCTCAATTCACACCTCTGGCCGATCCTCCAGAAATAGAATTTGCCAAGAAAGTAACCAGACAAGTGAGCAAGGTAAGTAAATTGAGCTGGGCCACTGTCTCCCTTGAAAGCCCTGCCTAATCGTTTCAACCCTCAGAAAAAGTAACTAAAGGCAAACCTAAAGACAAAACATAAACACTAAGAGTATTTTTAAATATGACCCCCAAAATCTCTACAGCAAAGGCAATACACCCAGGAACATCATGAACTATGTTAATGAATGTATAGCCAGCTTGGTGACTCAGTAATTAAAATATGTGAAAGTTACCTTTTGAAAACAGAACCCATGTCCTAATGTCACTTGATAGCTCCTAAGAGTACTAGTAACAGAGTAAGCGAGTTAATCACACCCTTCCATGAGGATCTGGTTTAATTCGATGTGAAGACCTCATATAGTTGGATGCTGTCAGTCAGACTTGGAAAATTCAGAAAGCAGGAGTGGGCTCCCAGACAGAGCTTAGTTGACAGCAGTGGGCAGTGCACCTCGTAACTTTTAAGGTCCTAGCAAACAGCTTAGTCTGCCTATATTTAGGCTGGTAAGCTAGCGCTGGGGAATGCAGCCCCGTCAGGGAATGCAGAGAGACAGATGTTCAACTGATGAAAATGCCGTGTTAAATTCCTATTTTGAATTGGTCCAAATCAGGCCACTTTCTCCTGTGATATTGCTGCTTTTAAACACCTTTCTTTGCCCTCTCTGGAGTTGAGTCTCAGTTTGGTCATCTGCTAGAAACCTCAAGATTTCTATCTTGTTTAAGTATTTTGGGGGAAAGCATTTGTCTAGTAGAGGAGAAGGAGGAAAAGATATGGATGATACCTCTATCTGGTGATGTTTTTTAGTGTCTGATATTGCAGATTGTCTAACTGTGTAACCAGGGACTGTTTGGATAAAGGATCTAGTAAGTATAGTAAAATTTCACTAATAGCAATACCGCCAACCTGAAATATTGCCCAGGGCTAAGCAGAAATTAATTTTAGAACTGTGCATAAAGAGATAGTCTACTGAAAGTGTTGATATTGTAAATAAGATTGGGGAGAAGGACAATTTATCTTTTTGGAAGAAAAACAAAAAGGTGTTTTCAAGTCATCATTTAGAAAGAAAAAGGAATCTATTTTTCAGTTTTCATTTAAAGCATATTTTAAAAGATATCTTTTACCTTATTTGAGTATGCAGTATGGGTACTTAAAAGTGATTTTTTAAAAAATCACTTTCTTAGTCCTCTATAATCATCCTCTCCAGCAATTTAGACTTGCCAGTTAGCTTAGAGCTGTTCTCTTCGGTACAGTAGCCAGTAGCCATACATGACTAGTGTGCACTTGAAATGTGACAAGTACAAACTGAGTATATTAGTCAGCTTAGCCTTCTCTAAAAAATACCACAGGCAGGGTGGCTTAAACCACTGACATTTATTTCTCACAGTTCTGGAGGCTGGAAGTTCAAGATCAAAGATTCACTTTCTGGTGAGGGCCCCTTCCTAGTTTGCAGACAGCCACCTTCTCCTTGTGTCTTCACATAGTGGAGACACAGGGGGAGCTCTGGTCTCTTCCTCTTCTTGCAAGGACACTAATCCCATCATGGAGACCCCCCCACCTTCATGACCTCATCTAAACCTCACTACTTCCGAAAGGCTCCACCTCTAAATACCATCACACTGAGGGTGAGGGCTTCAACATATGAATTTGAGGGTGACACAAAGTTCATCCCGTAATACTCAGAGTCCTATATGTGAGAAATGTATACTGGATCTTGAATACTTAATATGAAAAAAAAAGAATGTGAAAAATAGCTCATTAATTATTTTTTGCATTGATTACATGTTGAAATGTTAATATTTTGTGTCTCCTGGGTTGAGTGAAATATATTATTAAAGTTCATTTCCCACCTGTTTCATTTTACATTAAAAAAATGGCTACTAGGATGGCTTGCATTACACATCCTTTGTACTGCACCACTCTAGTTAGGTAAGGTGACAGCATTGGGTACTTTGACAGCATTACCAGACCTGGGTTGCCCTTGTGGAATAATAATATGAGCTAAAGGGGAGGGTGGCTGTGGACGAAGGTCACCAGATTTGGCCATGGTGACATTATTCATCTCGGTCTTACCTGGATTTAAAAGTTCCTAATGACTATAATGCATCCAAAATAATAGTCATGTTGGGGAGCAATGCTCTTGATGGGTAGGAGTCCATCCAACAACAAACCATCCGACAGTGACTTATCTGTGGGACTGTCTTCCTTTCTCTTAAAGTCTTCCCCACTCTCAAGCAGATTTGACCCATGTTTCAGCAGCATCATATCCTCTTTCTCTCCAAAATAGGTTTAAAGGAAAACTCTCTTTTATGTTCTCACTCTCATGCAATTTAATTAAACTCAGCATTTTCTTGTTGAACTATGTCTCCCAGATCCATCCTTTGTCTTACAGCTTCCAGTTCAGATAGTAATGATCACATATCTGCAATGATTATATTATTATTACGTTCTGTTTACCAGCCTTCTTTGCTGTATGCTTGTCAGAATCAATTTTGTCACCTTGGTCTTTGGCCAAAGCCATCGGCTATGTGCTGGCACCGCTTCCTGGTTCAGCTGCATTTTGTGGCTGTAACATAGATGGATGGGCAGAGTTGTTCATGTGAGCAGGCACTACAGATGAGGAAACAGTGCACACTATGACCACCCGAAAGTGGGGTTCTGAATGCAGCATTGGGAAGTCCCTCTAGTGTCTCCGTGCCTGCCTCTCCACTCCCTTCCAGATCACAGTAGGAAAAATATAAGATTTCAGGTTGGAGTTTCCAGTTGATACCCAACTGGAATTTAGAATTAAAAAAAAAAAATCTTTCAGTGACATATTGTTACACAGCATGAAAATGCCAGGCTCTGATCTTTTGAAACCATGAAAACTCTTCTACCACGTAGGATTAGGGAGACTCCCATTGATTTCTCTAGAAGAGATTCAATTGAGACAGGAAGGTGGCCCTGGGCCCACTGTGGGCAATAAAAATACCATTTGGGACCCTTTATGCCCATTCTGAAAGGATAACTTTTCTATGAATGGAGCCATCAGGAGTCCCATTATTTAGCTACTCACAGAAAAAGAGAAGGGTGATTATGTGGCTTCATATTCTTTTCATTTAATAACCACATAAAAACTACAGATGCAGGTGTGGAAAGCAGAAAATGAAACCCTGTGTTTATGTAACGCATTAGGTGCCTGGTTTGTGGCCCAATGGAAGCTCCTCATCTGCCCTCCAGGCAGGAGGAACCATAGAACAGGGTTCAATCCTACTATAACTTGCCAGAGAGGGTGTCCCAGAGCTTGTAATTGACTCAATGTACTTTTCTCTGTTAAATAAACCAAAAAATTCAAGAAAAAGTTAACTCGATTGTCTTCTTCAGATTTCCATCGGTCAACTCCAAACACAACAGAGCTGGAGAGAAGTGTTAGGGGGAAACCCTTGGGGTTGGGGTTGGGGGGGACAATTGGAGGCTGGACCCCTGATATGGGTAACACATCTCCTTGTATTGCCAGACGTGCAGGGTGAGACCCCTTGGCTGGCAGAGAGGGTCCCACTTGGACACGTCCCTCTCTCTTCCTCTCACTACTCTTGCTATTTGCCCTTTCTGCTTCTCTCCTACCCACAAATGAAAGGGAAGTCCATAACTTCCTCAGTAGTTAACAAGCTCCAGCCTCCTCCTGTGTAGTGGAAATCTTCCCAGACCCCGTAGTACTCAGGAATAGATTGCAAGAGATCCATCTTCACCCTGACCCCTGTCTGCTGCTGGGTAGGGGGAAATATGGAGCTGTGGTTCGTGAAGGTTAAGAAGGGAGAAAGGACTTTGGATGTGGGTCTTGGGCAATCTTACACTCTTGTTTTGCATCTTGTTTTGATCTCTTTTAAAAAATCAGACATCTATCTCTCACTGTGAGAATTTCCTACTCAATTTTCCTCAACAAATCTACATATGTGATACCTGTTTCTATAATAGCCCAGTGTTTAGACATTCTTAAGAATATCTGTTGCCTTCTCAACTTTAAATTATATCACAGAGTTCTCTGTATCTCAGTTTGGTATGCCTCAGGCCCAGTTGTCCCTTCCCAATCTAGAGTTTTCCTCCTTTGACAGCAAGCGAGAAGAAAGGCAGATCCTTCTAAAAAAATTGTAGGTCAGGAGATCTTAACCTGAGGTGTGTGCATATCAAGAACCTCTGTTCTTCTGGAAAGAGATAAAGAAGAAGAAGAAAAAAAAAAAAGAACCTCTGAAGCTGTTAAGTGTTTGTGGACATTTTATAGCTTCTCAGATTCTTGAAGAGTCTATTTCCCAAAAAGATTAGACACACTTCTATAGACAGTCTTAGCAAATCCAAATATCAATTTTATTGACTTCAATTCTTTAAAGCTTCAAAAGAGGAGGGTAGATAAATTAATCGGCAGTATAATGTAAATCTTATCTCAGCAAAGATTTCCCTAGAAGAATTGTCCTCCCCCGACATGTACTAGCTTCTTTTTTGCAGAATTTCTGTCTGTTATGAGGATAATGATAATAATTATTTTTACAATTATTATACCCCACATTTGCTTAACACTGTAAAGTTTACAAAGCACTCTTTGGTATGTAATCTTATTAAACCCCCGGCAGTCCCCTGTGTAAATATTATTGCCAGCACTTGTGGCTTAGATCACTGAAATTGGAGAGGCTAAGTCATACTTTTGTAATGATGGAATTAAGTCTTGGGCCCAGAGTTTCTGAACTCAGGCCCATAGCTCTAAAATTTATAGCTATGAAAACCACTTGACTATTAATTTGCATATTAACTTTTTGAGAAAAAGGAAATGGAACATTTCAAAGAGGGCTGGGCTTCCTTGAACTCTTAACTCATTGGCTATGTACCTCACTCTCCCTTAGTTCTTGTTCTGTTAAACGTCTACCAGAAAACCTCTTTCTTTTTCCTTGAATGGTATGTTGGAGTGTAAACATACAAACACCTTGAGACCCATTAGTTATGTCTGTTAACACATTTCTATGAGCCACAGTTGGAAAATTGCTCTAACCCAGCTAAGATTCTGGTTCATGGGCTCAGGTTTGGGATTGGCTAGGTGAATTCTGTTCTAAGAACACCTAGGCCAAGGTAGTACAATATCATGTATCATGGTCTCAGTTCAGTTTAGTGTATGTAGTTAATAAACATTTATGATGTAACATCTGCGTGCTACATTTTGTGTTAGATTCTGAGGATATGAAAATGAAGAAGACATAACACTTCTCTTCAAGGAGTTTACAGCCTGGAGTTGGAGTGGGTGGTATTTGGAAGTAAGATGGGGCAGCAGTTCAATTTTCAAATTACTTTCTAGTTCCTATGAAATGTCTTTAAGTTTATACTAGAGGGTATTATTCATTAACCTGCAAATCAAATTTGATTGTGATTGATGCTTTCTGGATAACTAGGAGTTTGGGTAAAGCTTAGAAATTAATAGCTAAGTTCATCTGGCATGGAGATCTCTCTTTATCCACCCTCGCCCAACTTTCTTGTTGAGTAAAGTGACACTACACTGGAAGATTTTTTGAAGACATCTATTAAGGACCTAAGAATGGCCCGCTCAAGATATTTTTTAAAAGTTAATCATTATTACATAATTTGTTGTCTTATTTGTCAACTCCTGGGTTGTGCTTGTCTTATTCTCTTTTCTTTCTTCTTTCTTAGCAAAAATACAAAGAAGACTATGAAAATAAAGTCAAAGGAAAATGGAGTGAGACACCTTGCTTTGAAATGGCAAATGCCAAAATGAATGCTGATAACATTAGTACAGTAAGTAGGAAGGGTTTGCTGATGTCCTGGGAGGGGGACCCCTTTCCTTAATGACTTCTCACCACCTGCTGTACCTTGAGTGGTGCCAGAACACTTGAGGCCCCTCTTCTCAGGGACAAGACCTGGTGTGAAGATTCGGTTAAGAAAGAAATTTCACAAACTCTCTTTTCTTTTGAGAAATATTATTTTGGCCAAATTCCTAATTATTTCTACCTCAATTTTCACAGGAGCAACATGGTGAGACCCTCTCACTGACTGCAAAATGTAGTTAATACAAATCAAAGGGGCTCTTTTAATTTATGCTTTGCCTGGGAAACCAAACGGTACATTTTCAAAGTGTGTAGTTTCTTCTCACTGGAAAACATAAGTCTAATTATTGTTTTTCCTTTTTCTTAAGTTCTCTGCTCCTAGCCTTCGAGAGGTCTTTCTTGGTGGCCAAGAAAAGCCTTTCTAATTATGCTTTCAGCCTATTGTAATTGTTCCAAATCTCTGTTAAATTGCTACCCATTTTTGCAATGGTACCACATTCTCTAATTGTATTCTGACCTGCCTAAACCCAAGGGAGTGTGGTTTTGGGTAGCGTCTCCAAATCCCTGTGTCTTCCTATGTAAAATCTTGCATAGTGTCTTTCACAGCAGTCCTCCAGTATGCTTAATGTCTTGCAGAGGAAATACCAGGAAGATTTCGAGAGCTTGAAAGACCAGATCTACTTCATGCAGACTGAAACTCCAGAGTACAAAGTGAATAAACAAGCTGGAGTGGCAGCTAGCAAGGTAGGAAGAAACTGTTGCATTTATCTTTATTGTTTGAGTCAGGGTGAATTTCTTATAACTCTGATTCTCGTAGGTAATGAATATGGGAAGGGTGGATGGTTCTTGGGGGAACTACCAGGGTTGAGACTAATGGATCCCAGGCATTTGAAGAAGAGTAGAATTAAAACAAGAACAACAAAAAAAGTACTTTGGAATTATAATAGGGCTACTCAGATTTTTTTATTTTGTCATGTATGAACAGTAATAATACTTAATTACTATCTTCAGTATTTCATAGAGTAAAGGGCCTTCTGCTATCCAGAAGTAGAAATGCTGTAATCTCAAGTAGCAGGACTTCGTCCCCCAGGAAAAGACAATTGACAGCCTTCTACGAAAATAGACACTTCCGCACTCAACACTATGAGTACTTTTTTTATTTTCCCACTGACTAAGGAAAAACCTGGTCACAGACAAGGTTCATAAATCCAAGGATACCTTCATATGTTCTACAGAGTGACTTTGGTGAATAGTCTGATTCCTTGGCATTTGAAAGCAGGATCGTCACTAAAAAGAGCATAGACTTTGAAGCCAACCACACTTGGTTCTAATCCAGGCCTGGGCTCTGCTAGAGGAGAGGAAGCAGCATTGCATCACTTAGAAGGCTATTACAGTGTCCAGGTGCAAGACAGTGGTATTTTGGATCAGGAGGGTAACAGGGCAGGTGATAAGAAGTATTTTGAAAGAACAGTTGACCCGATTTGCTGACGGATTGGATGTGGGGTATAAGAGAAAGGTTCTGATCTGAGCAGTTAAATGAATGGGGTTTCCCTTTATTGAGATAGGGAAGGTGGTGGAAGGAGTGGGTGATTTTTTTGGAAGAGAGACAGAAGCTCATTTTCAGTCATGTTAGATTTGAGATGCCTTTTAGACACCCACGCGGAAATGTCGATGATCAGTTGATAAGGGGTCTGAAATGTCAGGCGGGACATATGGGAAGGTGGCATAAATTTGGGAGTTATCAGCACGCAGAGAGTAGTAAATGGCACGGCACTAGAGCATCAAGGGAGTGAGTGTAGACAGAAAACGCCATGAACTGAACCCTAGGACCCTTCCATGTGAACACATCAGGAAGATGGGGTAGGAGCAAAGTCAGGACAGCGCGGTTTGCTGGGAAGCAAGTGAAGGGAGAAGGGAGTTGTCAAATGTGTCAAATATTTCTGAAACGGATGTACCAATGTCTGCTGTCTGGTGACCTTAACAAGAGCAACTTCACTGGGTATGTTTGGAGAAGGTTTATGTGAATGAGAAGAGAGGAACTGAAGGTACAAGTATATTTAACTCTTTCAAAGTCTTAAAAATTTTCCTGGTAAGAAAAGAACAAAATGAATAGTAGCTGATGGAAAGGAGGGTAAGAAAGAATTTTTTTTAAGTTAGGCAACAAAAATGCCATGTTTCTATACTGATGGAAAAAATCCAGCAGACAAGGAAGATTTGATAATGTTGGAGAAGGAAGAATGGCTGGGGTAATGTCCTTGAGCAGGTGAAAGGGGAAGAGATCTGGTGCTTAGGAGGAGGGGATGGTTTTGGCACATGTCCTGACAGTTTATCCATATGACCGGGGAGAAGGCTGCACATCCCAGATATAGGTAGGGGGATAGTAGGGCTTGTGAATTTCTCTTCTGGTCATTTTCATTTTTCAAGGAAATATACAATTCTATAAGGTGGACAGGTTATTCGTGTCTTCCGTTCCTGTAGAGTATCTCCTGTGATCCTCCGTGTGGGCTGCAGGGTTGGTGCATCTGTGTTTGGCTGTGTATCTCCTGCCTTTGCATACCAAGCTGATTGGCTTTGTTTTCTGAAGTTCTTAAATGTTGGATTTATCTGGGATTCCTTCAACTTCTGTGGTTATGTTACCTGTATAAATGGCTTACACAGGGGCTTATGGTCAGAACCAGAACCAGTTTCTTGTTCTAATCCTTGTGGATGTGCTCCTGATGGGGGCTTTTGGATAACCCCGCCACCCCTCCAAATTACTGCTTCTGCCGTGGCAGGAATTAAAGGTGCAAAGTTGGAAGGGCAGAAGGAGAAGCTGGTCCTCCCAGCCCAGCTCCTTCCCCTTCCTCCCGCTCATACAGTAAAAGTGTGTGTGCTCTACACAGGCACAGGTGAGGCATGCAAGGGTGGTTGGAGGTGCTTCCAGCTTCCTTTCTTTAAAAATGTGTTGGCAGAGGCCGGGCGCGGTGGCTCACGCCTGTAATCCTAGCTCTGGGAGGCCGAGGCGGGTGGATCGCTCGAGGTCAGGAGTTCAAGACCAGCCTGAGCAAGAGTGAGACCCCGTCTCTACTAAAAATAGAAAGAAATTATCTGGCCAACTAAAAATATATATACAAAAAATTAGCCGGGCATGGTGGCGCATGCCTGTAGTCCCAGCTACTAGGGAGGCTGAGGCAGTAGGATCGCTTGAGCCCAGGAGTCTGAGGTTGCTGTGAGCTAGGCTGATGCCACGGCACTCACTCTAGCCCGGGCAACAGAGCGAAACTCTGTCTTAAAAAAAAAAAAAAAAAATGTGTTGGCAGATAAGGCAGCTGGGAGTTAAGAGTGAAGTGAAGGTTCTGCAGCAGTGGGTATCTGGGACATGGTGAATTGCCATTATTTTGTATCTTTCTCTTTCCTGTTACTTATCTCTCTCTCTCTTTGAGGGCAGGGACCAGGTGTTATTCTTTCTTGTATCTGTCCCAGAGCTAGGCACACGATCGACACCCTATGGATAACTTTGAATGGATAAATGAATGGGAAGAAAATGCATCCTGGAAATTTATGCAGTTTCTCAACTGGTGTTATGAGTTACTATGAGTATTTTGTTGGCAAAATGTCAAGCTGCCTTTTTTCTAGAGAGAAAATTGATTTGTGAACTATGTCATAATATCCATAATAGAGACAAGGACAAAAATAACCCGTAGAGTTATTTTATCACTTTATTTCACTCCTACAGGTAAAATACAAAGAAGACTATGAAAAGAATAAAGGAAAAGCAGATTATAATGTACTTCCTGCTACGGAGAACCCACTGCTCAAGCAGCTGAAGGCAGCAGGAAATGCCCTAAGTGATGTAAGTTTATTCTTGCCGAAAGTCGTTTTTAAAACTTAGCTGCAAGAGAGATGAGATTTTTCTCCTTCTGTAATGACTAAATGCATCTATAACTTTGCAAATACTTTAGGTTATGGAGTGGCAGTTTCACTGGAACTATCTAACCACAGGAAAGCACAAGTGTCTCTCAGTATGACGTGGGTGGGCTGGTGGGTTTAGTTCAATGGTCAGGGAAATCCTCATTTGCTTATAAGCTACAGGTACCTGGGCCTCCCTATGGGCAAAAAGCACATCCTAGATGTGTTGTGATTTTGACAGAGGCAGAAGGAGACAGACATTTAAAGACAGATCTTGGCCTGAGAAACCATCATTTGCAGACAAAGAACTTGAAAGATGTTTCCCTAAGTCTCCACAGGAATTTCTACTTGTGGATTTGTTGAGAGCCCGGCTAAGCCATTAGATCGAAAATAAATTAGATAAATGAAACTGGGCCTGGTATGAAAAGACTGTCAGCCTGAGACCAATGTGTGTGTGTGTGTGTGTGTGTGTTTGCATGCACAGAGAGAGAGAGAGACAGAATCATCTGAGTCTTTCTCTTATGATTAGGTTTGTATTAAACTTTTCCAATATTTGAGGATTTTATGTAGCTGTCTGAGTGGGTTAGCTGTCTTTTCCTTGTCCCTTGAATTAAGTCAGCACCGTAGGAAATGTGTGCCTGTGATAGGTGGGGTGAAGTGCCAGGTGAGATTGTGTAAATGGATCTGTCCAAACAGCTCTGCTGGGAAATCAATGCCAAGGACTCTGCTTTCTAAAAGAAAAGCATCTTTATCAAACATGTAAAAGCCTAGGTTTAAATCTACTATGTTGATAAAGACAGGAACATACAAATACTGAAAATGAATAGTGCCATTTACATTTTGAAAACAACAAATGAAAAAGTAACCATGATCTGCCTTATCAGTTGTATATTTAAAACCAATAATTGTTTCTTGTTGTTGTTCAAGCTAAAGATAAATCCTAGAAGAGAGGAAGAGTTCATAATAGCTCATAGCTTGAGTTCTTATATATACCTTATTTTTAAGGCTAATTGTTTGTATAATTAGAGATTTTTTTCCCTTTGGTACAAGGAGGAAGACAGAGTATATATTTCTCAACCTATATTAACATTTTCATGAAGTTTTGTTTGAAAAAAAAATGATTTGCTGTTGCTTAAAACCTCCACGTTTGTTCTGGCTCCATCAGTGAGGAAAGTATGTGAGCTGAGAGACAGAGAAGGCAGCAATTCAGAAACACACAAGAATCTCTGCAACTAAAGGCTTGGTCAGAAGTGGAACACTGGCTTCTTAATTTTTTGAGAAAATGACAAACTTAGACTTTACAATAATTGCTAATAGAAAAGTCTTATGATTCATGACACCTATGTTAGATTGTCAGTTTCTAAGACAGTTGACGGGCGATACCTTTTCTTCTTCTTTTGTTTAGTGTTAGAAAATACGAGTGTTATAATCAGCGTGGGAGTGACAAGAATCTACTTTAACTGATTTTTTCCTTTGACAGAAACTATACAAGGAAAACTATGAAAAGACAAAGGCAAAGAGCATGAATTACTGTGAGACCCCCAAATTCAAGCTTGATACAGTTCTACACAACTTCAGTAGTGATGTAAGCAGTTTTACCATTACTTCCTCTGTTAAAAAAAAAAAAGACCCATCATTTCACCAATTAATAAATGAGTTATGTTTTGTCTTTCAGAATAAATATAAAGATTCCTACTTAAAGAATATTTTGGGACATTATGTAGGCAGCTTTGAGGATCCGTATCATTCACACTGCATGAAAGTCGCAGCTCAAAACAGTGATGTAAGTTCCAAGACAATTGTTTGATTTTCCAAATACATTTGGGGGCTATAAATGCAACAGTTGCATCCTCATGTCTGATTTCTTTTCCTCATAGAAAAACTACAAAGCAGAATATGAAGAAGACAAGGGCAAAGGCTTCTTCCCCCAGACCATAACTCAGGAATATGAAGCAATCAAGAAACTGGACCAGTGTAAAGACGTAAGTTTGTTGTCTGAACTTTCAATATCACTGCCCTCCATAGCATCTAGTGGTCAAGTATGTTTAAAATTTTGACACATTTACAAATAAACATAAGCACAGGAAT
The DNA here is from genome assembly GCF_020740605.2 of Lemur catta. Classification (NCBI taxonomy): domain Eukaryota; kingdom Metazoa; phylum Chordata; class Mammalia; order Primates; family Lemuridae; genus Lemur; species Lemur catta. The sequence continues at coordinate 70,712,177 of NC_059135.1, forward strand.
TATAAGAAACAAAACCTATTTTGTACTATTTTCCCTTGTTGGCATCCCTGTTTCAACAATTAATTCTAGCTCATTTTCCCAAAGAAGAGTTATCAGGAATTGGAAGAGACAGGAAAGTTTCTCATAGAGCTGTAAGAGCACCTTTCAAAGAAACTGCAGTCTAGTTAGGAAAAAACAATAAATGTTTTATTAACTACAAGTTTCTTTTCTTTGCAGGGGATGGGGCTCTGCTTGCTTGGCCTACAGGCCACTTTGGGTCTGATAGATGGCAGTGCTAAACATTCCTTGTCTCCCCACAGCATACCTACAAAGTTCATCCAGATAAGACAAAATTCACCCAAGTTACCGACTCTCCCGTTCTGGTGCAAGCCCAAGTCAATTCCAAGCAACTGAGTGATGTAAGTTCCTCTAAATTAGCCAGGAAATCCAATTATGAGGGAGAACATTTCATAACTCTATACACAAAATCCAATGATGTGTCACATTTATTTTTAAAAAGGTTAAGTTTTAGCAAGTTTAACTTGTACATATCCGTAATCACCTAAAATATTTTCCTATTTCCTTGCCTTCATCTTAGGCAGATAGCATTATAGTAAAATGATTCTGCAAAGGAAACTGATGTAGCTTAAAGCATTGGAAAGAACATGAATTCTAGAGTCAGACAAAACTGCATTCAAATTCTAGCTCTGTCATGTGTGTTCTGGGTGGTCAAGTGATTTAACCTCTTTCTGCCTCGCATTTAAATCCCTTTTATAATTTATGGCTGTTCTGAAGACTAAGTAAAGGGAGACATGTGCATAGCCCACACCCTGGCCCAGAGCAGGTATTCAGTACATGGGCTTCTCTCTCCCAAATACATTTCTGGAAAATGGAGTCTTTGAGACAAGTTTTATCATGTAAGTGTTCGGTATGGATTTCCAAACTTGTGTTGAGCCAAAAGAATAAAAATAAAAGTAACCTCAGTAGATTAATGGCTAGAAATGAAGGCTTCAATTTGAGTATCAACAGCCATGACGTATGTGAGGGGACATGTACCAGATTTGTTAGGAAAAGTTCTGCAGTAGATGAGCACTGACAATGAAAAGAAAGACAGGGCTGTGTCTCTTTCAGAACCTACAGGGCCAATTGTGCTATACTGGAGGGTGTATGAAAGAGCCACCTTATGCCATTAGTGTCCTACCTTGGTGACAGGTGTCAAGTGTCCAGTACAGAGGTTCAATAATGCAGGGTGGCCTGCTCAAGCTCTTGGCGTCTCTTTTGATCTTAACAACTTTGTCAGTTGCTTTACAAAATGTACCACATAAGAGGTTTTGTATTTTGGAACAATTCTTCTTCCGAACTAATTCTTTCCCCCTCTCTCTCTCTGTCAGCTAAATTACAAAGCAAAACACGAAAGTGAAAAGTTCAAGTGCCATATACCTCCTGATACTCCTGCCTTTATCCAGCACAAAGTCAACGCCTATAACCTGAGTGATGTAAGTCCCTTACACTGTACCTTGTGATATACTGACAATTTGTGTCTTTAGTTTTTAATTGGTTCATTGCTATTCAGTGAATATTTTAAGGCTAAAACGGGAAGAGCAATTAGGATTTGTATCATAGTCCTATGTCTCTGCCAATATAACTTTGAATTCACCTTATAAAATGTGTGTAGCAATCTTGTAAGTAGCTTCATACAATTAGATAATCTTAGTATGTTTTATCTATCCCTCAAAATACCACCATTCATGTAGGCTTAACTGCAAATCTGAATCTCTTAGCCATATATTCATTTTTATTATACTATAATTCATTTTCTTTCAGGACTTGATTTTTTTTTTTAGATACAATTTTATTTCATTCATTCCCCAGGGTTATAATGTCCCTTATTTCACAGAAATGATACTTATTTCTGTATTTAAGAGAACTTGCACTAATGAAGACATAGAGTATTTAAAGGGCAGGAGGCCAGCCATCCATTACTATCTTTCAATTTTCAAACTTAATTTTATAGAAAAGTCAAATTGCCCTGGGGGATCTCAATTTCCTCAACAGTTCTATAAATGAGTACTAAGATTATCCAACATCAATGAGTATCATATTGACGCACAAAATAACCTTTGTAGAAAACTTAGAGATCAAATGAAAGTAATGCCTTTATATCATAAAAGTATGTTAATTATAGAATATTTGTGCCACTCTATAAAATATTCAATGTCAAAAATCAAATATTAGCATGATAACTAGAATTAAGTTAATTTGATGAAAGATTCTAATGGAGAGTAGAGAAGCCTGATCTTGGAGACTGAGAAGCTCCAGCTTGAGAATTATCTAAAATATGCATGATTTCCTGGACATTGAAAAGGATCTGTTTATTTTATATTAAGATGAGGCATTTAGTTATCTTTTTAGTCTCTAAAGGTGATGACACGTGTATCACTTTTGCCAATTCCTTTGCTAAAATTTGCCTGTCCAGAATATTTACAAGGACGACTGGGAGAAGAGCAAAGCCAAGAAGTTTGACATTAAAGTGGACGCCATCCCCCTGCTGGCAGCCAAAGCCAACAGCAGGATCGCCAGTGATGTGAGTATGGCCTGGGGACATGGGCAGGGCGTCCTCAAGGACAACGTTTCCTGGTGAGTGGGACCTGGCATGTGTGATGTCTTTGCAGGTGATGTACAAGAAAGACTATGAGAAAAACAAAGGGAAGATGATTGGAGCCCTCAGCATTGAGGACGATCCCAAGATGCTGCACTCCTTGAATACAGCCAGAAACCAGAGTGATGTGAGTGTGTCTGTAAATCTGGGTCGTTTTCAGATGTGGACACACTTGCTGTTCAGTATAACCTGGATAGGATGTTATGACACCTCAGATTCAGGATGACAAGTCACACGTGAAACCTTTACCCAGGTGGTAAAGGAAGGTGAACTTCCTCATTCTTGTTGATGTCTCTGTAGTTTGAGATGCCAGTGAATATTGCCATAATTTGCTTAATCTCCTTAATGTCCCGTTTTATTAGAAGAAAAAATGTATTAGCAATATCATTTTCTTTATTGTTTTTCCTTGAAATGAGCTCAATATCTCAGTATGTATAAGTATGTGAATATGTGCAAGGGTATATTCATTTAATGTCCTGAACTGGTTAAGGTAGTTTACAAAAACATATTCAGAAAAATAAAAAGCAGGAACTGAGAAAATCAGTTTAAAGATAAATAAAGTAGGAAAAACTAGATGAAACATAAGCTTAAAAGTGAAATATTTTATTTTAAGAATTTTATAAAATATTGATCTTATTTTAAAGATCTTAGAATACTTATTAAAAAATAAAGGAAAACCCTTTACAGAAATTGCTTTTCTAATTCCTAGCCAAAAAAAAAAAAAAGAAAATACTCCCTATCACTCCATATATTTACAAGTATTCCTGTCTTTATTGAGTCCATTTTTGGATTTTTATATGAGAGAAGTAAAAAAGAAAGTGAAGAAATACATAATACATACAATGAAAGAAAAAGCTCTTCATGTATTATTGCTATAAAGAAAAATGTTAGGCCTTAATGATAAAAGCCAACTTCCAGAGGTGTTGTAAAATGTGTTTTCACCAAGTGCTAAACGGAATACTTTTCTAGGACTATGCCTAGATGTTAAAGGTCCACCTTACAGCTTATGCCTCATTTTGCACCAAATTCATTTTCCTTAAAAACATTCATTTTCCTTCAAACACATTCAAATGCCAAGAATTATTTTCAGACAAAAAACTTGCCTACATTGCAAAATTGGTGTGCTCTAATTTATTCAATCTAAAAAATATTATCTGATGAGAGTATACAAGACATGAGCCTCTACCACATCCATTCTGGTGTTTGCTTTATGGGAAATGGATGCTAAGGAAATACAAAGTTTGCCCCTTTGGTTAAAGGATAGCCATGACATGATAGGCTTTTATTCCATGAGATATAATTTTCTTTGTGTAATTTTCTTTTCCATTTGACAGAGATTGTACAAGGAAAACTATGAGAAGACGAAAGCAAGGAGCATGAACTACTGCGAGACTCCCAGATACCAGCTTGACACTCTGCTAAAGAACTTCAGTGAGGTGCGAAAGACCACGCTTACCCCTGGGGTTGCAGGTAGTTCCTACTCTTTGACGAATGACTGTTAACTTCATTTATGTGTGTTTGCTTTCTCAGGCTAAATATAAAGATTCGTATGAAAAGAATATTTTGGGACATTATGTAGGCAGTTTTGAGGACCCGTATTACACACACTGCATGAAAGTTTCAGCTCAAAACAGTGACGTAAGTTTGAAGACAATTGTTTCTGCCTCACAGTGACATTGTTTGGGAGCAATAACAATCATGATCTCTCTTTGTTTTTTCTCATTACAGAAAAGTTACAAAGCAGAATATGAAGAAGATAAAGCGAAGTGCTATTTCCCTCAGACAATAACACAAGAATACGAAGCAATCAAGAAGCTAGACCAGTGTAAAGATGTAAGTCCACCGCTCTGAATTCTTGAAATTGGGTTTGGGATTCTTGTGACATCTAGTGGTAAATTTGGCAGGACTTTAAATGCTAACATCTAGTTGCTTGCAGGAGATATTTAATTATAATTTTTTTTGTGGGGTGGGGGCGTGGAATTGAGGAACATGACAATTACTACAAAGAGATCTATTTGTTACAAAATAATTTCAGGTTTTATAAACTTTTATTTCCATTAGTTTGCATATACATGAATTTGGAGTAAAAGGAGGATGTGCAGGTTTGTGAGAAATAGGTGTTCATCTTTCAACAAATTTGCACAGGGTGCTCGCATGCACCAGGCACTGTCCTTGGTGCTGGGAAAGAATAGGGAGTAAGTGGGCTGCCTTGCACAGCTTCCGCTGGAGTGGAAGAGACAAACAATAAACCCAGGAAGAGAGCACAGAAACAAGAAAGATATCAGGCAATGCTAAGAAAATGAATATAGGAGGAATTAAAACAGGACGATGTGAGAGAGAATGACTGGATGGGGATTAGTTTGGGTGGTAGAGGAAGGGCTAGGACAGGAATGTCCAGCCATGCTGGGTCAAGGAAAGGGCAGCAGGAAGAGTAGCCTAAGCTGAGAACAAGCTCAGCACTTAAGGAGTTGAAAGGATGAGGTAGCTGAAATTTTGGGGGGAAATGGGGAGAGTAGCAAGAGATGGTAGGAGGGAAGGAGGGTTGGAGTCTGCCGGGCTCATAAGCCAAGGTACAGTTTAGGCTGAATACCAAGTTCAGGGGAGAGCCATGGTAAGGCCTCAGCAGGGGAAGGTTAATCTGGTTGCTGAGTTGCAGCAGGCAGACCAGAGGCAACTTCAGGAGCCAGGAAGAGAAGAGGGTGGGGGAAAGAAAGGAAAGAGAGAGAGAGAGAGAGAAAGGAAGTGAGAACATATCAACCAAGTTTTCAGGAACAAAACAAGCTGTATTTTTGCCTGGAAACCTTTTATATGTTAGTGTGTATATAAGTAAGAATATAAAGTTATAAAATACATCATAAAATTTCACTAAAGAACATCTTCTTTTCTAGCATACCTACAAAGTTCATCCAGATAAGACCAAATTCACAGCAGTCACTGACACTCCTGTATTGTTGCAAGCCCAGCTCAACACGAAACAGCTTAGTGATGTAAGTGCATTGATTTATGCAAGTGGGGGTTACCCAGAGTGCTTGCTGAATTTACATGCTTAATCTTCATGGACTCATCTACCATCCCAATAATGCCATTTTTCAAGATGTGTTTAATAAAATGCAGATGGAGCTGCTAGGTTGAATTGTAGCCTGAGGAAAACAGTATTAGACAATAATAAAAATAACTACTATTTCTTCAATAACTCATTGATTTTTAATGGGAATATCTTACTTATTCATTAGGGTCTGTCACATGCACAATAAAACTTCTGCCAATTTAAATAAACAATGACAACAAAAGTATCCATTTGAGTAGGTAACAAGACAAGCATTTCCCATTCTTCAGTTTGCCAACAAAGAGAAGAGCACAGAAACAAGAATGGCATCAGACAATGATAAAAAAATGAATATAGAATGATGCTACAGAGTTAAAATGGGAGGATGTCAGAGAGAGGGACTGGATGGGCATTAGATTGGGTGATCAAGGAAGGTCGAAGGCAGGGATGATCCAACCATGCCAAGATCCGGGGCCGGGCAGCAGTGCTTCCCAGACATCCACAGTCATGCAGTCACCTGATGACCCTGTTAAAGTGCAGATTCTGAATCAGTAGACCTGGATGGGCTTCCATATTCTGACTTTCTAATAAGCTCCTAGGTGACGCTGATGCTGTGATAAGTAGACCACACTTTGAGTAGCAAGGTGCTAACACAGCTAAGTCCTGAAGTAGCACACCTTCCTCAAGATAGGAAAATGAAAGATACAGTTTGTCCTATTATAAAATGTGTCTTAGTAACACAAAGTAGCTCATATGCAATTGGTAAAGAGGGGAATGGCACCAGCATAACACAGAAGTCATGATAGTTCCCATGCAATTTTCCTAGTATGTTAATATTTTGTGTCCCAATAAAGAACAGCTAAACTCTAACAACCCTGACCCAGCTGAACTGGGCAAGCTGCAGGGGATACAGTGCTCTATGTCGTGCCCAGTCACCAACACTTTTCCTGTCAGCCTGGATAGCCCACAGGCTCTGTCTTGGACGTGTTTCTTGTACAGTTCTTTCCAATCTTGTACATTTTGCCTTTGGTTCCAAAATTCACCAGCCTCATTCCTTCTTTTTTCCTTCTGCCTAATAACACCTTTAAAAAATGTAAATAAACTCTTCTGTTTAATATTTTAAATAAGAATTTATGTATCTTTTAAACTGTGCTAGTATAATATTTTATTTAGAATTATTACTGTTTTTTGTTAGGGCTCTGACTACAGAATTTCATGCCCTCCAGATATACCCTAGCAGTGTAGATGAGATATGTGTTTCCCATGTACACACAGATATATATACTGTAACAGCACCACACACACACACACACACACACACACACACACACACTGTAATAGCACCTACAACATGGGAACCCAAAGTTTGGTTACACAGTAGTCCCTGCTCATTCACAGTTTTGCTTTCTGCAGTGTCAGTTACTTGAGGTCAATCATGGTCCAAAAATATTGAATGCAAAATTCCAGAAAGAAACAATTCATAAGTTTTAAATTGTGTGCTGTTCTTAGTGTGATGAAATCTTACCCTGTCCCCCTCTTTCCCTTCTTTATGACAAGAAGAAGGGTGAGCACAGTGCAATCAGGTCTTTTGAGAGACACAGAGACCACATTCACATAACCTTTATTACAGTTATTGTTCTATGTTATTATTAGATATTATTGTTAATCTCTTACTGTGCCTAATTTATAAATTAAACTTTACCAGAGGTATGCATGTACGGGAAAAAACAGTATATATAGAGTTTGAAACTACCCATGATTTCAGGCATCCACTGGAGGTTGTGGAATGTATCCCCTGAGGACAAAGGGCTACTACTGTACCACAGTCCCTAAAAGAGGGAGTGAGATTTCTGATCCCATGCTAGACTTTGACTGGGTTAATTATCTCTGAGGCATTTTTCTAAAAAGGACACTAATGCCTTAGTGATATACACTGTCCTACATTAATTCAAGAAAGTTCCTACTCTGAACTGTTTGAATATCCTTCATTGTTTTTCAGCTGAATTACAAAGCAAAACATGAAGGTGAGAAGTTCAAGTGCCATGTCCCAGCAGATGCTCCAGAGTTTATCCAACATAGAGTCAATGCTTATAACCTGAGTGACGTAAGTACCAAAGCCGGAGCCTGTTTGATGTCATGAGAAGAGAAAATGTTATAGGCATTTAAAAAGATAGGATCAGAAATTATGTAAATAAACAACTACTGAGATTGTTATCAGAGTGTAAGCGGAGCTTTTAAGGCCAAATGCTCTTAAGATTCTTACTTAGCTATCAGATTTCATTTTCCGCAGTCTCTTATTGTCAGCAGCATTCTCTCAATTACCCCTCTGCTAATCCCTAGAGCTTTACAAGATCTCTCCCATGTACATGTCATATTTCACCTTCTCCACGTGGTTGTCATTTTATATTACCCTTTATGTATCAGGATAGCAGAGTCTTTAGAAAGTTTATAGAACATTAAAAAGAGTATATTACACTTATTTAGTGGTAGGGAGAAAGAAAGTGGAGTACAGACAAATCAATAGTTGTGCTACCATTTGGTAAATATAGTATTTATAGGTGAAATAAGTCTATATATACACACTCTAAATCTGGGTTTTTTTATTTTTACTGGATTAATCTGTGTTCAGTGTTGTTCTTATAATTCTTCTGCTGAATTTCTCCTGTCCAGAATATTTACAAGGACGACTGGGAGAAGAGCAAAGCCAAGAAGTTTGACATTAAAGTGGATGCCATCCCCCTGCTGGCAGCCAAAGCCAACAGCAGGATCGCCAGTGATGTGAGTATGGCCTGGGGACATGGGCAGGGCGTCCTCAAGGACAACGTTTCCTGGGGAGTGGGACCTGGCATGTGTGATGTCTTTGCAGGTGATGTACAAGAAAGACTATGAGAAAAACAAAGGGAAGATGATTGGAGCCCTCAGCATTGAGGACGATCCCAAGATGCTGCACTCCTTGAAGACGGCCAAAAACCAGAGTGATGTGAGTGTCTTTGCAAACCTGTCCTGTTTTCAAGACGTCTTCCCTGTTAACATGCCCAAAGGGAGGGTTGTGTAAAAGGATTTCACACACATGGCTCTAGCATATTCCCAAAAATCTGCTATCAAGAACTTTAGAATGATGCCTCAGATTCTTCCACCTCTCACATTTGAGGAGAGAAATTACTGATTTGTACTTGATGTCCATTTCACTTTGAAAAATGTATCCATAAATAGTTAATAAAATATTGATTGTAGTTCTCAAAATCTTTTGGAAAACATCACCAGATGTTTTCATCTTTTCTTCTAATTGAAAAATATTTTGTAAATGATAATTTTAGAGCTATACTTGGGAAGAAATTCATGAATCACAAAAAATCTTAATATAGCTATTAATATCATTGCTCTTTACTGACTTTAGTAATTAGTGTTGGTCTAGATCTAAGAAAAATACTCCATTGATTATAGGTCCCTTTAAGAATCTGATAAAAGAATTGGAGTGTCATCCAGAAAATAAACATTTTTTTCATGCCTTTTGCCTGAATTTCAGGGAACTCATGGCTTCCCTAAGTCTTGTTTATGGGTCGTATATCATTTTCTAGTTAAAATTCTTATTATTGGCTGGGCACAGTGGCTTACACCTGTAATCCTAGCACTCTGGGAGGTCAAAGTGGGAGGATCGATTGAGCTCAGGAGTTTGAGACCAGCCTGAGCAAGAGCGAGACCCCATCTCTACTAAAAATTAGAAAAATTAGCTGGGCATCGTGGTGGCACACACCTGTAGTTCCAGCTACTCAGGAGGCTGAGGCAAGAGGATCACTTGAGCCCAGGAGTTTGAGGTGGCAGTGAGCTATGATGATGCCACTGCACTCTAGCCCGAGACAATGAAGTGAGACTCTGTCTTTAAAAAAAAAAAAAAAATTCTATTACAGAGAGACAAACATTTACTACTGCTAATTACAGCATATTCTGTGTTTTAAAAAATGTTTAGAGAATTCCTTAAGAATGCTAAGAATATTCAACATAGCTTGCAGATATTAGTCCTTCATGATGAAAGAGAAAGGTGTTTGTATCATTTAATTTTAACCATGCATTCATATAATCATCTACCTGCTTTAACTCATTTTGCATTTACTTTGTAAATGCAATCACACAGCACTTTAAAACATCCAATTCAGTAATTTTCTCTAGTAACTTCATACTAAATTATGTCATTATATGGCACTTACACATCACACAACCCATCAGAATCTATCACAGACCCCAATAGTAGGCATATAATAACTGTTCAGTAAAAGTTTATTAATTGATTGATGTTGGTGACTGAAAGAGATAGTAAATGAGTCATTCTCTTATAATATCCAGGCAAAAATACTAAGCTGCAAGTATAGAAAATGTGTAGCTTTTTAAAAAAAATCTTTTAAAGCCATTTGGATATTTGACAACATTTTATATGTGCTGGTATGTGTGAGCTGGTGTGAACATGACCAAAAGAGTCAAAACAATTTTGTCAAAAACACTTCCACACACCAACTGTCTTTTGCAACATTGCTTTCTCAGTTTATTCCTAATAAAAACAATTTTTTCAGTGTTCCCTATCAGAAAGTTCCCATATTTTATTTTTATAAACCATGATCTAGATTTCATAATTAAGTGAAAAATGTATTCAGTGACTACCCACAAAATATGAGAAGGAAGATCAATTTCCCTAAGAAAGCTAAAATATCATATGCAAAAAGAATTGCTACAGAAGATTTATAATGCATATCTGTACTTGCTAACTCGGGTCCTGTCTTTAGCATGTATGTGATTATGGGAAGATAGGATGAGTTTAGAATTTTTCTAGACAGTGGGTCAGAATTTTTCTGTCTGTTAAGGTAATTGGTGAGTGGAAATGATGAAGTTGGGAATTTGACCTAATTAGTACCCTGTCCAACCATTCCAGAAACCCAGCCAATGAAGGTATCTCTTGAGGCCCAGTTGGGACATTTGGTTTATGAGAACAATGTACTTTAATGGCTTATTTTCACACACTTTCCTCCTTTGAGGTTTTTTAACTGCTGCAATCTGAAGCCTCTTTTCAATTGTTAACAATATTAAACTTGGTATGAAAAAATCTTTTGGGATTCTCAGTGAGGCTTATCTACTGTCAAGAATATAATAGGTTGAAAAATCAGCAACTATCCATTTTCAAATGATTCTATAAAGCCAACAAGTTAAGTCTACAGCCCCTCTGTATGAAGTATTCATTTTATAAAATCATATTGTCATGTGATTGTCATGAATTTAAAAAATGCTTCTTTACTGGAAAACTCTTCAAAGGTTAGGTTACATTAATAGAAATAACACTTGTTAGTGATCCTTGAGAAACACTGTTTAAAAAAAAAATTCCCGGTGGAAGCAGAATCTGTAGCCCATTCTCATGTCTGCTGTGACTCTCTGACAGTTGCTCTTTGATTTGGGAAGATCTACGTGTGATTTTTTGGGGGTGTTTCAATGGTATGTAACATATGAACAAATTTGGGGGCAAAATAACTACTCACATGTTTGGATCTGTTTCCATGACTTGTACTTATTGTTTATGAGAGATCTCTGTGCTTTTCTGGAAATTCATGGAGGGAGAATTTGTAGTAATAAATGCTACTTTTCTATTCACAGCGTGAGTATCGAAAAGACTATGAAAAGTCAAAAACTGTCTACACGGCACCTCTTGATATGCTCCAAGTCACTCAGGCTAAGAAATCGCAGGCAATTGCCAGCGACGTGGACTACAAGAACATATTGCACAATTACAGCTACCCGCCGGATAGCGTCAACGTGGACCTCGCCAAGAAGGCTTACGCACTGCAGAGTGACGTGAGTAACCAGGTTTTTTCTAGTCCCTCTTTTGAAGGTGGAAACTGAAAAGGATTTCTAAATTGAGTGAGGTTTTGGCACTTCTCAGAGGTGTCTGCATTGTCTTCTGTATGTAAGCAAGTATGTGATGATAAAATGACCCTTGTGGTTCTGTAAGAGCCCACCCTTCAGGGTTGGGGAGACCTGGGTCTGGCATGTGCTCCATCACTATTCCCCTCTGGGAAAGTCACCAACCTTGCTGAGTCTAGAGTTCTCCTCTGTAAAATGGAAATAAAACAAAAACATTGTTTGGAAAATTTAAATGCATGCAAAATACTTAGCGTGGTGCCAGGCCCTGCTAAGTTCTTAATAAACGTTCACTATTATTATCATCACCACCATTATAATCATCACATTCATTGTTATCAATGATTTTTTACTTAGATAACTATTTTGTCTAAAAAGAAAATATATCATTTACAACATCAGTTTTTATAACTGGGTTTTCTTCCCACAGATCCAAACTCCTTTAGGCAAATTAATTTATCTGAGCTACCCAACTCAGTACTTTATCCTAACAACTCTATTTTTCAAAATGTGGTGAAATACACATAAAAAAATTTACCATCTTTGCCATTTTTGAGTGTACAGTTCACACGTGTTAGGTATATTCACATTATTGTGCATCTTTTTCATCTTCCAAAATTGAAACTCTATATTCATTAAACAACAGCTCCCATTTTCCTTCTTCCTCTAGCATGTGTAAACTACCATTCTACTTTTTGTGTCTATGAGTTTGAGTTCTTTATATACTTCATATATGTGAAATCATACAGTATTTGTCTTTTTGTGACTGGCTTATTTCACTTAGCATAATGTCTTCAAGTTTCATCCACGTTGTAGCATGTGTCAGAATTTCTTTTCTTTTTAAAGGCTGAATAATATTCCTTTGTATGTATGCACCATATTTTGTTCATCCATTCACTGTTAGTGGACACTTGAGTTGCTTCCACCGTTTAGCTATTTTGAACAATGGTGCTATGAAATGGGTATAAATGTCTCTTTGAGAACCTGCTTTCAATTCTTTCGGGTGTATACCCAGAAGTTGAATTGTTGGATCATATGGTTGTTCTATTTGTAATTTTTTGAGGGACCAGCACACTGTCTTCCATACTGGCTACACAATTTTACATTCCCACCACTAACAATTTTATTTTATGCATCATTATCCTAGTTGTTATTTGTTTAATTTTGCTGTATTTCTTCATCCCAAATAGATTGTAAGCCTCTCAAGGGCAAGATCCACTTGCTTTCCTGATTTTTCATTCCAGTTAAAAGGCCCACACTAAAGAACAACAATTTGAATTTTGTATCTAGGGTATAAGTTCTAGATATTATCTATCGTTAGATAATAAGAGTAGCTCATAATTTTAATAACATCAAGTAACTGTCCCTCAAATAGGACCAATTCCAAATAGTAACTGTTCCCTTAAGCAAATTAATGAGTGCAATAATTTTAAAGTGTTTTATCAGGAAATGTAGATATGCAATCTAAAGTTGACTAGTACACATGAAGGGCCACATGTGCAAACATTTAGTACAAATAATTACTATCAAATCTTATCTAATAAAAAATGGGCAAAATTATCTACCTTCAATGTAGCCTGCAATTCTAACTTGGCCATAGAAACATAATAGTTAGAGTTCCAGGGAGCAAACATCTCACATTTGATGATCTAAATAGAACAATTTCATTTATTCTTTGAAATGCAGCTTTGAATTGAGCATTTTCCAGATTGGAATTAGAGTTCCACATACTTCCATTAAGTTGGAAATAAGGATGAAATGGAATACATGCCAGCTATAAGAAAAGCAAAAACCTAAGGGCTGTTAAAATCTGTCATCACGGAAATGTATAAAACAACCTTAATGCCTGGAAGCTGCTCAGAAATCTTAAAAACATCATTTTGGGTAAAATGTTAATGATTTTATGTAATAAGGATGACACTGAGCAGAGAAATGTAACCTTCCTCTTGGTGTTTTAGGTCGAATACAAAGCTGACTACAACAGCTGGATGAAAGGCTGTGGCTGGGTGCCTTTCGGGTCCTTGGAAATGGAAAAGGTGAAGCGGGCCTCAGACATCCTTAATGAGGTAAAGCCACAGGGTTGTCCAAGGGAGAGTTGTAAATGTGTTGCCTTAAAACCCCCAAAGCCATGAGAAGTGCCTCCTTTTTTTTGTTGTTTCAAAATTTTATGGCGGTATATAAGTTTAGGTTACATATATTGCCTTTGCACCACCCGAGTCAGAGCTATAAGCGTGTCCATCCCCCAGACGGTGCACACCACACCCGTTAGGTGTGAACATACCCATCCCCACCTCCCCCCTCCCGCCTGCCCAACCCCAGTGCCTCCTTGACTGGTTCATTCTCTAGTCATTGTTGCTGAGGAAAAGAACTTAACCACATGCACGAATTATCCAGGTAGACAAGTACAAACCATTCTATTACCAAAATCATTTATGTTAACCATTGATGATAGAAATATTTTTAACAACTTTATTGAGGTCTGATTTGCATGCCATAAAATTCACCTATGTTACCCTGACAAGTTTTAATAAATTCATATCATTGTGCAGTCATTACTGCAATTGGATTTTAAAAATGCTGCTAGCACCCCAAAAAGTTTCCTCAAAAAAATCCCTGCTCTCACCTTCAGGCCCAGCAACCACTGATCTGCATTCTGTAGCTAAAGTTTTACCTTTTCTAGAAATTTCTTTTGTATCTGGCTTCTTTCACTTTGCATAGTGTTTCAGAGGCTCATCCACATTTCTGTATGTGCTTGTATAATTCATTCCTTTTTATTACTGAGTAGTAATTCTTTGTATGGATATATGTACCACATTTTTATTATCTCTTTGCCAGTTGGTAGACATGTGGATTGTTTCCAATTTTGGGTGATTATGAATAATTCAGCTGTTATAGAAATCTTCTTTGAAGAATTATACCCTATGTCGTCTTCTGGATGACTTTGAAGTGGTACATAAATTATTATGCAGTCTAAGAAAAAGCAGTGATGATCTTGAGGTTCGTAAAGCAGCAAGGTTATCTGTCCCTCCTCTGTCAGCAGCTGAAAATTCTCACTGTTGTCAGGCGAATACATCAAGGAGGACAGACTATAGTAAGGACAGAGGAGCAGAATGAAGGGTGTCTTCCACATTCAAGATTTTGTTGTTCTTGTTTGCTGCTTTTGTTTGTTTTTGGTGAAAAACCATTTTGTCTGCTGAGAGATCTTTCCAGAAACGTTCTTCTGGGTTGGTGGTTTTCAGAAGTCTGAAGTTGAAAGAACGATGTTACTATATATGCAGAAGTGGGATGTATAATATGCACAAAGGAAGACGACTGGAAAAGTAAACAGAGGAGAATACAGGGACAAGGGCAGCTAGCAGTTGACAGCTCCCAGTTGGCACACCTCCCCGAGGTCCACTCTGTGCCTCTTCAGCACGTTCATGATAACTATGCAATAACCACGTTAAGGCTCAAAAAGCCAAAGTCCTGCCTATCTTATTAATAATCCCTGGCTGTTGCCCTACTTGCTCGATTCCTCTTCTCTCAACGGGAGAGCTTCTTTTTGCCAGTTGTCGGTGGTGTAACAGGAAAAATGACATTCCTGAGAACCTGTTAGTGTCATGCAAGGACACTCCAAATCTCCTTACTTGCCTTTCTGTTAAGCCTTTGGAAAAGTCTGTGATGTTTCTGGATTCTGCTTAGCTGAGAGTACATTCTTTGATGTCATAGGCAAGAAACTGAGAGGAGTGTGTCTGGTTCCTGGGAATTGCATGTGTCTGTACTGTCCCAACCCATCCAAAATTAAATCGATTTTTAAAACACTCTTCTTTGTATTGTATTAATCAAACCAATCAAGAATCTAGTACTTTCACATTTTAAAATCAGGAAAAATCCTCCTTGCCCCTCTAAAATAAATTTCAAGGATTTTGAGATGTTAGCCTTTGGTGAAAAAAATAATCTGTTTTTCTATTTTTGATTTGCCAAACAGAAAAAATACCGCCAACATCCAGACACACTCAAGTTTACCCCAATTGAAGATGCTCCAATTATAGTGCAGTCTAAAATTAACCAGGCCCAGAGGAGCGATGTAAGTGTTAATCCTATCTATATTTTAACAAATGTTAACTAATATTAATACAAATAAATTTGTATCTCAAATGTACTGATCACCTGAAGTTATTATGTAATCCGAAGACCCTCAATTATATGAGCAACTGTATAACCCCCCAAGCTGTTCATTAATAAAGCACACTTAATGCATGTCTTTAGAGCAATGTATATTGTGCTAACTGTTCTTTTAGCCATTTGACATTGCTTTCTAAGGAAAAGGCAAAAGGTATTTCTTTTACTGACAAGAAAAACTACAAGCCTATTTCTAGGAAATGCCAGAAAGAATGTATGTTGGCACTATATCAAATGGAGGAGTTATATTTTAAGTCAGAGCTAAACCAAGAATCATATATAATCAAAACCACCCCCAAGTCCCTTTAACCGCCCACAAGGTATAATGTAGGTGTTTGGCGTATTCCACCTTATTAGCCTTTCCTGTGCTCAGGAAAGTGTCTGCAGGTTAACATTTTCACTGGGTCAGCTCCCTGGGCTGATTTCCACCAGGGGCCCCTGCCTAGACCCAGAGGTTCCCAGTGCGTACCAAGGGATCGTTGCAAGACTGAACCAGCACTAAGGCAGGACCCTATGCAACTGCATGCTTCAGCTTGAATGCCTACAGACACTTGCACAGAGTGCAAGTAATATGAGGACATGCACAGAATCCCTTAAAACCACCTCTGTTCAATATGATCAACTATGAAATTATCTTCCGGTGTCATTAAACGTTTCTCTCTATTTATTTGTTTATTTATGCATGTTTTTTCTCTCCCAGATTGCTTACAAAGCCAAAGGAGAGGAAATTATTCACAAATACAACATGCCAGCAGACCTGCCCCAGTTCATGCAGGCTAAAGTGAATGCCTACAACATCAGTCAGGTGCGTGTGTGGACTCTTGGGGCGGATGTGCACGTGCAGCCTTTATTATGCTAACGTGGTCTCTGAGTTATATTCAAATGACATTTTTCTTTCAGAATATGTACAAAGCAGACTTGAAAGACTTGAGCAAGAAGGGATATGACCTGAGAACTGATGCGATTCCCATCAGAGCTGCCAAAGCTGCCAGGCAGGCAGCAAGCGATGTAAGTCCCGTCACGGTCACATGTGAGCAACTAGAGAATGTGGGCAGGTGGACTTGGGGTTTGCCTGTTACCCAAAAGTTGTCATGTGTGCGTCCCCAGCTGGAAGCAAGTCTGGTTGAAAACTATTCAGGACAGACAGTTCCCTAAATAGACCTGAATATTCTTGGGGGAAAGGATTTGTGTAACTTTCTACTGATCAGCTCTAACAAGCCCCCCTAATTTAAAATTCTCCTCTATAAAATGACTGACCATTTAAGTCATAATAGCCTCCTGATGGTAAAATTTTATTTCAAAACGTTCTTAATTTATATGATTTCCCTATTTCCCTTGCCTCTCTTTTTTCCTTCATTACTTCTATAGACTGGTGAATTGGCTCCAAGTTTCACAGCTGCTAATAGTCATTAGGTTCCATCAAAGTTAAAAATTTTATTTTTAATCTTTAAAAATTGACACATAATAATGGTACATATTTAAGGGGCACATAGTGATGTGATACGTGTAATGTACAGTGATCAGATCAGTAATTAGCGTATCTATCGTTGCAAACATTTATCATTTCTTTGTGTTGGGAACATTCAATGTCCTTTCTAGCTATTTGAAACTGTATAATATTTTATTGTTACCTATAGTCATCCCACAGTGGTATAGAACGCTAGAACTCATCCCCCCTATCTAGCTGTAATTTTGTACCCTTTTACAAATCTCTCCCTATCTCCCTTTTCCCCTCCCCTTCCCAGCCTCTAGTATCCTCTGTTCTACTTCTTAGTGCCATGAGATCAACATTTTTTAAGCTAAGAATTTTATTCCTTATCCTGTTTTACTTTAACCCAGATGTGAACTGAAGTCCCTTTGCTCTTTGAGATGTAAATAAGATCGGCTCAGGTCCCCTGCTTGTTATCCTATAGGAAGTAGAATTCCTCCCCTCCCTGCTGGGTTTCCGCAAATGCTCTGAGATTTGCGATTCCCTCCAGCAATCAGTCCGTGATGGTTTTTGTTGCGCTCACCAGGCTCCTCCTGCGCATCTACTTCCCTTTCTACTCTGCCTGCCACAAAGAGGAAACACAGCCCCTTCCTTTTG
Organism: Lemur catta; assembly: GCF_020740605.2. Taxonomy (NCBI): domain Eukaryota; kingdom Metazoa; phylum Chordata; class Mammalia; order Primates; family Lemuridae; genus Lemur; species Lemur catta. The sequence continues at coordinate 70,730,006 of NC_059135.1, forward strand.
ATTTCCCCAATCCCAAGCACAGCTTGACTGATGGTTTGAAATGAGGTCTACATTGCATCAATGTAAAGAAGTTATAGTTGAATAACAAGTGTCCTTGTCCTGAAAAGCCTCCCACCCAGAATTTCTCACTGACCCCTTTTCTCTGTGGGTGGTCTTCCCTGCCACCCCCACCTGACTTACCACAAAGACTGACCACAAACGTTTCCTCACATCCCAGTGTCCTGGGGTCCTCTTCCAGCCTCCCCAAGGAAGCTCAGTCCCCCTCACTTTGTTATTCAGAGCCAATTAATGTTTACCCACTCCTGGCTCTCGGTGTCCCTTCGAATATCCAAGGATTCATTAAAATCCTACTACTATTACTAAAATTCTACCACTACTGTTATACTAAAATTCCATCACTAATCAAATAGCCAGCTACTTGGGGCTCAAGGCACATAATATAATTGGTAGAGACTGTGAAATATTTATCTTTTCATTCTCTACCGGTGTCTAAGTGAAAAGGAACACTATGGAGATTTATTTTGTCACTGATATGAATTATGGTAACACTCCCATCTCAGCCTATCTTGGGTGGGCGGAAGTAGCTACAGACAATCAAATGGGTTCTAAGCAACATTTTTATTTTAATAGGCTACACTTCAAAGTATATACAATTGAATAGCTAATGGTTTGGTTATTGATATACAGTAATTTGTGGGAAGTTCAATGACTTTAAATTATGGCCTCATTGTTCTGTAAAACCTTCAAAATGACATTTTAAATTATGCCCACCTTTGTTTCCAATAGGTTCACTACAAAAAAGATTATGAAAAAGCTAAAGGGAAAATGGTTGGTTTCCAAAGTCTCCAAGATGATCCTAAACTGGTTCATTACATGAATGTGGCCAAGACACAATCGGACCGGGAGTATAAAAAAGACTATGAGAAGACCAAGACCAAATACAATACGCCCCATGATATGGTCAACATCGTGGCAGCTAAGAAAGCTCAGGATGTTGCCAGCAATGTCAACTATAAGCATTCTCTCCATCATTACACCTACCTCCCTGATGCCATGGACCTGGAGTTGTCTAAAAACATGATGCACATACAGAGTGATGTAAGTGACATTTCACTCCACAAGAAAATCCCCCTGTAAGTTCAGAGCCTGCCATGAAAGGAACCACTCCCTGGCCCTCACCTCTCTTTTCCCCCACGTGCAGAACGCCTACAAGGAAGACTACAACACCTGGATGAAAGGCATCGGCTGGATTCCCATTGGCAGTCTCGACGTAGAGAAAGTGAGGAAGGCAGGTGATGCCCTGAATGAAAAGAAGTACAGACAACATCCAGACACCCTCAAATTCACCAGCATCGTGGACTCCCCGGTTATGGTCCAGGCAAAACAGAACACCCAGCAAGTCAGTGATGTGAGTACAGCAAAAGAGAGAGGGCAGAGGAGACGGAGGGTAGCTTTTCAGAAAAGCACATATTGGTTTGACATTTTTACTCTTTGGGGCCAATATCTTTGCATTTTAAATTTATTGTTTTGTTTTTTTAATTTAAAAATAAAATTAGAATTATTTTTAGTTTGGGCACTAACATTTTCTTTTTCTTCTATCTGGCTTTTTACCTTCCTTTTAAAGTCTTTTTCCTTTTTGACTGCCATTGAAATACTGTGTTATTGGATAAATTTGACATGATGAGGAAAGTTCTATTCTAGGACTACACACACACACACACACACACACACACACATACACACACGCGCACACACACACAGAATTTAAGCTTCAGTCCCAGACACTTTACTGTGGCACATTCATTGTATTCAATTCTATATTAAGTTGCTCATATTTGCTTTTCATATATAAAAAATTAGTACAGAGAAGTAATACACATGAAAGTATGTTTTTGCTCCTAAGAATTCAGCATACACAATCATTCTAGAGACTTTTAACTTATGTCTTGGTGGAGATTAGCATTGCTGGCCGGTCTGTCCATGAACAGTGTCTACACTCTGGCTAAAGTCAAAGTTTCTAAAGGAAAGTTTGGTGTATAGAAAAGTTAAAGAGACATCCAAATCACTCACTTGTTAATTCATTTAATGAATGCTCTTTGAACACCTACCATGTACCAGGTACTGTATTATATGCTGACGGTGTAAAGATGAGCTAGATGATGATTGGTGGGATATAGGAATTCACAAGAATATAGGACAAGCGCATAAGACAAAGACATGGATACAAAGAGAGCACTGCCATACAGAGAGATGAATGCTGCAGGAGAGGGATGTGTTAAGTAAATACAAGGGAAGTGCTTTGTACAAGGGTAACTGTCTACGGAGTTTCCCTGACAAATAAGGGAAGGGCGCATGACAGAACAGTCAAGAAAGAATGAATGGAAGGACAGTGAAGGCTGCAGGACTGTAACCTGATCAATGAGGGTCTTGTATGCTATTTTTTTAGAGGCTGGATATTATGGGGTAGGAAACAGGAGATATTGAAGATTTTAATCCATGCAGTTGCATTGTCAGGCCTGTGTTTTAAAAGATAACTCTGGCAAAAAGTGCGGAGACTTTGCAGAGGGGAGAGACTGGAGGCAGGAAGATAAATTATCATGGAAGGCTGCTACAGAAATCCCAGGAAAGACTTAGCTGGACTTAAACTAAGGCAGGAACAGTGGGAAAGAAGGAGATGTTTAAAAGGTAGAATTCATGAGATTCTGTGAATGCTTAGATATTGTTAATAAAGGCAGTGAGGAATTAAAGCTAACTCTTAGGTTCCTAGAAGAAATAATTTAGTATTTGGGGATTAATTTACCTATCAGCCACTTCCTATTTTACTTTTGGTACATATATACCAGTTTACATATGATATTCCACACAGACATGCCTGAGAAATGGGGGTATATATGATAAATGGCAATTAAGAGATTGAAAATCTACTTGTGATTCTGGTTCCAGTTTTAGGAATTAAGCAATTTATTTCTAAGAGGAGGATATAGTAAGATTCCTACATTATATACTTTGATGTCTTTCAGTGAAAAGTGTATATAATTCTTTAAAATAACAATACAGGGTAAATATGAAGTGGTAAACCTTTTAAGTATACTGGATTTGTGTATAAGAACCCACATATTATGAGGAAATTATTATACACTTTTACTGATACAATTATGATTGGAAAGTTTTTAGCAGAAGTGAAAGATCCACTCTAATGACTATTTTCTCTCTAGGGATGAAAAACAAATGTGAAAAACAAAAACAAAAAACTAACAAAACTTTAAGAGTTATTAACTTCACTGGCAAAGAATAAATTTGCCTGGCTTTAGTGAATTCTGTCATCCATGTTAGTGTTTTGTAGTTGAATTCACTTTCCATTGATGTCTGACAGTCAAAGATTTTCATCTTCTTAAGGATTTTTTTTTCTCTCTATTTTAATACACAGAGTTTTTGGGTCTTCTTAAAGATAAGAAGATGCTTGGGTTTTTTTTGTTTGTTTGTTTGGTTGGTTGGTTGGTTGTTTTTTAAGAGGAAAACACCTAGGATGATTTTTAACAATAGAAAAAAGTGGGGAATTTTGATAGGAATAGCTCTTTAAAGCATGCATTGAATAGAGTTTCCTTTTTGCATTATGTGTAATGCATTTTATTACAGATCTTATACAAAGCTAAAGGAGAAGATGTGAAACACAAATATACTATGAGTCCTGACCTTCCTCAGTTCCTCCAGGCCAAGTGCAATGCTTACAATATAAGTGATGTAAGTAGAATCTTTGGTGGGGTATGAAATCCAGATCTGACAGTAAAATAACAGATAGAGTAGGATGGTGCCTTGACAATTATTTCGGTCACTTTCCCACATAGCCCCAACCGGAGTGTATCCCATGATGATGGTTCTTCCTCTCTTGGCCCTTTCAAATGCAGGACAACTCTAAAGGCTGTAACATTCTTCTTTACATAAAGCCCACCATCTATCTAGTCCTCCAAAACTACTGCTTAGTTTTCCCAGTTTTGCACATAGGGAGGATTATTATCCTTCAGAAAAATAAGAATAAATGAAATATTTTTTTTTCTTTTACAACAACCCTAACATTTCTAAAGCTGACCACCAGATCTTCTCTTGACATTTCTTTTATAAGACTGAGTAATTTTATTTTCTCTAGTTGGTCCTTGCTTAGCATGGGTTCCAGAACTTTTATTACTTCTCTCTGGGTCCACTCCAGTTTTTCAATATCCTGCTTCAATATGTGCCAAAACCAATTTGGATGTAGCACGAGTGCAGAGTCCAATAATTTCATGCTACACACAAAGTGTGACACTTTGCTAATGTGACTTCCTCAACCAGTACGTGCCAGAGGGGATTCCTTTAACATATTATCTGGAAAAGAGCAAAACAAGCCCAGCAGTTGAGGAATCACTTGAGCTGATTAATGTGCAGACGCTGACATCCTTTTTTGCGTTTCCATCCAGGTCTGTTATAAACGCGACTGGCACGACTTGATAGCCAAGGGCAACAATGTGCTGGGTGACGCTATTCCCATCGCCGCCGCCAAGGCATCGAGAAACATTGCCAGTGACGTGAGTAAAAATCTTAGGTGACATTTAGGTGATTGCCTTTTTAAAAAGTAATCAAATGTGTTCTTTAGATTGATACCTTATTGAAGGTAATATGTTGAATTGATGGCATTAAAATGCTCCATAAAATATTGTTTTGAAAACCTGTAACTTTTTAAACATTTTTTGTGATTCTATTCAATGGACCCCACTCAGTGACGCTGTCATAAATCTGACCGTGGCTTTTTCCTCTGATTCATAGCCAAAATTACCTTCGCTGAGACATTTCCCTGACAGCCCACATTTATTTTCAGCGGGAGCACCCTGACTGACACTAACACATTAAATCCAAATGACTGCCTGCGCTATGATTGTATTCAGAAGATTGAAAGATGTTATATAAAATGTGCAATTTTTATAAACCACATAGGGAAAAGCCCACTTTTTTAGGGTATAATTTTGGTTTATGTAAATCGATGCCCATTTCATCTATAACAGAAAAATATGCACTTCTACTTCTTCCCATCTTTGAAAAACAAAATTTTTTAAAAAGCACACATGCCCTGCAGAGTTCACTGTCACATAATGTCCCAGGGGCTACCATCTTGGTTTGAGAAAAGAGAAGAAAGAAACCAACCAGATGTACAGACCCCATAGGAGACGGAAAACTCCACAACTTTCCTTGTAGGGATGGTCCCAAAAATGTCTTCCTCAAAGGTCTGCACACAATGCACATTATGCATATTACTACGAAACACATTTTTAGTAATATGTACACAATGCATATGACTATGAAGCACACTTTCAGTTTAAGTAGAGAGTGAAGGTCTAAAGTATAAATTTATCCTTTATCCTTTTTTTTTTTTTTGGCACTTGCACAGTGCTTTTTCTAACATACTATTAGAAATTACTTGATAATCATTTTTCCTGCTAAGCCCTTGTTTATGAATTGATGCTTAGACTGCAAGAGCTGAGTCTATAGTGTTTAGGTGGATTTGAATTCTCTTGCATAAAAATTGAGGTTTTGACCTATTATGGGATAGCTGAATATTTATCCTATCGATGATCCCATCTGTGAGAGATCTTGGACAGCAGAACTTTTGCGGTTAGGTTTTTATTAATGGGAAAACCCCATGGCCATTCCTGCCCTTACTGTAGCTCCTCAATTCATTTGCAGCTGCTTCAGCAGTGAGCTTGGGGAGGGGGTGCTGATAAACGGGGGAGGTGAAGGCCCACCTACCTGCATGGCTCGTACTCACATCCATGATGTAAAAATAATGTGTTAGATTAGGAAAATTCACATCCTTGTGAAACCAAGAGATATTGATCTTATATTTGGAATGTGTCAAGCTCATATTAGGTACAAAAATTCAGCTGGTTTTAGATAAAGTTCTATGTGCAAATGATCTGTAGGAGTCATAGCAAGAAACAAGAAACTGGTCTTGAATTTATCATGACACTCCCTTGAAACCCCAACAGCATTTGAAATAAATGTTTTGCACTCTGAACTTCCTGGAGGTGGGCATGGTTTGCATTTTTTTGCACACTCTTCAGAAAGTCATGATGTTCTGAGCGCATCTGTGCGTGAATATAATTGCTGGACTAATGTTATCAATGCCTAGGACTTTGCTAACCAAATTCTGTCTCCACAGTATAAATACAAGGAAGCTTATGAGAAATCAAAGGGAAAGCATGTGGGTTTTAGAAGCCTCCAGGATGATCCCAAGCTGGTCCACTATATGAATGTGGCGAAGTTGCAGTCCGATCGTGAATACAAGAAGAACTACGAGAACACCAAAACCAGTTACCATACCCCTGGGGACATGGTTAGCATCACAGCTGCCAAGATGGCTCAGGATGTTGCCACCAATGTCAATTACAAACAGCCGTTACATCATTACACGTACCTACCTGACGCCCTGAGTCTCGAGCATACCAGGAACGTGAATCAAATTCAGAGTGATGTAAGTATGTGTACTGTAACAGACCCACATATGTTTGTGCTTAAAGAATGATCATTTCTCTCTATTTTATTAGACTTTATAATACAGTAAGATATTTGAAAAATACACTTTAGAATAACCAACCATTATTGAAAGACTACCAAAGGCACATAGATAAGCTATATTATTGCTGGCTCTCTGTGCTTGTAGCATAATTATCAACATTGTCCCTATTAACATATGGATGAAAGATAAAACCATATTCCACTAACTGTGTAAGCCACCTTGATTCTCAGCAAGAGGAAATAGGTACTTCTGGTGGGCCTGCCTCAATGGTGACAGAGGTATAATGCAAAATAGGAGAATTCTTTCTTCTTTCTGAATTCAGGAAAGGCTTTTTTTTTTCTTTTTTAACTCAAGGTCACGCTGTCATCCATGTAAATCTATGTAATGAGTCATCTAAAATGAACTGGAAGGCTTTGTGCTTGCAGCATGATTCATGGCGGGCTGCACAGGGAGGTGTTTAACATTCAGGGCATTTCCTTCTGCAGGAGCCAGATTTCTGGAAGAATTGTCCTCTGTAAAGGGAAGAAGTGGTATTCATTTCTTGGTGCTCAGTGAAAATACCTTTCCCCAGCTGAGATCAGCAATAGCCTAGGTGGACAGTGTGGGTGAAATTCAGTTTTGGAGTCTTCAGTGAAATCAAAAGGAGAGCCCAATTTGTTGTCAAAAGTGACAAAATATTTTTTTAGCAGTACCCATGGAAATATGTGACCTAGATTCTCTTCTGTGTTGTATAATGCACTCTAAAGGATGATCATTTCTCTCTATTTTATTAGGCTTTATAATACAATAAGGTATTTGAAAAATGCACCTTAGAATAAATAACCGTTATTGAAAGACTATTACTGTCAAAAGTAACAAAGTTTTTTTTTTAGCAGTACCCATGGAAATATGTGACCTAGATTCCCTTCCGTGTTGTACAATAAGCCCTAACAACAGAACTGCTTTTTCTTATTACTGAGTTTCAGGTAATAAGCTCTGAGACAGACATAGTTAGACACGAGCGTGCTGAAGAGTGATTTTCATTTCCCTTGGATAGCATTGCAGATCCCAGAAACATCTTTGAATATTCGCCAGGGTATCTCCTCATATGAACTGACTCTTTTACAGAATGTATACAAGGACGAGTATAACAACTTCTTCAAGGGCATTGGATGGATCCCTATTGGTTCTCTGGATGTTGAGAAGGTCAAGAAAGCAGGTGACGCGTTAAACGAGAGGAAGTATCGACAGCACCCCGATACCATCAAGTTCACAAGTGTGCCTGATTCCATGGGCATGGTTTTGGCTCAGCAGAACACAAAGCAGCTAAGCGATGTAAGTGGTTTCCCTTCAAAAATTCATCCTAAAATAACCCCCGCCCCTGTGTCTGAGCCAATCCACCATCCTTTTTAATTCAGTGCGTGAGGATGCATCTGTGTTAGTAAATAAACTCCTTTCAGAGGCATAAGAGAAAGGTTTTACTTTGGGAACAACTGAGAACTTGCACACAGGGGAAAAGGGGAGGGAGAAAAAAGGGGTGTTTCAAATTTGCTTTATTTTACAAATGTAGAGAGTCTGTGCTATTCATGAGCAGACTCCCCATTATACATATGAAATGACATTATTACTGTTATCATCTGCAACTCTGTCTGAATTGCAAAATAAGCTGTCTATTGCTGAGTTGCAGGAGGTCTACCTAGCTGTGCAGTGAGAGGCACAATGTCCCAATTCCCTTGCATAATGGCCCCATGTTCTGAGAGGCAAACTTAGAATGAGGCCTCTGGGGTCTCATTCTGAGACCACATCCATCTGAATTCTTATCCTTTCAGCCAGAGGCTAATTGCAATGCTCAGTACCTCACATGATTTGGTAATTTCAGAGTTCTCTTAAAATGCCTCCTAGAGAGGTAAGTAAAAAGCAAAGACAGGAAGACTTTTTGTGTTTTTAGCCCCAGATTTTGGAATGCTTTGCTTGCCTCGGATTGAGGGTTATCTGTGGATTTTGTTTCTCAGGGTAGTCCCTGTCCCCACTTTACCGTGGATGTTTAACAATTCTATTTTAGGAGTAATGAGTGGTACAGATTCTTTTGATTTCTTTTGCACTGAGCGAGGCATCACTTCTCCTTGTGTTTTTGCAGTTAGCTAAAAAAATTGTACAATCACTATGTTAAGTCTTCCCTATCCCAGTAAATGCCATCAACATCTACCTGGTTACTCAAGCCACAAACTTGGCAGTTACCAAGTCACCGTTAGCACCTCCTTGTGTGAACTCCTTCATCTAGTACATGTGCCAGGTCAGCTTCCCACGTATCTCTCAGCCAACTTGCTGGAGTGTTTCTGTCTTTTAACCACCACCAGCCCTAGTTCCAGCTTCCGTGTCTCTCACCCGGGCAGCTGCAATGACCTGTTATCTGAGCTCCCTGCCTGGGGTCTCAAACAATAAAAGAGACTGTCCTCAATCATGTCCCTCTTACATGTAAAACCTCTTAGGAATTTTTCCTTGAATGTAAAGTCATTAACTTGGTTGAAAAGGCCCTCCTCTCTGTGGCCCTGCTATTCCCTCTGTCTAATTCTCCTGGCCCCTCTGGGCACATTCCAGCCCTGTGACTTGGGCTGTTTTCAGTTCCTCAAGGTGGCCAAGCCATTTTCAGCCTCAGGGCCCGGAGTGCTCTTCTTCAGCCCAGACCCTTCCCCTTTCTCCAAGTTTGACCATAAATGCTACCTTCATAGAGAGCCTTTACTGGCCATCCTTGTTTCTTTGCTACAGTTATCTATTGACAACAAATCATAAATTCTAGCGATAGTTTGCTCTACTGGACTATATGCTCCAAGAGCACAGCTCTGCCTCACCACTTTTAACACAGAACCTCCCACCCTACCTGGCCCACGATGCTGTTCCATGAATACTGGTGGAATGAGGACATGAATATGTCTGCCAGAGCCCCCTCCCTGTGATGGTGTAGGGCAGGCACTGGCCTTGTATATGGAAGACACAAATGCTAGCTTTCCTTTTGAAAGGAGTGTGTGCTCGATGAAACTCACATTACATCAGCTAATGGCATTTGCACACTGCCTCCTTTGTTTCAGTTGAACTACAAGGTGGAGGGGGAAAAACTGAAGCACAAGTACACTATAGACCCTGAATTGCCTCAGTTTATTCAAGCCAAAGTCAACGCCCTCAACATGAGCGATGTGAGTATTCGGCCTGCAGCCAGTCTGATATTGCTTACATGGGCCTCTGCCTTCCAGTTCTGTGTAACTCCTGCATTGAGAATTTTAAGAGGAGAAAACTGAGTGCATACTCTTTGGATCTCCAGTTGGACACTCATCATACAACATGAGACTAGAGGCCACCATAGAATTTTGGTTAATGAAGCCTTTTCCAGTCTATGGGCTGTGACTCATTAGTGGGTTGGAAAGTCAGTCGAGTAAGTTGTGCTCCATTAAAAAAAAAAAAAGAACAAAATGAGATAGACAATATTGGAAAATATAGGATTGCATAGTTTATAGTAAGGATAAGTATTGCTTTGTATGATTTTTATTTCAGTTATTTATTTAAAATTTCCAAAAATGTTTAATTTTCTTTAGAAACTCTCTTTTTATATGTAACTAGCCTCTCAGGTAGTCTGGACACATAATTGGTGGTGATGTTTAAATCCACTATTATGAATTGTTTCCTTTTTTTAACAAAGTGGGTAAACTCTAATTTAAAAACATAATCAAGGTCAGACACGGTGGCTCATGCCTGTAATCCCAGCACTTTGGGAGGGTGAGGTAAGAGGATTACTTGAGGCCAGGAGTTCAAGACCAGACTGGGCAGCATAGCAAGACCCTATATCTACAAAAAATGGGAAATTTAGCTGGGCATGGTGGCATGCACCTGTGGTCCCAGCTACCCATGAGGCTGAGGCAGGAGGACTGCTTGAGCTCAGGAGTTTGAGACTGCAGTGAGCTATGAGTGGGCCATTGTACTCCAGCAGGGGCAATAGAGCGAGACCCTGTTTCCCCCTCCCCCAAAGAAAACCAAAACAAAACAAAACAAAATAAATAAAAATATAATCAGGGAGTGAGGGATGAGAAATTACCTCTGTGGTACAATGTACACTACTCAGGTGATTAATACACTACAAGCTCAGACTCTACCACTATACAATATATACATGTAACAGAGTTCAACTTGTAACCCTTAAATCTATTGACAGAAAAAAACCCTAAGAAACAGAATAAAACAAAATATAATCAAACTTGGATAAAATTAATTTCTTAAAAGATGCCTTACCAGCCTGAGCAAGAGTGAGACCCTGTCTCTACAAAAAACAGAAAAATTAGCTAAGTGTGGTGGCCCACACCTGTAGTCACAGCTACTTGGGAGGCTGACGCAGGAAGATTGCTTGAGCCTAGGAGTTTGAGGTTGCAGTGAGCTGTGATCACACCACTGCACTCTACCCAGGGCAACAGAGTGAGACCCTGGATTTAAAAAAAAGGGATGCCTTAGTCATTCTCCCCAATGATTTTAGGCTCTGTTTTGTCTCTAAATATACATTTTTATACTTTTGGTTGATTTTAAAATTTTTTTTCCTAATTCTATGAGTAATGTGTAAGCATTAAGATCAATTAAAGCTGGGTAGTACTACAGCTGAATTTTTAAAATTTTGTATCCATACCTTTCTATAAGTTTGAAATACTTCATTACAAAACAACTTTTTTCAAAAGTATTATGTGCTTATCATAGGAAAGTTGGAAAGTACAGAAAATTATGAAAAAATAAATGAAAAAACTTGCATTGTCCCACATTCAAAGCATTACCTTTCCTTGCTTTGGTATGCAAACATATACTTTTTTTGATCAGTTGAGCTTATATTGTATATATAGTTTACTGATGCTTTTTAATAAAATCTGATAGATACATGAAAGATGAACTAATAATCCTAACTTTGTAGATTCTCTAAATAGAAAGGGATATATTATAACATGTTTTATAGGAAACATTTTTGGCATCCTATTTTATTTCTCTTTTAATGATATCAAGTAATAAAATAATCTTTTTTTTTTCTGAAGGCTCATTATAAAGCAGACTGGAAGAAAACCATTGCTAAGGGCTACGATTTGAGACCAGATGCCATTCCAATTGTTGCTGCAAAAAGTTCAAGGAACATTGCTAGCGATGTAAGTCTAATTTGAAAGTAGTAAACACTGTCTCTGTATATTTTTAAAGTCTGTACATGATATATGAGACTAATGAACTATATAAAAAAGCAAGTAAAGAAATTGTAATATAAAAATATTTCTTAAAATCGTAAGTGCCAATGATTTTTTATATCGCTTCACGTAAAATATCTTTAAAAACTTAATACAGTTGTTACAAAGAAAAAAATTCTCTGTTTTTAAACAATGAAGTATTTAGAATTCTCTTTAGTATTATTGTCATGAACTTAAAACCCCCTTTTTATTTGGATTTCATCAAGAAAAAAAGTCTTGGTATACTAAAATATCACTAAATCAAAAAATGTTTCCAAGTATTTTAAAAGAATACAATGTTTTAATTTGATAATTTCCACAAAGAAAGAATTTAGTAAAATATGGAAAACCAGGAAGAATTATAGATTAAATAACATCATTTCAGTTAATTAATTAATTAATTACTTTTTTCCAATTTAAGTTATATTTTCTATATGGGTTGATATAATAAATACCTTGACAGAGTAAAAACTCATTCAAGTACAGTACACTAATTTGTATTGGAGCTTTGTGGAAATTTACTCATGATTATGCAAATATGCTATAAGGTAATGCAAATTAATAATGAAAAGTTGATAAAAAATACATTAAATGCTTACTAAACAAAACTTTTCAGGAAACTTAGCATGTTCAGAGAACCTACTTATGGACAAAATAGACATAAACTACAAATTATTCCATTCTTCATTATCCCCAGAGCAGATCTCAAGACCATCCATTAAAAATATCTAGCTAGTTGTTTATTTAAAAGTACTAAAAAAAAGTTAGATGTTACCTAGATTAAGCCTGAATTTGGCTTTTGCTTAATTTTTACATAAATTCAGTTTATATCAAATTTCTACCCTATCAAACTTCTGTCTTCCATTTGTTTCCAAATAGTACAAATATAAGGAGGCCCACGAGAAAGCCAAAGGCAAGCATATTGGATTTCTCAGTCTTCAGGATGACCCTAAACTGGTTCACTACACGAATGTGGCCAAAATGCAATCGGATCGTGAGTACAAAAAGGGCTACGAAGCCAGCAAGACCAGGTACCACACACCTTTGGATATGGTCAGTGTGACGACCGCAAAGAAATCTCAGGAGGTTGTTACCAACACCAACTACAGACAACCGTACCACCACTACACTCTCCTTCCCGACGCCTTGAACGTGGAACACTCGAGGAATGCCATGCAGATTCAGAGCGATGTATGTACCTACCGGCCACCGGGCTGTCTGTGTGGAGTTAGTTGTCCATTTCTAGCGGGTGGGAAGGAAAAACAAGAACCACTTAACCACTTACACCATCCTCAACCTGGCTGCACTCACTGTAATTAAGGATCCTCTTCAAAACTTGGAGTTTTAGGATTATACTCATTTGAATTATATGTAGCTTTGTTATTATTATACATATATTTGAAACTCTGGATGTTAGCCCCAACATATGATTTATTCTCCAAAAAATTCAGAGGCTCAAATAGGTGATATCTATATCTATATCTATATCTATATCTATATCTATATCTATAATATAGTAACCCTTTCAGTGGGAAATTCTGTTAATTTTTCATTTCTTTTTCTCAAAAAAGTTAATTTTCAAAAGGAATTGTTGGGTCAGGATTTCCTTTTCAAAACCACTGGGAATAAATCAGTTTTATAATTAGTTTTTTCCAAAAAATCCGTAGGGAGTAAAAAATGGGTTATTCTTCCCTCCTCTCTTTTCTTTTTGATAATGAGTAAATCTTGTAGGCAAAGAAATCCAAGCCCTGACTCTTTCTGAAATGAAATTTCTTTTTTGTTGTAAAGAATCTATACAAGTCTGACTTCACCCATTGGATGAAAGGGATTGGCTGGATCCCAATAGAGTCCCTGGAGGTGGAGAAGGCAAAGAAAGCGGGAGACATTCTCAGTGAGAAGAAGTATCGCCAGCACCCTGAGAAGCTGAAGTTCACGTACGCCATGGACACAATGGAACAGGCACTTAACAAAAGTAACAAACTGAATATGGATAAGGTGAGAACTCACTCGATAGCCTCAGCCAGAGAACCCTCAAGGTGCTGATGCTATTGAGCCTGGCAACACCCCCATTATCTTCTGTTTTTTTATCTTTCTGATGGTTGAGCTGGTGGTGAGAGTGGGGGACTCTGTAGCTTTCATGATGTCTAGAGAACATTCTCTAACATTGACCCTCAGGTTGCCTCAACACCGTGGTAAGGACATGCTGGAACCACAGAACTCCACATGGTTGTGTGGTGGGGCAAGATGGCATTTGGTGCTTCAGTGGACGAGGCTTCCTTTATTTGATGATTTTTTTTTTTCTGCTGCATATCCAGTTTCCTCAGCCCATCTTCTTGCTATTTCATACATTTTCCAATATCAGATTTAACCTCTTCTACAAGGGAGATGCAAATCTCTTTCTTTCGCTAGCCCTATGGCAAACGTGTCCTCCTGTGTGATCATGCACCTGACCTTTCTGTTGCAGAGGCGCTACACTGAAAAATGGAACAAAGACAAGACCAGTATTCACGTCATGCCTGACACTCCGGATATTTTACTTTCCAGAATAAACCAAATCACCATGAGTGATGTAAGTAGCTTAACAGCAACAAAAGTGGGGGCAGAGGTTGAAGGGAACTAGCACTTACGGAATGTCTACCTTCTACCTGCCAGCTGCTTTGGAGTCAGGGTCCCCATACTAACCCGAATAACAAGATGCTGTTGTGTTTCTGTTTTATTGTTTAGAAATTGTACAAATCTGGCTGGGAAGAAGAAAAGAAGAAAGGATATGACCTGAGGCCTGATGCCATCTCAATAAAGGCTGCAAAATCCTCTAGAGACATTGCCAGTGACGTAAGTGCTTCCACGGGGCCTTCTTGAGGCTGAGCGAATACAGCAAGTGCACCCAGCTTGGGTATATTCAGGAGCCACGGTCAGCACCATTCGGGGTTGGTGGGAACATCATCTCGTGTAACACACAAGACACCTCTCTTCCCTCAATCCAAGTACCCTCTCATTTGCTCATTATTTAATATAAAAAGTGACTGAGTCTTATTAAAATAAGTTGCTTTTAGAGTGTTCACATCATTTATAGACAATTCTAAGCAAATGTTAGGATGCAATCTACATGTTTTTTTACCCAAGAGACCCATGACCAAGCTTTATCCTGAATTTAAAGATGCGCCATGAGAAATCATGCCTGCAGCCTTTTGTGTTGCTTAGACTGCTGAGTGGGGAAATCTGCTTTCTAAATCCCCCTAAATCAACTTATTTACACACATTTTTGGTTAACTCTGAGCTTGTCTTCTTTCCATGGACTCATGTCTGGAAGGACATTTGAAGTAAAAAGACTTTGCTCCCTGACCCTCGCCAGCTCCTCCGTGTCTAATTTTAGAGCAGCTCTAACACCTTTCACCTGTGATAAAGCTACTGCCACCTAATGAATGATCTTTTGTTCTCCTTTCACTATATTCATCACCATGATTTCTTCTCTGTCCACAGTACAAATATAAGCAAGCCTACGAACAAGCCAAAGGGAAACATATTGGCTTCCGGAGCCTGGAAGACGACCCCAAGCTGGTGCACTTCATGCAGGTGGCCAAGATGCAGTCAGACCGGGAATACAAGAAGGCATATGAGAAATCCAAGACGTCCTTCCACACCCCGGTAGACATGTTCAGTGTGGTGGCAGCCAAGAAGTCTCAGGAAGTGGCTACCAACGCCAACTACAGGAATGTGATCCATACCTACAACATGCTTCCTGATGCCATGAGCTTTGAACTGGCCAAAAATATGATGCAGATTCAAAGTGATGTACGTGAAAGCCACGACATTTGCAGAGTGTTTACTCTGGATAAGCAAATCATGGTTGACCATAAGTAAAGACATTTTGAAAATCCTGAAAGAAATTCATGTGCAATTTTCCAATGAGGAGTTTCACTTGTTACCCTCAATGGAATTTATTTCTTTTAACAAAAGGAGATCAATTCTAGAAACTAAAGTTTTATTTTCTGCTGTTGTTGTTGGAGCATTGTTGGATTCTGAATTCAGCAATAGTGAAGGAAATTTGGTTTCGGAAAGAATATATTAAAGGAAATATGTCTAACAAAAGGAGTCAAAAGCATAATAGGCTCTTGATCGAGGAATAAATGGAAAAATAAGAAATCAGAGAACTTGATAGCGTCAGTCCTTCTCTCCCAGCCAGCTTTCCTGCTACTACTTCTAATCTTGTAATTGCCTGTCTTCCTGATGAAACGTTGAGGAAGGGATGACTGCAGTAGGGAATGACTATAGGGAAGGTAGAGAGCGTATAGAGCCAAGAATTCAGCCACTTGGTGGCTGGGGGTAGTGAATTTAAATTACAAACCCAAAGCAGAACACACCAAGCCTGCATTTCTTTTTGGGAAAGCAAACGGTGAGCTATTCATCACCAAGGAGGTACCTAAGGGCCCGAATGAAAGCAACCGTGGTACAGTTTTGATCTCTCCTCCTCCTCATTTTTCCCTTTTGCAGAATCAGTACAAAGCTGACTATGCTGACTTCATGAAGGGCATCGGATGGCTCCCTCTGGGCTCCCTGGAAGCTGAGAAAAACAAGAAAGCCATGGAGATTATCAGTGAAAAGAAGTACCGCCAGCACCCAGACACTTTGAAGTATTCCACGTTGATGGACTCGATGAACATGGTTTTGGCCCAGAATAATAAGAAAATTATGGATGATGTAAGTCCTTCAGTAACGTAGTGTTTTGTGTGCATCAGAGAGAATCTAGGTATATCTGACCTAATCTTCAGGTTTTGCTAACACAGTTTCAGGGCTATAGAAAAGGTTTATTGCGATGCAGCCACAGCTATTCATTTGCACATTGTCCTTCACAGCTTTTGCACTACAACAGCGGAGTTGGGTAGTTAATGACAGCGATTTTATGGCCCCCAAAGCCTAAAATGTTTACCATCTGGCCCTTTACAGAAAACATTTACCAACTCCTAATGTAGAAGAAGGATATTCTTGTTTTAAATAGAGCATTTTACACCTATCAGATTTGCAAAGAGTAAAAAGTTATGTTATACACGGTATCAATAAGGGAGTTTATGTTAATGCAAACTTTTAATTTGTTGATATTTGTTAAAATTAAAAATTCAGGTGTTCATTACCCTACAGAAATCCTTATAAATGTGTGCAAAGATATACATACAGACACACACAAAATAATATTTTTTGAAGTTCGGAGTTTCTGAAAGGAGATGCTGGGATAAAATTGAGGTACAGGGTATTTTTCAGGGATCACTACCCTGGGAGGAAGGGCTGGGCAGGGGGAGAAGTTGAACTGTGATGCAGGCACCACAAAGCCTTGGCCAATCCCACAGAGGGCTCTCAAGTGTGGCCTGTTAGAGGTGTCCTGCATTGAGCCAAAATGGCCAGACCTTTGTACCCCCATTTTGATAAGTCACTGGATGTGGCCATCTAAGAGGGGCATGCTCTTGAGCAAGGCATCTGACAACTAGAGGCTACCTGCTGGAAGCTGAGGCATCAAGTCCTTCTTTGAATGAGTGCCTGGGTGGTGCATCTCCACGTCCCCACAAAGATCATGACAGTATTTCTTGCATTAATAATAGAAAAAGACTAGATACTACAAATTAAATATCCATCAACAGAGAAGTGGTTAAATCAATTGTATTATACCTCCTAAGGGAATACTATGCAGCTCTTTAAGTGAATGAAGTAAATTATTATAAGAAGGTTTAAAGATGTCTAATCTATATCATTAAGTAATAAAGCAAGATGTAGAGCATTATGTATTACATGACCTCATTTACATAAAAAAGGACTATATGTGTATTCTAATATGGATAAAAAAATTTTAGGAGGGAGCTGCTGTCTCTAGGCTGTAAGATAAGGGAAAGGGCACTTTTACCTTCCATCGTACATCCTCTCCACTATAGTTTGAATGAACAACTTTTACATCAAAAAATTTTTGCAAAAACCTAGCTAATAAAAATACATAAAACATTGATATAAACGTACAATGATGTATATGGACTAAGTGAGCTCCTTTTAAGATTTTGCACACTAACTTGCACTTTTTTCTTCTAGCACCTCTATAAACAAGCATGGGAGGCTGATAAGACCAAAGTCCACATCATGCCTGATATCCCACAGATTATTCTGGCAAAGGCAAATGCAATTAATATGAGTGATGTAAGTATAATTCCCCCTTTGTCATCTTTCTTTCCAGCTGATTTGAACCAGTAAAAACAAATTCATTAATTAACATCTCTCAATTATGAGAGTGAATATTTTAAAAACAATAGTGGAAATCCACAAATGAGACTCTTTCTCTTTCTAATCTTGCTTTACCAAGAATTGAAGTGGGCCTGTTGATAAGGTTGGGCCAAGCAGTTAGGAATTTGAAGGGGGATTGAATTTGGTTCTAGGTGCAGGCACTCCTTGTCAAACTGAGAGAGTTGGCAGGATGAGAAGGGCTTGGGGACCACGAAGAGAAAAAGGAAGCTAGAGTCTCCAGACCCCATTTTTAGAGAGCACCCCCACCAAGCTTTTGAGATGGTTCCAAAGAAGGGGTTAAATGGAATAGGAAGATAAACATTTTGAAGAATTTGGGGCAAGCCCCATAATAAGGAATGTGCAACACTGATTAGAAAATAAATACATTGATGTTTTATTTCATTTCCTTTCTTATCCTAACCATAGTTGCTAGGAAATCCTCTAATCCTACCTGTTTTTTCTTTTCTTCATTTGAATTCCACAGGCATTTGGAATAGCCAACCCTTCTTTTTTCTTTGATTATGAAATCCACATAACTATATACATAAAAGTGTTGATTGTAAAACAGTGGAGTTTTCTTTTGATATAAGAATATCAAAGTAATTTTTACTTTTTTGCTATTAATAGTTTAATGAAAATGTTTGATTTTGCAAAAGATTTTCTTTCAAACACAGTCTTGTTACTTGTGAGAACATTCAGGCACTGAACCACCCATGAAGCATTCTGCTCAAAAATGCAAAAGATGCCACAGCGCTAGTTTATTCTTCTAAAATATACCCAGGCTTTCCTATTTGGAAAAAAAAAACTATTTCTTTCCCTTGCCTCCCTTTACAGAAACTCTACAAACTTTCTTTGGAAGAGTCTAGAAAGAAAGGCTACGATCTCACAAGTGACGCAATTCCCATCAAAGCTGCCAAGGCTTCGAGGGATATTGCAAGTGACGTAAGTCCACAGGAAAGTGGTCACCCGGCTGGGGGTTTCTAATTGACTGAAATAATAAAGGCTGAGTTCTAGAAACACTGAGTGGGTAAAATAGGGAAAAAAAAAAAAAGGCATGTCTCACTCTGCTCTGTGAATACTTATGAGCCTTGCTTTTGTTTTTTCTCTGGTATTTCGGAAAAAACAGATTGCTAACCACATTATAATCCTCATGGATCTCAGCTCCTTGACTCATGAGAGCTAGATACATTTTCCTTGAACTCTGTCACCAAGGCTATAGCTTAGAGAAATCCAAAACCCCACAAAGCCTTGGCCAGTCCCACGGAGGGCTCTCAAGTGTTGCCTGTTAGAAGTGTCCTGTGTTGAGCTGAAATGGCCAGACCTTTGTACCCCAACTTTGATGAGTCCTTGGGTGTGGCCATCTGGAAAGGGCATGCTCTTGAGCAAGGCATCTGACAACCAGAGGCGCTCTGCCAAAAGTGGAGGCACTCAGTTTTCTTGGTGAAAGGCTTATGTTATTCCTGCCTGCTACTTCTTCAGATCTGACTTCCTAACCGGATGTCTCATGCAATGGTGTGCTGGGGTGCTGGTCGTTGGGGCTCATGACAGCTGATAGTTAAATAATTAGGAATTTTGCAAAGCAGTTGTTAAACCACTGGTAGCCTGACATCAGCTATGGCGGGAGTCTTTATACCACAGAAATTGGCAAATGCTACTAATCAGGGTTTACCCTCACCCCCAGAAAGCTAGTGTACCAGCACATCAGTGTTGGAACACGTCACCTAGTGAAACTCAATTCTTTCATTTGCTTGTTTTCACAACAAATCCACTCACAGGAAGCATTTAATGACTCGGGGGTCCTTGGGTGGAAAGTACATTTCAGAGCACTGTTTCATTGACCACTCCTTCCTTCCCCAACTTTACTTTACTTTCTCTCTCCTCTTCCGTCTCTGCTCTTCATCTTCTCCACCTATCCAGCCCATCCCGTGTCCTCTCATTATCCTGAGAACTCCAGATTCTTCTCCCTCTATTCCACCACAGTAACTTGGCTCTCCCAGCTCCTGGGCCCTGACGTGCACACTCAACCCCACAAGGGGACAGGCAGAGTAGAAAGCTTCCCACACACCAAGATCTCCCCTCTAGAGAAGAAAGTTGGGATCATAAATAGTAAAATTTCTTCCCCATTCTAACAGTTTTGAGAGACTTAAAAGAAAAGGAGCTCCACAAATACATAGCTACTCTAAAATCATACCGTGTACCTCATAACTGAACCTGTTCTCATCAGTAAATGACTGGCTGGATGCTTTCTCAGGGCAGCATTAAAATGCTTAGAACATTCTGCCTTTTTCTCTCATTTTTGTGTGTTCTGATTATCTACTAAAGGATCTTTAGCACTAACAGTAGAGTATGTGCATGACTCAGTGTGGTGCGTCATTACAAGATCTGGGTTCTAATCCTTAGTGACCTCAGCAAGTCACTCACCTCTCTGGGTCTCAGCTTACTCATCTGTCAAATGGGGGCAGTAATAAGAACTTTGCTATCCACCTAACAAGGTATAGTTGTGAGTATCACATTACATAGGTGAATGTGGAAAACATGTTTTGTGAACTGTAGAGCTCTATACAGATATTACTTTTTATGGAGTACAGAATATTAACACTAAAATGATTTTCAGTTAAGGGAATTGCTCTGTATACATTTTCATATTTTCTTCACAGTATAAATACAAGTACAATTATGAAAAGGAGAGAGGGAAAATGGTTGGTTTCCGCAGCCTTAAGGATGATCCCAAATTAGTCCATTCCATGGAAGTGGCTAAAATGCAATCTGATCGGGAGTACAAGAAAAACTACGAGAAGACGAAGACCAGCTACCATACCCCTGCCGACATGCTCAGCGTCACGGCCGCCAAGGATGCCCAAGCCAACATCACCAACACTAACTACAAGCACCTGATCCACAAATACATCCTCCTCCCGGATGCAATGAGCATCGAGCTGAGCAGGAATATGAATCACATACAGAGCGATGTAAGGCTCTCTTCTATTTGCATGGTGGCTGGAATCCCAGCGTGGAAAGAGAGAATATAGTCTTACATGCCATACTTTTGCATCTAAATTAAAAAAATAAAGTAGAATTTGCTTCTTCTCTTTATAGAATGAGTATAAGCAAGACTACAATGAATGGTACAAGGGTCTTGGCTGGAGTCCAGCCGGCTCTCTAGAAGTGGAGAAGGCCAGGAAAGCAACTGAGTACGCCAGTGATCAGAAATACCGCCAGCACCCTAGCAACTTCGAGTTTAAGAAGCTGTCTGATTCCATGGACATGGTGCTTGCCAAGCAGAATGCACATACTATGAACAAGGTAGAGAGAACAGTTGCCCTTCTACACAGCTCCCAAGTGACAAAAGGCTAGCAGGCTCTGCTTCTTGTTTGGGACATTGAATTCAGGTCCACCACTCCTAGGCAGTGGCAAACAGTTCTAGATCATCCCCCTACGCCATTTTCTTCTCCTGCCCACCTCTAACTTTGTCTTCTCTTGCCCTTCTAATTGGGTTAGAAATTATTTATATTTTTAATTATTATACCTTAAGTACTTTTAATCCATTCTAGAAGATAGAAAATACTGAAAAGATTATTTTTAAAAATCTGAGTTTGCTTTTAGTGTCTTTTTGGAATTATATGCTAATTTAGTTACTATTTACTACTTAAAATTGAGTGTATTCAAGTATTTATATATATATATATGTGTATATATATATATTCCTTCCTGTTTGTTCTAAATAGTTATTCAAGTTTTGTATGTCTTTTTTTTTTCACTTCCTAGCATTTATACACTATTGATTGGAATAAAGATAAGACCAAGATTCATGTGATGCCTGATACACCAGATATTTTACAAGCCAAGCAGAATCAAACAATGTATAGTCAGGTAAGGCTACATAAAAATTGCTTTTAAGTTTTGCCTTGAAACTTATTAAACTTACAGAAAGATGTAAGAGTGAATAACTGATAGAATGCTGAAGCGGTGAACATGATTGACGCACTGGTCAGCCCAGGGATGTTGCAAAACACAGTGGTTAAGAGCAAGGGCTTCAGCTACAGCTGTGCGCTCCATGGAGGCTGGTACTTTGTCTGTTTTGTTTCTCTCTGTGCTCATTGTGCTTGGTACAAAGTAGGAAATCCTTAAATAATTGTTGAAAAAAGTGACATCAAACAGCTGGGTGCAGTGGCACGTACCTGGAGTCCCAGCTACTCAGGAGGCTGAGGCAAGAGGATCCCTTGAGCCCAGGAGTGCGAGTCCAGCTTGGGCAACATAGGGAGACTCCATCTCTAATAAATTAAATAAATAAATAAATAAATATTGCATCAAACAAACCTGGGATGAGTTTTAGCTTTGCCATTAATGAGTTGTATGATATTGGGCAAATCACTTTCCTATCTAAATCTCAGTTTCCTCATCCCTAAAATTGGGACCATAAAAGTGCCTATGACATTGGAGTGCCATGAGGACAAAATGAGAAATTCCATGTAAGGTTCTCAGCACAGTGCCTGGCACATAGAAAGGATGACTATTAACTATTTTATTTTAATGGTTTTAACATTCATACATCCATTCAATGGATTTGACTCAGGAAGATTTAACTCATTAATTACAACTTATAAAAGGCATTTTATCATCTATTACTTTTACCTTTTAGATAATTAAAATTTGTGACCTGATTTTATTTTTGTTATCAATTATCTTAATATCTGTGTTCAAAATAGTGAGCCCAGACTATACTTAACAGCAGGGAAAAGGGTACCTGATATACCTGATGTGACCATATTGTTTCTGAACAGTAGAGGCCGTGCTCAAATATACCCCCAAGGAGTCTTAGAGCCAAAAAAATTAAAGCCAGGTCATATGATGCTGAGTTAGTGCTTTTTCTACTCTTAAACATCCCATTTCGTTTTTATCACTATCTTTTTAAAGATAAGGTAGATGACCTTAGAATCTGATACCCACTCTCTGGGTAAACTTTTGCTAAGTAATCTATTGCGATTTTTTATATAGACAGAATAATGCTAAAGAATTTTTTTAAATTTCAGAAACTCTATAAACTTGGATGGGAAGAAGCTTTGAAGAAAGGCTACGATCTGCCAGTCGATGCAATTTCTGTACAGCAGGCCAAAGCCTCGAGAGACATAGCTAGCGATGTAAGTACTAGTTTGACATCTAAAAGGATATATTTTTATCTGAATCAGGTAACTTAATGTTGGTAACTATTTTTATAGATAGGCTTTAGCTTTCAAAATGTAATGTTCCCTTCATTTTCTCTTACCCTCTTGGTGTACCCAGAATTCACTCTTCTTTCTCACCCTTCGAATATCAAAGGGAGCTTCATGAGTAGAGGTTGGGCCAGCGGACCTCTAAGATGATCCATTATACTAAGATGTTATATTTTGGGATATTACAGAGGAACCAGAGATTTCAGTTTTTTCCCACTTTGCCTGAAAATAATTTTCCTGTTTTCTACTTGTCTATTTTAGAACAAAATCAAATAGCCAGATAATAAATCAAGTACAGAGTGGAGAGAAAGAGTGCCTAAAGACAGAATCTGACAATAAATTCTAAGAATATAAGGGAAGATTCTGTCTAACTCAATTAATTTGTGGCATTCCAGAAATGTTGGAAAGTTAATTTGATGATATATTAGTACTCTCTGGCTTATAGGTCAATCCCTCATTAAAATGAGTTAATGAGGTGATGCACCTAAGGCAATAATGATGCTTGAATGTTCCCTAGAAAATAAACTCATTTTCATTTAGTGTTGTATGCTAAAGATAGTTTAGAAATTGAAGAAAAAGCATCAGTAATTTTCTAACACCCCAGCATTTGATAGTACCTGATTTCTTTTCATGTGGACCCACTAGTTAGAACATTTTGAAATCTTACTCTAAAATTAAATTAACCATACGTGAACTTCACCACCATTATAAAGATTATATTTCCTCTCAATTTCAAATGTTCTTATATTTATCAAATCCCCCAAAATTAGAACTATTTTTGTAAGTACTTGATTTCATAAATTAGAATCATGGAACTTAGAAGATAACATAAAAGTTATTTAATCTAATCTCCCTCTCAGTGTCCTACCTTCTCTTCATCCAAACGGTCTGTGGATACTTTATCTAAATAAAGTAGATATTTTATTTAAACAAAGGATATTTTACCTAAATATTTTACTGATCGCTGCTCTATGTCTCTGTGCAACTCTATCAAATGGCATATTTCCCCTTCCACTTGACATCTCTTCAAACATTTTAAGTTTTGTTCTCCTTTGGTTTTAGTTTTATACTGATAAGCCTATTTGTGATTCATCCTATTTTTTCAAAACTTTTCTCAAAATAGAATGTCTCAAAATTTAGTGTTGTTTTCTTGACACAGGAGGTCAGGCCAGAGTAAATGAGCTTACTCGTTCCCCATGCAGAATCTATGGCACTACTTTATTATAAGCAATTTTGTCAGATTGCTTATATTGAGGCTATAGTCCACTTAATCCCCTCAATATTTATATATAAATAACCACGAAGCTGGATCTCATGAGAGTGTAGAACCTACCTCTGTGAGGTGTAATATGTGTTCAGCACCTAACATCAAATAAATGCTATTATTACACTCATTACTATCACTGTCATTGTCATCCAGTACTAATGTAATTTTTCTCAATTGCATCTAAATACTGGATTTTATTTTTACTCTCTTAAACTTATGTAGTCATTTCGACCCATCTGGTACTACATGGAGCTCTTGTGGAATTTTCTTTCTGATCTAACATATTTAGTTATTTTGAACTACTGCACATGCAAGATGTAGATCTCAAACAGGACAAGGTTATATGACATAACCATATGGGAAACCTCTAAGAATCCTGCTGTTGAATAAATAATTCTACACTATTAGGTCTGTTCACTGAGTCAGGTATCTTCATAATTTTTCTGTTGTTCAGCCCATATATTTTCCCGTAAGGATATCGTTTGCATAAAACTATCACAAGAATTTTATTAAATGCTACCCTAAAGTCAGCATACATAATGTCCAGCACATCCAAGCATATATTTCTCTTTTTTTAATGTCAGTAGACTTAGGGGGTATAAGCAGTTTTTTGATACATGGATCAATTGTATAGTGGTCTAAGCATATATTTGTGCCTCTAGCTGAAATTGATTTCTTAGTATAAGCTCTCTTGATACTTTACTACATTTAGTTTTTCTTTTTCTTTTTCTTTTTTTTTTTTGGAAGCCTTCACTTTAAGTAAGTAAACATTTCTTACCAAGTTAGCATAGACATACCTTCTCTCATTTCAGTTTTTAAAAATAAATGTGAAAACAAAGCAAATTGAGCTTAACTTAGCCTTTATTTATGTTAATAAAAAACTATGTTTCCTCTGATTTCAGTTTAAATACAAACAAGGCTACCGAAAGCAAGTTGGCCACCATATTGGATTCCGGAGTCTGCAAGATGACCCAAAACTTGTGTTGTCCATGAATGTAGCCAAAATGCAAAGCGAAAGAGAATACAAGAAGGACTTTGAGAAGTGGAAAACCAAGTTCTCCAGCCCCGTGGACATGTTGGGAGTGGTGCTGGCCAAGAAATGTCAGGAGTTGGTTAGTGACGTGGACTACAAGAACTACTTACACCAGTGGACGTGCCTGCCTGATCAGAACGATGTTATTCAAGCTAAAAAAGTTTATGAACTACAAAGTGAGGTCAGTTTCTATTAAATTCAATAGGTTATATATTACATCATATTTCATAGAAGTAGCCATTTAGTCATAGAGATGCAAAAGCTACAAAGAGGAATTATTGTTGAAAATCTAACGTTCATCTGTTTGTAATGCAGCGAATCACTTGAGTCAAGGGCCTAGGGGAGAGGGAATTTTGATGGCTTACTTTGTCTTTTCACAGAATTTGTACAAGTCTGACCTTGAGTGGCTGAGAGGCATAGGATGGAGTCCCCTGGGTTCTTTGGAGGCAGAAAAAAATAAGCGAGCTTCAGAAATCATCAGTGAGAAGAAATATCGTCAGCCTCCAGACAGAAACAAGTTCACCAGCATTCCTGATGCCATGGACATAGTTCTGGCAAAGACCAATGCCAAAAATAGAAGTGATGTGAGTAACTTTTGGAAATGAATAAAATAGATTATAGTGCCTGCTACCTGGTAGTGGCTCAATAACATTTACTGAGTTAGTGAGTAGAATAGCGAAGCATTGCATCACACAGCACAGCATAATGGTTTCTATTGAGTTGCTTTATTTGAATTATCAACTTTCCTATGCTGAGTCATGTAAAAATAGGTTAATGTTGATTGTTGTTACCCAAAGCTTATTTATTTATTATTTTTATTTAACCAGGATGTAATGAGAAAACTATTGAACATTCTTTTTTTGAAACTTGAGGGCATGAAAGACCCAAATTTTTTGGTTAGGGTAGAGTGTATGAGGGGGAAAGATTCTGAGCACCTTACACAGGCACAGTGGGTATGTTATAAAGAGTGTATTTTCTACCAAATGATTATAATGCATTTAGTATAACTGAATCAAAATAACTTGATAATTCTATGTCACAGTAAACAAATATACATTCCATATTCAACTTACTTTCTTCTCTAGCACTGATGCCAGTGTCTGGCACATAATAGGTGCTTAATAAATATTTATTGAATAAAGTAAATGAAAGATAGCAGTGTGGAGTAATTCTATGCAAAGAAGAAAAAGATTTACTTATAACTGCTCAGCTAAAAGTCTAACTCTGAACATTACAGAAAGTTGAATTATGAGCAGTGAGTTTCTGGAGCTGGTAAGAAAGTTTGAATAGATATACAGTAGTCTTATCATCTGGGTCTTAGGAGGATCTAAATATATATACCATATGTAATATATTTTAAATATCATATATAGGGAGTTTTTAAACTAATATATAAGCCCATAATCAGCTTATAGTGATTATCAGTAAATTATAGCTGCTCTCCTCCCAACCAACTCCTCACTTTTGAAGCATTTGAACTTTTGAAAGCATGTACTATACATTTCCAGAGTGTATAGTAAATACTGACATGTCAGCTTCATTATGAATGTTTAAGTATTCGTTTGTTCTTTTATTATTTTTATGATGGCAGTTTGAATCCAACAGACTAAGAAGGCAAGAAATTTGTGCAAAATATTAATATTTCCCCTTTCTTAGAATCCAAGTTTCTTTTCTCAACAAGAAACAGGAGAGAAAAAGCTATGAACTAATAAGGTGACCAAGAGCGAAACCATGGGTCATCAAGTTTATCAACATAAATGCCCTAGGGCAGAATTCCCCAACAGTACTCTAGTTTCAGGAATGCTGAAATATAGATCCACTCGTGGGTCAGGACAGCGAGGCAGAACCTGGGCCACCTGGGGTCCTTGAGCCTGCTGTCTCTCCTTTTGAATAGACCAATACATCTAGCCCAGCGCAAATAATATTACCATTTTCTCTGTGTTCCACAGAGTGAAAGTGGTACATGCCATTGAACAAATGGTCTAGCTTAGTGGTTCTCAACCAGGGACAGTTTTGTCCCACTGGGGACATTTAGCAACATCTAGAAACATTTTTGGTTTTCACAACTTGGAGATGACATGCTACTGGCATCTAGTAGCATGTAGCATCTAGTAGAAGCCAGAGACACTGCCAAATATCTCACAATGCACAGGACAGCCCTCCACGACCAGGAAGCCAGCATACAACATCAATAGTTATAAGGTTGAGAAAATCTGGTGTTACTTAATCAGAAAGGTTAGTGCAGAACTGGGATGAATGTATAAGGAGATTAACCAACCTTGCTTTGTTTTGGTCCTGAAGGTCTTAAATCAGCTTCTCTTAGTTATAGGCACTGTAATAATCATGTTCAGGAAGGAAAAAAAGTGCCAACTCCACACATCTTGCATCGTATGCCGCAAAGAGAAATTGACAAGTCCAAGAAATCAATGAGATTTTTAAAAAATTTATATTGAAATAATTTCAGGTATATAGAAAAGTTGAAAAATATAGTACATATAATTCCTATGTATGTGTATACAGACACACACACACACACACACACACACACACACACACACACACGCGCGCGCGCACGCGCGCACACACATCTCTTCAACCAGATTCCCCAAATGTAAATATGTTACCACATTTGCTTTCTCTATCTTTCCTCTCTTTTTCTTTCTCTCTTTCCTATCTATGTCTACATCTATATATCTCTATGAGAAAGTAAGTTGCTTCATGGTACCCCTCAACCCCTAAATTTTTCAGTTGGCATTTCCTGAAAATAAAAACATTCTCTTACATAATCACAGTGCAATGATCACAATCAGAAATTTAATTTTGACTAGTCCACTAGTCTACAATATTAGTTTACAGAATTTATTCAATTTTATCACTAATTCCCTTTCTAGCAAAAGAAAATAATTTTCTCTGGTCCAGGATTTAATCCAAGACGACACATTGCATTACGTGCCATGTCATTAGTCTCCTTTACTCTGGACTGTTTTCTTATTATTTGTTTGTCTTTCAAGTCCTTGGCATTTGTCAACAGTATAGGCTAGTTATTTTGTAGAATCTCCCTCAGTTTGGGTTTTCTAGTATGTCCTCGTGATTAGATTCAGATTATGTCTTTTCAGCAGGATTTCACTTGTCTTCCTCAGTCGCTCCTATCAAGAGGCACAGGATATCAATTTGTCCCATTATTGATAATTTTTACTTTGATCACTTGGTTAAAATGATATTGTCATGTTCCTTCACTAACAAGTAACCATTTTATCATTTGTCATTGTTAAGTTATCTGCCTATAATATTTTCTGACAGTGTAGAAATATTATGTTGTTCATCAGATTTTCACTTCCTAGTTTTAGTAAATCAATGAGATTTTCGTTTGGGTTCCTTTGTCATGTGTTGAAGACAGACATAAGGATGGCTCTGGGACATCCAAGAGATTTTGATAAATTTTCAAATCCTAATCCTCCAAAATAATCATGAGGTATAACAATAAATAGTGAGCCACATAGGCAATGAGACTCCTTAATTTCTAGGCATACTTTGAATAAGTCATCTTTTGAGAGGTGAGGGCTATCTCCTAGTTAAACACGGAGGGGGATTTTACAACCCACAAGATGGAGAACTCTGTTCCATTGGATGATGTTGGCAAAGGCTCCAATCACCTGGGTTGATTTCTTACAGGCAGGATTATCTTAACTTTGAAAAGATGAGCCCTAATCTGTATTTTGAAAGGCAATTATGTCCCAGATAAGTCAAGAAAGAATGCATCTATTTTCTGCTTATGTTACCAATTCTGTATAATGTTTAATTCAGATGAATTCAGTAACTCTTTTTGAAGTCAACTATGTCATTCACTAACCTAACAACAGCACTGAGAAGTTCTTCTTTCTCATTTTAGAGACTTTATAGAGAAGCTTGGGACAAGGACAAGACTCAGATCCACATCATGCCTGATACACCTGACATTGTTCTGGCTAAAGCAAACTTAATCAACACAAGTGATGTAAGTTTCCGAATTTAGCACGTGTTTTCAGAGCACTCACTTTAATTGCTTCTAAGTCAATGAAGTTGTTTGGAAGTTCTTTTGAATCCCTGAATCATTTTAATGAATAAACTACATGTGACTTAGATTTCTTATTTAGTGGCCTTCAGATTAAACATCACAATGTTGGCACTCCCCATTTCAGGCAGAGTTGGAAGTCACATTCTCTGTTTCTTGCAGTCCATTACTACACATATCACCATGATGTAATGGTTTTCACCACTCTCCCCAGTGTGGACCAGGCACTCCTTTCAGGCAGAGCCAGTTCTGATTGAATCTGCAGTTGCTTACCCAGCACTGTACCTGATGTATAGCAGACACTCAATGAAATTTTGGATGAGTAAGCATACAAAAACCATGCAGGAGAGTTTCACTTTTATTTCTATTGTCATCATAGCATGAACTCCTAACATTTATAGATATAAAAATTAAATGTTTTAAAAACAAATTCTAAACTCTAATAGAATGACTTTAACATTAAAGAACGTATTAATTAAAGTAAAATGCCACAAAGGACTAAATTATAAACACAAGTCCAAGATCAATAGGCTTTTTAAATAATCTGGTTTCTGGGTAAAAGTGAATTTAAATTATATTCTCAATTATTTTATTACATCACAAATCTGAAGAAACATTATTTCAATTAAACCTTTTTATTCGTTATTTAAACTTTCTTCAAAATAACTTGAATTTTAGAAATTATGAAGTACTATATATCTTACCTACAGATATGGATTCTATTTTGGATGGCCCTATATTGTGAGACAGACACTATTTCACAATGCATTAACTACACGGAAGAGATAGCCCGTTAGGTGTGATTTTTCCCCACTAGAGGAGTTAGATGGAAAGGCATTGCTCTTTTCTAATAAAAACTAACAAAATCTTCAATGGTAGTTGGAAAACTGCACCTAAATAATATTTCATTTCATTTCTCTATCAATTTAATCCTGCCTGATTCTCAAAAGAACAGTCACGTGCCACATGACAACATTTCGGTCAACGACTGTGCATGTATACAACAGCGGTCTCATAAGATTATAATACTGTATTTTTACTGTACCTTTTCTATGTTTAGATACACAAATACTTACCACTGTGTTACAGTTGCCTGCAGTATTCAGTACAGTAACATGCTGTAGAGGTTTGTAGCCTAGGAGCAATACGCTATAGCACATAGCCTAGGTGTGTGGTAGACGATACCATCTAGGTTTGTGTAAGTACATTCTATTATGTTCACACAATGATGAAATCATCTAAGGATGCATTTCTCAGAACACATTGCAGTCCTTAAGCAATGTATGACTGTATTTGGGAAGAGCTGACATTTAATTTTGATCTGGGTAATTGAAGAGCTTTAAGGTTTAAAACAGGATCATTAGCAATCAATGGGCATAATTTCCAATTACATTTGAGTATTCTAGAGCACAGATACTATTCTCATGGACTCTTAAAATATTTAGCACATTGCTGCATTTGTCTATGGAGAACAGTTTTTCCCTAAGTGATTTCTTCATTTCTTAACAGAAAATCTACCGAATGGGTTATGAGGAGCTGAGGAAAAAAGGTTATGATCTTCCTGTCGATGCCATACCAATCAAAGCAGCGAAAGCCTCCCGGGAAATTGCCAGTGAAGTAAGACTTTATCCCTTGTTGATATTGATTTGATTGCAATTTATCTCTTCAAAGCAGTCTCAATTTAATTTTAAATTGAACAGAATCTAAGGGGTAGCATTAAAACAGAGCAAAATGATGCTAGACATGCAGTGTAGAATGGGGATAAGATCAAGGATGCATTTACTATGTATGGAATTTGTAGCCGAATTTAGCCTTTTATCTTTCTTATTGAAAAACTCTCTAGGCTTAGTAGAATATTTAGGGTTAATGTGCTTTGTAACTTGCTGTAAAGATGGCAACACAGGTTAATCTTGAAAGGAATAAGAGGCATTTTTTTTTTTCTTTAGTACAAGTACAAAGAAGGCTTTCGAAAGCAGCTTGGCCATCACATTGGAGCCAGGGACATTAAAGACGATCCCAAGATGATGTGGTCCATGCACGTGGCCAAGATCCAGAGTGACAGGGAGTACAAGAAGGACTTTGAGAAGTGGAAGACCAAGTTCAGCAGCCCAGTGGACATGCTGGGGGTGGTGCTGGCCAAGAAGTGCCAGACATTAGTCAGTGACGTGGACTACAAGAACTACCTGCACCAGTGGACGTGCCTGCCCGACCAGAGTGACGTCATCCACGCCCGGCAGGCCTATGACCTCCAGAGCGATGTGAGTCTGAGGTTTACCTTTGGCCAACAAAACATTATGTCAGCTTTCTTCAGTAGGAAATTCCTCCTATAGGGAGGGAGTTGAGTTTACACAACTGAGCCCTGCTTCCCTGGACAAATGCCCAAGCTCTAGCTAGTCACCCTAACATCTGGAGGCACCATAATTCTACAAAGAGCAAGCCAGCAAAGCCCCCATTGCTTTGGTGGAGGTGTCTAGATTGTTGCTCTAGGCAATTGAGGAATTGAGTTGTTCTCTATGTGCATCTGTTTAAAATGTTTTTCAAAATTTACTTCTGAGCTGCATATTTTGTTGATTTATAATTCATACCAAAATTTTAAAAATTTCCCAGTAAGTCAAATATTAAAATATATAATATATATAATATAAACCTTTATTTCATTAAGGCCATATGCTTACATTTAGTGTTTTATCACTTGCAATTGCAGAATTTGTACAAGTCTGACCTTCAGTGGCTAAGAGGCATTGGCTGGTTGCCCAGTGGTTCTCTAGAGGATGAGAAAAACAAAAGAGCCTCCCAGATCTTGAGTGACCACGTTTATCGTCAGCACCCAGATAAGTTCAAGTTTTCCAGCCTTATGGACTCCATACCGATGGTTTTGGCAAAAAACAATGCTATTACCATGAATCATGTAAGTCCTTTCTTTGAGGAGGGTGTTAATCTTTTTTTGAAAACACTAAAATCTGTTTCTATAAAAAAACTATGTTCCATTCTGTTGCTTGATATGAATGTGGTTTTAAGTAAGTGTTGTGCTTCTTACTGACAGCAGACATCTAGACCTGAAAGTGTCACAAATACCAACTCCCAGAGCAGAATTTCTTTATTCTCAATAAGAATCAGACAACTTTCATGTGTCTATTCATTACCCGCCTGTACTAGTCATATCTTTTTATTTCTCTTAGCGACTTTATACAGAAGCTTGGGATAAAGATAAAACCACAGTTCACATTATGCCAGACACCCCTGAAGTTGTACTAGCTAAACAAAACCAAATAAATTACAGTGAGGTAAGCAATATTCATGAATATTCATGGTGCATGATATATTTTCGTTACAATGCAGTTTATAAATCCAATTTATGATTATTTATGTCTATTTTAGAAACTGTATAAACTTGGCCTAGAAGAAGCCCGGAAGAAAGGCTATGATATGCGGCTAGATGCCATTCCTATCAAGGCAGCCAAGGCCTCCAGAGACATTGCCAGTGAAGTAAGTACACCCAGAAAGTTCTTCGCCTTAGCGCTAGCCCGAAGATTTTTTTCTCTCTGCTTGATTTACAGTGCAGCAAGTAAGCTATGAGGGTAAAGCTGTTGCTAACAGTTTATGTTTTCAGTAAATGGTTTAAAATAGTGGTTATGAAATTCTCAACACAAGGGCCAAATTCTAGCTATGATTGAGTCCACAGCGACATGCATTTCAAAACGTCCCTTTGCTGCTGAACAGAGCATCGGATGCTTGGGTATAGTTCAGATAATTGTTTTGGCTTTTCCAATGATATATTTCTTTTTTTATATTTTGGTAGATTTAGTGGTACAAGTGATGTTTAGTTCCATAGATTAATTGTGTAGTGATAATGTTTGGGTTTCAGTACACCTGTCACCTGAATAGTGTTTATTATGCCTGATATGTAGTAATAGTTTTTCTTCCCTCACTCCACACCCTCTGGTATATTTCTTATATACAGTCAGACTCATTGTAGGGTTCCTTCAAGACCCAACTTATGCTCTATAAACCAAGGAATCTACAAAGTCTGCGTGAATAGGAACATTATTCAAAGTTCAGCCATCTATGTGGATCATGTTTATCTCTGTATCCAGTGACTGGCTGTGGATATTTGCTTTCTTTAAAAGATGAATTTGCTCATGTTTCTAAAAATTTTTATTCTTCCATTTCTTTTGTGCATGAAGTCAAAAATATTTTTTTCCTTTATTTGCCAAATATGTAAATTAATCATTATAATTTAAAAATAAATATTCGATAATCAGAAAAGGATGAAATACATTAATGGACACCCATAGAATGAAATACCTGCTGCCATTATAAATCACATTTATGAAGAATATTTGACACAGAGAAATGCTCATATGTAACTGAAAAGAACAGGCACAAACCCATATGCAGTAATTTTATTGTCCCCCCACACATGTACCACAAAAAATTAACTCCGAGTGGCAGAATCATGTCTTAATTTTTATTTTCTGTTTTTGGGCATATATTGTATATTTCATTTATTTTCCAAGTGGTTTACAAGATGCATATATTGTATATAATTTATATATTTGGGGAAAATCATTATTTTTTTATGAATAGGAAAATTTAGACCTAGTAATTGCTTTTTACTAAAAGTTCAAACAGGTGACTATCAATCTTTTCCTTCTTCTAGTTCAAGTATAAAGAAGGTTATCGTAAGCAGCTTGGCCACCACATTGGGGCCCGAGCCATCCATGATGATCCCAAGATGATGTGGTCCATGCACGTGGCCAAGATCCAGAGTGACAGGGAGTACAAGAAGGACTTTGAGAAATGGAAGACCAAGTTCAGCAGCCCAGTGGACATGCTGGGGGTGGTGCTGGCCAAGAAGTGCCAGACATTAGTCAGTGACGTGGACTACAAGAACTACCTGCACCAGTGGACGTGCCTGCCCGACCAGAGTGACGTCATCCACGCCCGGCAGGCCTATGACCTCCAGAGCGATGTGAGTACTGAGGATCATAAAGACAAGCGAAGCTGGGAAAGCAGTGAATTAACACCCTTTGGAGGAGATTGCAATAGGTAGCATTAAGCCCACCAACACCTGCAAGGGGAGAACAGCAAGCATGCCTTCCTTTTTTAGGAGAGTTATCCTTTAACCCTCCAGATCAAAATGGAACCACCAGACTATATTTTAGAGAATGCTTTTACTTGATTTCATACCCTTCAGATGAAAATGCATTTCTAATGCAGGAATAAATATTTATTGACTATTTGTGTCAACAGAATATATACAAGTCCGATCTCCAATGGCTGAGAGGCATCGGCTGGGTGCCCATTGGCTCTTTGGATGTGGAAAAATGCAAAAGGGCAACTGAAATTTTGAGTGATAAAATCTATCGCCAGCCTCCAGACCAATTCAAATTTACCAGCGTGACTGATTCTCTGGAACAAGTGTTGGCCAAGAATAATGCCATCACTATGAACAAGGTGAGGCTTCAAAATTCAGAGTATCAAGATGGGGCATCTGAACTAAATCAATGAAAAAGACATTATTGAGAAAAGAGAGCACTGAGCAACAAAAGACATCTATCATCTGTCTATCTATCTATCCTCCACTTGATATATGTCATTTATATTCTGATATTTACTACAGTTATTTTTTCATGGTTTTGATATAATGGCATATTTTTATAGGAAAATAGTATTTGCATAAAACATGCTTATTCTCACTTTCCTTTTCATTAACATACATTTCAGATTATCAAAAGGCACTTATAAATATCTGTTCCACTGTGAACTAATTACTTAAAGACGTGTATAAAATACATAATGTGTATAAAATCATCATTTGTGGCTGGGTACAGTGGCTCACGCCTGTAATCCTAGCACTCTGGGATCTGAGTGCTAGGACCTCAGCGGGGAGGGTCATTTGAGTTCAGGAGTTTGGGACCAGCCTGAGTAGGAGTGAGACCCCATCTCTACTAAAAACAGAAAAAATTAGCTGGGCATGGTGGCACGGCGTGTTGGCACGTGCCTGTTGTCCCAGTTACTCAGGAGGCTAAGGTGGGAGGATTGCTTGAGCCCAGGAGTTTGCGGTTGCTGTGAGCTAGGCTGATGCCATGGCATGCTAGCCTGGGCAACAGAGGGAGACTCTGTTTCAACGAAAAATATATCACCATTTGTTTTTTTGATTATAAAGTTTTTACGACTCTGGAATTCCTATTAATTACACATGGAATTTTTTTTCTGATGACTGTATGTATTTTCTTTGATAGCGTTTATACACAGAAGCCTGGGACAAAGACAAAACTCAGGTCCACATAATGCCAGACACACCAGAAATTATGCTGGCAAGAATGAACAAAATCAACTACAGTGAGGTGAGAGCAGATGCTAATTCTTTGACATTTGCATGCTATTTCTTATTTCAATGACTCTAAGTGATATAATACCAAATGACAGCTTTATAAAGAATCTTTTTGTCTAGCTTCATGTGAATAACAACTCTTGCTTTTTTCATAAATGTTAAACTTTAAGTAATATGAATAATCGCTTAGGAAGTACAAATTATAAGAACTAACGATTTAAGCAGTAACCATAAAATTATATAGACCAATTTATTTTATTAATTTTTGAAGTTAGGAAATTTGGAATAGACCAAATAGACATGTATCTTCCCCCTATGCTAAAGCATAGCTGTGGTAAACATATTTTCTGTATATGATATATTGTTCCTAAATTATAGTTTAGGGACAAAATTTAAGATTTTTAGTGTATAAGATTAAAGTCAAGGTCTAAAATTACAGTACCACCAAGTAACACTGAGAGAGAGAGAGAGAGAGAGACACTCCTATTCAGTGCATATGTTAGCAAGCCCATTTCCTTTTCACTTTCAGTGAGCGTAGGGCCACGTGCCCTCATCCCAGAATCACAGATGCTTAGGCAGAGAGGTCAGCCTTGCTCCAGTACAGAAATTCGCCT
This sequence comes from Lemur catta, assembly GCF_020740605.2. Lineage (NCBI taxonomy): Eukaryota > Metazoa > Chordata > Mammalia > Primates > Lemuridae > Lemur > Lemur catta. Next base: position 70,766,536 of record NC_059135.1, read on the forward strand.
CCCCCACGCAATGGGTTGCTGAACTGCCTTTGCTTAAGAAGTCTCAGTGACAGGGACTTTATCTCATAGATCAGTCCATTTGTTCTGGAAAACTTATTAGAAAGGGCTTCCAATGTATTGAGTCACAACACTTCTCTCTGCAAATCCACGTAGTCCTCTGAAGCTGTGCAGAACAAATCTGTGCCCACCCCAGGGAAGGAGCCTTCTCTACCACCTGCACCCCAGTTCTCTTTCTAATCCACGTTCCTGGGCATTCCTCACGTGACATCCCTGGTAAAATGTGACTCTCAGAACTGAACAAAATATTGTGAGTGAGGACTGACTGGTATAGAATATAGTCGATTATCATATTTTCTCTTCTGGACATTTGGCCTCCATTTCTGCACCCTGTGCTCCCCGGGTACTTTGGCAGCTGTCACTGCTGGTGCACACAGAACTTGGGATCAACTGAAACTCTAAGACATTTTATGTAGGCTAAAGCTACGTTTCCTCTATCCTGTGTTTATGCATTTGGTCATTTATCTCAGTTCAAAGATTGACGTTTATCTCTACGCAATTTCTTCTTCTTAGACTGAGCCTATGTGTTTAAGCCTGCGGAGATTTTTGTGAATCTAAGATTCTGTCTGCAGATGTATTAGTTATTTCACCCAGCTTTCTGCCACCAGCAAGGAAAATATTGTTTCTTTGGCAGCAGAGATCAACAGAATATTGCTCTTCTCCAGAATATCATTTAGAGAATTCAGAGAAGATTGCCACCACCTTAAGTAATTTCATTTTTGGAGCAATACTGTAATTTGAGTGCTTGTATAAATAGCTCTCAATTGTCACCAAAAAACTGAAAACATCAAGTTCTACTGTCAAATCAGAAAGGATTGAATTTTTAGCTAAACCTGTAGTATAGGTCCTATATTGTTACAAGAAAGCATGCATTGTATGTGCAGATATTTCAGGAAACAAAGAGGCCCTGTATCTAGCCACTCGGCATTTCTGGAATTCTCAAGTCTGTCTCTGTGGGAAAGCTCAGAGACACGATAGTGCGGCTGCTGGTTCGAGGAGGCCCCGGTACCCTCCCTCCTTTCCCCTGCAGACCCCACTCCTCCCACCTTGACCAGGACATGCCCAACGGCACTCCCCTCTGATGTGGAAAAGAAGAGAACTTTTGTGTTGGTTTCCTATCTTCTGTAGAATTAAGCACCAACTTCTTATCTTAGAATCAGGTGTTCAAGGTCCAACTCCAGACTCTCCTCAGTCCTCTCCTGCCATGTGTCCCCGGGGCCTCACCCCACTTCCTTCAATCCTCTTATGCTTCCACCGCTCTGTGCCTTGATTCGTGTGATTTCCTCTGCCCTCGACATCTATTGAAACCCTGCTCATCACTCAAGGTCCATCTGCAAGAACTTCCCTGATTCTCTAGTCAGAGCAAATTACTCCGTCCTGGAGCTCTTCCTTAATAACGTGGTTTGACTTTTCAGCAGTCAGTTCCACAGGTTTTCAGTCTTTCCATCCGTTCTCCCAGGAACCTTAAGTTGAAAGAGGTGTCAACTTCATCTTTGGTTCCCAAGTACCTGACACAGTCACAGACCGTAGTCAGTGCAGAATAAAGGTGAACTGAATTCATTGCCATGGTCAGCAGTTAGTCAAGCCTTTCCCTTCTGTCCACACTTTGCCACCTTAGGCCTGTGAGTTTCAGCTTAATTTTTCCAGTAATTTTCAAACCTGATTCATTGTTTTAACTAAACATTTTAAAACAATATTTAATATGTATATCTAGTTAATTCAACATAAGTTTTAAAGTAAAAAATAAAGGTGCCGTGGTCCCCATAGGCATCATTTTTAAGTCTTCACTTTAGGAAACATGCAGAAGGCTTAGAACTTTCGAAAGTAAGATTATTGTAGGCATTATCTCTGAAGAACTTAGTGAATTATCTCAGTCCTCGGTCAGTTTTTGGATATGAATGTCAACACCTAACTGATTTTATTTTTCTGCCCGAATTTAGAGTCTTTACAAACTTGCCAATGAAGAATCAAAGAAAAAAGGCTATGATTTGCGAAGTGATGCCATCCCGATAGTGGCGGCCAAGGCCTCCAGGGACATCATCAGTGATGTGAGTTGTCACTTCTCTTCTGAGTATGTGATCAGTCTGCTGTGACATTTTCACCAAACTAAATCTTGAAAAAGAACTTTCCTGGACCTTTGAAAATATATCCCGATATATTTGTGTGGGAATTTTCAAAAACTTGGTTTCAGGGAAAATGAAAATATGCTGCTTATAAAAGGGGTTTGTAATCTTCAGGATACAGCATCTTTGGTGAAAGCTGGTCCACTGAGAATAGAGAAAGATTCATTCATGTGTGAACTGTTAGAGTGCAGCTGCAGGCCTGGAGATGCTAATATAAAAATTATTGTTATGCTTATAGAAAAAGCATATAGAAAGCGTAACTCATAAACTTAAGTTCTCCCAGTGAGAATCAAGGCCTGGCTTTATGTAGCATTTTAATAGACAATATTTAAAAGTGAATATGACACGTGCCATTACAATTCAACCTTGCAAGATTATGAAAAGAAGGTAGCTGATCAGTACTAGAGGTGGCTGCTGACCCAAGCTCATGCCCTTAACAATAGCTCCCGGCCATGTAGCACGTACTTGCCAGAGTAAAACTATCATCTTTTCCCCATCCTCAGTGATTCTAGAGAAACAGATTACTGCTGTAAAAATCAAGGCCCACTATTCAAGATTACAGTAATATGTAACATGCTGTCCATTATATTGGAATATCATGTTAGTGACTCACTTTAGTTTACAAGTATTGGATCCTCCCTGCAAATGGATTTATGCCAATAATAATAAATAATGAAATAATAATAACCAAGAAGTATTGAGAACTCTGTGCTAAGAGCTTTACATGCATTATCTCCTTTATTCTTCATAATTACCCTGAGATGTAGACTTCATCATTATCCCCATTTTGTAGATTATTTAAGCAACTTGCCTAAATCAAACTCTTAGTGGGTGATGGAATTGAGACTCTAGGCAGCCTCATTCCTTTCCACTGTACCATATTGCCTCCTGCTCATTCACCTATACTTTCTTGGTCAGTTGTCTTTGAGATTAGAAGCATGTATTTTGGATAATTGGCTTAGATTCCAGAATCAAGTCATTGGATGTGAATAATATAAACATTGTTGGCCCATGTGAGACTAGAACCCATGACTTTATTAGGAGCATGCTCTGACCAGTTGGGTTGCTACATCAGCTTTACTAGCATAAGGAGTTTTCAGAATGATGCTGAAAATTTGCCACTACCATTGAATGCATGAATCCAATAGGAAATAATAAATTCTCCTCTGTTGCTACTGCAGGTAGTTCTTGACATAGAGTATGTCATACTTGCAGGAGCCAGTCACTCATTTTACTGCTTATTACACACACAATACCACCAAATGCATCCCTTTCCTGACATGCTTTTCTATACAGCATCCAATTCTCCAGCTTCCCTGGTTCAAATGGCCTCTCCCTGACTCCCACAGGTTACCTCTCCCAAGCAGAGTAGTGTGCGCTTACTGCTTCCAGAATTATTCCTGATCACCAGGCTATAGATGATTTTGCACATATACTACAATTATATGAATTTTATCTATTTTACTACCTTGACAGGCTTCCAGGATAAAGGTCAGGCTACTGGCTTGAGTTGGTCCTTATTAACAAAAGTCAAATAACTATGATATAAGCAAGATGATTTTGTATAGACTTGTGGCCTCTAAGAGTTTATAATAAAAACCTGACTTGTGCATTTTCATTTCAGTACAAATATAAAGATGGTTACCGCAAGCAGCTTGGCCACCATATTGGAGCCAGGGACATTCATGATGACCCCAAGATGATGTGGTCCATGCACGTGGCCAAGATCCAGAGTGACAGGGAGTACAAGAAGGACTTTGAGAAGTGGAAGACCAAGTTCAGCAGCCCAGTGGACATGCTGGGGGTGGTGCTGGCCAAAAAGTGCCAGACGTTAGTCAGTGACATCGACTACAAGAACTACCTGCACCAGTGGACGTGCCTGCCCGACCAGAACGACGTCACCCATGCCCGGCAGGCCTATGACCTCCAGAGCGATGTGAGTGCAGCATCTAAAGGAGCTGTGTGTAGAAATGATTTAATCTATGTGAAAGTTATCTTTTACGTGCAGTCCATTGACCTCCTCAAGTTAAGATATACTGACCAGTGAATGAGATTTGAATCAGAGTACGGTTTTATTGCTTTGTAATGAATACACTGATAGGCTTCATAAAGAAGTAAAATGTACAAAGTGGACTTGATCCTATTAAAACAGAACTGGAATTAAATAATGTTAGAATTCAGGGTCCACTAGAGGGAGACATTTTCTTGTATTCTTTTAAGGAAAAAAGACACAATTTTATTTTAAAAAGAGATTACTTTGGAATTTGGTTTTGGTTTCCTTACAGAACAAGTGAGGTTATAATTATTAGAATGCTAATGCCTACTGCAACACTAAATATTATTCTTATGAAATTAAAGGAGTTGCTGTGCCCATAAGCTGGTGAGTTTTTTCACAGGTACTTCTCTTCCTGTGGCTTTCTTTATGGAAGGGCCACGTGGAACCTAGTACCTATTGGAAGCAGATGCACTATCTCAAATCTGTGTGTGAGAAGCACATTTCCTGCATGATATAATTTATAAACATTTAAAGGAATTAAAGCGTTAGAGAGCTTTGGAGAATAAAACTAATTCATGATAATTACACATTAATCAGCTGTTCCTAGAAACTTACAGCCCACCTGAGAAAACTCCCACGTCTGTTCTGTAGCTTTCAACATACAGAACTCTGTGTTTTGCAATTCTCTCCAAAAAGAAAGGCTCTGCCTGCACATCGAAAGGAGTTTAAAAGGGTTGATGTCACCCACAGAGTGACAGCACTGACAGACTGCTTGCCATCTGTCTGTTTATTGGGTACCTTCTCTAGATTGCCTTCCTCACTCTGCAGTATGGCCTTCACAATGTGGGTAGTATTTGAAAGTTAAAAAGCACTCCGAAGGTATAAAATGTTATTGTTTTCATCCTTGCTGTTGTTATTTAGGGGCAATAACTAGTCAGCACGGGGAAATTCCAACAGGCTTTTTGTCTAGACTGCAAAATAGCAGTTTTTATTTTCTACTTAGTTGCTGTAGCAGAAGAAATCCTTCTGATAAGCTGAGGAAAGGTCCAATGCCATGGTTGTGAAGTAGTTATGAATACTTAATGGGTACATAAAAATTTTTAGCAAAAAATACGAATTAAAGTGAGAATAAAGGCATGGCAAGATAATTCTGTCAAGGAGTCTGTGCTTCCATCCTGAGAACTTGCTGGGGAAGGGACTGGGACTCTGGACTAATGACGTGGTCATTTACTGCCCTGAATTGTGGACAGAGTTACAGCTGTTTTAAGGGTCCACCTTGGGGCTTCAGAGGTTCTACATCATTATTATATTTTAATTTCTGTGTTTTTTTTTAAAAAGAGCATTATGGATATTTGGAAATATAAGGAAAAAATATATGGAATAAAATAATAATCCAACATTATCCAACCACTAGAAAAGCCCACTCCTAGTCCTATAATTTACCTACCCACGTTGTTTCATATGCTACTTTTTCATTTAATATTCTATTAATGATATTTCTATATATCATCAATAGTCTTTAAAAATGAGGCTCTTAATAGCTACAGAGTGTTTCATCTGGCTAGGCCTACAATTGAGTTACTGATAGCCTGTTGTGGGACATGTGTGTGGTTTCTCTGTCTTTGAGTTTGCATTCTTCTGCACGTGCACGTTGTAATTATGGTAATGTTCACTCAACCAACTGACAGAAGATATCAGTTGAGATCATTCCTCTCTTAAGAACCTGGAATATTTGATAACTTTTTATATGGCTAAGAGACATTTTTAGGTCATTTTTGAACATAGTTCCTCTCTTAGTCTGCCTAATACAGTGTGCTTGTTTTCTATAAAAAGAAAATAGAATTGCACTTTTTTATGGATTCCATTTGCATCTTTACCCTACATCTTTTCATCTTGATGAAGAGTTTCTGCCTTTTCCTCTTCTCAGAATATTTACAAGTCAGATCTCCAGTGGCTGAGAGGCATTGGCTGGGTCCCCATTGGGTCCGTGGATGAGGTCAAGTGCAAGAGAGCTGCAGAAATCCTGAGCGATACTCTCTACCGCCAGCCTCCAGACAAGCTGAAATTTACTAGTGTGACTGATTCCCTGGAACAGGTGCTGGCCAAGAACAATGCCATCACCATGAACAAGGTGAGCCCCAGCGGCCTCAAGCTTTTCCAAGATGCCAAAAGATATTATTATATTTTAATGACAGGTGGAGTCAAAATTATCCATAAAGATATGGAGTCACATTTACCTTTTAAATTACGTATTTGAAATCCTCTAAATAATTTCTAATATTCTCAGTTTCAATCTTGGTAACTTGATAAGACCTAAACTTCCAGTAGCATACCTTATATCTAAGCCTGGCTTATTTTTCCTAGTTAGGTCAATATTAACCTTATTTTATTAAATTATTTGACTTTCTGTAATTCCGATTTCAAATGCCTTTTGATCAACATCTTATCTTCTTTTATAGCGTTTATACACAGAGGCCTGGGACAAAGACAAGACTCAGGTTCATATCATGCCTGATACTCCAGAGATTATGTTGGCGAGGCAGAACAAGATCAACTACAGTGAGGTAGGGGCAAAATTCTGTGATGCTGTATTTACTTTGTTGTTGTTATTTGTTTTTCTGTACTTAGTTTTGTGGAGATTCTTGGGCCTCGGCTGTCATGGTGGATGTAGCTCTTTCATATGCACTCTCAGCCCATCCAAATTTTCATCTCCGGATGGAATAGCATATTTTATAGGATTCCACAGGCAAACCAAAGTTATACTGTCCTTTCAGTCTGTGGCCATTTCCAGTGTGAGTCAGTGGGACTGAGTAGTATTTTTGGCATTTCCAAAGGATAGGCTTGTCAGATAAAATACTGAACCATTATTTATACTAAAATATTATTTGTTGATTATCTGAAATTCAGGTTCAACTGAGTATGCTATATTTTTATTTGCTAAATCTGTTACCTTTACTAAGGAAGCCTGTAGTAATGTGTACCTCTTCCTCACCTAGGTCCTAAATAAAATTAAGAAATAGATAAAACAAAGGAGTAGAAACAGAAGCCAAAATCTCACATTTATTTTTTTACTTCTAAAGTTAGGTTAAAGGACACATTTGTATGACAGCCAGCTGAGCCTGCTAATTGAACGTCAGAATCAGGTTTCCCCACCCGGGCCCAGGCTGCTCTGGAACAGGTGACCAGTCCACCCCCTCAGCAGAGAGGCCCTGGTTAGGGCGCAGAGAAGCCAAGGCAGGCAGGAGGCTGGATGCTAGATGCTAGAGAGGGGAGGGGGCGAGCTGTGCAGAGCATGCCCGCCAGTCCCACCCCTACCTGTTAGGTGGTCAGGAGGAAATCATTGGACCCTTCCAGGGCAGAGATAAACGGACAGAGTAAGGCCACAGTCAAACTAATTGAGCTTCTTTTATAGAAAGAAAACCTCAGGTGTGGGGAAGAACTGTTCTCCATCAACAACATTGATTACTGATTTTTTAAAAAAGTAAAATGTAATTTTACAGACACGTGTTATATGATACAACCAAAATTTAGAATCTTAAAGTTGTGATTATAGTCAAGTTAACTATATTTTAAGTTACACTTTATTTTTTAAATATTATAAAATGTTACATGATTGTCATAAAGTTTTTAAGTCATAAAAAAGAATAAAAGTGTGTATATATTTCTCTATATAAATGAATAATAATATCAAAGATACTGTTGTCATTTTTTTTATTTAGCAGTAAGTATGGATTGATGCTTTGTTCATCAATCTATATTAGTAGGTTATGTTAATCTATGTTGATGTGTATATCATGTTAATCTATGTGTGACATTCATCTGTACTGATACATAATAAATTAATGTATCCATTTATGTTAATCTTCACTGATATATCTCATTTGTTTCTAATGCTATACACTACTTTTTGGTAGGATATAATTTATTTGCTTTCCACTATAGCCAGAAACTTAGATTGTTTCCAGTTTCTTTCCTTTTTTAAATTATATGGTGTACCTCTCTTGATAATCTCCACCACTGTCAAGACTTTTGATTTAATTCTTTGACTTTCTCCCTATAGAGCCTGTACAAACTCGCCAATGAAGAAGCAAAGAAGAAAGGCTATGACCTGCGAAGCGATGCCATCCCCATCGTGGCGGCCAAGGCCTCCAGGGACATCATCAGTGATGTGAGTAGCAACACCCCAGATATTTACACGGACAGATGGGGTGAGGGGGCAAAATGATTATTACAGCAGGAAGATGCATCCGGGTACCAGTTAGAGCACATTTCCTGACTTATGTTCCTAAATCAAAGAAATGTTTTCATTTGAAAAACCTCACATTTTTTAACTCTAAAAGACTTTAGCTTCCAGGTCCCATAGGGGAGGGGGTGTCCTAAACTTCAGCATAAAATTGAATTTGATTCTACAGTTTTTTATCTCTACAGTTATGGGAAATTCCTCTCCATATTTTGAGCATGGAGCCTCACAGAAATAAAAAAAATGCCAGAAGAGTTTTTAAAAACATAACTTGGTTATGCATATGGGTTCAGCATCAGATATAGAGCTGGTATAAGCCAAGTCTAGGAAAATCTACTTTTCCTCAAGCCTGCTCTGTGTTTTTGCCAATTCTTTCTTTGAAAAGTTACCTTAAATACTTCCTTTTGAGTTCTTTAAAACTGAAAATAGAAAGACAAAGACAAACAATCGAAAACAACACATTAGTGAGCCTGGTTTCTGTTTCTGTGGTCTCTTGAGAGAAGTGGATCCTTTGGTGGAGAAGTCAGACTTCTGTAAACATATGTTAGGATTTCTATGCTGTTGTTGCCTAAAGTAGAGAGAAAACATCCGGAGTCAGTCCTGACCGTCACCACCAACAAAACGCTTTTTTGTAGGTGTATAGTCTGTTTTCTCACTTGAGGAATCCCAAACAAACCTCAGCCAAATTTGAAATCCGACAGAGCAGGGCTTGCAGGGTGGAAACATAATCCAACTCATTTCAGGGAGTCAAGAGACCCAGTGAAAGTCAGCAGAGCCAGATTTGGGGTGGGGGGTAATGGGTGGTTTGGTGGGGGGTGAGATGGTGTCTGTGGACTCAGGAATAGCATTCTCAAAATCATATGTAGGATTTCTGGGTTAGGAATTTCACCAGCCCAAGATGAAAAAAAAGGCAGTGTATAATACTGATTGATCTTCAGAAAAGGGTTGCTCCCTTTATTTCCAGGAACTTAATGCCTGCAAACCACAGGACTTTGTAGTTTGGCCTATCTTTCCATTAGACTGTACCCATTAGACTATTGCTGTTAGACTCTTAGACTTCCCATTATACTACTTCCCAGGAGACCACAGCTGTGAAGTCTAATTAGAGTTTAGGATGAGGACATAAACTGATATTCAGATGATTCCATTCCTCTGCAAGAATTAGCAATTTTCAAATAAAATTTTCAACTAATGAGACTTTTAACTCTTTCTACTCATTTTTATTTCTGAAATGAACTTTTTATTTTCAGTACAAATACAAAGATGGTTACCGCAAGCAGCTTGGCCATCACATTGGAGCCAGGGACATTCATGATGACCCCAAGATGATGTGGTCCATACATGTGGCCAAGATCCAGAGTGACAGGGAGTACAAGAAGGACTTTGAGAAGTGGAAGACCAAGTTCAGCAGCCCAGTGGACATGCTGGGGGTGGTGCTGGCCAAAAAATGCCAGACGTTAGTCAGTGACGTGGACTACAAGAACTACCTGCACCAGTGGACGTGCCTGCCCGACCAGAACGACGTCATCCACGCCCGGCAGGCCTATGACCTCCAGAGCGATGTGAGTACTTGAGATCCATGGAAACCACGCTCATGACCATAATACATAGACAATGGTCTAGGATTAGATAAAACCCTCTGAAGGGATGATATTTTCTCCTCTCTGCTCATTTTTTTAGGTCCCTCTGCCCCTTCCCCTCTTTTAGAGAGAGAGAGAACATCATACCATGAGAGTATATTCAATTTGGCCTTCATATTTTAGAAGACACAGACATGAAGTTTGTCCAGACTTCCCAGTGCTTTTCTTTTTCATTTTTGAAATCAAGTATCAAAACAACTTCAGTAATACTTGCTTTTGTGTTTGATCTCACCAGAATCTTTATAAGTCTGATCTTCAGTGGTTGAGAGGCATTGGCTGGGTCCCCATTGGGTCCGTGGATGAGGTCAAGTGCAAGAGAGCTGCAGAAATCCTGAGCGATACCCTCTACCGCCAGCCTCCAGATAAGCTGAAATTTACTAGTATACCTGATTCTCTGGAACAGGTGCTGGCCAAGAACAATGCCATCACCATGAACAAGGTGAGATCCCAATTTGCGGGAAAGTAAAACAGAGCTTTATGTCATTTAGAATACCTATGCTTAATTAAGTTAGTCTTTTTTGTTTTATCCAATTAAATTGCTATCCAATGCATAGTGATTTGGTTGAGGTCTTTATTCTTTTACATAAGGATTCCAGAGGCGTATGGGAGCATTTCAGTTTTGACATCTCTTGTGAAATAGCCAGAGTTAAGAATAGGACAGCTATTTGGGGTTCAAATTGTTTGAAGTATAAGAGAATTAGTCATACATGGTTTGGTATCAAGGTTTCTTTCTTGCTGGGTACATATTTAGATTAGTATAGAACAAACAAGTAAGACACAAATCTCCATAACATTTATCAGAAAGAGATCTAGAGATGGCATATGCAGGTACATTTGCAGTTAATAAACAAACTGCCAACAAACAACACCAAATAAATAAAACATGGGAGGATTTGTTAAGATAGCCACAGTACAGATATGCATGCATATATATGCTTGGGAAATACTTGCTTTTAATTTAATTAACGTGGGGAGGTCACCTGCTTACCAAACATGTGTGCATGTGCCTGTGTTTGATTATATATATATATAGACACACACACATACACTACAGACATATTTTTTCTTTTCATAGCTTAATATGCATTTATATTTAGTTACCCTGTAAAAATCAAAGAGCTTAGAAGGAGTGTTCACATACAGCACACAGTACAGACAGCAAGGAGGCTGGCTCTCAACTTTGTCATGATTTCTTAATTGAAAAGTGTTTACAGCTGTTTTTCTGAATTCATTCAATTTTTTATCCTTCACAGCGCTTATACACAGAAGCCTGGGACAAAGACAAGACCCAAGTCCATATTATGCCTGATACACCTGAAATAACATTGGCAAGACAAAATAAAATAAATTATAGTGTGGTAAGGCCATTTGTTTTATTTTTTTGATCTGGTCACATTGATTTTTGCTGATGTAGAAATGTCAGAATTATGGAGTTAATCCCCATGCAGGCCAATTAGCTTAGTTTTGTTTTTTTTATGCCCATTACCCTACCTTGAATATACATATTATTTTATTTTAAAAATAGGTAAATAGAAAGATTGATAAATAGATAAGCACAAAATATCTCCTTATCAGTAAGGGAAAAAAACTTAAAGTTAACTATTAATGGCTGAAACATATCATAATTTGAATTAAAAATAATTATTGCTATTTATCAAATTACTACTTACTTCAAAATTTGTTCTGTGAGTTTATTTTCTTCAATTACTTCATCTGTAAAATGGGTTAAAAGCGCCTATATTGATGAATTTTTATGAAGACTTAAGGAGGTTCAAAATATAACATGCCCAGTATGGAGACTGGTGTAAAATAGTTGCTTAATAAACTTTAACTTCTTCCCTTTATACTCAAGTCACCATGAAAATTAGATTTATTTAATATGCTCAAAATAACTTGAAGTTTATTTACAAGAACTGAAATAAGAATTCTTAAATTCAACTTATTTCAAAATGGCCTGAGGACAATAAAATTCATTCTTTTATGAACTATTTCCAGCCTCACTAAACTTGTCGCACATCTTTGCAGTCCAGAAATACTGCTGCATAAATAGTTTCTTGCTCAATTGCTCTTGCCAAAGTCAAGAATTTACATGGTTGATTCCAGAAGAATACTAATTTTTCTACATGTTTATGTGTCTTCATTTATAAAAAAAGAGAAAAAAAGGAGGGCAGAGTTTTCTTCAGTTTGAGAACTCTGGAAAATTTAAGTACTCATTTTCAAGACTTGACCAAGTGTATTATTTTACCCATATTAATTACATTTGCCTATAATAATGTAGCCCTAAAGAGGAGGCACACTTATATCAAATAACCATGACAAGTAAAATGAGGAGGATGTGATTGTGCTTTCTCCGGGATTATAAAACAGACCAAAGGGCAAGCCTGATCATAAATATTTGACTGGTCTTGGCTTCACTTTGGAATGAGCAATTTTCTCTTGGCCAAGAGTTTCTCAGTTGGATTAGCTTCTCCTGGGAGGTTTGCCCTACCCAAGGCAGATAAAGTTAGTTTCTATCTCAGATTGTAATGAAGCTCTTGAACTTCTCCCATTTGTTTCTTTTAGGAAAGTTGAGGTAGTTGGGTTTTTTTTTTTTTTTTCCAAACTGCTGAGAGGAAACCGGGCTATTTCTTCATTCTAAAATTTTCATGTGAATTTACATTCTTCAAAATTGCATGATCCTACTAATTTCTTAAGAACTGTCATCTGAAGATTAGATTTCAGAATGGCCCACTTGAATTTGTTATCAGGCCACTGCCAGTGGTACTTTATTCCATAATTCACTCCATGAATGTAAAACAAAACAAAACAAATGCATCTTATTTTTTCTCTCAAATTCTCATTTACCCATTCTAGTTCTCTTGGGTAACAAGCTTTAAAATGTAGACTTGATGATAGCTAAAAGTGTGCTCTTCTTTGAAGCACTGCATCTTTTTCAAATGTTGGAAGAATTAAAGAACTCTATTTGGCCTGAAGCCCTGGGATGATTCAAGCACATTTTTTCCAACTTACAATATAAAAAAAATTGAGCATTTATTCTTCAAAAAAAAATAGATGAAGTATTTGATTCTCCAGTTTCAAAAGAAACATTTCTAGAAATTTTTCAGAAAAACAAATACCTGCTGGATTTTATCCAGAGATATTAAATTTAGTATTATTTTAACTTTAGCTTTTTGTCATAAAATCTGATCTTGAAAGGATGCAAACTGATACATCTTAGTAATCTACCTTATAAATATACCATAATATGCCTCTAGGACTCTTAAGTCATTGAAAAATTAAGTGCCTCTGTATCATATTTAAAATCCAGATGCTATTTCTGTATTCTTAATTCAATCTAATTTGAGACTGGGACATAAAATTGAAGAAATTACTTGTGCTGCACTTTTTGAGGATTTTCCTTGCATTTAAGATTTTGCCTTTACACAGCCTCAACAGTGAAAAGTACACTGAACAAGATAAAATAGAAAGAAAAAGCCCTATAAAGTTGTAGATCATTGTTGTTTCCCCTTAAAACCATAAGTTATTTCTAAATTCTTTTCCAGAACTAACTACTGGTGCTGTCTGCTTTACCCAATTCAGTAAATCTCCTAATGGAGAAAAGGGGGAAACTGAAATTAAAAATCAAATCATTCAATTATAGACTGATTTAAGGGCCATGTCTCTGCATTTGGGTACAGAGATGAGCTGCCTTCAAACCTCAGCTCCCCTTGAAGTTACACAAATGCTTTCCAAGGGATACTCTGGTATGGATCATTTTAAGCAAATCAGTTAACATAGCTTCAATTTCCACACATATACTCTTCTAAATTATCTGCCTGAGAAGGCCCCTGCCGTTTAAGTGATGTTTCACTTCTTTCATAGTCACTCTTCTTTCACTTTAAAACAGGAAAGGCACAGTTTAAAGGTGTGAAAAGAAACTACACAACTAAATGCCACTCATTCTCTTGAATTGAATTCTGGGTAGAAAAACAGCATTGCTAGAAAGGGCATTATTGGGAAAACTGGTGAAATTTGAGTATTCACTGTATATTAAACAATAAAAGAGAATAGTATTAGATAATAATATTATACCAATATTAAATTTCCTGAATTTGATAAACATATTGTGGTTATGTAAAAATCTCTTCATTCTTAGGTGATACATGGCAAAGCATTTAGGGATGAAGGACATGATGTGTACAATTTTCTTGTAATCAGTTCAACAGTTGAAAATAATGAGAAGAAAAGCAAAAAAAAAATATATCCCCACAAACATACATACATAAACAGAAAGAGAGAGAGAAAGCAAATATGGCAAAAATATTAATAAATTCGGTATTTGGGTGTTCATTGTACCATTCTTGTAACTTTTCTGTAGGTTTGAAATTTTTCAAAATGTGGAAAATATATACTTTTAAATATTGAAGCATACATTAAAATATTTGACTAAGTATGATTATATAAAGATTTTATTTTTAAAAAGAAGGAAAACAAAAAGTCATACACACCCCAGTAGTTACCGTGATGTATGCCTGACAGTATTAAAACAAAAAAAACCTCTGCCAAATAATTTAATTCCTTTGTGACTATCAAAACTTTCTGAATCATAGCACCATGAGCTCCTAAAATTCCAAAATCTCATTAAGAAATCCAATAAATTTTAACTGTTTATGTTTAAAAATTGTTTATCAAAATGTATATTTATTTTGTTTTGATTTATTAAATACCAATATTAGCAATTATTTTAAAATTTGTCTTGTTTTAAGAGGATACAGAATTGGTCAAAATTCCTGTAAGGGGTTCACAAACATAAAAGGCTAAAGACTATTGGTAGAGATGATTTGTTTAATGCATGGTTCTCAAACTATGCTTCCATGGAACACCTGCACACATCTGTCCTGCCACAGAGACTAAACAGTGGTGGTGTTTTCTCAATTTGCAGAAGAAATTAATAAATAGAATTTTATCAATTTTGTGTTTTTGACTCATAAATCTTTGGTACCTGCTATGCCAGTGTCTTCTAACAATTTCTAGCAGTTGACAAAATGAATAAACAGGAAGCAAATCAATATTAACAGAGAAATTCAGAAACAGTGGTTCATTCCTAGTTCAGCTCTGTTTGATTACAGACACATGCTCGTAGTAGTAGTAGTATTATATAGTCTTATTCTCTACTAGTAAAATTGGTCCTAATTCAAATGTAGAGTTAAATAAAGCAACATTTCTTAGCTGTTTTATGAAAAAAACAAGTGCTAAACAATCTAAACACATTTAGAGCTATTGATATAATGTATAAAATCTATAAGGATTTGTGCCAAGGGAAGTTCTGATGTTAAAACTTGCTGAATGTGAAATTTCCATTTAAGTAAATAGGTTGGATAAATAGAAAGTAAAAGAAAGAATTTTTTTAACTTAAGGCTGAGCATACTAGTGTGGTTTTGCATCCAAAAATAGCCTTCCTTTGACAAAAATACATTTTCAGAGTGAATGTGAGCTCCGTATCTAAAAGCTGCTATTTCTTTCCTCAGAGCCTCTATCGCCAGGCCATGGAAGAAGCCAAGAAAGAAGGCTATGACTTGAGAAGCGACGCTATTCCCATTGTGGCTGCCAAGGCCTCCCGGGATATTGCCAGTGATGTAAGAGCTGATCAAGTCTTAACATTTGTTAGCAACGAGCCAGCCACAGGCATGGGGCAGGCAGCTGGAAGTCTCTTTAGTCATCATCCATCCTAACTTCATCACACAGGCAAATAAACTGAGGCTTGAGACAATAGAGAACTTGCCCAAGATCACAAGCGTCATGGTGGCAAAGCCTAGACTGGAATGTCTTAAACAGTTCCTTTGACTCTTGTCTTTGGTCTTTTCTTAATAGGAGTGAATGTCTTGATTACAGTTAGACAGACATATGCTGAGCTACTTGTAAAACCTCATGAGCTCTCTTTGGGATACACTCAAGGCAAAGATGCCAGAAAAGAAGCAGGCTTAACTGGGTTCTCCCCCCATGACTTGAAGAAGAACATAGGTTAGCAAAAAACCTAAAAGTCTCCTCACTATGGGATCCACAGGATCAATATTTCTTTACTGAAAATGAAGACATCAGATTCCTGGACATCTTAAAATTTAATACAAGAGGACTAAAATTGTCCACTTTTATAGGTTTTTAAAATGTTTAAATTGTGATAAAAATACAAAGTATAAAATTTACTGTCTTAACCATTTTCAAGTATACGGTTCTGTAGTGTTCAGTATATTCACATTGTGCAACAGATTTCCAGATTATTTCATTTTGCAAAACTGCAACTCTATACCCATTAAACAACGGAAATTGTCATTTTTAAACCTACTCTTCCCCAATTATTTGTGAAGAGGAAATTATTTCTCAAACTCCCCTGGGAAAAAAATTGTAATGAGCCATGTAAACACACACCCAGGTGCATTCTTACTGAATGGGTTTACTCACATGACGGACTTTTGAGACACTGTCATGGTTTATCACTGTAACTGGGCTCTTCCTTTCAATGTTCACTTTTTATCACTTTTTGCCAACATATAATTCCCTAGCGTATATAAAGGAATCATTGTGGTATTCTTCTGCACAGATATGCCAATGAGCACAACACCCCAACATGTAGCATCCCAGCAGTGCGTTTGATGGAACTCCCCTGTTGTCAACGATTTCATAGAGAGCTTCACCACAGAAAGAACAAAAGGGAATGACCATTGGTGCCTCCTCCTAATCTACTGGGTTCTCTCTTTCAGTACAAATACAAAGAAGCTTATCGTAAACAGCTGGGTCACCACATTGGCGCCCGAGCAGTACATGATGACCCCAAGATAATGTGGTCCCTCCACATCGCCAAAGTGCAGAGTGACCTTGAGTACAAGAAAGAATTTGAGAAATACAAGACAAGGTACACCAGCCCGGTGGACATGCTTGGTATTGTTTTGGCCAAGAAATGTCAGACCTTGGTCAGCGATGTGGAGTATCGACATCCTCTGCATGAATGGATGTGCCTGCCCGACCAGAATGACGTCATTCAGGCGCGGAAAGCTTATGACCTGCAGAGTGATGTGAGTATCCTTGGTGCTGGCTCTGCATGTTAAAGGCAGATCTGACATATGTCCGTGGGTTCTGACCAATGCCAGTGAATTGGAATTTGTGTATTTCCAACACTGTACAGTTGAATATCTGAATGGAGTTTTCTGTTGGAAACACTACAATTTGTTTTACAATTTGTTTTGTTCTCCAAAAGAAAGTAAATATTATCAATTCTGTACAGGTATAAATCTTTCTAGTGATTCAGGCTTCCTTTGCCTGAATCAGATGAAACTTAACTCTCAAAAATACATCACTACAAACCTGTGGCTAAAGAGATGGAAATGTGTGTGTGTGGCAGACGGTAGTATGCAAAAAGTGGGAAGAAAAGTATATTATGCTAAATTGTTTTAACAAACATTTACATTTTATATTCCCTGACAGAAAAAGTCTAAATCTTTCTTGTGTTTTTTAAAACCAATCATCTGGCGAGGCATGGATGCTCATGATTGTAATCCTAGCACTCTGGGAGGCCAAGGTGGGAGGATTGTTTGAGGTTAGGAGTTCAAGATCAGCCTGAGCAAGAGTGAGACCCCGTCTCTACAAAAAATTTTTTAAAAAGCTGGTCATGGTGGCGGGTGTCTGTAGTGCCAGCTACTCAGGAGGCTAAGGCAGGAGGATTGCTTGAGCCCAGAAAATTGAGGTTGCAGTGAGATATTATGATGCCACTGCACTCTAGCCTGGGTGAAAGAGCAAGACCCTGTCTCAAAAAAAAAAAAAAAAATTCCAATCATCTGATACTTACTAACGGCATATCCTATTGTGAGTAAAATAAAACAAACAATTAGGAAATATCTAATATATTATCTCCACAACACCATGTTTCCTTTACACACTTGATACTTTGTGATTTTTGAAGATGGAAACAATAGTAAGAGTTTTTGTGACTGTGATAGTCACACACCATTGGTCTGAATGTGTGGTTTTATTTGGAGCTAATAGAGCACATTTTCCAAAGCTAAAGAAGCACTGCTCCTGTGTAAAAATCTTGCAGTATTCTTAAGGGCAAGACTATGTCTTTTACTTTAAAAATAAAAAAAGAAGTCTTTCATTTGTCTTGGTGTACTCCTCTGCTCCAAAAAAGTGCTCAGGAAAAAAAATATGTCCAGGGTTCAATAATATTTGTGAGTGAGTGATTATGCTGAGAGCTTCATCTATTCATCAATCCTTTTGTATTTCTCTAGTATGACCCATTTGGTGACTATAAATCTGAAATACTAATTAATAAATGTGTTTTTTGTCTGTTGATCTGCAGAATTTGTATAAGTCAGACCTTGAGTGGATGAGAGGCATTGGTTGGGTTCCAATTGGTTCCGTGGAAGTTGTTAGAGCCAAGAGAGCTGCAGAGATACTGAGTGACAATATCTACCGTCAGCGGCCAGAAACAATGAAATTTACCTGTATAACTGACACTCCGGAGCAGGTGCTGGCAAAAAGTAATGCTATAAACATGAATAAGGTGAGTCTTCCATCCTCACCGGGGTAGATATCAGAAGTTAACATAGAACAAAGTAAAAATTCTGATATGATTACACTTAAAGATTGCTATAAGATTCATGATATCTTTTAAAATGATTTTTCAAGTATAATACCATAGTTACTTAGTGGTACTTCAAAATATTAAACTGATGTTAAAAATATTATGTGCCATAATTCTTTCATAATTCTTTCCTAGACATTATTTTAAATACTGCAATCCAGTTATACTTTCTATAACCGTTACATTCTTTAACAGTTTAAAGAACTAAATTCTTGAAAGAATTTTAATAAGAAACAAAGGTAGGAATTTATACAGTTTTCATAACTTTATTTCTACTTAGTATACAAAAGAGATGACCTGGAACATAATCCAAAGAAAAATGTATGTGAACAGCAAAATAATTTTTCTCTTTTTTTTTTTTTTAAAGCGCTTATATACTGAAGCCTGGGACAATGACAAGAAAACAATTCATGTCATGCCTGATACGCCAGAAATCATGTTAGCCAAACTCAACCGAATACAATACAGTGATGTAAGTAAACTTTTGCTCTTGTAATGAACAGAGAGGCAAAATGAACTGTTGTAACTGTATAGTGCAATATTTTTTGACTGATTTATTGTACATATTCCAAACTAACATAGTAAAAGAGATAGTTCTCACTTGATTCAATTTGGGGCTATTGTGGTGGGTGCACAAAGTAGGCCAGCCTTTCACTATTAACAGGCTGTAAGGTAATGGGAAGTTTACAAATAAATATCCCAATAGGAATTATACTTTTAATCCTTCCCCAACAGGTCAGTGTGGACATCAAGCCATTATTTTATTCAACAACTATTTAGTAACCAGGTGCTGGGTTGGAACCCAGTGAGTTATTAAGCCTGCATTGTTTTGCTGCTTCAATATGCTCTAGTTGTCATTCCATGTTCCTTGCAAACATTTTTCTCATCATCTCAGTCAAGACCAACATTTTCATAAGGGCGGTGACCCTGAAATCCAGGTTCACAGACTGATTGTGGTCTGAGATGACAGCCCACAGTAAAATGAGGAAAAATAAGCACAGTACATTGAGTTTTTTATATTATAAAACCAAACATGTTCAGTTTTTAAGTACTGTCCTTATTCCTTCTCCTTCTTTAGTATTAAGATGGCCTATGTGTGTATACACACATACACACACACATGTATATTATGGTGGCAATATTAACTAGTTGTTTTTACGTGTGCTTACTTGGCAAAATAAAATTTTGGCAGCCAAATGCTGATTTCCCTCCAATTTTTTTTTGAAATTTAAAAGTAATAAAATCCCAAAGTTAAGAACATGTGCCTTAGCTAGGTGCAGTGGCTCACGCCTGTAAATCCTAGCACTTTGGGAGGCTGAGGCAGGTGGATTACTTGAGCTCAGAAGTTCAAGACTAGCCTGAGCAAGAGTGAGACCCTGTCTCTACTAAAAATAGAAAAAAAATTATCTGGGCGTGGTAGCTCGTGTCTATAGTCCCAGCTATTCGGGAGGCTGAGACAGGAGGATCGCTTGGGCCCAGGAGTCTGAGGTTGCTGTGAACTAGGCTGATGCCACGGCACTCGCCAGGGCAACAGAGTGAGACTCTGTCTCAAAAAAAAAAAAAAGAACATGTGCCCTTAAAATCCTTGAACACCTATGAAGCAAAGCTATCTATAAACCCACCTGAATACTTGACTTTGTGGATTTTTTTCTATAGTTTAAATGAGGACAGAGAAAATGTAATAATAAACAGCTTCATTTTTCGTGAATGGAGTGATGAATAATGACTTTCTTTTCTACAGAAACTCTATAAACTTGCTTTGGAAGAGTCCAGGAAGGAAGGCTATGACTTGCGTTTGGATGCCATTCCAATCCAAGCAGCCAAGGCTTCAAGAGAAATTGCTAGTGATGTAAGTTGATGTTTTTGGAAAAGGCATTTTTTACTCACAGATGTTGACAAATAGCAGCTTTTAGAATTTTTCCTGGCAGAAATGTAGTTGCCTCAATTCCCATATGCAAAGTTGCAAATGGACCAAAATAGAAAAAAAGAAAAGAAAAATCCCACAAAACCACAAAATTCTATGTCCATTACGCCTGTTAATCAAAGACAGAGGCATATTAATTTTTAAAGTGTTTTTTGGACACTAAAAATGGAGTTACATTTTTGAGCCTCAGAAATTGAGCATCAGTTGACCTAGGATGTTTGTGAAATTAAAGAGATTAATACCCAGTGAAATCAGCCAATAAAAATGTGAACTCTTTCCTACTACTTCTATCCATTTACTCTGGCATTAAAAGAGACTAGATGATGGATACGTGTTAGAGCTTTGTTTCATCCTTTGTATAATAACTATCAGTGAGGCTCTCCTGCTAAGATGCCCCTAACTGGACACAAGAACAGATTGTGCAGTTGGTAAAGCTTGTCTCAGCCCCACTTGCTCTTCTCTCTCCTCTTTTTCTTCACATGAGAAACACCTTCTGAGGGTTCCCCGTGCCCTCATTCTGTACCAAGCCTCTTTAGCACCCAAATCCGCACTATCCTTCTTCTAGAAGGGCCCTATGCCTTGGATTTATGCTTCATTCCTTCTATTACCAAAACTTTTTCTTGCTGTTAAGCTGTAGAAGTCCACACCATGATCGTCTCATGGTAAAACAGACCATAATGTGTTATTCTTAAATTTTAGAAATAGATAGATTCACTCATAATGAAAGCTCAGTGACATTGACAGGCTAATAAGGAAGCCATTTCCTGGTGACACATAAATGCTATCACAACCTTGACCAGGGAATTTATAATGAATTCTAATAACAAAGGAGTATTCTAAAATATTCTTAATATCAAGCATTTTTAGAAAAAATAACTGTCTTTAAGTAGATGCTCAACTAGACTGTACAAAACGTTTTACCTTTACTTGTTAAGGAATCAAATATAAACTAAGTAGTATAGTGTAGGAAGGAGGAAAAATATTCGGAATGAGAAACGCTCCATTCTGGGCTCAGCCCTGCCACCTACTTGTGATGTGACCTTGGACAAATCACTTAACTCCTCTAGAGTTCAGGTTGCTACTTTATAAAATGTGATTGATAATATTCACCTTTCTCCCCCATGATAGTGATGGAGAAAATAAAAATAAATAATGCATGTAAATCTATGAAACGTGATATATTTAAGACATTCTTATCATGAGACTCTTTTTCTTTTTTCAGTACAAGTACAAGGAAGGCTACCGCAAACAGCTTGGCCACCACATTGGGGCTCGGAATATTCAGGACGATCCCAAGATGTTGTGGTCCATCCATGCAGCCAAGATACAGAGTGACAGGGAGTATAAGAAAGACTTTGAGAAGTGGAAGACCAAGTTCAGCAGCCCAGTGGACATGCTGGCGGTGGTGCAGGCCAAGAAGTGTCAGATCCTCGTAAGCGACGTAGACTACAAGCATCCTCTCCACGAATGGATCTGCCTGCCTGATCAGAACGACGTCATTCAGGCTCGCAAGGCCTATGACCTGCAGAGTGATGTGAGTTGGTCTGATACTCTTCAGCCGTGTATTTAAAAGGGTTCTTCTTTGGGCCATGGAATTTGGTGCAACCTACAGACACCGTCTTAGGATGATGTTATGAAATATATAAAATAAAACATATATTTAGTTTCCAACGAAACCAATCATATTGAAGTATTGCTATGAAAATAGTAAAAAATCTGTAATGAAGTAATACCTATGCTTTTTTATTAACACATTAAATAAAAAGTTCTAGCAATGAGAGGAATAACTAATTCAAAGAAGTGATGAGCATAGTTTAAGATATCTGCAATAAAAAAAAATTGTGATTTCTGTTGCTCACAAAGTCACATGTAGTGTCAATACTACTACAATTCATTGCCTGTACTTATAATGGAATGAAATGCTGTATTTCAGTTAGAGGTTAATGAAAATAAGGATGTTATTAAATATATTGTTTCTATCCAAATTCATTGATGCCAGGTCAAGAATTCCTGGTTTAAAGCAAACTAACTTTCCAAATGAGTCAATTGCATTATGATTTTTGTGTCTGCTTAACTCAGTTACAATAGGAAGCATCTATTGTAACTTGTGAATGGAAGCTTAAGAATGAATTATACATATTGAGACAATTTTTCTAAACAACTAAAAACAATAGCTCCCAAGAAATGTTAGGCATTTTTGTTTTGGCCAGTGGATTGTCCTTTGGAAATTCAAATACTACCTCATTGCTATTGCAGCTTCTTCTTTTGATCAAGCTCTAGCTAAACAGTAACTTTTGGAAGAATGATAAAAGTAGTGGCATTGTAAAAAAAAAAGAGTTTCCCAAAAAGCCATAAAAATGAAAAGAATTGTTACCCTTCCTTATGAGAAAAACTCTTCTTCAACCAATTATTTAAATTCAAAGAAGAAAAGCAATGTACCTTTTCACTTGAATTCTAAGACAAGTAAGAGGACTGAGGATAAGATACATAAGAGTAAAGAGATAAATACTCTTTGACTTAGAAGCATGTACATAGAATTATACAAAAAAGATGCCATTTTTGTTGTCCCAAGAAAACACATGAATGCAACATGTGGTCAACCAATAGTGTTCTTTCCTTCTTTATATCACACAACTTGCTGTGAAGGCTGCTGCCCAGCAAGACAGGAAGCAACTGTATTCTCACACAGTGTTATTTCCATAAAAGGAGGTATGTGTGATCAAATCAGAGAATAAACACTTTGTTTCAGGAGGCAGGCAGGAATTTCCTTAAGGGGGTTTTGTATCACTGAAATTGGATATTACTAAAGAGATTTTTTTGGGTCTTTAAAACAGTAAACATTGGCTACCTTCAGGACAAGGCATTTAACTAGCCATTCTAAACCAAAGTAAAGCAATCCTGTGGGTCTTCCCAGAAATTTACATGAATAAGATTCAGAAGTATACAGTATCTGTATATGTTAAATCAAGATCAGGCACGAGGCTCTAGGTGATGTCTATAAACATTTGACATTATTTCATTTTCAGGCTCTTTACAAGGCTGACCTTGAGTGGCTGAGAGGCATTGGATGGGTTCCCATTGGCTCCATAGAGGTCGAGAAGGTGAAGAGAGCCGGAGAAATCCTGAGTGACAGGAAGTACCGCCAGCCTGCAGACCAGCTGAAATTCACATGCATTACAGACACCCCGGAAATTGTCCTGGCAAAGAATAATGCCCTGACAATGAGCAAGGTGAGTCTCCAGCTGTTTCCTGTTGCCAGAGTCATATCGTCCACTGACTTGGTTCATAAAGTGGGAAATTTCCTGAGGGGTCCCCTGAGAGAGGAGGTGTAATGGGCAACAGAGCTGCCTGAGTTCTAGTTGGCTTTGTATGCTCTTCTCAACACCACAGCCCCTAATTCTCTGTGTGCACGTGGAAGCATAGCCTGGGATGATTTCCCTGGAGTAATGCATACACCCTTCCTAGCAGTGACCTGGAGACATCACAAATGCATTACCTTTCCCTGCATATTCTCCTAGGCAGAGCAGACTCAGGCCATTGGTGTGCCTTTGTCCATCTGTTAAGGAATATAAGCCATTTACATTTCATTCTAAAGGCTGGGAAGCACATTATGTTTTATAGCAGGGCCAGTACACACTCAAATTGGTTGCTTGCTTTGCCCTTCCACCTTAGGTTGTGGAGGTCCAATTTGAAAGCAAGCTACTATTGCTGCTTTCAGTTTTATTACATGAGATAGAGGATCATTTCTTTCCTCTGGAGTTCTGTCAGTCTGTTTACTCTTTATCCAGTGGATCAGCCCTTAATATGCATATTTTAGATTGACTTGAATTTTCCCACACCTGTCTAGATGTCTTTTAATCATTTTGGTAGGATTTAGTGTTCAGTGCAGAATATGAAATTGGGCCTCAGAAAGCAAAGTCCAGAGTTTGGGGCATAAAGTTCCAGAAACTCTTTTATACCACATCTATCATCAGTAACCACAATGATAATAACAATAGGAAACACCATAAAAATTGTTGAGTACCTACTTTGGCTCAGGCATTTTACATACGTTATGGTTAATCTTCCAAAAATACTCAATAAAAAGATGTGATTATCCCCCTCTTAGAAATGAGGAATGTGAGGAGTTATATCTTTCTCAAGATCACACAGCTTAGAAATAATAGAGTTGGGTTTGAACTTGAGATTGACTCTGAAGCCTGGGAATTGCTACTGTTTCATAGTTCTATAATCAAGTTCCATCTTTGGGGGTCCTGTGAGTAAGCTTCTGAGTCACTGGATGAAAAGAATTAATAATTGAGACCAATTATTGCTTCATGTTAGTTATGAAACCATTGCACAACTGTTTAATTATTGCCATGTTATACTCTCCCCACTATGCTTGCTCTCCTCATGTTCCAGTTGCCTTAAAAGGAGCTATTTTAGGGTTAAATGTGAATTTAATTTGATAATAGCGATAACATTATAGGCTTTAACAAAAGCCCTTCCACCCCCTTCCATCATAGCATTTATACACGGAAGCTTGGGATTCTGACAAAACCTCCATCCACGTGATGCCAGATACCCCAGAAATCTTGCTGGCCAAGAGCAATTCCGCCAATATCAGCCAGGTGAGCGATTTCCTGATTGTTGCTTTAACATTTCTAGGAGTAATTAAAATGCTTTTCCCCCTTAACAATTTCTGTTCTGGAATTGGTCTATTAACCTCCTAAAAACACTTTGATTTTCTGTTGTGTTTTATCCTCTGCCTAGAAACTTTACACCAAGGGATGGGATGAATCAAAGATGAAGGACTATGATCTGAGAGCAGATGCTATTTCCATCAAAAGTGCCAAGGCCTCTAGGGACATCGCCAGTGATGTAAGTACCTTCCTTCTAATTACCCTTGGTCTCCACAATACTGAACAACACGTATTGTGGTTGGTGGACCACACTTTGCAATTGCTTCCACATGTATTCCCCTAGTCCCACTTCCTATCTTCCAAGACCTTTCCCTTTGTTGTTACAGGGAAGAAAAATACATTTTGGAGTTGTAGTTAGAATTGCTGCAGGGAAAATGTCCACCAATGAAGATATATGATTATACTGCAGTTATTTTTGTGATGGTGTAAAACAGTTTTAAATAGTTCAGAGATACCAAAATGTTTGTAATATGGAATTCTTATCCATTTCATACTATCTGTAATTGTCAGCATGAGTATGGTTCTAAAACTGGATTTCTAAACATGTATTTCTGTCATTTTAGTACAAATACAAGGAAGCATATGAGAAACAGAAAGGCCACCACATTGGAGCCCAGAGCGTTGATGATGATCCCAAGATTATGTGTGCTATACACGCAGGGAAGATTTACAGTGAAAGGGAGTACAAAAAGGAATTCCAGAAGTGGAAGACCAAGTTCTCTAGCCCAGTGGACATGTTAGGCATCTTGCTGGCCAAAAAATGTCAGACTCTGGTCAGTGACATTGATTATCGCAATTACCTGCATCACTGGACGTGCTTACCTGATCAAAACGACATTATCCAAGCAAAGAAGGCCTATGAACTGCAGAGTGATGTATGTAACGTGAACTTTGGGGAAGGGGGAATGGGAGGCTGTAGATTTGTTAATTGTCCGGTCAGTGCCTGTGTGGACAGACCCATAGATTATGCATCGCACACACCAGGGGCGAGGGGTGGGGAGCACCATTCATGTTGTTTAATACAAAACCCTTGTTTAAGAGTTATGTTATAGGAAGCGAAAAATAGAGATGAAGAGCCCCACACTAAGGTCATGTCGTTTATTCCCTGACCTAGATTCCAAACTATTTTCTTCATGTCATTTGTAATGTCTGGCAATGAAAATATATTTCAGACCAATATAAATCATCTGAATATTTTTAAAATAGTTTCCACGATTATGCTAGATCCAGAACACTAAACAGCATGTCCTTGAGTCAGTTATTACAAGATTACAATGGAATGAGATTCAACAAATTTCCCTTTTAAAATTTTTCAATTATATCATTTGTTGAAATATCCATTCATTATATCATGGAATTCAGCATTGTTGCTATTTATTATTATTCATGGCTAGTATAAATAATTATGCTTTTACAAATTACTTCTGTCATCAATATTAAAAACCCTGAATCATGTTAAGATCTCAGGTCTTACTTTTTTGGAAGACCCATCTCCTATGCTTATCATCCCCTCAACCCCGTATATTTTATTTTTCAACTGAGAGGAGGTGTGTCTAACATTTGGAACGACATTTTTGTCTGACATCTTTGTAGAGTGTGTACAAAGCAGACCTGGAGTGGCTGCGTGGCATTGGCTGGATGCCGGAAGGCTCCGTGGAGATGAACAGAGTGAAGGTTGCGCAAGACCTCGTGAATGAAAGACTCTATAGAACGCGACCAGAAGCTTTGCCGTTCACTAGCATTGTTGACACTCCAGAAGTTGTCCTGGCAAAAACCAATTCTCTGCAAATAAGTGAGGTAAGAACTGTCTGACTACCAAGCTTTTTCGTTCTGGCTTCTGTTTTCAGATGATGCCACCCAAACTGAGCCAGTAGACTGTTACTCTTTGACGAATTTTGGTAATAGGAGCAACACTAAGAATCTCTTGAATAGTTTGATGAAGGCATGCACAAAGTAGAACTCTGACAAATGCCAACATGCCTTTCCCCTACCACACACGCACACTTTGAAGCACTACAGTGAAAAATGTCACTCCACGGCAATTCAGGATAAGAAGATAACAAACATTTACTTAATTCCTATTACGTACTAAGACATGTAGCATAATGCTACATAATAAGTAGCATAACATTGTATTAGTCTGTGTTCTCTAGAGAAATAGAGCCAATAGGATGTGTGTATATGTATTTATGTGTATGTATGTAAATAGAGAGAGTGAGAGTAGAGAGAGAAAGTGAGGTTAAGGAGTTGGCTCATGAGACTGTGCAAGCTGGCCAGTCCAAAGTCTGCAGGGTAGGCCAGCAGGCTGCAGACCCATGGAAGAGTTGCGCTTTAAGCCCAAAGACAGTCTGTTGGCAGAATTCCTTCCCGTTCGGGAGGCCTTCGACTGATTGAACAAGGCCCATCCCCATTAAGGAGGGCGATCTGCTTTACTCAAAGTCTACTGATATAAATGTTAATCTCATCTGAAAAATGACCTCATAGAAACATCTGTAATACTGTTTGACCAAACATCTGGGTGCTGTGGCCTAGCCAAGTTGACACATAAAATGAACCATTATAAACATACCTAAAAACATTTTTCCAGATTGAATAGTCATTAAGACTTAATGTTTCAGATATCCATTTTCTATTTCCCTTCTTTCCACAGAAACTGTATCAAGATGCCTGGAATAGGGATAAAGTCAACATCACCATTCCTTCGGACACTCCAGCCATGCTGCAGGCCCAAATCAATGCCATGCAAGTCAGCAATGTAAGAGGCTTAAGTATGGGGCAGTATCTGTCAGCTTGGGGAGGGCGTTATAATGGACAAATTACCTACCTTAGGACATTTGCGGCTTTTGGTGCTAGACATTTTTCTCTTCAGCCACCATTCCTAATGCAACAGGAATGGCAATGCTCCCTTTTAGACATCCACTTGGACACACGGCTGGGTGCCTGGGTTGCAGGTGTTGGCATACCTGAATCCTGCTGGGGTCCTCCTTCACTCTCAGCAGTCTCTGTTGGCTTCTTAGGCCTTCTCATTGATCCAGAACTTTCTTGTTTAACATTTCAAGGCCATAAGAAAGCCAGAAGACAACTTTTAATTATATCCAAACAGCAGTATATCTATGATATCTATGTCACATCCCTTTAGCAGAAACATCTGAAAAGTCAAAGGCCGGAATTAGGAAAGAAATCTTTTCAGATCTTCTCTGGAATGCTGATGAAGGTTTTCTGGCTTCTCCATTGATTTCTTAGTTTCCATATATGGTGTAGTGGGATATTTTCAAATGCATGCCATATAGTAATGAATGTAAATATTCAAACATTAATAGAGTTGGATGTTTAGCTTTAAATTTTTAATCAGAAGTATCCTGTACTCCACAAAGTATATAGTAAACAACCAAAGTAAATAGCCAACAACCAAAAGAACTCAGGAATGAATGCTTTTTTCTTGTTGTCTACATTTCATTATGCCTTATGATTTATATTATGATGACTTTGAATATAATCATTTATTTTTCCATTCTTGTAAACAAACCTGTATTTTCCCTCAATAGAAACTCTACCAGAAAGACTGGAACGAGGCCAAGCAGAAAGGCTATGACATAAGAGCAGATGCCATTGAAATCAAGCAAGCCAAAGCTTCTAGAGACATTGCCAGTGAGGTACGCTTCCTTCTATTTTCTTGTAGTTTTTCTCCACTATAGAACAAATAGACAGACTATTTTTCAAGAATTTTGAATTTTTTAAATCCATGCAAACAATTGCATTTCATCTTGTTCTAAAGGCTTTCTCTATTTAAAAATATTAAAATGGGATGGAAAACATTAATCATAGCATAGGTATGAATGACTTCAATGCTGTTTCTAAGTAGAAGCATAATATCATGAAGAGTCTACATGAAATTCTTGGGAAAAATTCAGGAACCAATACGATGTCATTTTATCCCTCAAATAGTTCTGACATTCTCCATAAATATAAGTCACAGATGGTAGTTTCAGATAAGACTTAAGACTGAAATCACATTTTATATCCAAAATTTTACATTGGAGGCTTATATAGAACACTCTTAGTAACCTCTGAGTTTACTTAACTCTGATTTTAAAACTTACTAACAGTCAAAATAATTATCCTAACAAGCCTACCCCAACCCCAGCTCCAAATCTTTTTTTTTTTTTAATACAACTCCATCTCATGCCTCCAAAAAGCTCCAAATATTTAAGCCACTTTTTTCCCTTTCTCTGGGTCTTCTCTGTTTTTATCTCGTGTATCCACTGTTTCCTCCTTCTTGTTCCTTATTTTTACCATTAATAACCACAGCTGGTCCACAGTATCTGCCTTATTCCCAGTTTTCTCTCTCTCCCTTTTGTCCAAACTTGCCTATGTTGTCCAGACATAGGAAAGAAAAGGAAAGCATCTTACTCTAGTCCCAAGACACTCATCAGATGAAAACTCTTGTCCACAGACTTTTTTGTTGTCATCTTCTGATTCAAGCTAACAAGCTTGCTTTCCATCTCTGAAACATGCATCTTTCTTGTCTGCCTCCAAAACCACATATACAACCTCTCCCATACGTGAGGTACCTCCAGGACTCCTGGGAGAACATTTGACCTAATGCTGCACCTGCCAGGAAAACTTGGTGGTGGCAGTTACCCTCGCTGTGCCCAATTTTCCCCATCTGAAAGATACAATAATAATAGTATCTACCTTGTAAAGAATTGTGAGGATCAAGTCAATTATAATTGCTGCTATTCAGTGATTTTTCACTGAAAAACTCAGTGGTTACATATGGATCAACCTAACACACTGGAAGCACTCACAATAGTGTCTGGCATATAGTGATTGCTCAGTAAATTTGGGCTATTTTTTATTACTCTTTATTACCATACTATTTCCCTCCTGATTCACTCATGTCCTCTATGAAGCTACCTAAAATAGTCCTATCTAATTTCTTTAAAGTGAACTGAAATGTATGACTGCCGATGTTGAGTCAATTTCCATTTAGACAAAGAAAATATTCTGAAATCACTTAAAGAAAAATCCTCTCAATGCATTATTCTCATATGTCCTTTTTAATCTGATTTTTCACAACTTCAGTACAAATACAAAGAAGGTTACCGTAAACAACTGGGCCACCACGTGGGTTTCCGTACCCTACAAGATGACCCCAAGTTGGTATGGTCTATACATGCTGCCAAGATCCAGAGTGACAGGGAATACAAGAAAGCTTATGAGAAGTCTAAAGGAATTTACAACACGCCGTTGGACATGATGTCAATTGTTCAAGCCAAGAAATGCCAGGTCCTGGTTAGCGACGTTGATTATCGCAATTACCTGCACCAGTGGATATGCCTGCCAGATCAGAACGATGTGATCCAGGCCAAGAAAGCCTACGACCTGCAGAGCGATGTGCGTATATTGCCACCAGACTCCGGGGAAATGTGTGTTGGTGTGTTTAATCACAGTGCATTCCCCAGAGATATAATTTAAATGGTAATATTAACAGAACCTAACATATTCTGTACAATTCATGGTAGTAGAGTTTTTCCCAAACATTTTCTATCTTGTAGAGGATTCCTTCTTATAGTAGCAAGACCTTATTTGCCGAGATGAAAATCAGTCTCTTATTTTATGTAAGTAGGTAGAAAATTTCAGTTGCAGCTGAAATTACCATTGCAGGATCAGGTGTCTAAATTTCAGAAATAGATGTAATCATAAGGAAATGTTGGATTTCACATTTACCAGACATGGGAGTGGCAGGGGTGGATATAGATATAGGTTTGTATTTTTTTCTCATCATGCAGATATCTAAGGCTCTTTTCCTCCTAAAATCCTACAGATGTTACTCTCAGTGGTACATATAAATGGTGGACTTCAAGGCATGAGTGTAGAAACTCAGCGTAGTATAAAAACAAAATTATGTGCCATTGTTGTCTGTCATTCCACCAAGTGCCACTTGTGAGCCTTGTTCCAATTCCTGCAGGATGCTGTGAATTTCTGCCGGAGATGAGTGCCAGAGACATAACACCCAAGTATTAGCATTTAATGTTGGTCCTTGAGTGTCATGACTTTGGCCCCCACTGATTTAAATAGAGACGGTGTGTGCTTGCAAGCATTCTGCTCTTGGTAACTAATTTGACTCGTCTGCCCTTGTGTTCCTCTGCTTCATGTACAGAACCTGTACAAAGCAGACCTGGAATGGATGAAGGGTATCGGATGGTTGCCAGAGGGTTCTGTGGAAGTGATGAGAGTGAAGAATGCCCAGAATCTCTTGAATGAGAGGTTGTATCGGACAAGGCCAGAGGCTCTCAAATACACCAGCATTGTGGACACTCCAGAAGTAATCCAGGCAAAGATCAACGCTGTCCAGATCAGTGAGGTAAGCTGGGTTGTTTGTCAGATAAATTGAAGAAATCTGAATACTTCTAACTGTGAACTTTCAACTGCTGGTGTCAGCATTACAATGTTGAACACACATGTACCCAGATAGATCTTCATATAGTTAATCAATTAGCAGTCTCTATATTTTATTTGGTTTGATAAGTCTTTGGTCACACATGGTAGGCACCTTCGTGTTCTACAAACCCTGATACACACTGTGATCACATTTTGAAATCTGGCTTGTAATACAGGCCCATCGCTGAATACTATAATCACAAAATTGCCACCTTTTTGTCATCATTCAATCATGAAATAGGTTGAGAAGTCTAGGGACAACCCCAATATTGGACATTATGACAGTTATTTGAGCCAAGAAAATCAGGTTCTGATCAGCAGTGGGGATTTATCACAGTTATCTGCAATGTGGACTAACTTGTCAGATAATTAGATGCAAATAAATGGAAAAGAATAATTTCACTGCCATATTTCTGACTCATTTAAAATGCATATTGTATCACACATGAATGTGTTGTTGTTGAAATCACTATTGGCACCTTTTAAATAAAAATGCAAATAAAGGCAAAATATGATCTCTACACTTTTATCAGAGAATACCCAAAGAGAATTTTTTGTTTTACTTTACTTATTTATTTTACTCATAATTTTATTTGCTTTAATTTACTATAAAATTTACTTATGATTTTATTCATTATAAATGTATTCAAGTGTACTTTATGACTTCATAATTTTGCTTACGTGGTTATTGATTTATTTACGAATCAACCACCCCATCGTTTTTCATTTTTACCAGCCATTGTATCGGGATGCCTGGGAGAGAGAGAAGGCAAATGTGAGCATCCCAGCTGACACACCACTGATGCTGCAGTCCAAGATCAACGCCATACAGATCAGCAATGTGAGACACTACACGTTCATTGGTTTGTCAAAGTGCTCTCTGCCTAACCAGCCCTCTTACTGATACGTTCCAAAGAGAGTTTGGCAAAAGGCATTTTCTTACCATTCCTTTTATTTCTAGTCTTTAAGCTAATGATAAGTAGCTGTGTGGGTCTGTGTGTGTGTTTATAATACAGAGTTGTGTGTCTCTATCTTTGTTGGAAGGAAAATGCAATGATTTCTCCAAAAACATGACCTAAAATTTACAGATACATATATAAATAATATTTATGTCTCCTTTTCAGTGGGCTAGCATTGCTTTTTCCTATGAGAAGCCAAACAATACATATTTTCTCCTGATTTTTACATGATTTACTTTCTCCTAAATGTCCAGAGAGCTTTACTAAATGTCATTAAAAATCTCCTGGAACTCAAGTTCATTATGAAATCAGTTTATTTTATAAATCTTAAGGAGAGACTAATGTTAGTATAACTGCTAATATCTATTTTTGAACACATCAGTAGTGCTAAGCAGCTCCCTCTTCAGAATGACCGTGGCATTGCACTCTCCACTTGCAGAAACACTACCAGCAAGCTTGGGAAGACGTCAAGATGACCGGTTATGACCTGCGAGCAGATGCCATTGGGATCCAGCATGCCAAAGCTTCCAGGGACATTGCCAGTGACGTAAGAGCTCCTCCTTGCCCAGCCTTCACAAACACTAACTAGTAGACACACAGGGAGGATAACTTAATTCTCCAGGAATTATATTTAAATGGAATGCAGGTCATTGTTATTGGCATGTTTTAAAATCCTAAGGTCAAGTATAACTCTTACAACAATTTGAGGATCCTCTGGCATCTGTACTTGGTTCTGTAATTCTTATATTCAAGCACAGATTTTTAATTACTTTTCAATATCTCCCCAACATCAGTTAATTTATGAGCATTTATAGAAGGCTAATTCTTTGAGTACAAAGAATTCTGTTGTGACTCAAAGTGTGACATGCATATTACTGGTGGGTCCTGTGATAATTTTATGCAGTACATGGACAAGTATTTTTAAAATAGTTATATGGTTGTCTAAATGTGTGCTAGAAAAACATTTCTCCATTTAGATAGGGTTGTGCATTTTTAAATAAAATTTTAAAATAAGTTTACAAGTTAAAAATAAATTTATTTAAACAAAGAATTAATTTGATTTAAAGTAATATAAAATACAGGTGGTACTTGTTTGTAGCAAAACATCTGAAGGTGGCAAATGATAACTGAAGTTCAGGAAACATGGGACAAGGTTATATGGGGAGATAATTCAGAAGTACAGTTCTTGCCTCAGAGGGGCTCACACTATTTTCGTGCACATAGACACAGAAGACAACCCAATATAGCAAACCTTATAGTATGAATTTAAAGAAAAACAGTATCCCCACAAAAGGTAATCTAGGGGAGATGGAATTATTTTGAGTAGGCTCTCTGGAAAAAGTCAGTTTGCAAAGACTAATCTTTTTTCTGTGCACATCTGCCAGTATCTGTACAAAACTACTTATGAGAAACAGAAAGGCCATTACATTGGATGTCGCACCGCCAAGGAAGACCCTAAACTGGTTTGGGCTGCAAATGTGTTGAAGATGCAGAATGACAGGCTGTACAAAAAGACCTACAATGATAACAAGGCCAAGATCACCATCCCAGTGGACATGGTGTCCATCAACGCTGCCAAAGAAGGCCAGGCCATCGCAAGCAATGTGGACTATCGCCAGTACCTGCACCAGTGGTCTTGCTTCCCAGACCAGAATGATATAATCCAAGCCCGGAAAGCCTATGACCTGCAGAGCAACGTAAGTGTGTCCCCCAGGAAGCAAGCCTTCCATAGTTTTTCCTGATGACGCCTTCCAATGCTCTGGGAAACACAACTCCCCCTACATAGGCACTTCACTTTTAGTATTTTATCGAATTTATTAATTGCTTACCTTACTACCAGGTTTATTCAGAAGGTTTTCATTTTCATTAGTAAAGATGCTATCAGAACTTTGTGTAGATTTGTTAATATGTGCAGTGTTTGTAGTTTCTTAAACATAGGAATGCCATGGTCCTTCAACTATGTATTAAAGTAGGACAGCACTATCTTCCTTAAAATTAATTTCAAGCCCAGCACAGTGATGCATGCCTATAGTCCCAGCTCCTCAGGGGATGAAGGCAGGAAGATCACTAGAGCCTAGGAATTTGAGGCTGCGTGAGCTATAATCACACCACTGCACTCCAGCCTGGGTGACAGAGCAAGACCCTGTCTCAGTTAAAAAAGAAACCAATTTCAAGAGTTAAGAGCATGCTATAAACCAACAGTCCCTAACGTTTTTGGCACCAGGGACCAGTTTCATGAAAGATAATTTTCTATGGACTGGGGGCGGGGGAGGATGTGTGTGTGGGGGGTGGTTTCAAGATGATTCAAGCACATTACATTTTTGTGCACTTTATTTCTATTATTACATCATAATACATAATGAAATATACAACTCACCATAATGCAGAATCTAATGCCGCTGCTGATCTGACAGGAGGCGGAGCTCAGGCGGTGATGCGAGCAATGGGGAGCAGCTGTAAATACAGATGAAGCTTCATTAGCTCGCCACCTGCAGCCCGCCTCCTGCCGTGTGGCCCAGTTCCTGATAGGCCACGGCCCGGTACTGGTCCACGGCCCATGGGCTGGGGACTGTAGCTCTAAACCACGTTTCCTTTAACTTGGTGTTCTTCACTATCTGGTGTCTCATTAATTTACCTAGGGCAGTTTTAGATTTACTCACATTTTCTGCCCAATCAATATTTTAGACATGATAGATTCCATAAGGTTATTTATTTCTTGTAGAGAATGGATAACTTTTTAAAATTATGTGAACTTGCTTCCCTTAAGCTTCAAGAGATGTTTCCTTATAATGAATGAGTTCGTACAGGAGAGAATGCTCATCACTTGAAATGAATTGCCAAATGGTAGATACGAGACAGTTCCCAGGGAAATATAGTCTCTTCATCAATCTGAACCACATTAGTGCACAGAGATGTGCATATAAATCAAGTTCTTAAAGAATGAGGAAGGGAAACTTCAGAATCTGTAGGTAATTTTTATTGAGAATCCCTTCTTTTGAATATTGAGTAGCCATTGTACTTTAAACGTTAAAACATAAAATGTCATTCTTCATTAAGGTAGAGATTTCCCAACATTTTTCACTCCTCTTACTACACTTTCAGTCTGATATTTGTATCCTATTAACTAGCTATTAAAATACCATTTTTCTGAGCAACAGAATGGCTTTTTATGAAAGGAATAACTGGTTATATTATTCAGGGTTCCCCAGAGAAACAGAGCCAATAGAATATATGCATAGATATAAACATAGACTTATGAGAGGAGATTTATTAGGGGAATTGACTTATGTAATTATGGAAGCTGAGAAGTCCCATGTTAATCTGTCTGCAAGCTGGGGACCCAGAGCCCGTAGTGTGGCTCAGTCCAAGTCCCAAGACCTGAGAACCAGGGGGACAATGGTGTAATTCTCAGTCCAAGGCTGAAGACCTGAGAACCTGGTATAAGTCCCAGAAGGCCAATTTCTTCCAGAAACACCCTCACAGACATACTACAGAAAGAATGATTAACCAGCTATCTGGTTAGCCCTGTCAAGTTGGCACTTAAAATTAACCATCACAAGCCAGGTGCAGTGGTGCACACCTGTTGTCCCAGCTACTCAAGAGGCTGACATGGGAAGATCACTTGAGTCCAGAAGTTCAAGTCCAGCCTGGACAACATAGCAAGACCCCATTTCTAAATATTAAAAATAAAAAATTAAATTAAATTAACCAGCACACTGGTGTTTAAGATAGAGCAATTTCATCTGGTTCTCCACTTATTTATATTTGGAGAAGCAGGTTTAGATAACTAAGAACATGCAAATCCTGATTTAAAGAGAGGTACTATCTTAGAACACTCAATTGAGACCAAAATTGTGGAACTAGTGATTGGATTCTTAATCATACTTTAAAAATACTTATGAAACACACCATGTGCCAGGCATTGTGCTAAGCACTAATGATGCAATGGTGAATAAAGAAGAAGAAAAACAAGACATAGCTCCTGATTTTAGGTAGTTCACATTGATAAGAAAGAAATAGATGTTAATTAAAGACTATCATTAAAAAACGAGACGGCTGAGAAAGAGTGATCTGTGTTGCTATGAAGAGAGGTTGGTAAAGCTCCTTTGAGAAAGTGCTGGTTTGTCGGGGTGTGAAGGGAGAGTGGGAGTTGGCTCCACAAGGGGGACACGGAGGATTCCTGCCGGAAGACAACGTGTGCAAAGGGGGTGGGTGCAAACCCCAAACCAAAAGAGATTTGCATCTTTACCCTCAGACAAATGGAAAGCCATAGGATGGGGGTATGTTGTGACATCAGATTTGAATTAGGAATTTTGAAAAGATCATTCTGGCTACTGTGTAGAGAACTTACTGGAGAGCCCATTATTGTTCCTTTAAAATCCACATTGGCTAGTATGGTGGCTGCCTAAATATTATTCAAAAATTAGGCCAGGCTTGGCAGCTCATGCCTATAATCCCAGCACTTTGGGAGGCAAAGCAGGAGGATAACTTGAGCCCAGGAGTTCGAGACCAGCCTGGGCAATATAGTGAGACCCCATCCCTACAAAAAATTTAAAAATTAGCTGGGCATGGTGGCACATGCCTGTAGTTCCAGCTACTCAGGAGACTGAGGCAGGAGGATCACTTGAGCCCAGGATTGGAGGCTGCAGTGAGCTATGATCATGCCACTACACACTAGCCTGGGTGACAGAGACTCTGTCTCTAAAAAAAATA
This sequence comes from Lemur catta, assembly GCF_020740605.2. Taxonomy (NCBI): domain Eukaryota; kingdom Metazoa; phylum Chordata; class Mammalia; order Primates; family Lemuridae; genus Lemur; species Lemur catta. The sequence goes on from NC_059135.1 coordinate 70,803,928, forward strand.
AAAATAAAAATCTTCCATGCATAACCCCAAATGGAGAGCTGCTTCTGCATCATCCTTCCTTTTAGAGTGGACTTCGGCACCCCAACTCAGACCCCCTGCTGCAGGAAACAAAGCAAGACAACATACTGTTGTGTGTATGCGGAATTATGTTTGTCAGGCCAGTGCTTGGTTTTAATTACTGTTTGTGGAAGATAAAATATAACATAAAAACTTCCTTATTTTATCCTCCCCCCCCCACACACACATACACACACACACACAAAAAAAAAAAACACCAAGAAAAACCAATTCCTGCTGCTATTTAACTTTGTTTTCTTTGCAGGCCATCTACAAGGCTGACTTGGAGTGGTTGCGTGGCATCGGCTGGATGCCTGAAGGCTCTCCCGAAGTACTGAGAGTCAAAAATGCCCAGCATATCCTAAGTGACAATGTCTATCGGACACCTGTGGTGAATCTCAAGTACTCAAGCATTGTTGACACACCTGAAGTGGTCCTTGCTAAATCAAATGCTGAAAATATTAGTATTGTAAGTCAGTTTTTTTCTATTGAAATTGAATTAGTCCTATAAATAGAAGATAATTATCTTGGTGATCTATTTCTAGGATAAAAACAATTTGATAATAACAAAATTTTTGTTAAGTTATGTTGATAGCATTGTTTTGGTTATGCTTATTAATTTTAAACAAAAACACAACGTATTGATAAATGGTATTAATACAGATTTCATATCAAATTTGAGTAACTTGCATGACAAGATTCCAGAAATCTTTGCCCTAATATGAAAAGATTTTAGATCAGATCCAAAAGAAAAGTTTAAATTTTGCACTGAAACTAGCAAAAGTACAAATTGCAAAGTAATTTTGTTTCTATTGTTTCTTTCCGTAGCCAAAGTACAGAGAAGTTTGGGACAAGGATAAAACTTCAGTGCACATAATGCCAGATACTCCAGAAATTAATCTTGCTAGAGCAAACGCTCTCAATGTGAGCAATGTAAGTACCACAACAGACTCCCTTTTGTTTGGAAAGTTACCCATTGGTGCTGTAACGTGACCGTGGAACTCTTCCCAGCCAAGGGAGAGAAGACCCCTTGCCATCTGCCCTTGACAGAAGCGAGGAAAGGAGATCCTTGGCTGAGTCACTGGGCAAGGCCAGTTACTGTGGAGCCAATGTCAACATGACAGACTCTCCCCCTTTGTCCTTTTTGAATAAGGACAAAAGAAGATAAAAAAGTAATGAAGAGGTACACAAACAAGAAAGAAGAATTAATGACAGATTCATATAAACTCGAAAGAATTATGAGAACTCTTTGCAAAAATATGTGAATTAATTTTAAAACCTGAATCAATGGGGGATTTTCTAGAATATTGCAAATTACCAAAATTGACCCCATAAAAAAAATAGAAAACAGCTAGAAATAACTAGCTATTTTAGCTAGACTAATTAACAGCTAGAAATTAAGAGGGTCATTAAACACGTTCCTTCCTCGTTGCAAATGCCAGGGTCCCCCAGTGGTTTCACGGGAGAATAGTTTCAAAACTTGAAGAAATAAAAAATTACCATGGAGCCTAATAAAAGAAGGAAAATCATCACAATTACCCAAACTTGTCAAAGATAGTTTCACAAATTAAAAGCTGTAGACCAATAATAATGGGGAAAATCTGAAATAAAATATTAAGAAATCAAATTCAGCAGTACGTTCAAATGATTTGATACAAAAAATTGGGGTTCATGCAGGAGTGCCAAGAGGGGTCTATATTCATAAACCTAATAATGTAATATGACAAAAGAGAGAAGCAGTGCACTCATTTTATTAAATTGTAAAGGCATCTGACAAAATCCAATACCCATTCTTATTTTTAAAAAATAAAATCTTAGTGAAAAAAGAACACGAGTATTTTCTTGACATGACTAAAAAATAAATTTCAAATCAAAGGCCAACTCAGTAAGTAAGCTTCTTTTTCAAGTCAGGGAGATTAAAACAAGAACACCCACTAGCACCATCATCAGTTAACACTTGCTGGAAGTACTTGGTTATGTGAGTAAGCTTCTCATCGATGCAAATGTAATTGCATAAGAGTAAGAATAAGAAATAAATGTTGGAAAGAAAGAGGCAAAGTTATCATTATTTGCAGAAGAAATTATTTTAAGCCTGGAAAATGCAAGAGAATCAACTAAACGAATCTATTAGGGAATACAAAAGAATTCAGTTTTGTGGCTGGCTACACAATTAAGAAAGATACCACCTTCCTGGATCACAGAGATTCTTGCATGTAGAATAAGTGTGACCTTAGAAGAAGGATACTACCTGAGTGCAATTCACCAAGGTTTGGAACTTTGCATCCTTTCAGAATAATAAATCTTTGTGAGAGAAGGAGCCTTCCAAGCAAAGATTCCCCCATATGCCAAACTTCATAAATTCTACTGTAATGAGCCACTTGGGGACTAATTTTTTCCAAAGTTTGGGAAGAAAATGTAGTTTTAGGGCACTGATATATTTTTTATTTCATACCAGAATCAATACCATGATGCAGTGCATTCTTGTTGTGGCTGAATCAAGAGGCAATCAGTTCTTCACTGCAGCATAGATTCCTCTTCCAATTCAATCCATAGGTATCTGTGGCAGGAAAATTCTGAAAAGTCTCATATACTCTCTTTTGCATGATAAATTTCTTAGCTGAAAATACTAGAACCCCACCATGGATATCATGATATGAGCAAGACTAGTATTCAAAACTATGCTAAAAGGAAAGTTATCAACGTTAGATACTTATATATTAATGAGAATGGCACCATTTCATGTTCCAGGACAATGGTGCATAGAATGATTCTCACCCATTCTCTTTAACCGCTCTCAAGTCCTGGGGCTTCAAAACTCTACCCCTATGATATTAATTCTACTTGCGCCCTTGGAACTGTTGGTAGATTTGAATCTGGAATGATACCTTATTTTTCTCCTTTTCAGAAAATTTACCGTGAGGGTTGGGAGGACGTGAAGGCGAACTGTGATGTCCGCCTGGACGCCATCCCCATCCAGGCTGCCAAGGCCTCCAGGGAGATTGCCAGTGACGTGAGTGGCCCTTTCTCAACTTCTCAGTGTTTTTCAGCAAATGCCCAAGGTACACATAGAGGACATGCTGTGACCCATCTGCTTTGTGTTTCCATCCCCAGTATAAATACAAGCTTGACCACGAGAAGCAGAAGGGACACTACGTGGGCACCCGCACAGCCAGGGATGACAACAAGATCCGGTGGGCCCTCATAGCTGGCAAGATCCAGAATGAACGGGAGTACCGGCTGCAGTGGGCCAAATGGAAGTCCAAGATCCAGAGCCCTGCGGACATGCTTTCCATCGTGCATTCGAAATCAAGCCAGGGTCTGGTCAGCAACGTCGATTACCGCAATTACCTGCACGAATGGACGTGCATGCCCGACCAGAACGATGTGATTCAGGCCAAGAAAGCCTACGATCTGCAGAGTGATGTGAGTGGGCTGCCTTTTAGGATGAGCGCTTCTCCCCTTTCGCCATGAACCCCAGAAAGTTCACGGCATTAAACCCTGTATCAGCATTTCACATCTCTATTCAGCCAAGAATTTGATATTAGTTAGATTATAATATGGCATCAAAATCACCAAAGCCAGGAAGGATAGACGGTAGTGTGTATACAGGTCTTAATTGTATCTGGTTAAAGAAAACTATTGTGAAAATATTATTTCTATAGAATTTAGATAGCAATACAGGCTTATCTCAAGTAAAATACTGGCAGCCCATGGACAGGATGCAGGCACGGACATGCTTGTTCAATTGACACGGTGTTTAGAAATTTTGAATTAAGTCACCAAGATTTTTAAATAAGGGGATTTTGGTGCACAAATCCAGGATTTCCCATTTCTCTTGAAAATTCAGAGGTTGCAGCTCTGGACGTGCATTACCCCTTGGCAGGGATAACCAGGAACTGAGCTGAGGCTAACCCCCTTTAAACAGAAAACACATCCTCCAGTTTGTCACTCTACCTGGCCTCCTAATTAATTTTCTTAAGTTACCTGTCTGGCTGCTTGAGTATGTCACGCTTGGTTTATATAGCGTTTAAATTGTCTTTCTTCATCAGCCCAGTGGATCGGCTAAATAGGACCAGGTGACGCAGGTCGCTGAATTCATTCTGGGCTTGTTTTCACAGGCTGTTTACAAAGCCGACTTGGAATGGCTACGTGGAATCGGGTGGATGCCAAATGATTCCGTTTCTGTCAATCACGCCAAACACGCTGCGGATATCTTCAGCGAGGTATTCCAAGATTTTACCCTGCCATTCAGTACATGTCCCAACAGTCTGAACAAAACTACAGGAGCCAAAATGCAGTCATCCCATGTCAGCAATTTTAGCCTGCTATAAAAACCACACATATATTTTTCTACAATAATCCTATACTGTCCCTATTACATTATGGGGCCACATCTATAATATATTAATAATATCCAGCACACTCATTGATGCTTGAAATTGTTTAATTAGAAAAATCCTTTGGTCTGTAATAGCAATACACTTGGGAGAAGTTTGTCCAGTTGGAAAAATGTATTGCTTATATCATGTTACACATAATGTAGTGTTTAATGATACATTACATAACCTTGGGAGCTAAGCAAACTTGCTACTTTAAAATCTGAAGAAGAAGCCAACGCATTTGTTTAAAAAATAAAATGTGAAAAAGAAAGCCAAGTTACCAAGAAGATGCCATTCAAATCTGGGCATTCTGTGCTTCCAATAGAGAAGGTCTTCAGTGTATCTTTTTCAGCTCGCACTCGACCAGGAATAGCACCTATCTAAAAGATGTTTTCTTTCCCATAGAAAAAATATCGCACAAAAATAGAAACTCTCAACTTTACACCTGTGGATGACAGAGTTGATTATGTGACAGCAAAACAAAGTGGTGAGATCCTCAATGATGTAAGTATATGGCTGTTTTAATTGCACGATTATGAAGATGTTGTTTCCAAAGCTTTTCTAGCATGCATCACTGTTGTAGATATAGATTTAATCATTGAAATTATTGCTGTTAGCCATTGCTTGGACAACATGATGTTTTCTTAACATCAAGTAACTGGCCCTCTTGCCTCTCGTTTAGATTAAATACCGGAAAAACTGGAATGACACCAAATCCAATTACACCCTCACAGAAACCCCCCAGCTGCACGCTGCCCAGGAGGCTGCCCGGATCCTGGACCAGGTATTGGTTTTACCTGGATGCGTGGTACTTTGTGTGGGCATGGAGAACCTTAATAGAACTGTCGGAGATTTATGCACACGACTTATCCCTTCCTTCTGACTCCTCGTTTTAACCCTGTGTTGTGGCTCTGTCTTCTAGTACCTCTACAAGGAAGGCTGGGAGAAACAGAAAGCCACAGGCTACATTTTGCCTCCAGATGCTGTGCCATTTGTTCATGCCCATCACTCCAGTGATGTTCAGAGTGAGGTAATTGATGCTGATATGAGTGTACTTCGCGAAAGCAAGGCTTGCCCATTAGGGATTCCAGTTATGCCTAAGGCAGAGACAGCACCTTAAGGGTGTTCCTTTTGAGCTTGGCAGACCTGGCTGGGCTTGGGATGGCTGGAGTACTTGCTTCCCTTTTGGTCCTTCTCCCATGGGCTTTGGGCTTGCTTATTCCTCTTTGTCTATATTTTTCCCCTTTTGGCTTCTTTAAAAGCCATCGTTTGAGTTCTTTACTGTTTCTGATATTCTCTGCCCTCCCTAAAATCGAGGCCTTTGAATAAAAATATTGCCAGAATTAGAAAACAAGCATACGGGGCTTTTTATTTCTATTTTTAAATGGCATTTCTTCTTATTTATATCAAGGCTTTTTGTTATTTATTCTTGGTGGAAGGGGTGTCCAACAAAAAGCTGGGAGGCTGAATTTGCTGGTATTCCCTAACAGGTGCTCATACCCCCTTTGCCTTGTGTGCTTGTTAAAGCTGACAAGATCTATGCTCTTCCTCCCACCAGCTGAAATACAAAGCTGAACATGTAAAGCAGAAAGGTCACTATGTTGGCGTCCCGACAATGAGAGACGATCCTAAACTGGTTTGGTTTGAGCATGCAGGCCAGATTCAGAACGACAGGCTGTACAAAGAGGACTATCACAAAACAAAGGCCAAAATCAACATACCTGGTGATATGGTGTCAGTCGTGGCTGCCAAGCAGGGGCAGAGCCTTGTCAGTGATATCGATTACCGTAATTACCTGCACCAATGGATGTGCCACCCTGACCAAAATGATGTTATTCAAGCAAGAAAGGCCTATGACCTACAGAGCGATGTAAGTGATTTTTGTTTCTTCATTATCTAGAAGTGTATGGTACACTCTGAGAATGATAAACAGCATTTCAAATCCACCAGGCTTGGAAACGTAGAGCCATACATATTTAGTTGGTTCCCAGAAGGGAACTGAGGCTGAATATGAAGTAGAAAAAGATCAGGAGCAGTGATAGATTGACAGGTTTGCCTACTGACTACATTTCTGCATAACTTTCAAAGTTGATTTAAAAAAAAAACCTGCTTTTTTTTTTACCATTTCTGCCATTAGTAACTCCTCACTCACATGCACATAGAAAATTATCATCTGATTTAAAATAATAATTGGCTTGGGTGGGAATTGAGATTGTATTGAGGTTTTGACATTATCAGATGACAGCATAGTTAAGGACCTAGGAATATCCTATTCTGCTTTGCCAAGTATCTCATTCCTCAAGGCATTTATGAAGGAATTGTTTGCAATGAATAAAAGCAAAAGAGAAATAAAGTATTGATTAAGCTGTGTGAGGGCCCAGTACCCCTCATGCAGAGGTTTGGTAAAGGTACAATAAAGAATATGACATAGGCCATCTCCCATGGAAGCCTGAATCAAGATCTCTCTCTACCTGTCACCAGCCATCTGTAGGTGCAGAACAGAAACATGATGCATCAACTTAGTTGCTCAGGTGCACAGAAGAGCTAATCGTACCTGGATCTCTTCATCATTACAAAAAAAGAAACAGTCAAAGACTACCTGCGGCATAGATGTTGATTTTGAACATCCTGCCTCTCTGGTTGCTGCAGCAGAATGATTGTTGCGGAACTTTAATCAGATTAGCAACTCCTCTTCATTTGGTGTGGGATAGACTGGGGGCTAGGCTGCTGGAGCCAGGCAGGGGAAGGACAAAAGACAGCCTTGGTTGGGCAGGAGGAAACACTATCTCCTTTCCAATACATGAGTCTTTACTTGAGTAATTTCCTTCATTTGGTCTAAATGCCCCACATACTTCTGCATAACGTCCATCTAAAAGTACAACCTCTTTGGTAAACCTTTTCTTATGGCCACAGCGGAAAGTAACGGCCCGTCCCCGGGTGGTCCTGCTCTCACAGCACTTAACCATTTTCCATTTGTAAATGACTCTTCTCCACTCCTGCGTCTCTCTGCATACTTACCCCTCAAAGCACTGAGTGGAGTGCCTCATGCACAGTAACAGGCTTAAGAAATATTGTTCAGGGAAAGTCATGATTAAATGAATGAGACAACAGCCACTAGAGAGAAATCCTTAAAAAGCTTCTGAAAAAATTGTTTGTAATCTGCAGTCTGTAAGCCTGTGTGTGAGTCATTTGTACCTCTGTCATATCGCTTTTCCTGCTCTCAGAACATCTACAAAGCTGACCTGGAGTGGCTGCGAGGCATTGGCTGGATGCCCCTGGATTCTGTGGACCACGTGAGGGTTACTAAGAACCAGGAGATGGTGAATCAGGTACACAAAGACTGTTCTCCCCCCAACCTAATGCCTGCCCTCCTTACCTGCCATGTGGGGGTAGACCTGGCTTAATCATCTCTATGTCTTTGCAGATAAAATACAAGAAAAATGCTCTTGAAAACTACCCTAACTTTACAAGTGTGGTGGATCCTCCAGAGATTGTTTTGGCCAAGATCAACTCTGTCAATCAAAGTGATGTAAGTTTGCTCTGTGTATGCTGAAGTACATAGTCAGGGGAGTTAGTCCTCTATCATTGAATGGATTAATTTAACGCTAGATAATCATTTGTAAGAAATTGGGAGGTGGTAAATTATAAGATAATCTTTGGGAGGGATGTTTTAAAAGTCACTCATAAGTTGGTGGGACTGCAAACTAGTACAACCTGTATGGAAAACAGTATGGAGATTTCTCAAAGAGCTACCATTCGATCCAGCAATCCCACTACTGGGTATCTACCCAAAGGAAAAGAAATCATTTTATCAAAGAGATACCTGCACATGAATGTTTATGACAGCACAATTCACAATCGCAAAGACATGGAATCAACCTAAGTGCCCATCAATTCATGAGTGGATAGAGAAAATGTGGTATATATATATACACACACACACACACACACACACACACACATATATATATATATATACGCACATACACACACACACACACACACACACCATGGAGAACTATTCAGCCATAAATGGAATGAAATAGTGTAACTTTAGCAACTTGGATGGAACTGGAGTCTACTATCCTAAGTGAAGTATCTCAGGAATGGAAAAACAAACACCACACACTCATAAGTAGGAGCTAAATGATGGGTACACACAGGCACAAAAAGACCTAAAGGCCATGGAAACTAAGAAGGGGAGAGAGTGAGAGGGGGGTGAGAGATAAACATTTGCTTATGGGGTACAAAGAACACTGTCCTGGTGGTAGGTACACTGAAAGCCCTGACTTCAGCAGGATACAGTGTATCCATGTAACAAAGACATTTGTACCCACTTAATATTTTGAAATAAAAAAAATAAAAAACAAAGGTCACTAGTAGGTGGTATACTCTACCAACTTCTAGATATCTAATTCTTGTCCAAGTTGTTCTATTATATTAACTAAAATGGACTGAAATTCAACCAGCTAATTAGTTTTAATCTCTAAATGTAGATCAATTATTATGTTGCTAGGTAGATCCTATAAGAATTTAAATATACATTTACAGTAATAAAAGCTTTTGTTTTGCTTTCTTTCCTTAGGTGAAATATAAAGAAACGTTTAATAAAGCCAAGGGCAAGTATACGTTTTCTCCAGACACACCGCATATCTCCCACTCCAAAGACATGGGAAAACTCTACAGTACGGTGAGTTCTCTTTGTGTAATAATACCTTAGTTCCTCATTTAAAGCTCTTGTCAGTATTTATATTTTTGGCTGATTTTAGGAACAGCTGAGCTTATAAGGCGACCTGTTATTGTCATCGCATTTAGTCTCGTTTATTAGAAACAGCATGTTATTCCAGGCAAACAGCATTTATTCAGCTGGTATTTTTTGAGCCCCTGTGATGTGCCTGGCACTGTAGAAGGCACTGAAGGGCTCAAGCTCAATGAGACAAGTGAGAGGAGCAGACACATAAGTAAATAGATAGACAATTACATGTAACAAGTGGTGGAAGGGCTCCGGGTGCTCACGTCTTAAGCAACCACTAACAGAGAAAAGGGAGGAAAGGCTGGTCCTTCTTTAGCAACCAGGTGTGAGCATCTCCAGCCCACAAGTGAGGGACTTGCCCTTCAGATCTTAATTCAGCTAATTTAAAGGAACATGACGGGGGAGAGGGGTGTGCGCACATGCGCTCACTTGCACACCCAGTGAGAAGCAATCTTTGGCAATTCTCTCCCACTGTGCAAATTTTTGTCACTTTTACTAGAACTATAAATATAGTCAACTGTGTTGTAAAATGTCTAGAGTCTGCAGTTTTAATTTGCAATAAACTAAATGACTGCGCTGTTCTAGGTAGATACACTAACAGCTCTAAATAAAGATTTAAGCCTTGCCTTGCACATACTTGTTTTACCTTAATTTTACCAGTTGTTTTACTGGTATCTGGAAGAAGCTGAATGCAAACTTTTGTTGACACGTATTTCTTTCTTCCAGATACTGTATAAGGGGGCATGGGAGGGAACCAAGGCCTACGGCTACACCCTGGATGAGCGCTACATTCCCATTGTCGGAGCCAAGCACGCCGATCTGGTGAACAGCGAGGTCAGTACCACCTTCTCCTTTCCTGCGTTTGGGAGTCTTTACTGGGGAGCAAGGGGCTGGTTAGAAAACTCCAGTGATTCTCAATGTTGAACCCACTTCACAGCTTAAATACAAAGAGACATATGTGAAGCAGAGAGGTCACTACCTGGCTGGAAAAGTCATCAGTGAGTTCCCTGGTGTGGTTCACTGTTTGGATTTCCAAAAGATGAGGAGCGCGGTAAGCAGATGTTCACTTTAACACGGGGTGTGCACGCCGTAAGTGTGCTGTTGGGTCTGCCTGTTTATAACTCACCCTTTGGTTCAAGACCAGCTGGGGGATGGAGTAGTGCGGAGTCATTCCTGGCAGCTTTCCCCACCCTCGCCAGTTAGCCTGTGGACCCGAGGGCTGTGTGCTTCCTCCCGCCCCTGCCCTCCCCACCAGCAAACACACAGTGGGGGCTCCGTGCTGGGAAAAGGGGAAAGCAACCAGGGCACTGTTTGCCCTGTGTTATAAAAGGACAGGGAATTTACAAAGAAGAAGAGTATATTAAAGCATCCATTTTTTTTAACCTTAGTCTAGAGGTACGGATCTCTTATTAGAAATAAGGCTCTAAAAGAGATTGAGCGGAATAATTTACATTTTAATGCCTTTCTTGCTTTTGTCTTTAAAAAATATTATTCTCTAGTTGAACTACAGAAGAGATTATGAGGACACCAAAGCAAATGTTCACATCCCCAATGATATGATGAACCACGTGTTGGCTAAAAAGTGCCAGTATATCCTCAGTGACCTGGAGTATCGCCACTACTTTCACCAGTGGACATCTCTTCCGGAAGAACCCAACGTTATACGCGTCCGGCATGCCCAGGAGATCTTAAGTGATGTATGATGTTCTTTCTGCAGCTTGACTTAGCCACAGGCTTCAGCTGGTCCTGCCTTCCCCTCCCCCTCCACACTCCAGTGGTCCCTGTATTCATAAACCCTGGTGCTTTTCAATGCAAAGTGGCACGAGTGACCACTTTTTGGTGTAAGAATCTCCTCTGAGCCATAGAACACATATGTTAACCATTTCATCTGTTTAACACTAGACTAAAACTTAGGTATTGCTCTCCTCCTCAGCTTCTTTAGGCCAGAGAACCAAAGACCCTCCAGCTGGTGAGAGGCCCATCCCATGTCCTCTAAGCACTAAGCACAGACAAGGGCTCATAGGAAATTATCAAAATGCTCAATTGTAAGTTCAGAATACCTGTCACCTTTCATCATTCTTTCTTTCTTGCAGAATGTGTATAAAGATGACTTGAATTGGTTGAAAGGCATTGGTTGCTATGTCTGGGATACACCCCAGATCCTCCATGCCAAGAAATCATACGACCTCCAGAGTCAGGTGAGCCACCTTGCAGGAAGGACGGGGTCTCTGTGGGTCAGGGGAATCCATGGCAGTGTCAGGGGGCTGATGGCCAGGCTGTAACCGTGTATGATCTAACAGAACAGAGCCCCCTCCCCTTCCTGTCACACCACCCCTAGTGGCCTGCTCTGGTGCTAACCTTGTCAGCGTGAGTCTCCCCTGTGATTTAGGGCAGTGCACCTTTATAACAGAAAGTTATCTGGGAGGTGTTTCCTGGTGACCCACTCTCAAGCATCTGCACCTTAGTTATCAGGTTAACTTGCAAAGAGTAAGATGCAAAACCATCCTTTGACCACAGGTTGATAAGTTTTAAAGGGAAAAAATAAATATCTGAAACATTTCCCTGCACATGGTTCAGCTCTCACAGAGCAGGTCTAACGGGAGGTTGAAACTGAGGGGCTGCTGGCAGGGGTAGAATACAAGCACGGAAAAGGCAACACAAGGACTATCAAGACCCCATCCATCAAGAGAAACCTCATTCTGGGAGCCATCCAAATTCTGCAGGACTGTAGAATGATATTATTCTGTTTATTAGGATTAAAGCAGAAACCCAGAAAGAAATAAAGGCACATCTAAGTTGGCACAAGCAGCTAATGCTGATGACAGACCTGTAGTTTACCATTTTCAGTGACTCTTTTTTTCTTTTGTAGCTACAATACACAGCAGCAGGTAAAGAAAATCTACAAAACTACAATCTGGTCACAGATACGCCAGTTTACGTGACTGCTCTTCAAAGTGGCATTAATGCCAGTGAGGTGTGTCATCTTGTACTTCCCTTCCAGGGACAAGCCATTTCTTGTCTTTATGTATTTTCAAGCAGCAGAAGGGAATGACCCATTCTTTTTTGTCTGTAGGTGAAATATAAAGAAAATTATCATCAGATCAAGGACAAATGTACAACAGTTCTGGAAACAGTGGATTATGACAGAATCAGGAATCTGAAGAATCTTTATAGCAGTGTGAGTTGAGTTTTTGTCCTCTTTTATGTGAGCCACCTTGTTCCCCTTCCAGGACAATAAGACAATAAATGGGATAGTCTCCTTGTCCCCAACGATTTTTCCAGTTTTATTTCTTAGACTTTCAGATTCACACTTTATCTCGTAAAAATCAGTGTGTATACAAATAAAAAAGCCCCAAATTGAAGAGAAACTTTGGGGGTTGGTGGGGAATGTGTGAGAAAGACAGAAACAGAGGGAAAACCTGCTACTTGGATGCTAACTACAATGCATTTTCCCATATTCACAAGAAGGTTTTTCACCCCTGCAGAACCTGTACAAGGAGGCCTGGGATAGAGTCAAAGCCACCAGCTACATCCTGCCTTCCAGCACCATGTCCCTGACACATGCCAAGAACCAGAAACATATGGCCAGCCGTGTAAGTCAAGCACAAACACGACAGCCTTCGCACCTCCTCTGCCTCCCCCACTCTCAGCTCTAAGGACTGTGCAGGTCGAGTCGTGTGTTGCCCAGAAGCACCCCCAGGTCTCCCACGGGCACATCCAGCAAATAATTCCAGACGTGCAGCCACCACGGAGTCTGTGCGCTCATTGCCTCCTTTCAAGTCCAGAGTTTTTCACGAGAATCACACACTTGTAAGGAGGACACGGATGTGACCTTTTAGGCTGCCTGTCTGCAGGTGACATGGATGGATAGTCTCTGTGATAGCCAGAAATGAGGATGGGCTGAAGACATAATGCAATAGCAGTCCCCAACCTTTTTGGCACCAGGGACTGGTTTCATGGAAAACAATTTTTCCACGGACTGAGGTTGGGGCGGGCGGAGGTGGAGCTCAGACAGTGATATGAGCGATGGGGAGCGACTATAAATACAGATGAAGCTTCGCTCACTTGCCTGCCGCTCACTTCCTGCTGTGTAGCCCAGTTCCTGACAGGCCACGGACTGTTATGGGTCTGCAGCCCAGGGGTTGGGGACCACAGTAATGCATCATACAAAATAGACACCACAGAATAGAATTATGTTGGCTTTGGGCAAAAATAGGCCAGTGAATATGATAATTAGTTATTATGCCATCCCCAAATAAGTGATTAAATAGTAAATTAGACCAGGCACGATGGCTCATGCCTGTAATCCCAGCACTTTGGGAGGTGGAGGCAGGAAGATTGCTTGAGGCCAGGAGTTTGAGACCAGCCAGAGCAAAATAGCAAGACCCTGTCTCTACAAAAAATATTAAAAAAAAACTAAAACAGCCCGACCTGGCTGTGTGCTCCTGTGGTCCCAGCTACTGAGGAGGGAGAGGCAGGAGGATAGCTTGAGCCCAGGAATCTGAGATTACAGTGAGCTATGATCATGCCACTGTACTCCAGCCTGGGCGGCAGAGTGAGAACCTGTCCGTAAAATAAATAAATAAACAGTAAATTATTTTTATAACAATGAAATATAAAACTTTTAAAATCTTTTGAAATTCTACTTTTTGAAGGCAGAAATTTTCTTACAGACATACTTGTTAAAAAATAAAAGCAAAATGAAAACAAACCCTAAATCATAAGAGCTATTTAAACATAGTGGAAAGTCTTATGACCTCTAACCTTTTATGCCTTTAAGTCATATGACTTCTGTTTAATGCTCTGCAGTAAAATCTTTTACTGTAAAATTCCCTGTAGCGTTCATTGCGGTTCTAAGCCCAGTTCTCTTTCAGAAAAATCAGAGACTATTACCTCTTAATTGTTAACATTTTATATATCACTTTAGATCAGCATTTTTCAAATGTTTTTTGACCATGATGCACAATGAGAAATTTATTTTTTATTTCAAGTCAAAACTCTCTCACACACACACACACCTGAAGTTTATGTGAGTTTCTTCTGACATATATGTCTTATAGAAGACTACTGACTGCTATACTACAGACAATGCACTCTGATAATTTCAATTCTATTCTACTCATTTAATTGCTAGTGACCCAGTAAATTAATTTAACTGCTCTCTAATGAGCTTAGAGATGCACAGTTTAGAAAAAGACTTCATTATTCGTGACCAGACTGAGCAAGAGCGAGACCCTGTCTCTACTAGAAATAGAAGAAATTATATGAACAGCTAAAAATACATATAGAAAAAATTAGCCGGGCATGGTGGCGCATGCCTGTAGTCCCAGATAATCAGGAGGCTGAGGCAGGAGGATTGCTTGAGCCCAGGAGTTTGAGGTTGCTGTGAGCTAGGCTGACACCATGGCACTCTAGCCTGGGAAACAGAGTGAGACTCTGTCTCAAAAAACAAAAAGAAAAGAAAAAAGAAAAAGACTTCATTAGACAATATATGGAATTATTTGACAATATATGGGGTTAAATTGTCTTTGGAGCAAGGTGGGACATAGACAAATTAATTCTTTTAAAGAAAGATTCCAACCTTACTTTAGAAAAAAGAAGTTTTTTTCATAAAAAAGGGTACCTTTAGATACTATCATCTTTTAAGCTGAGAAATAGATTAGATGTAAGAACCTGGAATTTTCTGTACTGGAAAATTCTGGTGGAAATTTTGGTTAGTCTCCAGTCTATGAAGGGCTTTGCTGGAATTTTGATGCAAATATGTAACCAACTCCCGGTTGTTACTGAGATGCCCATCTCTGGGTTGTGGGAGAATTGTTATTTTATTATCATGTGCTGGGAGATTGAACCTTAGTCTGCGTCTTACCACCTAGTTCATATAATCATGGAGCACTAAATAACAGGCAACGTGGCTTAAGACCTAAAAGTTTTCCCACAGAAGCTGGTTGTACTTTATTTTTTGAAAACCTGATAGAAACTAAAATTCAAGGATTGTGTCTCTTAAGCATCAGCCTTTTCAGTTATTGAAAACAAAGAGATTCCTGAGCACAGTTTTAATCTTTCACTTACAGTAGTAATAAAAACAAAGCCATCATCGCAAAAGAGATTATTTTAAAATTGTATAATCTTTAAAATGAGTTGCGTGGAGTAGCAGTAAAAGTACTAGTGTTGATATAGGAGTTTTAAAAATAGTAACTAAAATTTTGTAGTGCTCTACAGTTGCAAAGTATTTTCAGATACAGCCCCATGTAAGGAAGCCTCATGATATGGCAGGGCAGGTACTGGTGCTAAATCTCTCTGTACACATGAGGAAATGAGCTCAGAGAATTGGTGTCCCCAAGTTGGCTGAATCTCAGAGTCAGGTGTTTCCCACTGTCTTGTGCTGCTTTAACACTATAAATCCATTGCTCTCTAGACCTGTGTTTCTTCCTTTCTACTTATTCTCTATAGGTCAAATATCGGGAAGAATATGAAAAGTTCAAAGCTCTTTATACTTTACCAAGAAGTGTCGAAGATGATCCAAACACAGCGCGGTGCCTCCGAGTTGGCAAGCTTAACATTGATGTGAGTACAGTCCTGCGTCACTCAATGACAGGGATACATTCTGAGGAATGTGTCATTAAGCAGTTTCATCATTGTGGGAACAGCGTAGAATGTGCTTACACAAACCTAGAGGGTATCGCCTGCTACACAGCTGAGCTAGACGGTATAGCCTATTTCTCCCAGGCTGCAATCCTGTACAGTGTGTTGTGTACTGAATGCTGCAGGCAACTGTAACACAATGGTAAGTGTTTGTGTTTCTAAATATATCTAAACAAAGAAAAGGTACAGTAAAAATACAGTATTATAATCTTATGGGGACCAGGCGCAGTGGCTCATGCCTATAATCCTAGCACTTTGGGAGGCCAAGGCCTGAGGATTGTTTGAGGCCAGGAGTTCAAGATCAGCCTGAGCAAAATAGTGAGAACTTATCCCTACAAAAAATTAAAAAAAATTAGCAGGACATGGTGGCACACACCTGTAGTCCTAGCTACTTGGGAGGCTAAGGCAGGAGGATCACTTGAGCCCAGGAGTTTGAGGTTATGGTGAAGTACGATGACACTGCACTTTAGCCTGGGCAACAGAGCAAGACCTGTCTCAAGAAACTACAACAGTAATAGTCTTATGGGGCCATCGTGGTATATGCAATCTGTGGTTGATCAAAATGTTTTGTGGAGGCTGGGCGCAGTGGCTCACGCCTGTAATCCTAGCACTCTGGGAGGCCGAGGTGGGAGGATCAATTGAGGTCAGAAATTCGAGACGAGACTCAGCAAGAGCGAGACCCCATCTCTAAAAAAAAAAATAGAAGAAAATTAGCTGGGCATGGTGGTGCATGCCTGTAATCCTAGCTACTCAGGAGGCTGAGGCAGGAGAACAGCTTGAGCCCAGGAGTTTGAGGCTGCTGTGAGCTATGATGACAACACAGCACTCTAACCCAGGTGACAGAGTGAGACTCCATCTAAAAAAAAAGAAAGAAAGAAAGAAAGAAAAATGAGTTTGATTTAAAAAAAAAGAAGTTATAGGGCACGTGATTATAATTCCAAAGCCCTTTCTTCAAATAGAAGCCAAGAAAAAATAGCCAAATGTTATAAATCAGAGCATTTTCTATTCAACAATGCATATGGCACTGATTATGCTTATGTAAAGAAGCTAAGCATTATATCAGCCCATGCTGCTTTTAAAAAAAAAAATTTTCCCTGGTATTAATCTGTAGAAAATGTCAGAAAATGCCAGTCCCCACAGTGCCCCCAGCTGCTTGCTGTGCGTGGATTACCCTGACTTCTCATGTATTGCCACGATGCCTTGGCATGATTTCCTGTATAACTGGCATGTCATTTGAACTTCACAGCGCCTGTACAGGTCCGTTTATGAAAAGAACAAGATGAAAATCCACATCGTGCCAGACATGGTGGAGATGGTGACTGCCAAGGATTCCCAGAAGAAAGTCAGTGAGGTTGATTACCGCCTGCACCTCCACGAATGGATTTGCCACCCCGACTTGCAAGTCAACAGTCACGTCAGGAAAGTCACGGACCAGATCAGCGACGTAAGCCCACTGCTCATGGCAGGCCCTCGCCCCACACACCCACCCCGAAGAACAGCAGACTCTATTTCCTCACCTTGGCCCTTTTTTGCTAGTGCTTTCCTATATATCCACAGGTCGGACTTGATTTTGGAGCTGTCCCTGGAAGCAGGGCTCCGTGCCCATGTTTTCAGGGCACCCTCAACCTCCTTGCCTAATGCCTTTTGTGTTTCATCCCCAAAGTCATCTGGGTTCTGGGATGTGCCTCCATTTTTCGTGTTAAAGTTATGATCAATTCTTTTTCCTTATCCCCTCTATCAAAACCCCCTAGATTGTGTACAAGGATGACCTCAACTGGCTGAAAGGCATTGGCTGCTATGTCTGGGACACTCCTGAAATTCTCCATGCCAAACACGCTTATGATCTACGCAATGATGTGAGTTTGCCTTGTTTCGTTTATTTGTTAGTATGTTTCCATCTCGACGTAGTCTAGAGTCAAGGGAGAAATATGTAAAATGCAGGCATTGTCACAGACCAGCTGTGGGTTAAGTCACGTTGAGGATGGCTGAGCTGGAGAAGGATGCTAGGAACAGAGCAGCCAGCTGTCAGGAGTGCTTGTGGCATCCCTAGTGAACAATGCAGTCCAGCTGTGCCATTGTCCCCTGGCGGAGAAGGGACCTTTGGCTCTTCTCTCCACCTTTTGGACTATTTTGGTTATATTAATGAGCACGTGATGCTCATTATAGGAAAACGTCATTTGTTTTTAGCCATTTGTTTGTGATGCTCTAGGCAGGATCTCTTCATAAAAAGAGGATTTGCCAGGCAAATTAAATACTGTAATAAGGATTTCAGTAAGAAAGCTTAAACTTTCTTGGAAGAGTAGTTGTCAAACTTCTCAGAAGACTCTAGAAGTCCCATATGACTATAAGCATTGGTGACACTGATCATTATAAAATTCAAATGCATCTTGATCTGTTGAATAAGTGCCGATGAATGTAAATCTCATGAGTTAAAAGCAACCAAACACTCAGTGAAAACCAGCAGGTGAATGGTCCAACACTGGCTTGTTTTCTTCCTCTTGGCAGATCAAGTACAAAGCTCACGGAAAGAAAACAAGGAACGACTACAAGTTGGTCACTGACACACCAGTTTATGTTCAGGCTGTCAAAAGCGGGAAACAGCTAAGTGATGTAAGTGCTCACAGGGGCAGGTACCGTGGGCAGTGGTAAAGACAGGGGCCACCACTCAAGCGGAAGTGGCACCAACCACAGATTGGGCAGGGCCAGGCCTTTTCTAACTGGGAAAGCACAGTTGGTGCCGTAGAAAGTACTGAAGATGGTGCTTTTGTTTCCTGAAACCTGTTGTGTCCAAGTAGTGCCCTGGGGTGTAGTTGTAACGGATCTGAGTTGATGACCTACCTTGTGTTTTAGAGCTTCCAGAGTTGCTTTTTGTACTCTTGTGTCATAAGCAATGGTTTCTTTCTCACTGTCTAGGCCTTCTAATAAATTAGAGCCAACTATGGTAGAATGAGAAGCAAGCAGGCTCAGAATTTAGAGATGTGGGTGGGAGTGCTGCCTGTACCCCACGTGACCTATGAGGCTTGTGAACAGCACTTACCCCCTCGGAGCCTCAGCGACCTGGGTTGTGAAAGGGAAAGTGTACGTGAAGGGTCCACTGTGACGCCTGGCACAGGGCAGGCACAAAGCTGTTCTTTCTTTATTAACTCCACAGGTTGATGAGTGAATATTAGATCCCACCAGTGAGTTCAAACGTTGAGACCGATTATTTGGGAACTTCTAGTGGTAAAATGACCACTTTTCCTCTTCTTGTGCCTGAGCTGTCTCTTCCACTTGTTTCTCGGTGTGGGTGGCCACAGCCTGGCTCTGACCCTACTGGACCAGACACAGTAACATATCAGACAGAGTTCGCTAGGCAAAGAGAAGCAGGCTATCTTTTTTTGTTTTTAAAGAGGGATTTGGGTTTCCATGCACTTTGCTTTGAAAAATGCTGCTGCAGTCTGAATGAACTCACTCCGCTGCCCTCTGCACCAGGTCGTCTACCACCACGACTACGTGCACAGCGTCAGAGGCAAAGTGGCTCCAACTACAAAAACTGTGGATCTGGACCGGGCCCGTCACGCGTACAAGCTCCAGAGTGAGGTGAGCAGTGAGCACTCGACAGTGCCCAGCAGAAATCTGAGCGATCAGCCTCCATAGAAGCAACCTTGGCTTGGGCAATTGGGCACTCCCTTGGCCTGACCTTGTAAAATATAAATGCTGTTCCATTCACATGAGTTGAAAAAACAAAAATAGAGTATAGGTTGTTGTCTTTCTTGGCTGGCAAGATCCTCCTATAGAACAATCAAACAAACAATAAATGGGTGGGTGGGGGGTTGAGCAATATTTACAAGTTACAAAGAAGAGGGCCAATATGCCTACCCTGCTTCCAAAAAGCTTAAAATCAAGATGACAAAGACAAGGGATTTAATCATAACAATAAAAGATAAAGCTAAAAATTGCTGTCGGAATTGAGAAAAGAAGGCACCTGGACCTCACCTGCATATTTAACCTATTCTATGTTACCCAGTGGTGCTGCTTTGATCTCAACTATTAACGCTACTTTCTGCCTTAAATATTAAAAATAAATTTGTTTTTAATACTTTAAATATGGTAATTAGTTCTGTAGCTCCCCTGAGAGACAGAGTAAGGTCACAGACAGAATCTCCTGCATGAGCATGTGCAGCCTGACGTCCAGGAGGCCTAATACAAAGATGTGCCTGGTACCCATGACTGTCTCAGGGACTGGTGATGGCTTGAATATCATCACCTGAGGACAGGGTTAACAACAAAGGTGGCACTCGGCTGCCTGGCTTCTTTGCACTTCCTGAATTCTTGCTAGGTGCTATGCAGTCAACTGCGCGTGTGTTCTGAAGCCTAGAGGAATTACCTTCCACGTGCCATTTCACTTATTGTTCTCTTTTCCCAAAACAGTAAGGGTGATCTGACTCAATTCATGACTCTTAGAATTTACTTAATTTCTTCCTGAAATCAATTCAATGAGTATATTAAATGTCTAATCAAAACCCTTATATGAGCCATATGTGATTTGTTGAACTCAGATCGACAAACGTTGATGTTGATGCCAGATGTCACTTAACCTGCTCTTCCTCATTCCGACAGAATCTATACAAAACCAGCCTGCGCTTCCTGCCCACTGGATATAGGCTTCCAGTTGATACGCGTCACTTCAAACACTCCAAGGACATCCGATACATGAGCAGTTATGTAAGTGGTCTCCTCGTTGAGATGGGATCTGAAGGTGGGGTGAGAGGAAACTAGTTTTAGTGAATAGCCTATTCTCACCCTCTGGTGACACCCTAAAAGTTCAATGTGATCTAACAATGGGAAGAGGCAGGGGAGACATCACGTTTTCCAAGGGTGCTATGGAATTGGCCGCTCCTGCAATTTGGCAGTGCCTGGACAGCCCCATGGGTTAGGATGGGATGTTGGTGGGAGCCTTGGCTCAGGGCCCTTGGCTACCATGATGCTTCTACTTCTGCTGTCTTACTTAACACAGAAGCATCCTGAACTACCCCAAGCCGTTTACTGGAAATGCGACTTCGCACACACACTGCTAATGTGTGGCATTAGTATTGTCTTCCTTATGCAGTGTTTCACAGCAGAAGATATAACATCGGTGTGCTCCTTTGGAAAGAGGACTGCTTGCCCAGCTGCGGGCTCTGCTACTTACCTCACTACTTATCCTCTGTGCCCAGTTCATAGAAAGCTAGAGGGGTAGATAGGCTCTCACCACCTGCATCTTACCCAAGTGTTGGCTCTGATACTACCTTCTCCACTTTTTAAAAGTACTAGATTGAGACTTGATAAATTTACCCCGGGGAAAGTCTAGAGAGGTTTTGGCCACCCCAGTGACTCTGGCCTGTAGGCAACAGCCAGCCATCAGTTAGAGAATAAGCTATCCCTTCCATGCTACTCTTCAGAGTCCTGGAAATCAAACCTGCTCACCAAAAGGGATCCAATAGCCTGTGGCCCAAGAATATGCTTTCAAAGCAGACAGTCATGGATTTAATAATCTAACACATTATTTTTTAATCAGACTACAAAAGCCATTCATCAGTCTCAAAAATATTCTCTTGTTCCTTCTTTGCATTTACTAATTTCCTAGCCACACTGAAACTCAAAACTGTAGATTTTTCGTGTATTTGGCATATCTACCTACAAAGACAGATTTCACACAGGCAAGGTTGTTTTATTCCTTTCTGGACCTGGTTTTATTACCAACAGATAATTTCAAGGCTTGGATTAATATTGAAATTTTGTTAATGACTTTTCCTTATACTTAATGCTTAGAGAGCAATTTTCAAATGAAGGTGACATCTCTTTTCTATTTGAGAAATGTAATGTTGCTCTTTGTTTACCCATCATTGATCTCATTCTGACCTTGCTTTTGCAGTTCAAGTACAAAGAAGTCTATGAACACATCAAGGCAAATGGGTATACACTTGGCCCCAAAGATGTTCCATTTGTCCATGTCCGGAGAGTCAACAATGTCACCAGCGAGGTATCATGAATGCTTATTCTCTGGGGGACATATTGAGTTTCAAAGATCATAGCTTTGTTTGAAGTGCATTAAGAATTAATTGTATTTCAGCTGTGAACTTACACATCAGCAAGGAGTAAGGGTGTCCTTTTGTCACCATTTTGATACTGGTATCCCTTGGAAGTGTTTTTCTGTATTTGGTAATGCCATTGCAGAGACTCGGTTCCATAGATTATGACACAAAAATTTTCTAGAGAAATATTTCCTTCTTTTGACATTTGCATTAAAAAATCTCTAATAAGGTTGCATTTTAGTCTAACTCATGACCTTGATTTTCTGATTTTCTACATTAACTGTTGGTTTGTATACCTGATCCACTCTGCAACTGTCTGATACAAAGTGGAAGACTTTGTGCTCAGAATTCTTTACGTAAATGAAATAAGTATCATTTTCTCTTTTTTCCCCCATAATCTCAATCATTTTCTATATCCATATTTCCTCTCCTCCTTCTTTACGTAAAATATTTGATTGTTAAGTAGTCAGTAGATGCCCTCATCAACCTCTGCTAAACATCTGGAATGGTTTCTCCTCCAATGTAGAGACTGTATCGAGAATTGTACCACAAACTGAAAGACAAGATTCATACAACTCCTGACACACCTGAAATCCGCCAAGTCAAGAAGACGCAAGAGGCTGTCAGCGAGGTGTGTATGCCTCCTGGGAGAGGCAGGCTGTGGAGCTCAGGGATGAACGTCAATCATTCGGTCTCTAATGTGTGTGTCTCTGGGTATTTTTTTTCCCTTTAGTTGATCTACAAATCAGACTTCTTCAAGATGCAGGGCCACATGATCTCCCTGCCATACACACCCCAAGTGCTCCATTGCCGCTATGTGGGAGACATCACCAGTGACGTAAGCATCTCACAGGGTCCACCATTCTACAGTCCACACTGAAGCATTCCACCTCCTTACTCCCTAAGTGGCCTCCAGAGTTGGTCACGTTTGATATTTTCCTCTCACTCACGCCTACTCCCACCCCCTTTAGCAACTTCCTGCTGCCATTTTTAAAAATTTTCCTTGGATGTTTCCTCCTCCAAAAAGGCTTCCATTCAATCTGTGCTCTTCTCCCATCAATCCAATAATAGTAAAAGAATAGCAGTGTTAGCTCCTCAGCTCAGGGTCAGAGACTGAAATGAAAAACCCTGTGATTTACTTGAGTGCAAGTAAACTAAGAGTGCAGGGTGGATGTGTTGAACAAAAATGAAAGACAGATCAATGTGGAAATGTCGCTGCTCTGTCATTCGTGTTCCTGATTTACACTTGCTCATTACCAGCTATATTTCTGTGTTTGCTCCACAGATTAAATACAAAGAGGACTTGCAGGTCCTGAAGGGGCTTGGCTGCTTCCTGTACGACACTCCTGACATGGTCCGCTCCCGGCACCTGCGGAAGCTCTGGGTGAGTGCACGTCCTCACAACACATAGTGACCTCTGCACAGCTGCCAGGGACTCCATCCCAGGCCTCCAGGGGCTGGGCAGGAAGAGTCTTAGCCTGCAACTGCTTTTAAGAGGAAATTTACCATTAACCCGCTTGAGCAGGTCATGACCTACTTAAGATGATTTGTGCCTGTGATAAAAGGTGATGAGCTTAGTTAAATGATAATTGTTTTTGTTTCTGCCTAGAAAGATACCTAGGACATGTGAAGGACATGCTCAGCTTGCACGTGTCACCCATTTGAAAGACAATGTGACATGCAGTTCCTTAAAAGATTAATCAACTTGTATTTCTGTTGTTGTTTTTTTTTTAAGTCTAATTACCTGTACACTGATAATGCAAGGAAGATGCGAGACAAATACAAAGTGGTGCTTGACACTCCAGAATACAGGAAAGTGCAGGAACTGAAGACTCACCTGAGTGAGGTAAGGGCGGTTTACCTGTCACTACAAGTCAATCAAATTGACCAGCACGAACTGAATTACTCTAAAGGGTTCTTAGTTCCTCTAATGATCATTTTTTGGGCGACTACAGCTGGTAAAAGATTTCCCCTCTGCCCTTAACTGTGGACCACACTTTGCCTCAGTTTACTTATTTTGTCCCCTTTTGGTAAGATGAGGATATTGATACTTGCCCTTCCTATGAGTAGGGCTGATGAGAGGTTTTATTGATCAGAAAGTCCTTTTATATTATACTATTGTTGTAGTCTCAGAACTGAACTTATTTAAAGATTTTATTTCTCTTTCATCCCTGCTATAAGGAACCCTAATCATGGCAGTGCCATTTGAAACGTCTTCAGTGGCTCCCTGCTCTGTTGCAGAACTATTTACTTTCATTTTCATCTGCCTGCCTGGCACTGAGGCTCCTGATGGAGTGCAGTTATTTCTGTATAAATCTGATCCTGTCACCCAGACAGTCAGTTCCTTGAGGATTGAACCCCATCTTATCTACACGTGTGTCCCATAGTGTCTTGGCCATAATACATGCCCGTGTTTGCCAGTGACTCAATGTGCTTTGCAAAGGTAAGGACATTCCACATGTGTATATGGTTGCTTTTCTCATGGGTCGGTTGTCCCTTCTCACTCTGCCAGCAGTCTGTACTGTGGCTTCACCCAGCTGAGCATGGCCGCAGGCCGTCCTGTCATTCTGAATAGCTCGGATGGCTGCTGATGAAGAACTATATGCTCTTAGACTTGAAGATGCCCTGGAACACCAAGTGTTGCCCTCAGTGAAGGGGATACGCAGCTTCCGGTACTGTTAGTGAGCCAGAGTCAGAGGATGGTTAATTCTTCATCATTCTCTGCATCAAATGCTGCACTGAGCCCACCTGTTTTCCTAAAAGCTTTCCTGTGTTATTTCAACCAGTGTTTGCAATCAGATAGGAACGCCCATGTTTTTTTTTATCCCAGTGAGCTTGCACCTCCCCACTCCGTCTGAGCCTGAGAGTCACCTGTGGAATACTTAAAACTACCCCTGAGAGGGCTCTGACCCCGAGTTCCACCCCAGACTCCGATCCTCTGCGTCTGGGCATCTGTGAGCTTTTACATGCTCCATAGAGATTCTAACTCGCAGCCCATGTTGAAAACCACCATATCTCCTCTCTCTCTCCTCCCACTACCAAATAATAATAAATTGTTTGGTAACATATAGTGTTTCGGAGTAAAGATATCTCTGAAATAACTTTACTTCTCTTGGCTTTCTGGGTTCAGAATTATCAAAACTTTAGTGTCTCCTCTTTCCAATTCCTACTGGATTCTGTGCATGTTGCACATCAGCATTGGGGAAGAAGGATGGATATTTTTCACTAGTACAGTTTCCACCGCATTTGCCTCTCTGTAAGAATGACCTGGGCTTGATCAAATGCTAATCCAAGCTGCTCCCCTGTCCTTGGAAGGGCTGAGGTAAAGCCTACAAATCTATTTTTGATAAAGACCTTTGGGGATTTTAGCATTAGGAAAGTTTGGGAAACACACTGACTTAGTAAAAAGTTTGATAGCCAAAAGAAGTTCAAGTTATTGACTTTTGAGTTGTCTTTGAATTGTAGAGACTCATGACATATATACATTTGTAGTACTAGGGAGCGGGGATGTTGTCCCAAGAAGCATAAACAATGTGTACCTAAGTCCAGTGGAAATAAAATACAAGGAGAATTATAGAAATGTCAGGGGACAAGGAAGGCACATTGGTGTGTGCCTGTAGTCCCAGCTACGTGGGAGGCTGAGGTGGGACGATCACTTGAGCTCAGGAGTTCAAGTAAAGCCTGGGCAGTATAGCAAGACCCTGTCTCTAAAAATAGAATAGAATAGAATGGAATGGAATGGCTTGGGAGAGGGGTGTTAGTCCCAGATTTACTTCTGATTAGCTGTATGACCTTCTATAATTCACAACTTCAGCACTTCAATTTCCTAAGCTAGAGAATTGGATTAGAGGATTATTTGGGCTCCTTTTAACTAAGATTCTATGAGTTTGTTGATTTGTTTTACTCAAACTTTAGCCTGGAAGAAACATTAAATTTTCATTTAATTTATCTCCTTCCTTTCAATAGTAACACCACAAAAAGAAAGAAAAAAAGTGCCCCAAACATATGAGCTACATTTTGTTTTAACTTGCAGTTGTATGTAATTTGGATTTTAAAAAACTGACATGTACGTATATGTATATACATATATAATATTTACTTCTTACATTTTAGTTGTTCAACTGGTATTTATATCTGTGATAAGAATTTATTTGGTATCCATTTGTTCTTTCTAGTTTGCTGTATTATATTAAATTCCCTCAACATATATTGGGGTACTACAATTTTGGGGGCCCTTTCGTAAGCTCTCGGTGATGAAAGGATTGTAGGGTTGAGCTGCTACATCCCACAGGCCCCTAGTCTGGGAGCAGGAACAAACGTCAATGTGATAAATGGTGCCTTATAGGAATAATCAAGACAGTACGGACTCTAGAAGTTTTCCAAGCAGATAAGAGAAAGAACATTCTAGGCAAGAAGGACAGTATGTGAAAAATGGCTATAATGAGTTCTAGGAGCTGGGAATAGTTTAAATTACACATGGGGAGTGTAGAAGAATGTTGGAAAATGAAGCTGGGAACATGGGTTGGGCCAGGTTGTAAAGACTTGTAGGTGCTATATCAGTCATCTTGAGCTTTATAAAAAATTCATTGAAGAATTATTTCTAAGCAAGACAGATCTGAATGTTAAGAAAACCTGTCTCTCAGACTTGTGAAAGGTGGATGAGCCATGGGGAACAGTCCAGTGGAGGAACCGAGAGGTGTTTTAGTAGCGCTTAAGGCCCTGTATGAAATAAACAAGACAAAAGGCTGAAAATGGTGGTGGAAAAGGGCTAGAAGGATAGATTTCAGGAACATCACAGAGTTAGGAGCCCGGGCCTCATGACCACTGTGATGTGGGGATGAAGGAGGCAGCTAGGATGACTCCCCAAGTTTCTGGCCTGGGTAACTGGGAGATCAAGGAATTACTTACCAAAATAGAGAAAAATAGGACAAGAAGCAGATTGGGGCTGGACATGGGGTTCATATAAAGAGTTCTACATTGAACATGGTAAATCACCCAGATTCAGACAGTTGTGGAAAATTGGGGTCACTGGATACATCGATTTGAAAGTCGTGAATCTCAAAGTGATGGTTGAGGCCACGGGTGCAGATGAAGACACCCGAGGAGAACACATGGGGTGAAACTCAGCTCCCACTAACAGCAGCCTTTGGGGGAGGGCGGGACCATAACGAGAGCCTGAAGAGGAGCGCCTAGAAACAGAGGGAGAAGGGTGGGGTGGAAGCCAGAGAAGGGAGTTTTTAAAAAATGGAACACTGAGAAGTTTCAGTTTGCTAAAGAGAAGTGTTCTTCTTGTGTTTGGCAATCATAGTTTTTAGTAGTCTCAATGAGAGAGAGTTCATTGATGTGGTTAGGTGGGGCCAAACTATGGTCTTGAGAAATTAATCAAAAGAGAGGAAATGAAGAAACACATAGGCAGCTTGGATAGGAAAGATAGGAAGGAAGCTAGAGGTTAGAAAAGGTTTAATGAAGGTACTTGAGTCTGTCTGCAGATGAAGAGAGAGGGCTGGAAAAACAGGAAAGGTTGAAGGTATGGAGGGGAAGGGTGTAATTGCCAGAACAGGGCTCTAGAAGGGACAACTGAGAATGGGACCAAGCACACAGCAGGAGTCTTGAATTCTGGACAGGCTAGAGAATGTCTCTTGTTTTGATACAAGGGAAAAAAGAAAAAGAGGGCTGAGGAGGTAAATTAAAGATTGGCTATTAGTAAGCAACAAAGGTATCTGCAGAAAACATAACATGTCAATAAAGCAGAAATGATGGTGATGACTTGGTTTATGTCTAGCTGGTGTACAGAGCTGCGGGCAAGAAGCAGAAGTCAATCTTCACTTCAGTTCCTGATACTCCTGATCTTTTAAGAGCCAAGCGAGGACAGAAGCTTC
This sequence comes from Lemur catta, assembly GCF_020740605.2. NCBI lineage: Eukaryota > Metazoa > Chordata > Mammalia > Primates > Lemuridae > Lemur > Lemur catta. The sequence continues at coordinate 70,831,691 of NC_059135.1, forward strand.
AGAGTCAGGTAAACTCATTTATTAACGTAGATGCCTAAACCTGCCACTCTGGCATCACAGGCTGGTTATGTGTGCCTGGCCTCTCCTGGCCAGTAGCAGACTTGCACACTTGGTTGTCCTTGCTGTAGCCTCACGCTCATTAACATTCCACTTCAAAAAGCAGTTTTCTGGCCAGGTGCAGTGGCTCATGCCTGGAATCCCAGCACTTTAGGAGGCTGAGGCAAGAGGATCACTTCAAGCCAGGAGTTCGAGACTACCCCGGGCAACATAGTGAGGCCCCATCTCTGCAAAAAGTTAAAAAATTATCCAGATGTGGTGGCACACACCTGTAGTCCCAGCTACCAGGGTGGCTAAGGTGGGAGAATCCCTTGAACCCAGGAGTTCTAACCTGCAGTGAGCTATGATTGTACCACTGCACTCCAGGCTGGGCAACAGAGCAAGACCTTGTCTCAAAAAAAAAAAAAAAAGTTTTCTTTTGGGCTATGATAATCACAGTTATGTTTTACCCAAACAAGAGATGCAATGTCTTCTTTTCTAAGTGGTATATAACTTTTGTCATTGGATGCGTGGTCTGTGGACTCCATGTAGTGAAAATTATTGCTTGATCATGCCATAGGATCTATCTATTATCCACAGGGAAATGAAACCACATTTCATGCATTCAGACAAAAATGGGGTGAAAATACGTTGAGGGATCTATCGGAAACCTTACTCTTCTGTTGACATTCTTATCACGTGGGTTTAGATGGGCCCACACTCAGTAGTAAGAATATTAGATAACCGGAGCATGTATATGTGCTTTCAAATGTGAGTCACGGAGAGAAACAAATGAACAAAAACACTTATGACAGAAAACAAACAAGGAAACAAAAAAACCAGGTCAACAAGTAGACACGCCCCTCCTATTGAAAGGTTAGAGATGAATGAAGAGGACTGGATACCGAAGAGTAAATGCTTTACCTCTGTAACATCTCACCCTATTCTCTTATTATTCAGTATCTGTATGTTGAACTTGCCACCAAAGAGAGACCTCATCACCATGCTGGAAACCAGACCACAGCCTTGAAGCACGCAAGACACGTGAAGGACATGGTCAGTGAGGTAAGATGGGAGTTTGGCGCTGAGGTACTGGATTAAAGAAAAAATACTTTGTTAAAACTTTGGCCTGCTACCTCTGATCTGAGAGTTCCTCCCTTGTGCTCAGAGTCATCAAAGCACAGAAGGCAAAGCTGTTCTTCAAGATTGTGATACACTGTGTCCCTCCACTAGATCTGGGAGTTGGTTGTGAATTGAGAGGGATGAAACACTTGGACTTAAGTTTGTCTCTTTGTTATTTCTTAGACAAAGTACAAGATTCAATACGAAAAGATGAAGGACAAGTACACCCCGGTTCCAGACACGCCAATCCTCATCAGAGCCAAGAAGGCTTACTGGAATGCCAGCGATGTACGCACGCTTCCTTTTCTCTTCTGTGTGGTAGGGAGAGCTGAGGTGGAATTGCCTGAGAAAAATAAGATATCTCAGTCATATCCATGGTTCATAGTCATGGCCCACAACATGGATCAGGAAAAAAACCACAATTATTTTTAAAGAAAATAAAACTTGCCCAAACAGTACCAGTCAAAGTACCTGAGAGATGGTAGAAGCCTATTCTTCTCAATTCTCTCTTGAGCAAAAATATAACCCTTTCTTGTAATTCTGCAGTAGCATGTTCTAGGGATACTTGACAACTAATTTACTTATCCATAAAATCATGGTCTTAGAGTCAGCCAGACATAGATTAAAATCCTGACACTGTCACTTGCTTGCTATATGATTGTATATAATTTGTCTAATTTTTCTGAGCCTCTTTTCTTATATAGAGAATGAGGATGAGAATCATGATAATTAAATAAGACTAAACAAGATAATGCGTGTGATGTTTCTAGCACACCACTGGGCTCTTAGTGGACACTCAGTGGCATTCCCTTTCTTCTCTGAATTGCCTAAATGTAGATCATGAGAATGATGCATGACACAGTAAGAATTAGGAGGGACAGACTCTCATTTCCCTTATAACATGATCTCAAGGATAAGACTGCCTTTTAACGGTCATGAGTTTGTTAATGAAGATGTGAAATTAGTCGACCCAGGATAGGCAGCCAGTTCTCACCGGTTTCATGTCTTAGAGCCCAACCATGGGCACGAGTTCCCCATACCCATGACCAGAACCAGAAGCCCCTAGAGGGCTGGACACGTTGGGACTTAAACTGAGCCAAAAGCTCAAGCCGACTCCATCACCCCCCCAGCTTAACAGCATAGCTCTAGGATCTCAAGGCACCTTAAAGTACCTGCAGTGAGCTCTAAGCAGAAATGTGAGAGGATGCAGCAAATTGGAACAATGTCTCAGTTCCAAAATTTTGTCAGAAATTTGGAGCAGACGGGAGCCTACTAATTGGAAAGAGGTAATGGCCAGTTAGTGCTTAAAATACAAGCTGAGAAAGTCATGTACTCCCCTCAAAATCTGTCCCCTAGGATACTATTAGTCTTCGTGTGATATCCCCTGTCTTTATCACTTCAGGGTTACTGTTGAATATTAATTTGAGCCAAGCTTAATTTACCTCTTACAGGGGTGGCCACTCAGTGACATTGACCCCTGGGCTCATTATGCCCCACTGCACAACCCTATCCCTGGAGGTTTATCAATACCAATTCTGACAACCCTAATCTTTAAAATGGTCTCATGTAACAAGGGGGTATCTGGCATTAAATTCAGTGTATCCGTTATGGCTGTCCACACAAGTAGATCTAAGAGATTTTATGAGATTATCCATCTAAAAAACAAAATTACAAAGTCAGAGAAAAGACATCTTTCATTACATATTTGCTTAGCTATCCAAAAGGAAGAGAACTGTTTAAGGTTGAAAATAAGCTGCTCAGAGAAGCACCCATCTTGTGCAGATGAGATGAATCTTAGGTTAGCGTCAGAGCTGTTTTCTCTTGAAATATCACAAAGATAAAGATTATAATGAAATAAAATTTTAAGACTGGTTAGTGTAGAGAAGGCATTTTAATGCCAAGAGTTAGAAGCTAAATCTTTTTCCCCTTCCCATGTACATTAGTATGTCTTGGACTCAACAAGGTTATGTTTGGTTTTTTTCTCCTCCCAAATGAGCTTTTGGTTTATGTTTTACATATAAATAAACTTTATCTTAAGTAGTCTTAAATTTACAGAAAAGTGGCAAAGGTAATACAGTGTTCTCACATATCCTATAACCAGATTTTCCTATTTTTAACACCTTATTGTAGATTTGTCATAACCAATGAACCAAGATTGAAACATTATTATTATAACTAAATTATATTAGTTATGATATTATTATAACTAAACTCCATACTTTGGATTTCATTAGTTTTTTCTAATGTCCTTTTTCTCTTCCAGGATCTGAAATAAATTTTTTAATTTTCCCTAAATGTATGCATGGGAAAACCTAAGAGAGAAGACTCAAGAAAGTTCAAGCTTAGAAGAGCTCAGTTATTTACCTTGGTAGTTTTCATAACCCATATGCCTTTTCTCTTTCCAGCTCCGCTACAAAGAAACGTTCCAAAAGACCAAAGGGAAATACCACACTGTGAAGGATGCTCTGGACATCGTTTACCATCGCAAAGTCACAGACGACATCAGTAAAGTATGTCCCTACTTCTGCTTGTGTTGGGCTCTATAACCCATTGCAATCTTTTTTTTTTTTTTTAAAGCAATCTTCCTTTTCTAAAATTCTCCAGAGAGAAGTAGACGCTTTGACATTAGTGTTGGGTAACACTGTATGGCTGTGTTTGTGCTTGTCTAACAGGTGAAATACAAGGAGAACTACATGAGCCAGCTGGGAATCTGGAGGTCCATTCCTGATCGCCCGGAGCACTTCCACCACCGGGCAGTCACTGACGCAGTCAGCGATGTGAGTGTGGACATCTGTTTTCACATGTGAATTCATATTCCCATATGAGCTACAAAGCCGAACACTGTGTACAAACTGATAAAACACTTGGCTAGATTTTAGAGCTTGTGTATGGATGTTTTAAATCATAAACTCAATTGCTAAATGAGTGAACTTCAACTAGAGAGGGGGAAAAATATATTCAAATCTGTAAACCTAATTTTTCTTCTAAATGTATGATACCATATTACAGGACTGGAAGCGATATACTTCATCTAGAAAATAACCTATTTTTGGCCCGTTGAAGAAATAACTTCATGGAGCAATTAAGACACATAACGATTCTTATTTAGAAAGAAATTTCAGCTCTCTGTATGAAAATATAGCTGCCAAGCTAGCGATATACTTTCTAGGAAAGCATGCCTGTTAAACGTGAATTGCTTTCATTAGAATTATTAATAAAAAATGAAAATTTCTATATACTATAAAACAATATATCATAAAATGGGCAGAAATTAGTGTTACTGGAAACTTTTTAAAAATAAGTGTTTCAGTACTTTATTATTTCATATACATCATGGGTCCGAGCTAAAATTTGTTCCACTTGTATGGATACTAACTTACTGCTATTTGGAGATAGGTTCTTAAAACTCTTTGATGATGTGCTTCTTCTCCCAGATAAAATATAAAGAAGACTTGACCTGGCTTAAAGGCATTGGTTGCTATGCCTATGATACCCCTGACTTAACCCTGGCTGAAAAGAATAAGACTCTCTACAGCAAGGTATCTATACGCAAGGAGAATGGCCAATCCATTCAACATAAACCTGTACACACAGAGAGAATTAGCACTGAGAAAATGACCTTACGTATTTCCATCCCTATCCTGGCTTCTGGACCTTATAGTTGGAATACATACTGAATTATTCCCTCTCCTTAGAAATTTCTCTAGTACTAACCTCATTGACTATAGTCATTTACTTGACTTGATGAAAAGTCATCTCAGTACAACTCCTCCTGACTTTTCCAGAATTCCCTCCCTATTAATGTCTCTGGGTGATTTACCCTATTAGAACTGATATGGTAGCAAATATAAAGTGAGGTTATTTTAATCCACAAGCAATGTGTGACACAGCAAATCACTTAGTTTTTATGGCTTTATTTTTCTGTTTACAAAATTTTCTAAAGCAGTCTCATTCACTTCCCTTGAGCTCTAAAATAGGAGTCAGCAAACTTTTTCTGAAAAGTGCCACATAGTAAATATTTTAGACTTTGTGGGCTACATTCATTCTAGTGCACATTCTTCTTTGTTTGTTCCAACCCCTTAAAAAGCATTCTTAGCTCACGGGGCTATTTAAAAACAGGTGGTGGGCTAGAGGAGTCATAGTTAGCCCACCCTGCTCTAAAAGATTATGATTATCTGATTAATTACTGGAAAACTGTATTCAAATTAATGGACGAAAAGCTGCCTTCAAGTGCACATGAAAATACTTTCAAAGTAAAATAATAATCATGATATATAGAAACAAAGAATAAATTGATTTAGATTTTTGCCTAATATGGAACATAGATCTATTTGACATTCATTCCATGAAAGTGTTTTCTAGTATGTATTTTTGGGCTAGTTTTTAAGCTATCTAGGCATGTGTGCCCTTCATTGCCTTGGGATACAGTAAACACAGTAAATACTTGTTGGTTCTATGAATTAATTATCACAATTATATGATAAGATGAATAATGTTTCATTTTTTAAATAATTACAGCCTGCTGTCAAGTAACCACATTCTGTTTTCTCTAGTATAAGTATAAAGAGGTATTTGAAAGGACAAAGTCAGATTTCAAATATGTTCCCGACTGTCCAATCAATAGGCATTTCAAGTACGCAACTCAATTGATGAATGAGGTATGTATGAACTGATCCAATTAAACCTATTCAATTCCTTTAAGAAGTCTATACAGTTATTTCATTAAAGCCCAAAACAGAATGACAGGAAGGCCATTTTACGTATTCATTCAAAGTAAAGATTTGGAAAGACTCTATAATGTCACCATCTGATGAGCTCTGCCAAAACCATGATTAAGACAAGTGAAGGAGCCCCTCAGAGTGGTGTGAGGGTCCTACAGCCATCAGTACCTGTTTGCAATAACACAGGGCAGCACAGCCCTGTGGGTGACGAGACCAAGGAAGGAAAAGATTTTGCTGACTGTCCACTGAACTTCCTTATGCATAGTATTGTGTAGATTTCGGAGACCCAGAAGTTCAAGATTAATTTAGTGTCCCCTATGAAGGCCCCAAAATGGCAGTGGTTAGAAGAGTTACCCCAAAGGGGACAGTGTGATTCATGCATTCAAAGATATTGCCATTGTTACTCCCATATATATAGGTGCACAGAGCTATCAATTTGCACCAAAATTTTTTCTTTTTATCTTACGTAGTCTTTCCTGTAACCATCTTTGCAATAATTTAAGTTGAATTTAGCTCAAGATGGCTGAAATAAGCAAGCTATGAATTTACTTACATTTAGATGGTTTTATAATGTTTGGATGGTTTTATAATTAAAATTTTGTTTAAATTTCTATTTTCAGATTTTCCATACATTTACATAAATTTAAAAATAATATTAGTAAATATTAGATAAATCTATGTAAAAATGAAAATGTAGTTGATGGTATATTTACTTAATTGTATGACTTTTTATTTTGTTGTTTTTTGACATGTTGACTGCCACACTAGAAAACAATTTTTTTTTCCTTGGGGCCATGGTATTTTATTACATAAATAGAATAAAAGCTTTGAAAACAAAATGATCCTTTCTAATTTAATGGAAAATTTGTTATTTTTTATTGTTTTCTGTGTATGAGTTATATGCAACTTGAAAAATAGTTCTCATGGCTCCCAAGGTGAAGAGACGTGTGAGTTACATACGCTACATGAGGCCCGAGGCTCAAAATTAGAGTGAGTTAAATACAACTCACCTGGTAGTTAATGTGTTAATTTGATCTATTTCATTTTCAGTAGATTTCCAGGATGGACAGCTCTGAAGAATTACTGTCAATAGCTTCCTAGGAGGACAGTCTCGATATATTTTGTTTCAATTTTGCAAAAGATTTCCAGGTCTCTTTTATAATCAAATAATTAACTACCATCAAAAGACTATTACAATTTTTCCATGAATGTTTTAGCATCAGGTATGCTTTTGGCTTCTCAAAGCCTTAGATAGTAAACCTGTAGCTTCTTAGTACCTTATTTTAAATACAGTGTAAGATGCCATAAAACCTAACATTGCTAATGGCATCATATATAAAGATGGACAATGTTTAGACACAAGCTACTCTAATTTCAGTGTACTAAACAGATCCATCCCATGTTCCAGCCTTCTCTGGGTGATCTTCCTTCATTGACTCTCTTTGCTTCCCTGTTTTTATTGCTGTGAGTGCTTTGGGAGCCCACTTCTAGAAATGACATGTTTCTTGCTCTCTGGAGTGTTTACCCTGGGACATTTCTATGTAGCCTTGAAGTTGTACTCTTGCTATAATTTGATATGATGTTTGAGCAGAAAAAATACAGAGCTGATTATGAGCAGCGGAAAGATAAATACCACCTGGTAGTGGATGAGCCTAGACATCTGCTGGCTAAGACCGCAGGCGACCAGATCAGTCAGGTACTGTGACGGGGCTGGCTGATGGCCCAGGCAGGATGTGCTCCGGGTTTCTCATGAGCTGTCGTCCCGTCTGCTGCAAGGATGTCATAGGTTCTGCCTATGATATTGGACTGTTCTGTTTCAAAGTATCTGTCTAGCCACCCAAAGAGCCCGTGAGCTATTTGAGTGTGCCAGTCCATGCTCTGTGTGCTCACTTGTGCTGTGGTGAAGATGAAAAGAAAAGCTGGGTCCTCCTACCCTTCTTCTGGAGAACCTGTTTGTATACTGCACCTGTAAACTGCAAACTGAGTTGCAAAACCAAAAACAAACAAGCAAACAAAAATTGATGGAAGGGAAGAAGACACAACTCCTTACTGTATTTTTCTATTCCAAAGCTGTCTTCTTTCCTATAAAGCAATTTTGGTGGTAATGTAAGTGAGATTAGCTGTATCATTCCCCATTCACAAGGATTATGCATCATCAACTGCAAGTATTGCAGTCATTCTGCTTGGCATTGTAACGTACTTGGTGTCTTCACCCACGCATATATGTGAGTACATAAAGCGTGTATGCCTACATCTCTTCACTCCAGAGGTGAGTGGGATATAGTGCCATGTTCTTTTCTGTCTTCATAAGTCTCTTTTGTGCTTCACTGCTCTTTGCATGGACAGAGAAAATATAAATCTAGTGCCAAGACGCTTCTGAAACAAGGATGTAATGAAATTCTGCGTCCCGATATGTTGACTGCTCTCTACAATACATACATGTGGAGCCAGGTAATGTCTGATGGGATGGGAAGAAGGAGGTTTAGAAGCCTTGGGTGCATTCCCTTTTATGCTTTCATAGATTTCCTCTCCCTGCTCCATTCTCATGCTGGTTTCACATGACAAGGCTTCATAAATACTCTTTCCTTGTAACTGAACTCGGAATGTGGCCAAGGGTGATGATGAGACAGCCGTCATCTGCACATCATCTGACTCTTTTGGAACTTCCAATAACATTAACTAACTTTTTGAAACATTATTTCCAAATTCATATAACAGTAATTCATACTTTTCAGTATTTGCCTCAAAGAAATAGATTCCTTAGAGATTGAAAACATTAAGTAGATTTGACAGCATTTAAAAGGTCTGAATATTTAATGTTTTCATCTAATTTTTCCGTTGTTCAATTATCACTGCCACTCTAGTGAGGAGGTGAGGATTACCGTGCAGCTCTTTGAGTGTTGTAAATATTCATGGTGCCTCTCGAGTTCGATGCTGACTTGCTAGGCTATTTCTAGCCCATCTGTTCCCACACGCACTCATTCTCAGTATCACTGATAACATTGCCTTCCTACAAGGCCAGCTGAAGCACATACTTTCCATCACATGCTGAAAGGTAAATTTGAAGAAGCAATAAACGGTGATAATTGGTTAACTATCAGATACAATGTTAATAAAATGCCATTTTCCCAGACCAAAAAGGTTTTAATCAAGCTTTTGTATTAGTAACCTGTTCTATTATTTTGGCTTGTCACCAAATCAACACATGAAATGAGGTGGATAAGCTGTCCCTATAAACGTTCCATTTGCCTGAGCTTCCTCCTTTGTCCTCATATGAACATCAGATAGTTGTGCATGAAGTTTTGTTGCGCTCTCTGTATCTGTCCCGCTTGAAACAGCTTATGTGCATGAAAACAAACTGACTTGAAAATTACAAAAACAAATGCATTTTTTTAAATGATAAACACCACTTTGGGAGGCCAAGGTGGGAGGATTTCTTGAGGCCAGAAGTTCGAGACTAGCCTGAGCACGAGCAAGACCCTGTCTCTACCAAAAAAAAAAAAAAAAAAATTAGCTGGGTATGGTGGTGCGCACCTGTAGTCCCAGTTGCTCTGGAGGCTGAGGCAGGAGGAATGCTGGAGCCCAGGAGTTTGAGGTTGCAGCGAGCTATGATGATACCACTGCACTCTAGCTCTGATGACAGAGTGAGACTCTGCCTCCCATAAGAAAACACTTCAAACTGTATATACTCATTATTTTACAACTGTTTCATCTTTGATATGGAAAAATACCATAGGAGACTGTACATATTCAATGCAGTATGTTGTGAATGAAATAGTCCCTTGTCAGAGATCAAGGTTCTAGTCCCTCTCTGGATTCAGTCTTGTAACCTCTCGGGGCCTCAGTTTCCATGTGTATAAAACATATTGGAAATTATCATTATTATTATCTGCAAACTCCATTACACTTTTGCTATCAAATACAAATTTATGTTAAACATTTCCAGTTAGGATTTAAAGACAAAGCTACCATGACATCATCTCCCACTTTGGTATTTCAAGAGGAAAATTAGATTCCTTAAAGCCCTCTGTTTGACTTCTTAGAGTTAACTCATTCTTCTCTTCCACAATTTAGATCAAATACAGGAAAAACTATGAAAAATCAAAGGACAAATTTACCTCAGTTGTGGACACTCCAGAACACCTGCGTACTACAAAAGTCAACAAACAAATCAGTGATGTAAGTACAAGAAACACTGAACGGATTTTCGAACTCGGGAGGTATTTGCAAATGTGGAGGGGCATTTTGGATTGTCACAGTGTCTGGGAGACCACTGCCAGTTGGTGGGAGGAAGGCGGGGGTGCTCAATGTCCTGCTGTGCACAGGATTCTTCTTGTACAATAAAGAACTGATCCAACCAAATTGGCAAACACGGAGACCTTAGCCCAGAGCGTGAAAGCACCTGTTGAATCCACAGAATTCTCTTTCCTTTATATTCACTGAAAAAAAACCCTTTGTATTTATATTTTTCTATGGTAAATTGAGAAGCATGACATTGTGTCTTTCTACTTTTTAATCTCCCGCAGATACTTTATAAACTGGAATACAACAAGGCCAAACCCAGAGGCTACACCACAATCCACGACACGCCCATGCTGCTGCATGTGCGCAAGGTCAAAGATGAAGTCAGTGATGTAAGTACCAGACGGTTTGCAGTCCCTCTCATCTTGGCCTCTTTCTAATGTGATGTAACAAACCATGGTCCAATGATCTATTCCTACGTAACAACCACCCTAAAACTTAGGGGCTTAAAATAAGTCATCTATTTCGCTTGTGATTCTGAGTTGACTGGGCACAGCTGGGTAGTCCTACTCCACGTGCTGTGGGCAGACAGCTGAGGCTCAGCTGGGCCAGGACGTCCCAGGTGGCTCACCCCCATGGCTAGCGGTTGGTGGCGGTTGTGGGCTGGGAGCTTGGCTGTTGTGTGGTCTCTTCACATGTCTTGAGCATTTCCCCAGATGGCCCTCCACATGGCTTGAACATATCCTGGGGCACTGATAAAAAAAATATTAATTTCCAGGCCTTTCCCCTAAAGATACTGATTAGCAATTTAGTAAACTAAGTCTATGGTGAAGCCCAGAAAATTGTGATTCGTATGATCAGTTTAGTAAACCCTACTATAGTTTAGAACCATACTTTGGTTCCTAACCAAACAGTTTATTTAGAACGGTTTACTCTGACTCACACTAAAACATAGGATCCTTTCCCAATAGTGAGTAAGAAGGCCCAGACTGGGCCCCAAGACCCTGAAATTTAAGAGGAGCAAAAGTGAGTAAAGCTAGAAGGCCCAGAACAAAGAAACCTCTTATTGGGCCTGCAGAAGCTAAGCCTTCCTGTGCCTCTCCCTCCCATCCAAACCCACACAGCCCCAAACTTGCTAGATGCATCTCTAGCAATGACAACAGTGATGACATCCATCAGTTCATTCGTTCATCAAATATTTATTGCGTTTCCATGTGCCTGACACTAGGAATGAGATGATGAATGACACACAATCTTTGCCCTTAAGGGGTTTAGCTTAATGGAAAGAATAGGCAAATAAACAAATATTACAACATGACATGATAACAGCTAGAGCTGTGGGAACATAGAAAGAGAGCAAGACTAATTCTGTCCCGGTGAGCTGGTGGGGGAAGGCTTCTCTTCCATCTGCAGTTTTCAAGATGTTCTGAACGCAAGATTTTCTGATTTAGGAAGGGGAAAGCATGCATGGATAGCTATCCAACTCGCCCTTTCACACATGCGTGGGGACATAAGTTATATAGCAACACTGGTGACCACAGTCAGTGTGCCCTGGGGAGCTGGTTTGAAGACCTGAGATAGGAAGGTGCATCGCTGCATAGCTGCATCCTTTTTTTCACAGCAGATTTTTTTTTTATTCCATCTTAAGGAGCATTGTGTACTATAGTCATGCATAATTTCTTATTTTTTAAAACACTTAGTATGCTGCTATAAAAAATTAACCTTGTCACTGTGTTTCCTCCCACAGCTGAAATACAAAGAAGTTTACCAAAGAAATAAATCTAACTGCACCATCGAGCCAGATGCTGTTCATATCAAAGCAGCCAAGGATGCCTACAAAGTCAACACCAACGTAAGTTCCAGAAACTTCCCCAAGCCTGATGGGGGGATTTATCAGCTTCTGTGGGACACATGGCCTTTTCTCACATCTCCCCAAATGACTGAGCTCTAGTGAGTCTGGAGCAAGAGCCAGGTCCCAGGAGCACGAGTAATGATGCTACATGGTCCTCAGAGAATCGTGGGAAGAGCAAGGGTAGCGTCACCCCCTGCCACAGATGTTACTCCCACTCAGCCTTCGGGGTGGGTGGCTGAGAAATAGGACATTTAACTCTGAAATGAAAGTTGCATCTTGGAAGGTGCCTCAGCAAATCTCATCTTCTTCCCCTGTGCTCTCCTCCTGCCCCCAGCTCTAGAGCTTGCTTCTTCTGAAGGAGAAAACATCGAGCCATTTGGTGCAGTCAGGCATTAACCTAGCCCTTCTTCCTGCTCACATATCCCTGGCACTGACTCATTTCTTTGGGTGGGGCATCTTAAAGCCTCAACCACAGAAAAAATATTGTGCATTGAGATAACCACTGATTTCTTTAAAAATATAAAAAATGATTGGTACAACCAAGCCATTATTACCCACCTAGTGCCCACTAGGCCAGAGGAAACATCTATTTATTAGGCCGGCAAACTGAAAGCTTGTAGCAGCTGCCAGGTAGCTTGCAGCTATCCTGAGGATGGATTGAGGATGGGTAAGGGATAGAAGGAGAACAGATGCGGCATAAAGCACATGGAGTAAAGTGCGCATCGCAGAATCCAAGCGGTGGTTGTCTGGGTATTCTCTGTAATATTCTGGCAATTCTTTTGTGTGTCTGAAAAATTTCACAATAACATGGGAAAAAAACTCATCACATGGTATACATAAAAGCATGTGCATTGTATTGTGTATAAATTATACCTCAGTAAAAAAAAAGAGAGAAAAAGCAAAAAGGATAAGGGAAAAAAAATGTGCCTGATAGTAAGGGCCTCTCCCAGGGATACTCAGATTCAATTACATATACTTCTGCGGCTCAGATTTGGCCCAAGGCAGCCAGTCCTCCAGGCTGGTTGAGCCTAAAGTCGTGCAAGCACCTCTGAAGCCAGACTGCCCGGGTTCAAATCCCAGCTCCACCACTTGCCGGCTGTCTCACTTTGGGCAGGTTACTTCACCCTGCTAGGCAGTTCCTCGGCTGCCTATTCTGTGTAATTGTTATGAAGATTAGATGAGTTAATTTTATAATTTGTTGAATTCATTTTTATAATTTGTAAAGCCCTTCGAAAAGTGCTTGGCACAAAATAAATACCTGAAGTGTTTAATAACTGTAAAAAAATAAGCCTGAATTTAGTCATAAATTAAAAGTACTTGATTCTGAAGGTAATTTGCCTGAATCGGCAGAGTGAGGAGGATTGTAGGATCATTTCACCCGGAGGTCTCTTACAATTTTAGCCCCTATTTTGGGACCAAAAGGTCCCAACAGGTGACCTCTGAGTGACTGAGTAGCTGCGTAAATTGTACAGAAATTTCACCTGGGGCTCGCTCTTGCACGAAGAATCATGCTTTGTGGAGTGTTAACCTGCAAGGTCCCTCTGGGCCACGTGTGTGTGCGAATTCAGCCTACTGCATGAAGCGACTTCTTTCTCTCTTGCTGAACACAGCTGGACTACAAGAAGCAGTATGAAGCCAACAAAGCGCACTGGAGGTGGACCCCCGACAGACCTGACTTCCTCCAAGCCGCCAAGTCGTCCCTGCAGCAAAGCGACGTAAGACAGGAGTGACCTGAGAAATAAAATGAATAATGACTCGTGATAACCACTGTCTTGGGGTTGACCCAAGCTCATTTGAGACCCAAGGAGGAGAGGAGGGTTGGGGAAGTGAAAGGCAAGCTCGGGAAGCAAACCTGGCCACGGAGCCTGCTGTCCCCCCGGCTGGGCCCGGACACCAGTGGCTCAGAGTCCTGCCTGAGGCTGTGCAGAGCCTGGGGGGCCACTGGGAGGAGGAGGGCAAGGTCCTGGCAGCTGGGCTGGGAAGGAGGCGCCCAGAGTGCAATGAGGGGTCAAGAAGCCCTCGTTCTGGTAGCAGGTTCTCATCAGCCCCTATGAGGACTCCCTGTGGGTTTAAGCAAATGTCCAGCTTTTTCCTGTGCCTGTGACCCTCTCCTGCCTCCTCTGCCTTTCTTCCCTAACAGTTTGAATATAAGCTGGACCGAGAGTTCCTCAAGGGTTGCAAGCTTTCTGTCACGGATGATAAAAACACGGTGCTGGCCCTCAAGAACACCTTGATAGAAAGTGATGTAAGTATCCACTTCCTTCCATGATGCCTAACCTCATGCAGGGCCACCCCTTCCATGGCACAGTCTGCAGGGACACCCAGGGAAGGACAGGGGAGAGCTGCTTCTGTCGGGGCTCAGGTGGGTCCTGCAGTACGGCCTTGCCCTCCATAGACACCAGTGGTCAAACAGCAGCAGTGCAAGTGCCAGTAAATCCAGGTGACAGTTCTTGATTTGTACTGTACCACCAGCGCAAATAGTTCACACCCCAGGAATTAGGAATCTGAAGGCCCCACTGCATTCTACACGGAAACTTCATCACTTGTTCTCTGCTGGATCATATTCTTCCTTTACGTACAGCTTCCTCATCTCTAAAGAAGGGATAATAATGCCTCCCATGGTTTACAGGAGGGTCAGTGACATATTTCAGAATGCTTTAAACTAAAGTCTGTCTGTATAAAGATTCATCACGAAATCAATTTTGATTGTTATTAAAACCACAACTTCCAAGAAATAAGGAAAAACACCTTTGAATATTTCCCAAGATTTCCAAACATCAGATCTTTTATTGAATTTAGCATTCCTTGTCTGTCAATGATGCTGTTCTCTCAGCTATAATTTAGTGATTTGGGGGCATAAAAATGTGCAGGATTCCCAGGGGAGCTAAGTAAATGCTTTTTTTTTCCCACCCATACAGCTGAAATACAAAGAGAAACACGTCAAGGAAAGAGGAAGCTGCCATGCTGTGCCTGACACTCCTCAGATCCTTCTGGCAAAGACTGTCAGCAATCTGGTGTCCGAGGTAACCCCCCCGCACCCATATGCTCTGCCTTCAGTCCTGGGCCAAGGCCCCGGGCACACACCTTAACCAGCTCTCTGTGGATCCCCCAGAACAAGTACAAGGACTATGTCAAGAAGCGCTTGGCCCAGGGTTCCTACACAACCCTGCCGGAGACCCGGGACACTGTCCATGTCAAGGAAGTGACCAAGCATGTCAGCGATGTAAGTGACCAGCCACAGGATGCTTGGCAGCAGCAATGCCACTCTGCTGTAGGATCGGATGAAAGACTGCAAGCTGCCCTTTTCCTTATGCATGCTATCCTTTCTGTGGCTTCAGTCTTACCACCAATACCTATATGGGAATCTGAAACTCTCATTTAAAAAAGGATCCAATATTTATTGGCTTTCTGCTTCTGGCAACTATGACAGTTGTGAGTTTTGCTACAGGACAGGTGGTCTAGCACTATAAGATGTTACTAACCCAGTGTTAATAGCAGGAGGAAACATTGCTGATTAGGTGTGGCCTCTCCCATCATTTAACTATTAAACAATTTTAGAGAGGCAAAAATCACCTCTTTGTGCCTCAGTAATCTCTGCCCACTCTATCCTTACCAATAATGCTGTAGTAATGCTGATATTTAATATTATATTTTATGAGTCTCATATGGTTCCATATAACTTTAAAAGGTAGTAACGGTAAGTAAGAGTTTAATTTGCTTATATTCAGTTCTCCAAAGATTGCAGGGTGGATCTAGTGTTGGGTTCCAGGACAGAAATGACAAGGAAGAACTTAGAATATAGGTCAGAGATCTATATCCCAGACCGATGCCAAAATGAGAAGCCATGGACATCTTCAAGTAAACTAATTCTGTTCCCAGCTTCCTCTGCTCACATAAATAATTCTGCCTCTGTTTAGACAAATTACAAAAAGAAGTTCGTCAAGGAGAAAGGAAAATCCAACTACTCCATTATGCTGGAGCCACCAGATGTGAAACATGCTATGGACGTGGCCAAGAAGCAGAGTGACGTGAGTTTTTCCCTCTGGACGTTCTCAGGGGCCCCTTTGAAGCAGTGGATCCCCAACTGGGGCATGCTTTTATTATTCCAGGGTGTGGTCATCCTAAGTTCTTTATCTGGTAGTTTAAAAAAAATTAGTGGTGGGAATTGGTTCAATTTTAAGGAAAAATGTTGCTTGTGCTTAATGAGGACTTTTGGAAAGATAGCGTATCCGGTGAGTGAGTAAACTTTTCTTCCCCAATAAAGGTCGCTTACAGAAAAGATGCCAAAGCAAACCTGCATTACACCACAGTGGCTGATCGGCCAGACATCAAGAAAGCCACGCAGGCAGCCAAACAGGCCAGCGAGGTAAGGCTGTGGTTAAAATGTCCCTGGTCCCCAGTGGCCACTGCCAAGTAGTACAAGGCACCCATCACCTACTGCCCATTTTGGTTTTGTCTGATCCAGGTGGAGTACAGAGCCAAGCACCGAAAGGAGGGCAGCCACGGCTTGAGCATGCTCGGTCGCCCAGACATCGAAATGGCCAAGAAGGCAGCCAGGTTGAGCAGCCAGGTAATGCAGATGAGCAGGCAGCAGCCCCACCATGAGGGAGTTTGCAAAACCTTGCAGGAAGAAGTGATTCCCAGAATGAAAGTGCAACATTACCGACAAAAGAGATGCTGGGTCTTTAATAGCACTGCAGAACTTTGACAAGTTATATCATAGAAAGTGTGCTGAGGACCTTCTCCAACCTATCTAGGCCTTTCTTATTCTCCACTTTTCCATTTACAGGTATTTGTCTAGGTGTCTGTGTGCTTAACTATCTTCATGTGACAAAAACATCAGCTCATGAGGGCCTATTGGACCCTTTCCCCAGGCAGTAACAGTTACACCTGAAGGTCTGTGGTAGACTTGTTAACATGCAAGAGTCATGAAATTCTAACTTCTAGAACCCAACCAGATGAAAAAAATTCAACCTACCTATATTGACTGCCTGGGCTAGGGACTAGGGATGAGCAGATGTCTTCAGACAACTTGTCCATGGATAAATAATTACAATTTGGTGTGACAAGTGTTTGATCAAGGTATGCACAAGGTACAGGGGGGAGAATGCCTCATTCTAGCAGATTTCATATTACTGAGAAGAAGGTGGACTCAGAAATGTATTTCCCAAACCCAGTGACCACATTACCTGATTTCCCTTGTTGAGTCAATTATCTAGAATCCCTTTAAACTATGACAGGTTTTCAGACTTTAGCTCAGAGACCGCATAATCTACCACCGGATCTTTCAGAGAGCAAGTTTGGTCCCATGGGACTTTAGCTCAAGAATATCTTATTTCTCCCCCAATTTAGAGATCCTGCTTTCTTCTTCTTTGTCTGTTCTCTCAAATATTTTTTGGAAGAAATAGGTTTGAGATACATTTGGTTGTTGTATGTGACTGACTTTCAACAATACCAAACATGGGATTCCAATCTTTTGGAAGATATAAAGTAGTAACATCAAGTAACAAAACAAGTTGGAATTATGAAAAGACAAAAAGTTCAGATGACTGGTAACAAGCAAGTATGATTTTTAAAAGTTTTTGAATTTAAAAGCCCTATGCAATAGTTCTATTATAAATGAATGGAATTGTATAAGCATTTGAAACCAAAATATAAGCTCACCAACAAAAAAAAAACAGAGGAATCTCTAAGAGTAATGAAATGTAACAAGAACTTATTCATGTAAAACAATTTAACGTATTTTTAAATGTCAAAGGTCATACCATGATCAAGTTAAAAACAAAAAAGTGACTTTGATGGTGATATTTTGAACACTTCACTGTTTTTGAAAACTGAGAGGCTCCATTTCTAATCCTAAGTGAATCCTATGGGATGGAGACGGAACCTGACAAGATCCTTTCGTGAGCTCAGCTTCCTGGGTTCACTTCCTGTGGAAGGCTGGCCTCAGGATTGACAGCTTCATGGTGTGGGCCCTGGCCCAAGAAAGCTCCAGCCATGTGTAGGCCCTCCCCGTTCTGACTTTGCTGTCTTGCTGCATACTCCAGGCGGAATACCTCAAAGGCCAAAGCAGAGGGCACGGCGCTGCATCATATGACACCCCTATGATGAGGCATCTTAAGAAAATTAATGTACTCATCAGCGATGTAAGACTGAGACAAGCAAGCCAATATCTCTGTCTTTCTCTTATTCTCTCTTCTATTTCCTTGGCCTTGGTCAGGGGACTGACCAAGCTGCACTCTTTTCTGTTGATTTTGTGTTGGAACGTGGAGAGTGCTGTGGGAATTTGTCGAAGGATGTAGTGTTGCACACACCCCTCTTTTCCTGCATGAAACTTTCCCTCTGGAACATACTACTTAGGATAAAGGAAGGTAGACCGGACGTGGAGGTGGCCTCCCAGGTACGCTGGGTCGCTGACACTGATCAACTTGAACGATGAAATGAAACCACACTGAGAATCTTACGCCAACCACACAAAGAAAAACCTCTGCTTCTTCTGAAGTTATTTGCCTTAAGACTGGCATTCAATATAGTCTTTCAGTTCAGGCCTACTATGAATCAACAAAATAAACTTTTAATAGCTTTTCTAATTCTTGGGACTGCTCTTTAGTTTTTAGAAGCACCAGCCCAATTCCCCGAAAAGGAGCTGAACAATTAGATGTTAGATGTCTAAATATAATTAAACTCTGGAAAGAATAATTTAGTCAAAATCACTTTCCTACACTACATCCGTAATAGACCCAATATCTGAACCTGCTGGGATTATAAACGCCTGCAATGCCACTTGCTGATACATGGCATCACACAGTTGCCTCTCAGCTTCCATAGTTAACAAGAAAAAAAGGGCTTCACCATTGCATAATGCCACAATTCCATCGTGTTGTATGTAGTTTTACTACATTACTGCCTTGTCCAATACCATTCTAAGAATCCTGGAGTCCTGAATCTGATACATGTCCTTACTTTTCAAAATGCAATAGTTTTAAGATCTACTAAAAAAGGAAGGCCAAAAATGCTAAACTCAGATGCATATTAGTAGTTGTGCCCGGTTGGATTTGCTTGAGGGCCTTCTCATGGAGAGGGGAGGCGTAACTTTTTTGCAGTTAAAAGTTGGAAATTTAAGTTAACTTGAAATGAACAGAAGAAAAAGAAACTAAAGTGGAACCAATGGAATTGCTGTTCTTTAAATATTTATTCAGAAACAAATTATTTTTCTAACAGAAAGAAGGACTTTTAGCATACTTCTAAAAGAAGCAGATTTTATTTTCATCTGTGATGGGCTTTTGCTTCTTTTCTTCCCCACCATGACTCTGCACATCTGGTTTACTTTGCTTTTCTGCATTTCACAGGTCTTGGGAGCGTCCCTAGTCTTATGAGTTTCTATATCCCTAAGGAAAAGTTGCCTTTTGCTCTAGACACCAGCTCACTGCCTCTGACTTTCCTTAGCAGGCTTTCCATTTCTTTATCTTCAGAGTGAATTTCTTTCAGAGAAGAGCCATTGTAGCATTTGCCCACATTTCAGTGTTTTATCGCTGTATGTTGTGTTTCTGCTCCTGCCTTTGTGTGTCTGTGTCAGTGTGCCTGCATCGTGCTCATCTGCTCTGCATGCTTATTTTCTCTCTGCATTTCCACTGGGGATTGATGCAAAGTGAAGGAGTCTCAGCACTGTGAATGCATTTTCTATGATGTGGCAGATTTCACTGTTTCAGCATTTGAGTGGTCTCTCTTCATGTCTGTTCTGTGAGCTGTGTCAAGTACAGTGAGGAAGCATGAGGGGTACTGGCTTTAAATGTCTGCAGAGTGAAATGTCCCAGCGAATGGGTTCTGCTGTGCTAACTTTGGATGAGTGAATCTTTCATCTTATCAATAACAGAAACTCTAGATATCTTTGAGAGTTAAATATTGATTGTCTTTTTAATTGGCTAACACCTAGAAATAGCTCATTTTCATTCTTCCTAGAGTGAATAATTAGTGGAATTCTACTTCTGAACTTAATTCCACAATACTGTTGACAAAGGCATCAGTCTGTGTTTCCATAAGAAAATGTTTCTGTCACTTTCAGTGATTCTATTGAATTTTCCTATAAATGAATCATCTTCTTAAGATATTTTACCTAGACATAATGACTATCTCTTCCTTTCATTCAATCAAATCACATTTATTGAGCAACTATTAGTGCCAGGTATTGTGCTTATTTTTTAAATCAGGGTTTATTTAGCCCTTTTCATATCTTTACTTTTTTGTATCCTAAAAGTATGTGTGTGTGTGTATATATATATATATATCTCAAGACCACTCAAATGCTGGTCTTGAACTCTTGGACTCAAGTGATCCTCTTGCCTTGGCCTTCCAAAGTATTGGGATTATAGGCGTTGAGCCACTGTGCCTGGCCTAAGAGTATATTTAATCTTATTTTTCTTATTATCCTAAAGTATCTCACTTTTTTCTTACTTCTAGTCTGAAATCGTACCTAAAACCATTAACCCCCAAACTCTATTTTTTTTTAACTCAGAAGTTGTACCATTTTGGCCAAGTTTTAAAAATTTTAAATGATATAGCCAAAGTACTATTTTAAAATAACAATAAATTCCCCTAATTTAACAGATTCCTTACTTCTCAACCTTCTTAATCATTTACAACCTCTCTTTGAATTTCTTACAGTAGACCCAAAATGCTCTTGCATTTGCTAGTTCCGAGGGCCACAATGCTCCAAATCCAGTACATTAGATCACTTCTCTGAATTTAGTCGAAGCTTTCTCCACTTATTTGTGTTTTGCATTAGAAAGAAGTGATTATTTTTCATACCTCTGGATACTATAAAAGTGAGCAAGGCCAGTGCTATATCACGTGGTCTTATTCTTGATAGCCTGCTCTCCTGACATAATTATCCATTATTATTATTGTTATAGTACCCCCTTTTAGTCTGAAAAATGTCCCAGTTTAGATAATAAATTATATGATCACTTTATGTATAATGCATATTCTTTGGCATTTATGTTTCCACCATTCCTTAGTTCCCAAACTGATTGATGTCCAGGAATAATTTGGATGTTTGCATTTGCTGTTAGGTTAAATACCGGGAAAATTTCGACAAAGAGAAGGGCAAGACGCCAAAATACAATCCGAAAGATAGCCAGCTGTACAAAGTCATGAAAGATGCTAATAATCTTGCAAGTGAGGTATGTTTTTTAAATTGTAGTAACATATATAACATGATATTTACCATTTTAACTATTTTAAAGTATACGATTCAATAGCACTAATTACATTCATAATGTTGTCCAACCACCATCACTATTTCCAAAACTTTTTCATACAAACAGAAACTCTATAACCATTAAGCAATAGTTCCCCATTCCCTCCTTCCCTCAACCCCTGTTACTTCTAATCTACTTTTTGTCTCTATGAATTTGCCTATTTTAGAGATTTCATACAGGATGGAATCATATTTGTCCTTTCGGCTTATTTCACTTTGCATAATATTTTCAAGGTCCATCCATGTTGTAGGGTATATTAGGACTTCATTCCTCTTTATGGCTGAATAATATTCCATTAAGTGTGTGTACTGCATTTTGTTTATCCATTTTTCTGTTGATGGACACTTTGGTTGTTTCCACCTTTGGCTACTGTGAATGAGGTGTGGTTTTTTCATCACCATCTCCAGCATTTGTTTCCTAATGGGGTATCTAACTATGATTTCCCTTAGACTGTTTTCCATTTCCTACTTATGTGATTTCCTTTTCACTCCTTAACATGTAGGTTAAATATAAGGCTGACCTGAAGAAACTTCACAAACCTGTGACTGACATGAAGGAATCTTTGATAATGAACCATGTCCTGAATACAAGCCAACTTGCCAGTTCTGTAAGCTCAATCGTTTGCTCTAGAAACAGCTTGTTTCACCCATCTCGCAACTAAATTCTTTCTCTGAGCCCATGTGTATCTTCTTCCCTGCTATTGATATGCTAGATTTATTACAAAGGCGTTGTCTTGTTTGAGTGTATTCTTCCAAATTACAACATTGATCTACCAGTTCTCTGTTGACTATAATCCCTCTCGGAATGTAAAAATACATTTTTAGAATATTTAAACTTTTTTTTTTCAATTAACCATTCCCCTTTCTCCCTCTAAGGACATAGAGCTACCATCTAGAATAGTTTCTTTCACCTTTAACTTTTTACTTATCACACCTACTTTGAATAGGCCACATCACCTGTTTACATCTGGTATTAACTGACAATACTGAACTTGGATCTTCATCTTTGAAAACTTTTTCTTAACCCGCAATTTAGTGTTTGCTAACTTTAGTTTGGTCTTGACAATGCTGCTGTGCAAATGTGTAATCTAAAGAGGAGAAGTGGGAGTGCTGAGCAGCTTTTGCACCAATGTGCCCTTTTGCCACCTCTCCCCCAGTACCAGTACAAGAAGAACTATGAGAAGAGTAAAGGCCACTACCACACAATACCCGATAACCTGGAGCAGCTGCACCTAAAAGAGGCCACCGAGCTACAGAGTATAGTAAGTTGATCAAGCACAGCTTTTTCCTTGATGCACATCCATCTCCCATACAACGTAAAGAAATTTCATAGATACCCTCCAGGATAGGAGTTATGCTTTTAATAGTTGTTGTTGAAGAAAATGCGCAAAGCTATAAGGGGGCTTTGAATTGAGAAACATTTTGAACCAAATTTTTATGTTATAAGTTATAACAGAATCTACATGTAGTGGAGAAATATATATGCAATATATGTAATTCAGGTTACTGCCAGGGGCTGGAAGTGTAAAGATTGTGTTATGAAGGAAGACAGACCCCTCCCAGTAATCCTGATGTGCCGCATGAGTTTGTGTCCCGGATTGGGAAACATGACCATGGATGATAGATGAAGTCAGGAGGATTTCAAGCAGGGAAGCGATAAGATCAGATCTACCACTGAAGGAGTCTCTGGGAATTTAAGAAATGGCTAAACTCGTAAAATATGGTCATGCACCACATGATGTTTTGGTCAATGACAGTCTGCATATATGACGGTGGTTCCGTAAGATTATAATAGAGCTGCCCTATACAGGCGTACTGTTTTTTATCTTTTATACTGCATTGTTACTATACCTTTTCTATGTTTAGATACACAAACACACACCATCGTGGTACAATTGCCTGCAGTGTCCAGTACAGTAACATGCTGTGCAGGTTTGCAGCCTAGGAGCAAGAGGTGATGTTGTATAGCCTAGGTGCGTAGTAGGCAATACCATCCAGGTTTGTGTACGTGCACTCTGTGATGTTCCCGCAATGATGAAACTGCCTAACGATGCATTGTCAGAACAGATCCCAGTCATTAAGCAACTCATGACTGTAAATGAAGATTCCCAGAGGAAAGAACTTGCTATTACATGACCTCCTATATCACAAATTCAGCATTATTTAGGTCCCCTGTTGGGCATTAACCAAGAGGGCTGAATTACTAGAAATGTCCTCATGTCATCGGTAAAGCAGCAGGTGCCCCGAGGCTTCTATTGCAATGTCAAGTTACACCCAAGAGTGCTGAGATTGAGCATCGCCATTAGGTGCTGTGTGGAAAAGGGCCTTTGCCTCTCTGTCTTTCCCGTCTCCGCTGTGAAATGTGAATATTTTATGGGGCTCCCCCCAGTCCTCATCACATGTTAGGAGGATGAGCACATTGTATTTGTAAAACAGCCATGGAGGTCTTCTGAGAATGCCAGATTTGTAAACTAGTCAGTCAACATGTAAATTCATTTTCATTTTTATACCAATTTATATTTGTTACATTAACTATATGACCAGTTATGACCCAGAGAGAGGCGTTCACTTATAAATGAAGCTGCATGTGTTATCTATCCAGTCAAGATCCCAGGTCTCTGATAAAAGTTCTTATGAAATAAAAACTGAAGATTTTTGTCAGAAATATTGATTAATGTTATTATTAAAGTATTTATACCTATACGTCAACTCTTGGCCAACCTGATCTATGGGCAATTTTCCGCATGTATTTTCTTGCATCAGCATTTCTCTCAGCTGATTGTTGTCAGTGGTTCTTTTTTCTCCTTGAATTGAATGCAGAGCCTAATTATGCCTTGCAGACAGTATTCCCCACACCCCATGCCCTTCCCCAGGAACTAGCAAAAAGGTACTGGATCTGAAACACAATAGGAAACTTTTTTTTTTTTTTCTGAGACAGAGTCTCACTTTGTTGCCTGGTCTAGAGTGAGTGCCTGTGGCGTCAGCCTAGCTCACAGCAACCTCAAACTCCTGGGCTCAAGCGATCGTCCTGCTTCAGTCTTCCGAGTAGCTGGGACTACAGCCATGTGCCACGATGCCAGCTAATTTTTCTATTTTTAATAGAGATGGGGTCTAATTTTTTCTATTTTTAGTAGAGACAGGGTCTTGCTATGTTGCTCAGGCTGATCTTGAACTCCTGAGTTCAAGCAATCCTCCCGCCTCAGCCTCCCAGAGCGCTAAGGATTACAGATGTGAGCCACTGCACCCAGCCTGGATACTGTTTTGAGTGACATTGAGGTGCCACCCAATTGGACATAATGTATCAATTAAAAAGTACTAGCCTGAAACTGGTCTCTGTCTAGGAATTGTTGGCTCTCCTAACAAGGCTTTTTATCACCAGGTGAAATACAAAGAAAAGTATGAAAAGGAACGAGGAAAGCCCATGTTGGACTTTGAAACACCAACATACCTCACTGCCAAAGAGTCTCAGCAGATGCAGAGCGGGGTAAGTCCTACAAGAACACACCACACAATGACAATACCATCAAGGTAATGAACACAAGCTCTGCCCACAAACATATCCAGTCTTCTGTTATCCAAAAGCAGTAGGTGATGGACTTTTTTTTAAATTAATTAATTAATTTTTTTATTCTTATTTCAGCATATTGTGGGGGTACAAAAGTTTAGGTTATGTATATTGCCCCTGGCCCCCCTCCCCCCTGAGTCAGAGCTTCAAACATGGGTGATGAAACTTTTTAACATGTAATCACCAAAATTTTCTCTATTTCAGAAATCCTATGATTCAGTTATTAACAAAAATGTTCTTAGTAGGTATTTACTGTATATGTTTTATTTCAACAACGATTTTCATAAAATTAGAACATAGCAAACTATTCCTAACACTTAATATAATTTGAATTTTTCTTTGATGAATGAAAAGTTCCCTCTGCATCATTGGCTTTGGGATGCTGTACTCTTAGTAGGATCCCCCAAGCCAAACAAAAGGGGATCAGTGATCAAGATGTTTATCAAGACCCCAGAAAATCAAAAGTCAAGGTGCCCATTTCCTATTCTAGAATTGGAAGCAAAAGCATTTAAAAATAATTTTTTTCCCCATTTTTAACCAAGAGTGGAGAAGAGTGGAATCTTATTCTAAATGTTAGAAAGTCTGTTTTCACTGGGAAACAGGCTTATTTGGAATTTCTGTTTGCCTCTCCTCCCAGGGGCATCGGTCCAACTATAAATGGTTTTTAATAAAAGTAGCAGTTTGTGGAGCTTTCTAGTGTCTAAATGGCTAGGTCATTAAAACTTTTAAATTGTTTCGAATAAATTGGTGAATCTGAGTAAAGAGTCTATGGGAATTTCTTATACTATTCTTGCAACTTTTCTGTAAATTCAAAATTCCATTAAAATTAAAAAATTACAAAAGTGGAGTTCCAACATCTGTTCCAGGCTTCTGTGTGAGACAGCCTCGGCTGGGGTTTGAGGAGGGGACAGAGGTGAACAAAACCACAGGATTTCTCAGTGTCTCATTATCTGCCTCATCTAGTCAGTGATTAAAAAAAAAAAATAGGTCATGATTATGAAAAAGGCAAACTTTGCATTCAGTGCCCTCAGGCTCTCCTTCCCCTGGGATTTTTTTTTTTCCCTTGAGTCACTTACTTCTAATTCTGAAGTAAAATCTTCTGTCACCTTAAGAAAGATGTAGGAAAGTGTCAGGACAGTTGACAGTGGATTCATCATTCATCCTTCTGCCCGGCCAGCCCCCATTGCAAAGGTAGACAGAGGACTGGGGGCCCCATCGAAGTTTCTCAGCCTCTGAGTTTCCTTGGGGCCATCTGCTCTAGACAAAGTATTTCTAGAACAATCATACATGTTTCAAATGTTGTGAGCATTAGCAGAATTATGACTGAGTAAAGAGACCATACGTAGAAAGAAATGTAATTTTCTTTTCTTCCCAGGATTGAGAGATAAATCGTAACAAAGATTCTTTTTTAACTTGTCTTTCCTTCCTACTCACATTAGAAAGAATATAGGAGGGATTATGACGAGTCCATTAAAGGCAGAAACCTGACTGGCCTGGAGGTCACGCCAGCTTTGTTACATGTCAAATATGCAACCAAAATAGCAAGCGAGGTAGTGCCCACTTGGTCTTTTCTTTCCTTCTTGATCCAAATAATTGCACTAATGACACTCATTAATGTGTTCCTTCTACCACTTTCAGCATCACCTAATTGGGGGTTTCGAGTTGGGCTCACGTGTTTGATGCTACCACCTAATCAATTACCCATGTTAATTCTTCTAATTTCTTAATTGAATACCTAATAAAATGTGCTTACCTTAGCATTCCATTAATTTCTAGTTTTTTAGTTGATATTTAATATTAACTGATGAAGCTTATACCCTGCTTTTATTCATATCTTGACTTACTAAACTTGTTTAAAAACTGAAAGAGATTTTTTTATTTTCTGGTTTTTTGGCTATTCACCTAAGAGGAACAATTCAGGCTTCCTCGTCACTGTTGTTGCTTTTATTTTGTGATATAGAAAGAGTACCGGAAAGATCTAGAGGAAAGCATCCGTGGGAAGGGTCTCACCGAAATGGAAGACACACCTGACATGCTAAGAGCAAAGAACGCCACCCAAATCCTCAATGAGGTAGGCCCACAGCGACCGCCTGCACAAAACGAAAAGGGCGTCTTTTCCCTCCCAGCCCAGTTACGGAAAAAACAAGACAAAAACAGAGAAGAGACAAAAAGAGGTTTTGATTTTCAAATTCCATATCCAAGATGCTTATTAACCATTAAATAAATATATCTCAATTTTCGATAAGTGAATATTATAGCAGTATGTTTCTATAGTGGTTATCATAACCTATTATTTATGTAATATCATTTTATTTAACTTTGACATAGTTGGTGTATGCATTCAAATAAAAACACCACACTGGAGTGGTATGCACCTAAGTTTAATACTAGTTGTGTACCAAACCAGATTTACAATTTATACTCTAATTTTCTAAGTAGTGAATACTAAATGTATTCAAAAGGAGACCTTCTGTTGACTAACTGACACGGGGGGGAACAGATTCCTACGGTGGGCTTCAGTGGGCACCACTGTCTACCACATGGAACAGCGAAGATGGACTATTAATCTTCTTACCTAACAAGAGACACTGTGACAACTGAGGTGGCATATTATTTATGTGGATTTATAGTCACTCTGTATGTTTATTACCTAGGGGTGAAAGTTAGGTAACTTTTTTTTTTTTTTAATGCTACTATAGAAAGAATATAAGCGAGACCTGGAACTGGAAGTCAAAGGAAGGGGCCTGAATGCCATGGCCAATGAAACTCCAGATTTCATGAGGGCCAAGAACGCTACTGATATTGCCAGTCAGGTCAGTGTTACCATTCCATCTCAGTCTTTCCAGACAGTCCTTGTGACTTTAAGGACACAATGTTGTCCCCCTGTCATCCTACTTGTCCGTCAGTGACAGTGAAATGCATACAGTGGCCTTCTTGAACATCTGCCTGGTGGAATCCATTCCAATGAAAGGATGAGGGACCCTTTGCCAGGCTCGTTTCTGTCGGCCTTTCTGAGTCTATAGCCACCTGGGGACACTCAGAGCCAAGGGCAGAAGTTGAGAACCAAAGAGCTGCTTGGAGCTGGGGCAGACTCTGACATCCTGGCCTTGTCTCTCAGTCAATCCGCTCCTCATTCGGCATCAAGAATTCCTTACTTAGAATAACTTGGGAGTTCTTTCTTTCTCTCCCATCAAGCCCTAAGTTTAAAACATAGTTTTAGGTATTGTACTCTGCCTAATGCTAACTGATGTGGGTCTTTCGCTTACTGGCCATTCTCCCAGCTCCTGTGTAAACAATCCATGTCTCATTATCTGTTGATTGTTTCTCTCCTTACCCATACCTCACCCTGCTGCGCCCAACTAGAAAGTAAGTCTGTCAATAGTTAGGACTTGACTTTTCTCTCTGAGTCTTACTCTGTAGTATAAAGCTATAAACATAATAGGAAGAAATGTCTGTTGAATGTCAAATGAATGAGTTCCTCTTGGAAAAAAAAATGTTGGTCACCTCTTAATAAATCAAGCCAAGAAATGTTGTGCACATTGTAAACATTCACCCAACTATTGGGTGTCCTTTTACAGATTAAGTATAAGCAATCAGCAGAAATGGAAAAGGCCAATTTCACTTCTGTGGTTGATACTCCAGAGATCATTCATGCCCAACAAGTCAAGAATCTTTCAAGCCAGGTAAGGACATTCATCAGATTGTCACTCATGGACCCCAATTGTGAAGAACAAAAGTCCTTCCATTAATAGGACTTGCTTTCAAATCACAGTTTTTCCCAATAAAAAAGAAGGGATTCACCTATGATGCAGGTTTGAGTAAGAGTTAAGATTTCTGTATCAGATTTAAAAGAGATTATAAGCGGAAATTTTAAGGTACTGAAGAAATCTTACGTGGTACAACTCATAATTAATGAATCAATACTTTAACATGTAAAGTCTCATAATGTGGATCTAAAATTTGTCTGCAAATGTGGAGGACACAAAGTAGACAGCCCACATTTGGATTACCAATCTCTAAGAAGATTGAGATTGTGTCATTAACTCTAACCACACACTGTGACCATAATTCCTCCCATGATGAATAACTCTCCATCTTCCTACAAATAGAGAGATGAAGTGGGATGTCCTTCACACACCAGGATAGACTCTCATTTGTGTTAATAATCTTAAGTAGTGATCAAGAGTCTGCAATTTGTTTGAGTAGCCCCAAATTAAAATTTTTGTTTGTCTTCTGATCAATGAGTTCCAAAGTAGTGGCTATCCGGCCTGGCTGTGCTTTATAAATGCATAGGAGTATAGATTCCCTGGTCCAACCCTGGAATTTTGAAGGTAGCAAAAATGAGGTAGGCTTTGGAAATCTGTTTTTGTTTGTTTTTAATTTTCATCGATGATCTCTTAATAACCAATCAGGTTGGGGAATCATAGATTTAAACTTTTTATTGGCAACATGTAATGGTATATTGTAAAATTAGACATGAAAAATATAGTTATCAGTAGAGAATGGTTTAGTTAGGAAACAGGTATATACAAATGGAAGAAATGAACCTTTTATTTGGGGGGGTAGGAATGGGGAAGAATAATTAACTTTTTAAAAATTACTAAAATTATATGGACTCCAAACTACCATGTTGTGTTCACCAGGGGAGCCAGGGAGGCCACATTCTTTGGGTAGTGAGAGGCTTGCTAGCCTATTGTGACCTACTTTTGACATTGCTAACCTTTAAGGAAAACTTCAACATGCAGGCCTGCCCCAGGGAGGGCTTAAGTCACTTACTCTGCTGTCCTGGGGCTCTCTTTGGCTGGTTTCTCAAGGCCTAAAATATGGCCAAACAGGTTAATTCCTCCCCAGTTCAGATCAACATTTGCCTTTGAATGGTTAATACCAGTAGAAAGGTGCTGGTGTTTTCTACAAAAGTGCTTCTTGATTTCTGATGGGGAGTCTGTATTTTATAACTTTCAAACCTCATACTTGGGCGTTCATGCAAAGAGTGTGAACTGACTACAAATTCAGTATACTATATGGTAGCCCTTTATGTGTGGGGATGTGTTCCAAGACCTCCCGTGGATGCCTGAAACCGTGAATAGTATGGAACCCTGTATATGCTGTGTTTTTTCCTGTACTGTACATACATACATGCCTGTGATAAAGTTTAATTTATAAATTAGGCACATTAAGAGATTAACAGCCATAACTAATAATAAAATAGGACAATTATAATAACAAGATACTGTAATTAAAGTTATGTGGGGCTAGGTGCAGTGGCTCATGCCTATAATCCCAGCACTTTGGGAGGCTGAGGGAGGGAGGATTGCTTGAGGCCAGGAGTTTGAGACCAGCCTAAGCAACATACCGAGACCACGTCCCTACAAAAAACAAAGAAAAATTAGCCTGGTGTTGTGGGATGGTGCTTGTAGTCCCAGGTACTCAGGAGGCTGAGGCAGGAGAATTGCTTGAGTCCAGGAGTTTGAGGCTGCAGTGAGCTATGATCTTGCCACTGCACTGTAGCCTGGGCTATAGAGTAAAACCTGTCTCTAAAAATAAAAAAAAATAATGTTATGTGAAGGTGGTCTCTCTCTCAAAACCTCTTACTGTACTGTACACACCTGTTCTGGAATGTGAAACTGAGGATGGGGGAGAACTGCTGTACTGAGTACTTCTTAATGCCAGGAAGTTCAGGGCCTTTTGTCCCCAGTACCTCCGAGTTCCCTGTGCAAGTTGATCACCTCCCAGGGACTAGCACTAGCTCTGCAAGCCACTTGAGGCTGCTTTTGCTTAATCTTGAAAAGAATAAAAGAAAAACAAAAGAAAAGGAGGACTGATGCTGTTCCTTTCCCAGGACAATGAGAACTGTTTTCCTTACTTTTGCATAGCTGAGAAGAGTCATTCAGGTGACTTTTTCCTGAACAAAACATTTGTTCCCAGTGAACTGCCCTTTTCTTCCAGAAATCTTGGCTTTCACTGGCTTCTGGTTAGAAGGACGAAATCTAGGCCAGAATCTCTCATTGGCTGAAACTCCTTCTTTGTTTCTTGTCTTTGGGAAGATTAAAACTTCCAATGCTTATAAATGTAATTCATATATTAATATAATACAATTTCGACAGATATAGGTAGACCGAATAGTTTTATATCTCTATTACAAAAGCAACTGGTCTCTTTTCCTCAAAGGGTAGGGTATGTAGGGTATCCCTACATACCCAAGCTTCCGTGAAAAGTGGGAGAAACCAGAGCTAAATAAAGCTGGAGAGAAAAGTGAAAGGACATAATAACAAATATAAAAGAAAAATAGGGCTCTAAAGCAGAGTGAGTGTTCTGCTGCAGAGAACAGAGGAGATTGGTTTGCAGGTGGGATTGACTGCATAGGTGTCTGGGAGGAGGATTTGGCCGGGGCAGGATGAGGAAGCTCGAGGAAAAGTGGTGGCTGGCTCAGAGCAGTCCTGGCTGGTCAGCTGGCCATGATATCCGCCCAGGTATCCGCCCACGTATCCGCCCAGGTATCGGCCCAGGTCTGTCTGTTTGGTAGAGCCGCCAGTCCTGCCAGGGCGGCTTCTGCAGCATCAGAGCTGTGTTCTGGAAACGCCTGCTCAGTGAACATCTCTGGTCACCAGCTAAGGCTTTCTGGAGGCCGTGTCCTCCGCTCCTAACCCTCCAGCTTCCCTCCGCCTGCCTGTTGAATAGTCTGGCTGAGTGGCTCCACGCAGCTCAGCACTGAGTACTGGAGGCATCTCCCTCCCGGGCCTCCTTGGCCGTGATCCCTCATGTGGACCAGCCAGCAAGGGCACCCTCTGCCAGCTTTGCCGTGACCGTGGGTCCTACTAAATGCCCGGGCTCGGTTCTGGTAAGGAAAGCTTTAATGCTCATGGACCGAGAGGGCTCTGCTTCATAACTTCCTAACATCCTTGAACAATCAAGAAAATACAAAGGACTTTTCCGCCGCTGAGCCGGAAGGGCAATTTTAGGACCCATTGGCCCAGGCCCCTGTGATGTTCACCCTCCTTATTTCTTGGATTCTATTTCCAGAAAAAGTACAAGGAAGATGCTGAGAAGTCCATGTCATATTATGAGACTGTTTTGGATACCCCAGAGATGCAGAGAGTCCGGGAGAACCAAAAGAACTTCAGCCTTGTAAGTTTTTACTGAATCCAAGGCAGAGCCCACTGGTACCTGGGCAGGCCGAGGAGGATGCCGCCTGCGGGCGCACACTGGAGTACCCCACCCCCTACCCCACCCCCGACACGGAGCTGTTGAGCAGCCTCCATAACTCCCGTCCATGCCTCAGGAAATGTGTGCTCCATTCTGCTCTGGGCTCACCTTATATTTCAATCTCAAGTCACAGCATGAAAGACCCGTATGTTTTGTTGGTGGTGTAGGGGAGAAAAGTTGTATCTTTTCCTTGCCCATTGCAGGGTTCATGGCTGAGACCCCATAACAAATGATTAACAAGAGAAAAGCACAAAAATTTATTTAATATAAGTTTTACGTGACGCAGGAGGCTTCAGAAATGAAGACCCAAAGGAACAGGGCAAGTCTGTGTATTTTTGTGGACAGTGGTGCAGAAGTGTGATTGGACAGAGAGGGTGTGATCCAGTGGTAACAAACTGGGGGAATTTAGCAAGTCCTGTTTGTTCAGATTCTTCTTAGCATTTCCGTGTCTTTGGCTCGTTTCCTCTGGGTCTAGGGAGGACCTTTCCGGAATGAGGGCCTTATGACCTACTTTAGAGTAAAGTCAGAGAATTATTTTATTATCTGCTTCAGGGAAAAACAGTGAGAGAAGGTCAGAGAGACCTTCCTGCTTCTGTGTTTTCCCAAATGCCAAGATGCCATATTTTGGGGTAGCATGTCCCAAACTGCTTCCTTCAGTGGCTTTCTGTTACTGAATATCAACCATCACTATCTTCCATTAGTTGTGACATCTGTCTTTTTCAAAGTTAAATCTAAGGGATACTTTTTTTAAAACACTAGTTTTCTACAAGTTTTTAAAAATTAGTTTATCCACAAAATTGTTATCAAATGATTTCCATTAGGCTATCGGACCATGATTGTTGTGGCTAGACTCTTTTTATTAAATACCATAGAATTTTAACTTCCTTTACACAATATAGGACAATTTAAAAAAAATAAAATTATGTTTAAAACTTAACAAGATGTTTACTCTTTCTTCATAGCTCCAATACCAGTGTGACCTTAAAAACAGTAAAGGAAAAATTACAGTTGTTCAAGACACGCCAGAAATACTGCGTGTTAAAGAAAATCAAAAGAATTTCAGCTCGGTATATTTACTATTTATTTTCCATTGAATGCTAACCTAATAATTCCATTCTCCTTTTTAAAAATATACTAGCCTCACACTGATACAGACAATTAACATCTAACCTCTTCAGTTAATACTAGCAGTTACTTGTTAAAATTCCTCACACTTTGCTCCCAAATCATCTCTCCAGAGATCACTGGAAATAACTTAAATCTGCTAACCAAGTAACTTTTCTTTCTTTTTACATTTTTTAATCCCAGAGAGGTAACATGTGTTGTCTTACTCCAAGAAGATGGATTTCTTTTCGACATTTTGATTTCTTTGGTTATCCCTCCCCCAAATAACTGACTGACTTTGCATTTCCTCAATGGATTTTGTGTTTCACATGGGAGGGTTTTGTTGTTGTTAATCAACATTTTCTGGTTTTTCTCATCCTGTATCAATATGGTACAATAATCTTCAAAGAAATCTCAAGATCTGGAAAGTGAGTCGTGTTGTATTACTATGTATGGTTTGAGTCACTGATGTGGCAGATGTTAGACGTGCTACTCAGGCACTCGCCTGGGAACATGTCTAGTGCCTTTTGTTTTCACGGAAGCCATATTCCCTAGTCTTTCTCCAGGGATTGCTGGCTTTTCCTTTCTTCTGTGTAACATTGTCCTACTTCCGGATGCCCAGGTTTTATACAAAGAGGATGTCTCACCAGGAACAGCGATCGGAAAGACACCTGAGATGATGCGAGTGAAGCAAACGCAAGACCACATTAGCGCGGTAAGGACTTGGGGGACTCACTTGCAATACTTTCTGCCTCCCTTTCATAGTTTACAGTGACCTCTGAGTTGCAAAACCTGTCACCAGAAACAGCTTACGCTGCTGAAATAGGTGCCTGTGTACACTGCCACATGGCGCGTGCCAGTGGTTACAGTCATCTCCTGTTCAGTGCAGTGTCGTGGTGGTTTTCATGAGGGACAGGTGAGATATGGAAAATGGAGAGGCTTGAGAGAAACTAGAGCATGTGAGTCAAAGAATCAACCTTCTTGGATCCACATTTGTGAATCTGTTCTAGTCAATTGAACTGTTGGGCATAAAAACATTGGGATGTACAAGAAAAATAAAGAACTAAGTAAGGGCCCTCACCCCTGCCCCAAAGAGACAAGAGAAAAACTAGGTGTCCCTGTCCTGGAAGTGGTTCTCCTCTGACCCCATATCAGAATGTGGCCCCATTCACACTAAGTGTGGAGCTGAGTGATTTCAACACTGGTTTTAAAAATTGTGGAGCTACTAATCAAATGGATGTACATGCTGGGAAGAATAACTGTCCAGCATGTAATAAGGCCTTTCTTTCCCCATTTTTACATCTGCAGGTGAAGTATAAGGAAGCAATTGGACAAGGAACGCCAATCCCTGACCTGCCCGAAGTGAAACGTGTCAAGGAGACCCAGAAGCACATTAGCTCGGTAGTGGCCCATCCTCTAAGCATGCGTTTGTGTGGCTGGCACCTCCCAACTGCTGCCCTAACTCTCTCTCATGCTTCTTCCTCCTACCAAGAGCTTCCCATGCCTTGGGGATGTTGTCAATTCTCCCTTAGTCCTGAGTGGCAGCACTGCAGGTTGTAAAAGTGGGTAACAAACCTGTCTTCACTTAAGGAACAGAAAGGACTTGGCTTCTAAATTGATCATCATGCCATTACTTTCCAAAGTAAAATATCCTGACGTAGTAATAAGGTTATTGGGTTGATCTCAAGGAGAATAGGCATATAAACATAAAAGTAATATAAAGTAATTTTGTTTTATATATACAAATGAATGATAGAATTCCCCAATGTCCAGGAAGACCCTAGGTTAGGCAACTATCTCCCCTCACTTTCAAGGTTTCTTGCCCTGTATTCTAAGCTCTCTCCCTCTTATAAATGTAGTACATGTTTAAGGTATGGGTTTTCATCTATCCACAGTGGAATATTTTATATATATATATATATATATATATATATATATGTTTTTTTTTTTTTTTTCTTCGAGACAGAGTCTCACTCTGTTGCCCAGGCTAGAGTGTCGTGGCATCAGCCTAGCTCACAGCAACCTCAAACTCCTGGGCTCAAGCGATCCTACTGCCTCAGCCTCCCGAGTAGCTGGGACTACAGGCATGTGCCACCATGCCCGGCTAATTTTTTCTATATATATTTTTAGTTGTCCATATAATTTCTTTCTGTTTTTATTAGAGACGGGGTCTCGCTCTTGCTCAGGCTGGTCTCGAACTCCTGAGCTCAAATGATCCACCCACCTCGGCCTCCCAAGAGTGCTAGGATTACAGGCGTGAGCCACCGTGCCCGGCCAAATATTATATATTAAGGTTGTTCTCTAACAGGAATTTCAGGCACCTGTGCACAGTGGTGGGGGAGGGTGCCCCCCGCACCTGAAATCTCAGGTTAGCACAGGCTTTTCCCGGGAGCCCTGCCTCCTCTGCAACCCTCCCCCTTTCCCATTCATAAGCAAGCTCTAAGCCGTTGCTGGCTACTAGCAAGATATTATGTGAAATTTGGGAAATAGTTTATGGCCAATAAAAGATAAGGACTTTGGTGTTAGAGATTCCCCTAGTTGGTGGAGGACTGACTCTCACTTGATTTCCATTAAAAAATACTTGGTATTTCTCTTGCAGGTTGCTCATATTATTTAGATCTCATTCCCTTTTCACTCCCTGTTTATACTCTGGCTTCCTTGTGGTGCAAACTTCATTTAGAGTTTTGTGTTCACTAACCCAAGAAATCTAGCCCATGGCTCCTTTGTTGCTTTGGATTGTAACTTCTCATTTTTTTCTAATTTTGTTTTGTCCTGTTGTCCATGATCAGTTCTGCTTCCTTGCTGGGTAAAGGTTATAAAGCAATGCCACTTTGTTACCAAAATGGTAGATTTTGAAAGATTACTAAAAGTTTTGTACCCAAACAAAGCTATTACTGCTAGCTTGTCATGGATTTTAGGATTTAATTTGTGACACAAACCCATAGATTTTCTGCATTGCTCTCCACACTCTCCACCATGGCTACACCACATCCCAATTGCTACCCTAGCTCTCTCTCGTGCTTCTTCCTTCCTACCAAGAGGAATTAAAAAGAATTCATTCCTTCCTTTAGGCTGAAAGTTCTTTACATTAAGAGGGAAGGAGGCAAGAGGCACAGAAATGGAAGTTTCTTATTCTTCTCATTAAAATGTATAGTTCCTCAATACTACCCGTAAAAATATGGACTTCTCCCCATTCAAAAACACTAGTTTACTTGATCCAGCAGTCATCAGTAAAAATTTCAGGGAAAGATGCTCTTCCTGAAAAATAAACTGACTAAGTCTCCTTACATCAAGGGTACCTGCAAAACTAGGAGCCATCTAGGAATGTTCATTAGAAAATACAAAATAAACAGAAAATTCTCAATAACTCTGAAATAATAGAGTATCATCTGATGAGAAAATTTTAAGCCAGCAAGATTAAGTACAAATCTACTACAGGCCTACTATATTCAAGGCACTAATACTAGATGCAACAAAACAGAGTTTTCTCAGTTAAATTTATTATCACTAATTAATGTGTTTTAGGAATGCACTAAGTGATGGTTATAGAAAATGCATAATTGAATACTGAGTTTCCAAAGTAGTAAAATTACAACTTTTGAAGAGAACATAAATATTTATGGAATTTCTTTTCCTTATTCCCTGAGTGTTACCTTTGAAAGCTAAATTGTTTTTATGAGTTTCCACCAGATAGCCCACATGTAGCTGCAATCTAAAGGATTCGTGGTCATTTTACCTTTTTGGATATTTTAATTATTTTCCACAGGTTATGTACAAAGAAAACTTGGGAACAGGCATTCCAACCACTGTCACTCCAGAGATTGAGAGAGTCAAACGCAATCAAGAGAACTTTAGCTCGGTATTTACAAATATATCAAATAAGAAACTATTTTTCATAAAAAAATTTACCACAATAACCCATCATCCTTTTTTTTAAAAGTAACATCTTAACAACAATTCCGTGTGTCTCTGTGTGTGTGTGTGTGTGTGTGCGTGTATTATTACCTGACCAAAACTATCTCAATTTAATACAAAATGACTCACATTTCCCATCATACTTTAACATTTTCAGTGACTGACTAGTGTGAGCACTTAGATCTGAAATACCTTAAGTAGAATTAACACAAGATTCCTCATCATTATACTCATATCTTATAACTTAGTGATTTCTGTTGTACTTTTTCACTCCCATAATTAGCCTTGTAGAGTTCATCCTTAAAATCGTGAAGTAAAAAAGTAAAAACATTTTCCTTACTAAATATTACGTACTAAAAAACTTCCTCCTCACACACAACCCCTGCCCCTGCTCCCTCCCTTAATCTTTGTGCTTGTTTTGAATGTCTTCTGGGTACTTTCTTCTATCTCGCAGGTTTTGTACAAAGAAAATTTGGGGAAAGGAACCCCAACACCTGTCACTCCTGAGATGGAGCGAGTCAAACGCAATCAAGAGAACTTTAGCTCGGTATTTCTCAGGGGGCAAAAAAAAAATTCCTTAAGTCTTATTTAAAATAATAACACATTACAAATGTAAAATTACTAAATTCATATAATGAAAATAATGATACCAAATATTACCTCATTACCTTAGTTCCGGTGTGAAATTTTAACTGTGTTTTCTCTAAAACATAGATATTTATCACTTTCCTTAAAAACCTATAATAGTGTTTCCTTCCTCCAATTCTCCTTTAATAACAACAGGTGTTTCTAACTGGTGTGGCACAAGGCAAAAGTAAAATCTAACGCCCCTTCAAAAAGACAATGTTAATTTGAATGTTATTTGTATTTATTGTGGTTCTGTTTGATGTATTCTTTGTGTTTGCAGCTCTTCTTAAAAGAATGTGATTGTTAAACATTGTCTTTGAAAGACAACACAGCAACTCACAGTAACTCAGAAGTACAAATTTACTTGTCTCAGCAACTTTTTTGTATATCATGCAAGATGTCGTCAATAAGCTTTCCTTTGAGACATTTTCAGGATTATTGAAAGCTAATATTTATTTAGCTTTCCATATTTATTAGTATTTATTTTATTGCCCCAAACTTCTCTGTGTGTCTCTCTTTTTTCTTTCTTTGGGTTCTCTAATTTAGTGTTACCAACAACTCATTATGGATTTTTAATTTCAATTAAATTGAATGCTATTTCATAAGGCCTAATCCTCTGTCTTTGAGAGAAGGCCTATGTAAGTCAAGCCACTCCTGCTTGCAGCCTGACAGCTGTGTGTATATTGATGCTACTTAGATACAGACATCAAACTGTGTGTGACTAAAGGTGACCTACAGTTGCTCCATTTCTTAAAGTTCCTTATGTTTATTTTACTTCATTGTAAAAAGAACAACAAAAAATAACTTTAGAGCCTTCTAAGGGTTAAGTCTACCTAAAATATGGGTCCAGGCTGATTTCATTATTGGTTTTGTGCACACAGATATTGTACAAAGAGAACTTGAGCACGGGGACCCCCGTACCTGTCACTCCTGAGATGGAGCGAGTCAAACGCAATCAAGAGAACTTTAGCTCGGTATTTCTCAGGGGGGAAAAAAATCCCTTAATTATTATTTAAAATAATAACACATTACAAATGTAAAATTACTAAATTCATATAATGAAAATAATGATGCCAAATATTACCTCATTTTCAACCCAAATCTAACTTAGTATTTACTTTAGTTCTGGTGTGAAATTTTAATTGCATTTTCTCTAAAACATAGATATTTATCACTTTCCTTAAAAACCTATAATAGTGTTTCCTTCCTCCAATTCTCCTTTAATAACAACAGGTGTTTCTAACTGGTGTGGCACAAGGCAGAAGTAAACTCTAACACCCCTTCAAAAGGACAATGTTAATTTGAATGTTATTTGTATTTATTGTGGTTCTGTTTGATGTATTCTTTGTGTTTGCAGCTCTTCTTAAAAGAATGTGATTGTTAAACATTGTCTTTGAAAGACAACACAGCAATTCACAATAACTCAGAAATACATACTTATTTTTCTCAGCAACTTTTTTGTATACCATGCAAGATGTCAATAAGCTTTCCTTTGAGACATTTTCAGGATTATTGAAAGCTAATATTTGTTTAGCTTTCAATATTTATTAATATTTATTTTATTTCCCCAAACTTCTCTCTCTCTCTTTTTTTCTTTCTTTGGGTTCTCTAATTTAGTGTTACCAACAACTCATTATGTATTTTATTAGTAATTTCAGTTAAATTGAATGCTATTTGGTAAGGCCTAATCCTCTGTCTTTGAGAGAAGGCCTGACAGCTGTGTATATATTGATGCCACTTAGATACAGACATCACACCGTGTGTGACTAAAGGTGATCTACACAGTTGCTCTATTTCTTAAAGTTACTTAGGTCTATTTTACTTCATCGTAAAAACAACAACAAAAAAATACTTTTAGAGCCTTTTAAAGGCTAAGTCTACCTAAAAGATGGGTCCGGGTTGACCTGATTATTGGTTTTGTGCACACAGATATTGTACAAAGAGAACTTGAGCACGGGGACCCCCGTACCTGTCACTCCTGAGATCGAGCGAGTCAAACGCAATCAAGAGAACTTTAGCTCGGTATTTCTTAGGGGGAAAAAAATCTTTTAATTCTCATTTAAAATAATAACACATTACAAATGTAAAATTACTAAATTCACATAATGAAAATAATGTTACCACATACTACCTCATTTGCAACCCAAACCTAATTAGTATTTACTTTAGTTCTGGTGTGAAATTTTGATAGCGTTTTCTCTAAAACATAGATATTTATCACTTTCCTTAAAAACCTATAATAGTGTTTCCTTCCTCCAATCCTCCTTTAATAGCAACAGGTGTTTCTAACTGGTGTGGCACAAGGCAAAAGTAAAATCTAACGCCCCTTCAAAAGGACAAAGTTAATTTGAGTGTTATTTGTGTTTATTGTGGTTCTGTTTGATGTATTCTTTGTGTTTGCAGCTCTTCTTAAAAGAATGTGATTGTTAAACATTGTCTTTGAAAGACAGCACAGCAATTCACAGTAATTCAGAAATACAAACTTACTTGTCTCAGCCACTTTTTTGTATACCATGCAAGATGTCAATAAGCTTTCCTTTGAGACATTTTCAGAATTATTGAAAGTATATTTATTAATATTTATTTTATTTCTCCAAACCTCCCCCTCTCTCCTTTTTCTTTCTTTGAGGTCTCTAGTTTAGTGTTACTGACAATTCATTATGGATATTAATTTCAGTTAACTTGAATGCTATTTGGTAAGGCCTAATCCTCTGTCTTTGAGAGAAGGCCTGACAGCTGTGTATATATTGATGCCACTTAGATACAGACATCACACCGTGTGTGACTAAAGGTGATCTACACAGTTGCTCTATTTCTTAAAGTTACTTAGGTCTATTTTACTTCATCGTAAAAACAACAACAAAAAAATACTTTTAGAGCCTTTTTAAGGCTAAGTCTACCTAAAAGATGGGTCTGGGTTGGCCTGATTATTGGTTTTGTGCACACAGATATTGTACAAAGAGAACTTGAGCACGGGGACCCCTGTACCTGTTACTCCTGAGATCGAGCGAGTCAAACGCAATCAAGAGAACTTTAGCTCGGTATTTCTTAGGGGGAAAAAAATCCTTTAATTCTTAATACCACTTTACAAGTGTAAAATTACTAAATTGAAAATAATGATACCAAATATTTCCATCTGTTTTCAACCCAAACCTAATTAGTATTTACTTTAGTTCT
Source organism: Lemur catta (assembly GCF_020740605.2). Lineage (NCBI taxonomy): Eukaryota > Metazoa > Chordata > Mammalia > Primates > Lemuridae > Lemur > Lemur catta. The sequence goes on from NC_059135.1 coordinate 70,872,511, forward strand.
GGTGTGAAATTTTGACATTGTTTTCTCTAAAACATAGATATTTATCCCTTTCCTTAAAAACCTATAATGGTGTTTCCTTCCTCCAATCCTCCTTTAATAACAACAGGTGTTTCTAACTGGTGTGGCACAAGGCAGAAGTAAACTCTAACACCCCTTCGAAAGGACAATGTTAATTTGAATGTTATTTGTATTTATTGTGGTTCTGTTTGATGTATTCTTTGTGTTTGCAGCTCTTCTTAAAAGAATGTGATTGTTAAACATTGTCTTTGAAAGACAACACAGCAAGTCACAGTAACTCAGAAGTACAAATTTGCTTGTCTCAGGAACTTTTTTGTATACCATGCAAGATGTCAATAAGTTTTCCTTTGAGACATTTTCAGGATTATTGAAAGCTAATATATATTTTGCTTTCAGTATTTATTAATATTTATTTTATTTCTCCAAACCTCTCCTCTTTTTTCTTTCTTTGGGTTCTCTAATTTAGTGTTACCAACAACTCATTGTGGATATTAATTTCAATTAACTTGAATGCTATTTGGTAAGGCCTAATCCTCTGTCTTTGAGAGAAGGCCTGACAGCTGTGTATATATTAACGCTAGTTAGATACAGACATCACACCATGTGTGACTGAAGGTGATCTACACAGTTGCTCTATTTTTTAAAGTTACTTAGGTTTTATTTCATTATAAAAACAACAAAAAATACTTTGAGAGCCTTTTTAAGATTACATCTACCTAAAAGATGGGTCCGGGTTGACCTGATTATTGGTTTTGTGCACACAGATATTGTACAAAGAGAACTTGAGCACGGGGACCCCCGTACCTGTCACTCCTGAGATGGAGCGAGTCAAACGCAATCAAGAGAACTTTAGCTCGGTATTTGGGAGAAAGCTCCTTTAACTCCATATTAAAAAATAATAATTTCTCTCCAACAAAACCTCTCACTGTTAGTCCCTTTATAATAATCAATTTAACAAAATCTTTTTTTTTAAATCTCACCAACTGAATCCTTCCATTTTTCAGATCTCCTACTCACCATGTGATTCTAATGTTTTATACTTTCTATAACAGTTCCTTGAAATTTTTAATCAGTTTCTTTCCTTCTTTTTCACCTTAATGTTACTGCTGGGACTTTTGAAGTCAACTGATTTCCAAAAAAAAAAAAAACCAAACACCGAAGCTCTTATTTACTTGGAACACTTTTATCTGATCTTTCTGGGTTAGCTGTTCCAAGAAAAGATACTGGATTCCAAACCGCATGTAGAAATAGTAGCTCTTGCTTGAGAGCAGGGGTTACCTTAACACAGATTATATTCAAGTAAACAGGAGCAGGGAGAAGGAACATCACTCAACATTGGGACCAACGCAATCTTATTTTAATGCTTGTAAATAAGCTATTTCATGAATAGAAATCAAATACTTCTGATGTTTTTTAAAATACGAGTATCAGATCATGAGTTTATATTTAATGTTATTTTCTTTTTTATTAATATTGTTGTTGTTGAAAAACTCTGTAATACACAAATAGTCTGTGAAACTTGTATGTAAGGATCTTGGGTTCATTTATGCCTGAGATGGAGAATCAAACGTCATTAGGAAATTTTAGCTGTATTTTTTTGGAGGGTGGCGACGGGATTAATCCAAAATACTTCTAATTGTCAGTTTAAATATTTTCTAAACATTTGATTCTTTCACATAATTAGATCAGTAACTTTCTTTGGTCCCACTGTCTTTTTGTTTTGTTTGTTTTTAATTACTATTCACTAACAATCCTTAAATTTTGTTAAATTTTCAATGTAAGTTAACATGTCTTTTGGAATGTTATATTCATTGCTTTCCCTGTGGGTTTATTATTATTATTATTATTCCTTTTATTGAAAGGCCTGCATCAATTTTTAAAATTGCTTGTAAATTATTTTTCTTTATATTAGATTAAATATATTATTGTTGCTATCTATTTGAAACCTTAATGATCTTCATGGTCCTGGGCAACTTCTATTTTTTTTGAAAACCATTTGTGTTAATTTTTACATAGGTTGGATTTAGGCAAAATTGTCCAGTGGTGCAAAGGCCTCTTAGATACTGTGGAAAATAAACATAAATAACACCATATATTAAAACATCAACTTTTAGGCCTGACCATCTCTAACAACTTGAACTTATTCAACAAAGACCAATTTTGCTATATTGTATAGATTTAGTCTGAGGTTTTAAATATCTGTTATACTGTAAGACATTCAGTGTAGGGAAAATAAATATCTGCTAATCTAATTTTAAAAATAATTTTTTCTATGGTACACTGAGCATTTTAGTGCTCCTATGAAATAATTTATATTTTTTCCCTTAAATCCTAACATAGGAAATAAATGCTTACATTTGATTTTAGAGTAAAAAGATGAACATCAAATATACTAGCACATCAGCTAAAGAAATATAAATCATATTCTCACCCAGATCTGTGCCTGCACGGAGAGGTTGACCCGGTGAATTTGTCTTTCCTGTTCGATGTCCGTAGTCTCCTGCTAGGTTCCCTACAAGATAAACGAAAGGGCTGTTTTGACTGCTCTTGTTTTTTCTGGATGCTTTTTTGTGTCATACAGGTGTTGTATAAAGAAAACGTTGGAAAAGGGATTCCGATCCCCATCACTCCAGAGATGGAGAGAGTCAAACACAATCAAGAAAACTTTAGCTCGGTATTTAAAAAACAAAAACCCCTTTAACTATTTTAAAAATGTTTTTAAAAGATTAATGGCTAGGTTTTTAAAAATCTAATCAACTTATCCCAATAAAAAAAATTTGAGTTGTGTTGTTCCCAACTTAATGCTGCCATTTCCTATGAATTGGTTTCCCTGTTCTGGTTAAATATTAATACAATCATTTGACTTAATTTTAAAAAGTGTCCAATATTATATTCCAGCTTTTAAAAGCATAACATTCTCAGCATCTAAGCATCTATATTATCCTGCTTTGGCAAATTTGATCTGAACCTAAAGCTTAAAAAAATTTATTGTGCAAAGATCCTATTGTTGACCTCATTTCCTGTTTTAACCTTCTCTGTCTCTACTGGAATTTGTATAGATATTTTGAAGTTTCTCTTTCTTTAGCATCTTGTCATTGCTCTCCATTTGCCTTAAACATAATTCTTCCCACTATAGTCACCCAAGCTAAAAATTAAATACTTTGACTTCTTTTGAAAGTGAACAAAAGAAGATTTGTATGTATGCATCTTTATATATAAAATGTTTATAAAACCCAAATATCCTTATGTGATTCATTAATAGCATTTTCAAATCAATAATAACTTCATTTTGTTTCTGTCTCTTGTCTGTTTCTATATTTTTCCCTCCTCGTAACAAGCTGGGGAAGACTAATGTTCCCTTCATTGCTCAGTGCTGCAGAGATGGGTATGAGCAACAAAAATAACAAAACTTTCTTTTCACATTTCTTAGCTTTAGCTGCTCTTTCCTGTATTCCTTTGCTTTTGAAGATGTCTTTAGGCTCACACAGGTTGAATCTAAAACCTTTGGTGTTTCACTTCTTCTAACTCATTCTCTTCCTCCCTCTCCTCCTACTCCCAACTGCACCAAAGCAGAGGGAAAGGGACTGATTGCTCTCTTTTTTTGTTCTGGATGCTTTCTTATCACACAGGTGCTATACAAAGAAAACCTGGGGACAGGAATTCCAATCCCCATCACTCCTGAGATGCAGAGAGTCAAACACAATCAAGAAAACCTTAGCTCGGTATTTTGGGGAAAAAAAAAAAAAGATGCCGCCTGACCTTAGGTTTAAACTGATCCTTAACATTTATTCTTTTTTTACCCACTTCCCTTCCTTTGCTTCTAATGTATTGCAGCAAAAGAACATAGTTTTTAATTTCTATAATAGTTAATTTTGATTTTTACTTCATCTGATATTAATATAAACATTTAAGAAAAATAGTGAGTCTTTAATTTGTGTGGATAACAGCAAAACCGAGTTCTAACAATCTGAAATCCCTATGTGATTGTGTAGGAGGCACCGTGCTCCTAGAAATGAAAAAATTAACGTGGGTGACTCTGACAGCCCTTCCCCAGCATCTGAAGTCCTTGCTTCCCTTGGGGGCAGCGTCCCCGTCCCAATAACGGCTTCTATAAAAGTGTTACGCAGTATGTGGCATCTTGTCAGCTATAACTTCTGTCTCCTTGGACTACTGTTATTTGTAACAAGGACGTTGACCTCACACTTAATAACCTCCCTACAAATGAAATGTTCCTTATGGTTCTTTTCTGGATGCTCTCTCATCACACAGGTGTTATACAAGGAAAACATGGGCAAGGGAACCCCTTTACCTGTCACTCCTGAGATGGAGAGAGTCAAACACAATCAAGAAAATATTAGCTCGGTACTTTGGCAAGAAAAGAAAAAAAACTACTTCTTTAATGATTTAAAAAACTACTTTCATGATTTAAAATAATACCTATTAATCCTACTTTCAAAAGACAACTTAAATTTTGTGAATTTCTTTACCACAAGTCTTTCCTTTGGGCTACTCTGAGCCTAACCCCATGATAACAAGATTGCTTTAATCCATAACTTAAACTTCTAATATCAAGAAGTAACAGATTTTCCTATAAAACATCGTTTTGCTTATCTCTCCCCAAACTTACTCTCTGCCCACTACCCCCAAGGTCTCTTTGTTTTAGGTACTCTTGAAATCTGGGGTGGGGATGGGCGGGGAGATGGAGAGGTACTTTTTCTTGAATATTGGAATAGTTAGTGATTTTATTGTGTTTTCTTTTGTTTTTTTTTTCTTTTTTGGAGACAGAGTCTTGTTCTGTCACCCCAGCTAGAGTATAGTGGCATCATCATAGCTCACTGCATTCTCAAACTTCTGGACTCAAGCGATCCTCCTGCCTCAGCCTCCCTAGTAGCTGAAGCTACAGGCCCATGCCACCACAGCTGGCAATTTTTTTCTATTTTTAGTAGAGATGGGGGTCTAGCTCTTGCTGAGGCTGGTCTCAAACTCCTGAGCTCGCCTCCCAGAGTGCTAGGATTACAGGTGTGAGCCACCGCACCTGGCCTGTTGTGTTTTCATGTTGATGACTTCAGCTTCTAATTTACCCCGTCAGATGTGGACAAAGAGACCTTGGGAAAAATAATCCGTGATCCTCTCCTTCAAGGATAATGATTTAAATTATGATCCAGTAGTGGTTTGGGCAATTGACTGTCAATTTACTTAAAAAAAAAGTGTCACCAGAATAGCTTTTTGTTTTTACCAATTTTTTTTTTAACTATTGTTCTTCTTTTGTTTTATCATGGTCTTTAACTGCTAACTATAGTAAACCATTTCCTGCAAGTTTGTGCTCTATGATATTACATAAGTTTATAAATTACCAGGGACTGAGGTTTGTATGGGGACTTCAGTTTTCAGTAGTGAACAACCTTGTTGCCCTCCACCTTTACACTGTCTGCAGGTTTATCAAACGCTCTAGCATAGTGCTTCTAAAACAGTAGCATCACAATCACCTGGAGGGGTTTGGGCAGCCTGATTGCCAGGTCCTGCCCCTTCAGTTTCTTATTCTGTAGGCCTGGCACAGGGCCAGACAATTTGCATTGCTAACAAGTTCTCAGGTGCCCTTGCTGTCCTAGGGACCCCACTTTGAGAACCACCGCCTTAACAGAATTCTTCCTCTTGAATGCCCTTTCCTAAATCTCCCGTGTTTCCAAGAATGACACTGAGCGGAGACGTGGAGGTTGAGGATTTATCATGATGTTTCCTGTTCCTGTTTCCTATTGATTTACCATAATGGTGATACAAGTGCCAAAAACATTTTTCTTGACTGATAAAGCTTGACTTTGTACGAAACTAATTCAAGAGGCAGAGCACAGAGGACAATAAGGAAAAAGGAGCGGGGAAACCCTCTGCCTTGTTTGAGTGCCTACAGTGTTACTGATGTGTCCATGAGAGTTTAAGTGCTACAAAGAGGTCCTGTCACCAGCTGCTACATTGGGAGCAGCCTCAGCCCTCTCAGTGTGATTCAAGCCTGTGCCTGTAACTCCGTTCAGTTATGTCAGGGGCTTGACATTCATAGACTAGCAGTGAAATGAAGGAACATCCTTTTGGGAACACCACAGTTCTCTCTTGCAGTCTGCAGGGGTTTCAGGGCAAGAGTCCTAGCCTGGAAATGTGTGTGTTGCTCTAACTATGCTCAACTCCCTTTGGAAACATACTGCTTTTCATCTAACCGTATTGCCCAAAGGGTTGGGTACCCTGAGCATCATCCAAAGTCTTCTGTTGTTCCGTTTCCTCTTTTGGTAACTGTAACTCTTTCTTTTTTTCTTTTTGGCTTTTTGGACCCGTTGGACTCCCATAGGTTTTGTACAAGGAAAATGTGGGGAAAGCCACCCCAACCCCTGTCACTCCAGAGATGCAGAGAGTCAAACGCAATCAAGAAAACATTAGCTCGGTATTGTCTTGAGAAACGAAAGTGCTTTTAATTTTGCAAAGTAACCCCTGCAGTTTGGCCGGCTCCTAACCCCATCCCAGGCTAAAAACAAACAAAATGCCAGTTATATTTGCATCTAAATATTATGCTACATGTATTTTTGCCATTAGCTATTTTTTAAGCTTTCTTCTTGAGAGCTGATCTCATTAATAATAGTAATAGATTAAACATAGCATTTTCCCCCAAAATTGCATTATATATAATAGTAAATATTGCTTCCTAGTGACTTTCGGGTACCACTTTGTATCTCACAGGTGTTATACAAAGAGAACCTGGGGAAAGCAACCCCTACACCCCTTACTCCTGAGATGGAAAGAGTCAAACGCAATCAAGAAAACTTTAGCTCGGTATTTCAGAGAGGAAAAATAAATCGTTAAAATTTTAACAAGACTGGCAAACATGGTTATACCACTAATTTATCTCACAGTGTTTCCAAAACCTTTGTGTATCTTTTAAAATTATTCCTTGTCCACTTAAAAACAACAACCCAACCCCACTAGCTCACACTGATTTTACTTCTTTCTTAATCTTTTGCTTTGTACCGTAACATTTTAATGGCTTTCTCTTCCTGAGGTGTTTCTTATAGAGTGTGATATAATTGAGCCGTAACACCAGCTAAATGATGATTTTTCTGAACTGGTTTTCTGCTCTCTGATACCTGGATGCTCTTTTGGCTCCCCTAGGTGTTGTACAAAGAGAATATGAGAAAAGCAACTTCGACACCTGTTACTCCAGAGATGGAGAGAGCTAAGCGCAACCAGGAAAACATTAGCTCGGTATCTTCTAGGATTAAAAAGAAGTAGTGTAACAACTTGGAAAATAACATTTTAACATCATAAAAACATGCCTTCCTTATTCAACGGAAAAACACACTAAAATTTAAAAAGAGAGAAATGCAACATCTTGGAAAATAACATTTTAACACCATAAAAATATGCACTTCCTTATTCAACTGAAAATTTACACTAAAATTGACATAACTATGCTTTTAAATTCCAAATGATCATACTAAACATAACAAGTTAATTGCCCATGTTTTCTCTCCCCTTTACTTTACTCGAGGTAGTTTTATATAACCGACTATAACAAATTTACTTCCTAACATCCTCAATCTTTTGCTCTTTAAGATATTTTATGAAATGGGTAATACTCTGAAATAGATGTCTTCTTTGGCTTTGATGTTTTGGGTTTTTAGTGTCTGGAGGACTTTGATTTCTATGTTAGGAGACTGGTTTATGAAATCTGGACTTAACCTAAGAAAAATGATCACTCGTTTTAAAAGATGGTTCTTTCAAATTCCCTTCAGTATCAGATTTGGTGCCAAATACCATCAAATATGCTGGTACTGATGTTATAATTCCTAGCAGATCCAAGAGGCCATTTTCTTTCTTTTCCTCTCAAAATTATATGGTGCCCCTTATCCTTTGAAAATGAAAGTTTTCAAATATCCCTTGAAAATGAAAGTTTCATTTTCAAAGTCAAAGTGAGTCTTTTCTGCTTCAAACCCTCCCCATCCTCAGGCCTGTCCCATTGTTGGCCATGTGTCTCCCTGGGTCTTTTCAGTTGGCTCAAGCCTCCCTCTCCAGCTCCTTCCACGTCCACCTGTTGGAAAGGCTTTGAGGCTTCAGAATTAGGACTGCACCATAACCAGTACTCATTCATGGTCTCTCCTCGATCAGGTTCTTTATTCTGATAGCTTCCGGAAACAAATACAAGGCAAAGCTGCCTATGTGTTGGATACCCCTGAGATGAGACGGGTGAGGGAGACCCAACGGCACATCTCAACGGTGAGTCAGGAATTTTCTAGGATTGGTTGGCCAGCCCACTGGAACAGGTACAAAGGGAAACAGTCCCATCATCATATTTTCATAAAGTGAATTCATGACATTTCAGGTGAAATATCACGAAGACTTTGAGAAACACAAGGGGTGCTTCACACCAGTGGTAACAGATCCCATCACTGAAAGAGTAAAGAAGAACACGCAGGACTTCAGTGACATTAACTACCGAGGTATTCAAAGGAAAGTGGTAGAAATGGAACAAAAACGGAATGACCAGGATCAGGAAACTATCACAGGTAATGGACCCTGGATGAGTGGGGGGAATCCACTTTGAGGAGAGTAGAACAAAAGTGACATTATCTACAAGTCCAAGTATAAAGGACCTAAATCTGTTTTCATTAAGTGTGCAAGCTATTATCTCACAGCTTGCAAAACTGACATCTTTTTCACCTCATCTTTGTTCTCCTCTGACATGACCCCAAGCTGAATAAGAGTGATTCAATCCTCTGTGGTTGTTCAAATTCATACCTGGGTTTTCAATTTATTGGAAAAATCCAAGAACACCAGTTCTGATCATTGGTTTCCCTTTCAGGTTTACGTGTTTGGCGTACTAATCCTGGTTCAGTTTTTGACTATGATCCAGCAGAAGACAACATTCAATCCCGAAGCTTACACAAGATTAACGGTGTGTTATGCTGCAAAAGGCTTACCACATACACGTCACCATTTGGTGGGCTAGAGTCAATAACTTTTAGGCTCTGAAGTTCTTTCCCCCCCCCGGATGTTCAATTTTCTGAGTTGCCCATTCAGCATAACAAAACAAAACAAAACAAAACAAAAACCCTTGACTAGTAGGCCAAACTCATTTTCTAGACAAGTTCAAATTAGGAAAAGATTTTGTTTCATTGCCTCAGTGCATGTCTCCTTCAGGCCCCATTATTGTCATTTCTTTTTTTTTCCCCCTAAAGAAAAAAAAGGTAGTAAATCTTTCTATTGGAACAATAATGAAAATAAAATACATAGGCAAAGAGAAGAAAATGAATTCGACCTTTAGGAACTTTCTGAGCTCTCTTGCATCAAGGGTAATCATTCATTCAATGAAACAGGCTGCATGCCTTTATGCCTTCTATTCATGTTAAAAAGTAGAATAATATGTAATACCAGGCCTCAAAGGATTTACACTCTAGTGTACAGATGAAGAGAGACAAGTAAATCCCATGCAATTTTAAAGGTCTGCCTACAGTATTGTGGGAATACAGAGAAAGAGTATCTAAATTAATTTGGAAGTTAGGGAGGACTTTCTGGAAAAGTTGGAGGTAGAGTTTGAATGTGAATATTACTATCGATTCCTTTTGGTGAGCCAGGAAAATGGGCAGGGTGAAGGGAAGGAGTGGTAGCTACGGCCAGACTCTCAGATTTGAAACCTGGCTGTGCCACTTAACCGTTATTTATTTAGGCTCTCCTCTGTAATACCAGGATGGCAACCACACAACAGAAGAGCTGTGAGGGTATAATCCACAGAAAACTACTTAAAACTATGCTTGGTGAAAAATAACAATCACCGAGATTCCATTACTGTTAGGCATTACTACCATAGAAATTTCATCTCTGCTACATCTCTCCCAATCACCTCTCTCCCAGTCCAAGCTCAGCGCAAGGGCCGAGAGCAGTCACGGTCTGTCAGCGCCCTGAGCATCAGCGGGGGTGAAGAGAAGTCTGAGCATTCGGACCATCACCTCTCCACCTATAGCGACGGAGGCATCTTCTTCTCTGCGACCTCATCAGGTACAAGCAGAAGGCAGTGACTTTGGCAGTCATGGCCAGCTGGCTCACTGACAGTATAAGAGATGCTTTGGGTAAAAAAAATAAAAAAAAAAATTATTCTTTCTTCTAATGAGAAAAGACTAGAATTGTGGAGAGTCACATGAAGTTAGATGCTTCATTTTCATTAATTTTATTAGATCCTCTCTTCTTGGAAATCATTCTTTCTAAGTTGGGGAAAAAGACAACACTGCTCAGCTGCTAAATACAGCTAAATGGAATCTAGCCACGGTTTCTTCTTATAAACCATTTTCCCCTTCTTTTCAGCTTATAAACACGCAAAAACTACAGAACTCCCACAACAACGATCATCTTCAGTTGGTACCCAACAGACAACGGTATCCTCCATCCCATCTCATCCATCTACTGCTGGAGTAAGTAGATAATAAAGAACTCACTCAAATCATTCTTATTTTTTGATATGTGCAAAACCAATTATAGCTATTCTGGTCTTTTTTTTTTTTTTAACCAACCCTTCTATTTTATATAATGCTCTTTTACTACACATCTCATGTTAATGTTAATCACAAAACATTCATTACCAAATCCAAAATAATGAAAACCCATTATTCAATGATTAAAAAAAACATCAGTTTGGGCTCATTGGCCTCGCACGATCTTAAACTAAACATGTGCCACTTGGAGTCATTCTTTGAGAATGTCACACACGGGCACTGGAGCCCCCTCGGCAATAAGGCTGCGCACTGCACGTCCCTACTGATAAGAAGAGCTACTGAAAAGGTCGTAATACCACAGTTCAGAAGAAAGAACCGCCAAGTAATCGAGAAAATGCCTCCTCTTGAAACAGATATAGTAGTGCAAACAGAAGAGGTAGAAAGGGTTGAGACTCATACAGACTCTTAAAGACTTACGCACAGTGATAAAGAGGGTAATGTCAGAGCGCTTGGAAAGTATCAGGAAGTTGAGAGGGTTAACAGAAATGTGCAAGCTGGACTGGCCACAGAATCAAATTACTGAAGTAAATGCAAAACAAGACAAAGTCTCACAGAACTCAGAGAAAAAGGGGAAAGAAATTAAGATAAGAAGAGAGGAGAAAAAGAAAGATCAAGAGGGCCGGTCCAGGAGATACAATCTACGCATAATATAGGACTACCTGAAACTGAGGACAAAGCAAATGGAGCTGAAACAATAATTAAGGAACTAATTAAAGAAAATTTTCCAGAACTGAAGAATGAACTAGATCTACAAGTAGAAACAGCTCACAGGGTACCTTTAAAATTTAATGAAAAGAAAGCAACACCTAGACATATCCTGGTGACATTTTTAAATTACAAGGATAAAGATAAAATTTTGCAAGCATCCAGAGAAAGCAGGTTACCCACAAAGGGACAAAAGTCAAGCTGACCTCAGATTTTGCTCTTACAGCTCTAAATGCTAGAAGACAATGGAACAATATCTACAGAGTTTTAAGGGAAAATAATTTTGAGCCAAGAATTATATACCTTGCCAAGTTACCATTTCTATATGAAGGCAACTGGAAGACATTCTCAGATATGCAGGGGTTAAGAAAATATATCAACCAAGAACGTTCCTTGAAAATTTTGCTTTATGGTTTACTGCAGTCAAGAAAGAGCCAAAATTAAAATAAGTAGGGAGGCAGTTGTTTGAAAGAATTAATGGTAAACACTAAAACTAGTTAAGGAATATTAAGTTTAAATTGTTATATATAGACTATTAAGCCTCGGCGCAGTGGCTCACACCTGTAATCTTAGCACTCTGGGAGGCCAAGGCGAGTGGATCGTTTGAGCTTAGGAGTTTGAGACCAGCCTGAGCAAGAGCGAGACCCCGTCCCTACTAAAAATACAAAAAAATTATCTGGACAACTGAAAAAATATATATAGAAAATATTAGCCGGGCATGGTGGTGCATGCCTGTAGTCCCAGCTACTCGGGAGGCTGAGGCAAGACGATTGCTTGAGCCCAGGAGTTTGAGGTTGCTGTGAGCTAGGCTGACGCCACGGCACTCACTCTAGCCTGGGCAACAGAGTGAGACTCTGTCTCAATAAATAAATAAATAAATAAATAAATAAAAATATAGACTATTAAAACTAAATACAAAAATAGAAATGTAAGCTGGGTCTAAAATTTCAGTTTAGATAGATTTAAACTGTGAAAGGGCATGCCAGATGTTCAATATATTGGTATATTGGACAAATACTGTTTTATTTTCAGCACGTAGTATTGTAGATAAAGATATGCACGTTCTTAAGCTAAAAGTAAGTAAAATGAAAGGGTTTTGTCACTGTAGACAGGACAGATAGAATTAAAACATTCTAAATGTAATCTGTCAAAATTGGAAAACAGTCAGTACAGGTTTTTTCCCCTTGTTTTTAATTATAAGGGGGAAAAAACGTAGGAAGTTTTCCATAATGTTAATACTGATTGGGGAGAGCTATAGATAAAACCTTGTAGTATGTATGTGTTGCATGGGGAAGAACAATAGTTACTGCATCATATAGTAGTTCATGTAAGTAAATTTGACATTAAAATAAGTGTTAGGGACAAAAATAGAATATATACATTCCAATTTTTTGGATTACAGAGGAAATGGTAAGAAAACAAGAAAACAGCAAAAGAAGAACAGTAAGGAAGCACTAAAATTAGCATATAATAGCATATATTAGATTGACAAATGTCGAGTTATACTCATAAACTGGTTAAATATCCCTGTTAAAAAAATTGAAATTGGGTAAAAAATCAGTCTCTAACCTGGAATACCCACATTTTTATAAAACAAAGGATAAAAGGATTCAAAGATAATAGAAACTCTAGGTCATAGAAATGGAAATAGCAACATTTTTTACTGGACAGAATCCAAGCATATCACATGATGTTTTGTATAAAACATACAGTACAGGATGTAACATTCAAGAGACTTTATGTGATAAATAACATGGCATTCATATGTAAAATAAATGTGCCATATCTTGATGTGGGTTGTAGTTTTATGTAAATCAATATACATGTATTTTAAAACATGTGCATGTAAAATTAGTAAATTTTATGTACTTAAAATTCATTGAATAATCCTACAAATAAAGAGAATATATCAAAAAAAAGAAAAAGAATGTATATACAGGCCAGGTGTAGTGGCTCATGTCTGTAATCCCAATACTTTGGAAGGTTGAGGTGGGAGGATTGTTTGGGCACCATAGCAAGACCCTGTCTGTACAAAAAATTTAAAAATTAACTACGCATGGTTGCCCAGCTATCAGGAGACTGAGGCAGGAAGATCACTTGAGCCCAGGAGTTCAAGGCTGCAGTGAGCTATGATTGTGCCACTACACTCCAGCCTGGGCAACAGAGTGAGACACTGTCTCTGAAGAAAAAAAAAAAAAAGAATGTGCACACACATACATATGCCATATCTTAGATCTCCCCTATTAATATATATTGAAAAAGGAAGCCAAATCATGTTCACAACTCACCAGGCTACTTTAAAACCTTTAGTTTAGGCTAGGCGTGGTGGCTCACACCAGTAATCCTAACTTTGGGAGGCTGAGGCAGGAGGATCACATGAGTGAGGTCAGGAGTTCAAGACCAACCTGAGGAAGAGTGACACCCTGTCTCTACTAAAAATAGAAAAACTAGCCAGGCATCATGGCGTGCGCCTGTAGTCCCAGCTAATCGGGAGGCTGAGGCAGGAGGACCACTTGAGCCCAAAGTGGCTGCACCATTTTACATTCCTACCAGCAGCTGATGACAAATCCAATTTGTCCACATCCTTTCTAACACCTGTTATTGTCTGTATTTTTGTTTACCACCATTTTGACATGTGCAAAGTGGACCTCATTGTGGTTTTTGATTTGCATTTTCCTCATGACTAATGATGTTGAGCATCTTTTCATGTGCTTATTGGGTGGCTATTTGTATATCTTCTTTGGAGAACTGTCTATTCATCCTTTGCCTTTTTTTTTTTTTTTTTGGTGTTGAGTTGTAGGAGTTCTTTATGTATTCTAGATATTAATTCCTTATTATATATATGATTTACAAATAGTTTCTCCTATTTTGTGAGTTCTTTTTACTTTCTTGGTGGTGGTTGCATATTCTCTTTTGTGCAACTTAGGTTTGTGGAGCAAGTCATGAGGGATCTTACAATTGAGTGTGTTTGGGTTAATTGTTGCAAATCCAACATATAATGCTTTTCCCTCTTTTCCATCCTCATGAATAGAAAACCTTCCGTGCCATGTACGACTATATGGCTGCAGATGCCGATGAGGTGTCCTTCAAAGATGGAGATGCTATCATAAACGTCCAGGCTATTGACGAAGGCTGGATGTATGGCACCGTGCAGAGGACTGGCAGGACCGGCATGCTCCCAGCCAACTACGTTGAAGCTATTTAGGCATTTCGGAACATCACACCTGTGTGCAGAACCTACAGATCCTGCAGTTGATATTTCAGTTTAGACTCTCCACTCTTACACAAGTTCTCAAGCTGCCTCTGGTTATTCGGTGTCAATATGATTTATGGTAGTACCGTCCTTCTTCCTTTAGGTTTTAAAATAAGTTTAATTTCGGAATAGACATTTTAAAAGATTCTGCAATGTTATATTATTGCTGTATCAACCCAGAGTCTTTCTCTGTCATAAAAATGGTTATTTCTCTACTAAAACAGAGATTCTGAACATGCCAAACACATTAAAGGGAAAATGGCAGAGATATTCACCTTTTCCTTGCTTACTAATTGCTAATGCTTGTATTTCTAATCCAATTTTGAAATTATAAAGCTGATAGTCAATATAAACTGGCGATAAACTGATAACTAATAAAATCTATAATTCTGCAACATACCCTGCTGATGGAATGAGCATTATTTATTTTTTAATGGTTTTAAGATCTACCAATAAAAAGTCATTAAAACAAATCCTTTACAAGCACTATAAAATGTATCTAAATTTTTAAAAAATGTCCTGTTAAAAATGCACAAGAGAAGACATTCTGAAAACTCGATCCATACTTGCATTCAGCAAGCTTCCCTTATAGCTTTAGGAACAGCAGTGGGATCAGGAGATGTTTTCCATCTGCATCTGGTGGGCTGGCAGTATGTGGCAAAGGCAAAGGGTGGAGAGACACCAATAATGGCTTAATGCTAAAGTTTAAAGGATACTTCGCCAGAAGCAAAAGATCCGTCCCTGCAACTTTAGAGCTATAGCAATGCTACTGTCTCAAGCTTTTTAAAGTCTCTCTGAGACTCACAAGGAGTGCTCTAGGGAAGAGAATACACACACTTGTGAATGATCAGGGGTACACTTGTCTGCCAGGCACTGGGATAGATGCTGTGGTTCTAGTGATGAACAAGAGACAGTTGGCATCCTTAGGGAGTCTTGGAGTCCCAAGAAAACACAGACCATGCTTAAGCATACTGATGGTGGGAGAGACAGCCACTCACTCCAGCAGGGGTGGGAAACCACCTTCTAGGTCCTTAAGTGCATCCTTTTGACTGAAGCCAAATTTTATTGTTTTAGACTAGTCAAGTGCAGTAGTGAGAAGGGGGGAAAGTAGTAGAACAAGTTCAATCTGTAACTGACTGTGAACAATCAAGTGAGATAACTCACTACCTTTGGACAAACCACTGAATCCAAATTTTACAGAACAAATCCTAGAGGTGCACCAGAGAAAGATGAAGCTTTTCTTGCCTCCTTTGGTGCTTAAAAAAGAACCATCTTGAAATCAGAAAGTGGCTAAGCAGATTCCCTCCCACCCCCACCCCCAACTTTTGGAACACCTAAAACCATATAGTGTCTCAGCTCCAATGGACTGGCTTAGTATTTAATTTCCTATTTACTTTGAGGGTCTGCCTAGCACACTTCGCAGTTGCTATTACAAATAAAACAAAACAAAAATACAACTTTTTCCTCTTAATCCTAGATTTCTCTTTAAAGTTTGGAAAATTTTAAACATACATTTGGCACTCTGTATCCTTGCGTCTGTACTGAATATGTACTTTTTCTTGTCGTTATTCCCTAAACAATACAGTATAACAGCTATAATATTTACATAGCATTTACATTGTATCAGATATTATAAGTAATCCAGAGATTATTTAAATTGTACAAGAGGATGTACACAGGTCATATACAAATACTATGACATTTTATTAGGGACTTGAGCATCTGTGAATTTTGGTATCCACAGGGTTGGTGGTGGGGTCCCGGAACCAATCTCCCATGAATACCAAGGGACGACTGCACACACAAGTCTAGAATCTTCCACCACCTCAGAAATTATCAACTCGTGGTTAATTTTGTTTCCTCTCCATCCCACAAATACTCTCCTTTCATTACCTTAAAAGTGAATCCTATTAGTCGCATTTCAGTGTGCATCTCAAAAGACTCTTAAAACGTCAATCACAACAAAATTAACACAACTTAAAAACTTGCAGTCAACATCTAGTGTTCGAATTTTCCTGTTCATCTGATTTTTCCAGCTATCTACTGTGTCTGCATTTTTGTCAGCACCATGCTACTGGGAAAGTTCTTCATAAATATCTCCACCACCACAGACTCATAGGACTGTAAGGCTGCAAAGAGCCTCAGTGACCAGATAGTCATTCCATCTCAAGAGGTTATAAAAGGGAGAAGTTACGTCTATAGGGTACACCTGAGCCAAATCTCACATCCTAATAAACGTGTTATGAGTTGTACTGTGTTCCCGCAAAAATCGTGTTTAAGCCCTAACTCCCAGTGCCTCAGCATGTTGACCCTATTTAGAAATGGAGTTGTTACAGAGGTTATTAGTTAAGATGAGGTCATTATGGTGAGCCCTCATCCAACAGACCAGGTGTCTTTAGAAAAAGAAGAAATTTGGACAAATAGGCAAACAGGAAGAAAATTAATGTGAGGATGAGGACAGACTGGGACTTGCTTCTACATGCCAGAAATGCCAATATTAACAGCAAACTACTCCAAAAAGCTAGCTAGGGGAGACGCATGGAACAGATTCTTCCTCACAACCAGCCTTTAGAAGGAACCAATCCTGCTGATACTGGAACAGTGAGAGTACAGTTAAGTCACTCGGTTTGTGGTACTCTGTGATAGCAGTCCTAGTAAACTAACACAGTATCTTCCAGCACAGTTTACCTTCTTTTAAAATTATGAAGCTTGGCTGGGCGAGGTGGCTCACGCCTATAATCCTAGCACTCTGGGAGGCCAAGACAGGTGGATCGTTTGAGCTCAGGAGTTCAAGACCAGCCTGAGCAAGAGCGAGACCCCATCTCTAATAAAAACAGAAAGAAATTATATGGACAATTAAAAATATATACAGAAAAAATCAGCCGGGCATGGTGGCACATACCTGTGGTCCCAGCTACTTGGGAGGCTGAGGCAGGAGGATTGCTTGAGCCCAGGAGTTTGAGGTTGCTGTGAGCTAGGCTGACACCATGGCACTCTAGCCCAGGCAACAGTGAGACTCTGTCTCAAAAAAAAAAAAAAAAAAAAAAAAAAGTCTAAAATTATGAAGCTTTTCCTTAGCTGTCACCAAAGTGCCATACTGAGGTGAGACCTTCACTTCACCTGGCGATCAGCCCACACCAAGGCCTCCCTCTCCAAGCTAGCCTGCACCTCATTCCGTGAGATCATGTGACTGACATGAAGGATAATGTCCCATTAAAGCAGGTGGTATAAATGTTGACCCTTTATGGCCTACCTTGTTTGCAAAGGCCCCAGCCAATCACACTGGGAGCCTTGTGTACAATGTAGGGGCTGGTGGACATGTGCCAGCAGTCAAACCAGCCTGAGCAAGACCCTCATCTCTACAAAAGAAAAATTAGCTGGGCATGGTGGCAAGCATCTGTAGTTCCAGCTACCCAGGAGGCTAGGAAGGATTGCTTGAGCCCAGGAGTTTGAGGTTGCAGTGAGCTATGACGACGCCACTGCACTCCAGCCTGGGCAACAGAGAAACCCTGTCTCAAAAGTCTGTGGAACCCATAAAACCATGAATAAATCAGAGAACCTCTATGGTTAAAAAGTGGGCTATAAAAGGGGCAAAAGAATATGAATCATGTTTGTCGACGGATACAATGTTCACTTTATGTTGGTATTTGAATTATGCTATTCATACTAATTTCAGGTCTCACTAAAACAAACAAAACCCTGCAAATGCAGCAAATGAAAACGAGCACCACAATTTCATTTTTATAGTTTTATTTTTCAGGTAAAAGTGCATTTCTTAAAAAGTGTTTCAATATCCAGTTTCATTTGGCAAGTGATAAGTCAACTCTCAATAGTTCATGAAAAGTTTTATTATGGATCATACATAGATTCTCCTGCCCTAGACATAGTCATCGTGAACCACAAATACTACCTGTAAGTGTAGTTCTGCTTCAAACATTATATAAAGCATTACATAATCAAATAAAATCGCACCATTATTTCACATCTACTAGTGCAGGTAAGTGAGGAATGAATGGGTACTTGTTAAGTTTCAACTTAAATCATTTTTAAGACTTATCAAATATAAATATTTTGTAAATGTAAAACTAGGCTCTCTTAGGAAGAGTTTACCAAGTGATGGGTTGAAAAATATTATAGGGTTAATAATTGACTGATTTGGCTTCTATCAGTCTTTTCTAAGTGCGTATCAGTCAGGTCTATCCACAGGAGGTAGTGTGAAGATAGGTTGAAAGCAACTGATAACTCATCAGCTCACAAAGCAAACTCCTACACCCCAATTTATTTCACAGTTGTGATTTAACCTATAATGCCAGATGCCTTTCCCTCAGACCATCAAGGTTCCTTAATAACATGGCAAATAATGAAACTACAGTTTCAGAGTTTAGGTAGAAGAAAGAAGTGTACTTAGAAAGTACTAGCATCTCCTTGTACATATGTATTTGAGCAATAGTAGAAGAAATAAATGAAATCAGGGGAACACATTTTATCAAATAAAATCTAATAGGGATAACAAATTAAGCAATCAAGATGCCATCCACCAGCAAGAAGCAAATAACCAGACTACATGCCGAGGATAAGCAAAGCCATCCTCTGTAACAGGGATTGACAAACTCTGTAAATATTTTAGGTCTTGCAGGCCATACAGTCTCTTTCATACTACTGTACTCAGCCACTGTAGCAGGAAAGCAGCCAAAGGTAATATGTAAATGGGCATGGCTGTGTTCATGGGTAACACAAAAAACAGGTAGTCTGTTGACCCCTGCTCTGTAAAAAACCTTACAAGACTGCTTCAGTTTCTATACTCAAAACTGATTCTGCTCTTAATGTCATTTCCTTTTAGAAAAGTCCTATTCTATAAAAATAAATTCTTTAGGCACTTGTTAACTGTTCAATTAGTATCAAAATAGTTATTATACTATATTCCATTTTCAGTTCCATGAGACTTTGACTTCGTAGTTATATGTCCTTCATCTGTTTAAGAAACAAAGCTGCCTTTTAATGGAAATTATTAACTGCTTTGGAGGAAACAGTATTAAGTTAATAATGTATATTTTAAATAATCACTCAGGGTATTTGTGAACATCAATTATGGTACTGTGTTATGTAGAGAAAAGCTCTCAGGGACCACTGTTTCCAAAGTGTATAGGACTGCTTGTCCTTGTACTAAATGGACTGTGCATTATGAAGATTTCAGATCAATATGCCTTTCCTCTTCATCTTACTACTTCTCAGTGTATCACTTCCTATCAGCATATAAACTTGCTGTCTAGTAAGCTTAGCTTTTACCCACTATTATGAATAAGCACACTGTGGCCAAAGTAATATTTCCTCTGAGTACAAAAGGTACATAGATTTTTTTCTTACTTGTGACCATCAACAACTGAAAATATGCCTTCAATTTTACAGTCTCAGGTAAGGGGTGGGGTTATCTTTTATTCTAATGGTATTTTCCAAGGGAGTAAGCATTTACAGCTTACTGTGTGTCACGTGTGGTTTTTAACTGTTCTTTGGAGAGAGAAAGGTTTAGTATAAAGGAAAAAGAGTGGAAGACATTGGAAACTTTAACATTCTATTCCAAGAACTGAGTAAATGTTCCTAATTCTGTTAGTCTACTATATTAAATATGTACAGATCTTCCGTCCTGAATGACTCAGATTTTAATGGCTGCTTTTAAAAAGCAATATATAAAGCCTGGCATATATTAGACATATTAACCAGACCATCAGAAATTACAAAACCCAATTTGTTGTATAGATCAAGCTATCAATCAACTTTGATAAGCCAATTTTAAAACCCATTACTTAACTTTTAGCTAATGTTCTTTAGTGCTTTGAATGAAGGCAGTTTTTACAAACAAGGTATTTAAATATGTGAGGAAACTGAACATCTTGAGAATTCCAAGAAAAACTCACTTTCAGAGAATCAAATTATTCAACTCTATCCTTCAAACTCCGCTTTGCAATGAAACAGGAATTTTCAACCATCTAACTTAACAGTAAATTTAGTCACCAGAGGTCTTCAGTAAAATGACAAGGCAAGACTGTCTAATATGACTTCTTCGTTATGGCACTACTAATTTAACTGCCAAATTAATCTTGGAGTAGTGTTATGTTTTCAATGTTTATTAATAAAATAATGGAAGATCCATAATAGAAGGCAAGATTATAGACTGAATGTATTTCTAAGTATTTGAAAATCTACTTTCATATTAACAAAAATGAGAACATAATCCACAAATATTCACAAGAAAGCACTTTAATCTGCTTTAATAATAAGGTTCCTTATTATATGAAATCCTTAACTGCCTATTTTTAAAAAATAGATCTTCCATATTTTACTTTCTTAAAATTTTTGAACTTTAGTTTGAAGACTTCAAGATGAGTCTGTATCCCCAATTCATAAACTTAAAAAAAAGTTATAAAACTCTAGCTTTTATGATCTGTGGCAATAATTCTCAATACTTAAATCTGCTTGGGTTATCAAAACCTAATTCACAGTCTGAAGCCCCTCAGGACTATCTACTTACTACAAGTGTAGTCCACAGACATTAGCAGAATGAGATGAAAGCTAGGCCTTTCTTACTGAAGTAAAGTTAGAAGGAATGGCTTTAAGGGAAAATACTAGCTCATTAATACTTTTTCTAAAATTTCGATTAAGACAGCTTTTTAAATACCACTTATCTTTAATTATTTTCATTCTTTTACCTTAAAAAAAAAAAAATCCAAACTCACCTATATATTTATGTTCCTCCAATTTTGTTTCTTGCCCTGCCACTATTCTTGACATTTTTATGATGCTTAAACATGTAACAGAATCCCTACCTTCAACCTGTATAGAAAAAAATAATCCATTGGCAATGTCAGAATCGATCAAAATGTTCAGATTTAAATCTTATTTTTTGACTGTGTTATGCAATAACATTATTTACCCTGACTCATCCTATTCTATTTGGAATTAGAGAAAGGCTCTACACCATTCAACAATGGCTTTCAACCTTGTTTAAATGGCACAGCATCTTCAATAATAATCTCACTGAAATAATACTAAAAATTTAAATCCACTATGAAACTTACAATAGATTTCATAGATATGAAAAATTATACTACACTTCTACATGCCACTAGATTTTTTTAAAATGCATAAAATAATTAAGAAAACACGTTAAGTGTTCTTAGTTATATTTGCTGTGTGTTTTATTAACGATTAGAAAGGATTTGAAAAACCAGGCTCCATTTTATAGTGAAACAACACAGTGGAACTGATCAAGGAATATTAATGTTTTGCTATTCAGGAATTATTCAGGGGGAAAGCTGCAGAAAATTTTAAGGCAAAAATATTGAAAATAAGGTACCTTAAATATACGCTTATAACCATAGCAACAATGAAGATTTAACAAACTGGTCTATGCCCTCAAATAATGTATTTAAATACAACCTTGCTGAAATACAATGTTTTTTAAATTAATGCATGTGCTTATATCAAATTCAGTGATCTGAGTAAACAGTAATCATTTTGGTCACATTTTTTGCCGTACGGTTCAGCTTTACAAGAATATCCTTCAACCATCAAATAAGTTTAGTTCACAAAAATGTTAAGGCATGTAGTCATGAAACAAGCTCTAATTTTAACTCTAAACTGCGTTAAAGTACCCCGTTCCCTGCCCTCAAACACACATACCCTTTTTTGTTCACACCTGTTCCCTAAAAACTCATGTGCCTTTGCACTATTAAATATAATTTGGGAAATAAATGAGAAACAATGTAAACCACAATCATAATTGTTTTCCAAAATCAGTATTTTTCATTAGTTATTTCTTCAAGCTATAATCCATAGTTCAATGATCCCAGAATTTCTTTATAAAGCCATCTCGGTATATGAATATCATGCTTTAAAAGACTCAAAAATATTTGTAATGGTGGACTTAACGATTATGAAAAAGACGCTAACACTCCTGCTGAATATAGGAGAGGTAACTAGGCACAAAGATGAAACTTTCTATGACTTGCTGTAGAAATGTGTGCCTTTCTAAGTAGGAATTAGGTTCTGAATAAAGTGAAAACTGAGATGATTCACTCATTCTAGTCACAGAACAAGTGAAATATATTCTCAGTTAAAAAGATGAAACAAATATGGGAAGTCAGGCACTAATACTAGCTGGTAAAATTTACAAATATTTTAATTACATATACCCTATTTTTAAAAACAAAACATACACATATAAAAAAAGAACAGTTTCAAATTTCTTCCAAGTTTGCTTTTAGGTATATGTGAAAAAAAGCAGATAAATTCTAGATTTCTTATTGTCCAATTTGCAATGAAAATATTCAAACTACATTCCATTAAGAAGACATGTAATGAGGCACACTTTCTAGTGGCTGATACCCTCTTCCAAACCAAAAGAAAAAAGGTAAGAGTATGAATAGCAAAGTTGTTGTGTAACTTTTTCTCATTTGTGTAATTTTACTCATTCTGGATACTTTTAGAAAATAAACTCATGTTTTAACTATGACTATTAACTAAGTATAAAACTATTTGTTGTTTTATTTGTAGATACAGAATCCTACAAATATCTGCAGCAAGTCCATGAAGCACTTCTACTGTCCATATTGATATCTCAGTATTTAATATATACAAAATGTTTCTATTAAACAAAACTATTCACAAGAAGCTGCAGAAAAATCCATGCAATTAATGAAGACTGAAATTTATAAATTAAAGACATGGTCATCTATACATAATGTACAGTCATGCATTTATAAATGAAAACTATGTGCCTCTAAGAATAAATTTTCACAGGCAAATGCTGTTGCACAAATATTTGCTAATGCAAACAAATGGAATCTTAGTAAATTCTGCACTAACATTTTAACCCCAGAAGTTGAAACTTTAGGCATTTTTCTCAAAAGCTGTTCAAAAAGTTGACAGCTGTGGGGAAAGTTCCAATTCTTTTGCATCTTGTTAGAGGTGTCTCACCAGAGAATAAATTTCCTAAACCTCAGGCACAACAAAAATGAATTTTAAAAAATCAAATATAAACACCTTTATCAGTTCAACAAAAATTCAAATAAAATTTTTCAACTTTACTTAAAGTATTTTATATTACATGTTTCACCAGAATATGCATGAGTTTAAGAAAGCGTGAAATAAAACGTACTTCTGTTTCTAGTTTTTGCTTTCACATCTCTGTAACGTAATTAAATTTCTCAGAAAAACTACGCATAGCAGCCAAGAAAATACATTATACAGGGTGGGGGGAAAGATCTTACATAATGAACTTACAAAATTGAACTTACATAATAAGTCATTGTCCTTCAGAGTTTGAAATGCTATCAACTTTGCAAACAGTCTCTTCGAAATTGTGCTATGTTTCAGAACTTGTTTTATCTATCAAGAAAATCCAGTGATGTTTACAAAAAACTTCAATTTCCTCTTAAAATACTAAATAGAATTTTCATGGGCTGGTGACCTCCAACGTGACTGTAGATTTTTTATTATAGAGTTTGCCATACTTCCCAGTTTCTCATGCATTTCAAATAGCTGGCTTCCTGAATAATTATGGAGATCTTCTGAATCCAGCTGAAGAGCAAGAGCACTGATCTGTGCCACAAGATTTTTAGATAATGGAGTTTCTAAATTAACAGGATCAATCAAATCTAAAAGAGAAAAAAACAATTAAATCTATACTAGAAAAAAATTAAATTGTTTACATCATCTTCTAAGTTAACAAAACGTTTAAGTGCCTAGGTTTCAAACTGAGAGAGCCAGCTGAGGTCCTCCTGTTCTTCAAGGGAACAACGTAATAGAAAAATCTACATAGCTTATCATTCTGTGCTATTAAAGAAATATCCTGGCCGGGCGCGGTGGCTCACACCTGTAATCCTAGCACTCTGGGAGGCCAAGGCGGGTGGATCGCTGGAGGTCAGGAGTTCAAGACCAGCCTCAGCAAGAGTGAGACCCCGTCTCTACTAAAAATAGAAAGAAATTATCTGGCCAACTAAAATATACATATAGAAATAATTAGCCAGGCATGGTGGTGCATGCCTATAGTCCCAGCTACTGGGGAGGCTGAGGCAGGAGGATCGCTTAAGCCCAGGAGTTTGAGGTTGCTGTGAGCTAGGCTGACGCAATGGGACTCACTCTAGCCCGGGCAACACAGCGAGACTCTGTCTCAAAAAAAAAAAAAAAGAAAAGAAAAGAAATATCCTTATTTGAGAACGTTATGGACTAGAAGCTGGCAAGAAGAGAAAAACAGACACACTTGAAGTTCAATCAGTTATTTTTCATACACTTGGCATCAAGCACAAAAAAGCCCTGTCCTATTAATAAGGCATGATCAAATGGAACTAAAAGCATAATAGCAAAACATTTCTTCAAGACAGTCAGCCATCCCCCTTTGCTAAAATATACCTGAGGCAAGTCTTTCTTCATCAGGAGAGAGAGATTTATTTTCGATTCCATTTACTGTTTTTTCAGAAATATCAAAAACTGGAGTTTCTTCTAATCCACGAGACTTCACCTTGATTATAGAGTAGTAAAAATGAATGAATGAATGAATGAATGAATAAATAAATATATAAATGCTGAAAACCAACAAATCAAAATTTACTTAATTGGAGTAACAGTACAGACATTGGGAAAGAACATGTGTTCCACCACTTAACATACCTAATATTGCTAAGAAACTATGTTCTATTAACTACACAAAAAACAGCATTATGAAACACTTCCTCAAAGAAAGGGTTAGAAATTTACAATATGCCATAATGGCTTTCTCACGAAAAACAGCCATGGTAACTGAGAAAGTTACTTATAGTTCCCAAGTTCAAGAATGTGGAAGAAAAAAAATTGCAGCAGAAAGTTTAAATAATACATGAATCTTTTAAAAAGAATACAATTTTCACAGAAATTCCTAAAACCTATGGACCAGTGATTGAGAAAACACTACATTCAGAAAGTTAGAGTTATCATGTGACTTAGCAATTTTACTTCTAGGTATATACCTAAGAGAGATGAAAACATATGTCCACAAAAAAACTTGTATACAAATGTTTATAACAGCATTATTCTTAATGGCAAAAGGTGGAAACAAGTCAAATGTCCATCAGCTAACGGATAAGTAAAATGCAGTATATCCATACAATGGAATATATTCATTCTTAAAAAGGAATGAAATTCTGACATGCTACAACATGGATAAACCTGGAAAACATTATGCTAAGTGAAAGAAGCCAGTCACAAAAGATCACAGGTTCTATGGCCCCACTTTTTATAAAATGTCCACAACAGGCAAATCCAAACAGAAAGTAAATTAGTGATTTCCTATGGCCGAGGGGGTGAGATGAGGAGTGATAGCTAATGGGGTCAGGGTTTCTTCTTAGCGTGACAAAAATAATGTTTCAAAACTAGATCATGGGGAGGATTGTATAACTGTGTGAATATACTAAGGACCATTTAAAATTGTATACTTACAGGTAGGTGAATTTTATAATATGTGAATTATATCTTAATAAAGGTGTTACAAACACACCCACACATACACTTTCCCAGGGCTCATGGAAACTGATGGGAAAATAATTCAGAAACTAAGCTCTTGATCTACGAGACTGAAAATTACTACTATAGTTTTTGGTTTATGAACAACTGGTTAACACATGTTTTTTGAAGACCACAAAAAAACTAATACAAAATCAAGGACTTTCAAGAATACAGTAGATGTCTTCAGTAGCTGGCAAAAAACCCAGCTTAACAAAATTGTATTATAGAACACTGTTTTTCACCCTTAACATACTCTATTTTTCGTTTGTTCATGACTTCCAATACAGGTTGAATACACCTAATCCAAAAATTCAAAATCCAAAAATCAAAACTTTTTGAGCACTTTTTGACATAATTCCCAAAGGAAAAGTATATTGGAATATTTTGGATTTCTGGATTAGGGAGGCTCACCCCATAAGTAACTGTATGACGCAAATATTCCAAAATTTGAAAAATTCTGGACTCTAAAACATTTCTGGTCCTAAGCATTTTCGATACGGGACATTTAGCTTGCAGTGCCAATGAATAGAGGATCTCTGAATGGGTTTTAGGAGAGTCTGTGAATCCTTCTGAAATTATATACAGTATCTGCTGTACACATTTTTATAGGGGGGAAGAATCTTAGCTTTCATCTGAATCTTGAAAAATGTCATGACCAAAAATGTTTATATACAAAATGCTGACAGGAAGTCACAAATGTGCTAGACATCAAAATCAAAATACTGTGACCCACAAATTTGTAAGGTTTTTGTATAAGTCTGGATTTGAACATCTAGGTTTTCGCAATACTAGCCATGGACTCAATTACCAAATGGAAATGAACGAGGAAAGGAGATAGAACAGAATTCAAAGAAGATTAATTTAAAAACAAACCTGAGGTGCATTACATAAAAACAGTACAAAACTAAATGACCGATTTATCTGGACCATTACAAAGTTATCTTTTAAGTTACTCTTGACTGGGGAGAAGGCATCATAAAATGGGCTTTTAAGCAAGAACAGTTTAACAAACTTCTGTGTAGTGCTATATTATTTATTAATACATATTTCAAACTAACATCTAAGTTTTTACCTGCTGCTCATGATATATTCTGAGAGCTTTTTTTACATTGGACACTTTTGGAGAACGAATAGGGAGAGTTTTTATTTCAGATGCTGTAAGAGTACTCAAATCACCAATTGTTTTTATATTCTTGGCTCGAATGAGCTGTCCCAGGCCTCTTGCCCTGAACAAAAAATAAGAGAAAAAGGAAAAAATAATTATACAGTTTTATTTACCTGCTATTTCAAAGAGCTTATCTAGTTGGATTTCCCCACTTAAGCTCAATCGTAACTGAGTTTGTTTATATAGGCCTATCTAGCTTCACAGCAAGGACAGGTATACATACATTTAATTTAAAATAAAATCTGGTTCTAATGTGTATGCCTGGTGTTAGTAATAGCAATGGAAACAGACTAAGGCTATATAGCATACCTCATGCTTTACACACATTATTCTCTTTAATACAAATGATTCTCAGATTTCCTTACCTACACATAACAGCTTTCTGATTGGTGGGTCATAAACATGGACAGGTAGGATAGGAAGACAAAACCCGTTGTGCTACCAAGCTCAGAGCTCAGGCTCCTCACTAGTTTTTACCTCTCCTAACCTAACCTATACTCCTTTTAATTTCCCTCTCCTCAATTTCTTTAATTAATAATGGACTCAGGACTGGGCATAGTGGCTCATGCCTGTAATCCTAGCACTTTGGGAGGCAGAGACAGGAGGATCCCTTGAGGCCAGGAGTTCGAGACCAGCCTGAGCAACATAGTGAAACCCTGTGTCTTTAAAAAAAAAAAAAAAGCCTACAGTGAGCTATGAGCTTTGACTGTGCCACTGTACTAGGTGACAGAGGACCCTGTCTTCCCCCTACCCCTCCAAAAGAAATGGATTTGTTATGTCTGACACATGATAGGGCAGCATGATAATTAAACAGAAATTATCAAGGCATCACAAACTACCTGAAAGAATTTATTTAATCGAGATACAGTAAAATCTAGAACAGTCTAGGTACAAGCATTTAAGTTTCCAAGATTCAAACCTTTCATTAAAAACAAAACAAAAAGAGCTCATGAACAATTTTTATGTAGGTGAACCTCATTCTTCCTATACATGATCACATTAACTGTGTGACTGTGGTGGTAATCTTCACATAAAGTGGAAATGATATTCATATTCCTCACAGGGTTTATATTAGGACTAAAAGATAATAAATGATTAGGGTTCAGCACAGCACCTGATATATTAACTGTACATTTCTCTTATTATTCAGGGCAATATGGGAACACTTACCCTATCTGGCCCACTTTCCCAGCTACACTTTTATTTACCTCTTAAAAAAAAAGATGTGTGGAGGAGGAGGGCATGTCAATCAATTCTAACTATGAGAACCCTGACCATTCAAATATTTCTCTTAAATAAGTGGCACCTTGGGCCGGGCGCGGTACCTCACGCCTGTAATCCCAGCACTCTGGGAGGCCAAGGCGGGTGGATCGCTCGAGGTCAGGAGTTCGAGACCAGCCTGAGCAACAGCGAGACCCCCGTCTCTACTAAAAAAATAGAAAGAAATTATCTGGCCAATTAAAAATATATATAGAAAAAATTAGCCGGGCATGGCGGCGCATGCCTGTAGTCCCAGCTACTCGGGAGGCTGAGGCAGTAGGATCTCTTAAGCCCAGGAGTTTGAGGTTGCTATGAGCTAGGCTGACGCCATGGCACTCACTCTAGCCAGGCAACAGAGCAAGACTCTGTCTCAAAAAAAAAAAAAAAAAAAAAAAAAAATAAGTGGCATCTTGGAATACAAGCCAGAAGCCTAAATAATCACTCACCACATGTTAGACGTAATCTGAGGTAAAATGATGTCAACTGGTGCCACACAGTTCACCAAAGCTGGGTAAACACTTTCTGTTGGGCACGGCATGGATTCCTTGGCCATTTCTGCAATCTTGAACAAATTTCAAAAGCCGTTAAATAGAGGTCACCTGACTGAACATGAAAATATAAAGTTACATGAAAACTAAAGTGCTTCTTACTAAACACTTCTTTGAGCTCTTAAATTTAGGGCTACGTGATCCTGGGGACAGAAATCCTTTGATTGAAGTGGTATTATGCTAGACAGAAGAAAGGAGAGAAAAAAAAAACTTAGAACCCTAGATAACTATAATTTTACAATTTTATTTTCAACTTAACTGCAATCATTTCTTTACAATTTCAGAAAACATTATAATCTACTACCTAATCAATTACTTGCTGGATCATCACTGCCTCTCACCACCTCTTCTCTTCATGTCTGCTTACCATGTTCTTACAAAAGAATACATCCCAACCAAAGAAGCTGGTTTTTCAAATAGTTCATTTCAAAACAAATCATGCACATGCAATTCTGTGTCTATATACATATATGTATAGGATAAAGCCTATAGCTTACCTTAGCTTGTGCAGTAGGAGAAGTTTTAACACTTTTTACTATAGGGGAACTATTTGAAGACAGGGACCTAACAATATAGCACCGTCTATCAATGTCATCTGCCAATCCTGCTTGGTATATTGGATCTGCAAAGGAGACACGGCGAACCTGAAAACACAGGTCAGGTTTTTACTTAAGAAAATTAAAGTTTTAAAAAATGAAACCATAAATTCTCATTATAGGGTTACTCAATAATAGAACATGGACTTAGAAGCTGAATTTATTTCATTAGAAGCCAACTGCACAAAGTAGTTGTTTTCCTAGTGACTGTTTTCACAGATATTACTCAATACCAGTGCGTCCTCATTATCTAGGTTTTAAATTGTCTTTGCATATAACACCAAAGACTATGTATGAAACAGGGACAGCAGAAGAAACTTAATGAAATTGCACGTGGCAGTTAAAATTGTATAATCTGACTCTAATAACCTTATGGGCTTACTAAACAGACTGAAAGAACAAGATGAAGAGGTTAAAAACAAGTAACTGGTCTCTGCTATGTCTTACTAATCTTTGTTCTAAATTCTTTGAGGTTACCATCAGAGTCACAGAAATTAGGTAGCAATTTTTGTCTTTGTTAGGCCCAGCTTGAAGTAATTTTGGTCTAAATTCCTACAGTGTCTTTACTCATTCAGCTATTTGATATAAATACACATAGAGCACTCTTATACCATTAATATGTTTTTATACATCTTGTCATCTTGATTCCCAAGAGTGGGCAAATTCTATGTATACAGATCTGCTACAGAAAACTACAATGTTGTTCTATTGCCTAAATAAATAATAAGTATGAACTATCAATCAAAAAGCAACTGACTTCTAGTAATAATCTAAAGTAGTATATTGAAGAGACATATTGGCTAGAAAAATTCCAAAGAGTAAAAATTAAAAAAAAAAGAGAGAGACACACATCAATCCTAATGTACTCTTACCTTCATAAACTTTTCAAGGACTTCTATGGCTTATTAAACTTAAAATACTTAAAAAAAAAAAAAAGACTCTCAAAACTAAGAATAACATATATACAAGAGAAAACAAAAGCTCAAGAGCTGTTAGGTCTTTCTAAATAGGTAATCCCTGAACTCTCAGCAGAATTTTCAATGTATCTTGGAAAGCTGAAAAGTCCTAAGAATAACAGAAATAGGAATTAAGAAGGGAAGTTTGCAAAATGTTCTTGCTAAAGGCAAAAAGCAAGATGTACTGTTTATATAATATACACATGCCTGTATATAAACATGTATTCTATACTAAAGCACAGGCTCAATTTCAAAATTAAGAAACACCATCATCACACCTTTTCAGAACATTTAGAGGACAAGCTAAGCTACGTAGCTCATGTAACGTTTCCTTTTTACATTTTTTTATTCATTCATCCAACAACTATATGTAAGGTACAGGACAAAAAGGCACAAACAGATATATAGATAATCCATGTTTCCTAAACTAAAGGAGCTATAATTTAGCTAAGGAGATGGGATATAAATAATTAAATAAAATCACATCCACAAACTGATGAAGGTACAGCCTAACAAGATTATTTTCCTTTTAATTAGACACAGTCTAAAAATAAGTGTTTATATAAACACCTAGGTAAAACAGCAATGCCCCAACACACTTTAAGTGCTAAACTTGCTTTATCAATGGCAATCAGTGTTGCCTGAATTCCTAAATCTGTTCCTCATGTGATACATGGTATATGAGGAGCAGAAAAGATCTTAAGATAGCCTTACCAATTTTGCCAAAGGTGAATAACGCATAGTTGCATAAAGATCTTTAGTTTAGTGCTGTGAGATGAAAGAATATCTAAAGAGCTTCAGTCTCCTTTTTTCAACACCTATCTTTCTACCTGTTCTTTCTCCTAGCACCATGGTAAATTATCAAAATGAGTGAACACATAATTCTAATATTTTGTCCTTCACCAGGTGCCACTGAATGGCCAAAATATTTCAACCAAATATTGGACCCCTAAATATCCAGCTTCATCCCCCCTACCTTGTTAACAGGTGATGAGATCTCATCTTCTTGGGGTCTTTTTAATCCTCTCTTTAAAATGCTGGTGGATGGAGAAGCCAAAGGAGACCAGACACAGCGTGCCTGCATGCCACTAGGACTGTAATTTGCTGACACAAGTGAAGGATCAAGTTCCCTTAATTTCTGAGGAGATGTATTATTGTCTTCTATTATCAGTTCAGAGACACCTGTTTCAGATGTCAGAGATTGTAGTGGTTCCTCCACTTCCTCTGAAGTGTGAACTTCCTGTAAAATATCATTTCCTACTACCATTTGATTATCATCTAATTTTATTTCTTTGGGTGTATTAAGTTCAGTATTTGTTTCGGGTTTATTACAGTCAACCTTTCCTTCTTCAGTGCTCACTTCAGATGTGTCAGCAACAACGTTGTCAATTTCTGCACTCAGTCCTTTTGTTTCAGCATCAGCAGGTTTAGAAGTTTTGATGGACATGTCCTCATCTTCTGTTTTATTGACATGGTCAGTTTCAGCATTCACCTCACCAATCACTGTTTCTTCACAATCTTCCATTTTGGCATTCATTTCCTCAGATGAACCTGAATCAGACACAACACTTCCTCCATCTAGTTCCCCAACTGCTGTTTGTTCAGACATCTCAGTTTGAGTATTCACTGTTAAAGGTGTGGTATTATCAGAAAGACTGATGCCTGAATTAAAGTCCTCAGTTGCTGCTTCTTTGGCATACCGTTTTTTAGCTGTGTCTGCTTCAGATTCATCACTACTACTACTACTGTTTTCCTCTGTTGCTGCTTCTTCAGAAATATCAGTTTTGGCACTCTCTTGTTCAGAGAAGCTAGCTTCAGATTTATCATTTCTTACATCCAATTCCATGGTTTCTACTTTCTGTAGATTGGATTCTGTTACTTTACATGCATTTTCTTCAACATTAACAACATTACCTAGACTTAGTTCCATTTCCAGGGTAGCTTCTGGCTTTTCTTCTTTAGTTTCCAAAGAACATTCCTGGGATATATCTTTGGAATCAGCTAAACATAGGCCAACAGTTTTAAATTTTTTATTAGGTGGCTCTTGGCTTTGAAGAGACTTCACTTCACTAGAATCCATATCACAAGTTTCCTCTTTAAAATTTATTACTTCAGAAGGAAGACTTTCTTGAATGATATTTTCTTTCAACTCAGTTTCAGATACAATTAATGAATCATTGATAGTATCATTATCCTCCTTGATACCCAAATGAAAATTCACACTGTGGTGCTCATCTAAAAATTGTACTTCAGAACACAGATTAGCTTTAGAAGTTTCTGATATAGTTACAGGTGTCTGTATATCTGTTTTTGTTTCACTAATCTTTACATCATCATTTTCTGTGTTCTTCAACTCAATGAATGACTTTTCCTGAAGCTGTGATTTTTCCCCACAGCATTCACAACTTTTAGATCTCCTCACCCTCCTCCTTCTCTTATGGTGGCATTCAAATGTTTGAAGAGTTTTTTCAGAAAGCAAAGAAATGTCTGATGTCTCTATTTTTGAGGATTCTCCTACACTATAATTATCAATAGAGTCTTGCTTATGTAATCTCTTACTGGCATTTCTAGTCCTTAGATTTGACTCTGGCACAGGTGGACTTGTAAAGAAATATTCTGCACATTTGCTAGTTTTACTTTCCTCCTCACATGTATTTGCTACATCATCAGAAATTTGCAACAAATCTGAAGATGCAGAATCCTCAAGTATTACAGTACTATTTTCATCTTTTTTTTCACAAACCTGAGACTTTATGTCTACGTCTACTTCTAAACTTGCTTTATAATCATGTGTCTGATTTTCAGCTTTTATACACTCTTGTTTTACCATTTTCTCTTCTTGATCTTCAATGTCAACACTGTCGTTGCTTTTGCTTTTCCATTTTCCAGATCTCTTCTTTCTAGAACCTTCTTCTTTTGCCTCAGAACTATCAGATTCTGAGTTTTCAATGCTAGAAAGCAAACCCTGAGATGCTCTTCTTGTTTGATACCGTGTTCGGCCCCTTATTGGTTTCTCAGAGGACTTATCTGCAATGTCCTGGGCACCATCTCCTTCAGACTTAATATTCTCAGGGTCTGGCTTTCTTTTATTTTGGTCAACTTCAGCATTAGCACTGGTTTCCCCAAAAGTCTTCTCATGTAAACTATTTCCTTTCTCAATTAGATTCTCCTGTACAATTTGTTCAGAAATCAGTTTTTGCTTAGGTAACAAATCATCTTTTATATACAAAGGATTCTTCTGAAGAGGTTTTTCTTCTTCCTTACGTCTTTCCTTTTTTTGATGATTATTTTCTTTATCTTGGCTATCAGTGGTAGAATCTGCTATTTCTGAACGTCGCCTTGTAGATCGCCTAAGGGTTTTTTGATTTGGAGTTATCTGAGCCTGACTATCCTCATTTACCATTTGATCTGATGGTATTACTGCTGGGGGTGTATTTTCTTTGGATTCCAAATTAATTTTTACATTTGTCTCTTCTACAGTATTAGTTTCCAATAACATAGCATTTTCTATTGTTGGTTTAAACTTGGTATCTTCATACTCCACTGTAGATTCAGAAAGATGAACCTGATCACATTCTGTTTGATCAAGCAAACCGGGTGGGTTATTTTCTAAGGTTACCATGCCTTCAATAGATTCCTGAGTGTTTTTCTCCTGTTCAGATTTCATTAATGGCTTAGACCTTTTATTCCCTGTTTGTTCAGCTTTACCCAATCTCCGGCCTGATCTCTTAGTTCCATTTGATGTTTTTTCAGAATCAGATTTTGAAAGAGTCATTTCTCTTCGCTTTGCTTTTGGTGGAATATCTGTCTTAATCATGTTTTCCTGGTTACTTTTCACTGTAACAGTTGATGACATGCCATTCAAGGGGGATGGGCTAAAAGGTCTATTTTCTGACCCATCAAATTTCTCCAAGGTAATAAAAGTTTGCCTCCGACTTGTAGGCTGTGGAGGAGTTCCAGAAATAGCGGCATTAAAAATTGGGCTACTGCTGACAACAAAACTTTCTGCAGTAGATGCACATTCAGTTGAAGTTTTCTTTGATGGAATTAAAGCTTTTTTCCTGGCATCATTATTACTGCTCAGTATTTTTGAACTGGTTTCATCAACAGAACCACACTCTTTATTTGAAAAGGAAGCCTTTTCAAGATGTTCATCCATACCACAGGTTTCCGTGACATCTTGAGGAATGACACCGTCACTCTCCATTTGCTCCTCCTGCACAGAAATGTATACATATATATATAGATTAACCAGCAAACAAGTTTGATTTTCTGGGAAAATTTTAATGTAGAACTTTGGTAATTCAAAGACAATTGCTAAATTTCAATACATTGCAAATATTCCAAACGTAGTGGTAGGTGCCTATTAATTTGCATTCCTACTTGTAAACGTTCAATAAAAGCCAATACATTTATTTTAAATAAATACACACTGGCTATAATTCTATTAGTATCTAAGTGGGAGTTAAGAGATTATACAGTAGATCTTAAAACTAATAAAATGAAGGCCTACAGACAACCTTTCAGCAGTTTAAGAGATTCCATAATGGAAGGATGATTCTAATAACCCCAAAATACAAAATACCAAATATACCTTAAACATCATCTTGGAATTCTCCTTTGGTTTTCTGGTTAAAGTAGGAATTTCCCTGAAATAGTGATATAAATTAGAATGCTATTTCTGTAATTACTTAAAAATTAGGAAAACAGTTATAAAAGTTTGACAGCTTCCATACTTACATAGACTCTTCCTGACTATACTGAGAAAATAACGTATCTTGTGAAACATCCAGATTATTATACATGGCAGGAATATCACACCTGAAAAAATTTTTACATAAGTAACTCCAAAAATCTGACGACATTCCTACAATTAGAAAGTAATCTTACAATTCTACAACCAAGCTGTCTTTTACTAACAATATGAAATCAAGACCTACATGCTTATTTTCCAGACTTTCCATGAAACAATCAATCTCCCAATCTATTTTTCAGTAAAGGAATTCAATTTGTAACACATGGTACATTATCTTATACCTATAGTTAGGTAGCATTATATATTATAAAATTAACGTATGTACAGCATATGTCTTGGCATTAAAACTTAGTATACACAGTATCTTAGTTCTAAATACAAAGCTATAAAAGGCTACAAACCGCTTTGTTTTGAGTACTTCTTTTTGATGTTCAGTTAGTATTCTTTCCTTTGCATCTTTTCCTTCTGGAGATATAAACACAAAGTCAGTAGACTTTTCCTCTTCCAAAAGTATTTCACTCTTTACTTTTAGAGATGAATTTTCAAGTTTCAGCTGCAGATTAAAAAAAGTAAAATGTACATTTTAGTTTTCAAATTATTTTCCAATACTTCTATCAATCTGTTTTCCAATATACTTTTTCAACAGTGGTTAGAAAAAGTTTGAAGTTCAAGCCCATATAATATTCTCTATCAATAACAAATCAGTATAATTTCCTTCGCTTTCTTTCTGCTTCTAATAAATACCGCCTAGAATAATTACATGTAATAGATGTTAAGGATTACACAGAAACTTACCTTTACTAAGAAGGAATCATCTAAGGCTTCAAGATTACCCTACCATGCTACCTTAGTAGCCTTTCTAGACCAAATTCTATCATCCCCTTGCAATCTCGTCTTTTATTTAGCCTTTTACAGCTTTTTCTTCCAATTAAAAGATGCATGTCCTCAGGCTACTGTACACTTAATCTAAAAATTCTATTTTACACTTTTGAAAACATACTTTGGCTGGTGGTTTCATCTTTTCTTTCTTGTCCTTTCTTTGTGCCAAAAAGGAATCTCTTTTTCCACTTGATTTTCTTTCCATGCCACTTATCTTCACATTTAGTTGTGAATTTTCTGTCTGTTTTATTAAAAACAAAACAATTTCATTAAGGTCACTGTATTATTTTGCTTCTCCAGTTCACATTTTGAAAACTCCAGTCTAATAAGTACTCATTTCAAATGTCAAATTTCTTATGATTATTCATTCAGTCCTATTAAAATCAAAGAAAGGAAAGCCACCAAGTCAGTTATAGCAAATGGCTTTGTTGCCTCTAACTTTTGTAGCAGTTGCTTTGCACCATTGAATTTTATGAATTCTGGGAAAATAAGAAATACCACATAATTACTACAATGTGAATCAAATTACTAGACTCAAATACTCCAGCTATTACTGGAAATATTCTAAAAGAAAATTCAAAGCCATAACTTTACACATTAAACAACAAACAGGGTTAATAAAGCATATATGATAGAGATTATTACTGCACCAAGCACATTTTCCTTCAACAGAAAACAGCTTTTACAGGTGAAATTCCACTGAATGAGTCTTAACAAGTCTAGATGGTTACCTGGCGAAAAATTTTTAGCCAAAACCAAAAAAACAAAACAAAATACTTAGTTGACTGTATTTTTTTCTTACAGATTCTAAACAAAAAACTGCCATACATCATTTGTTCCCGACTAGAAAAAAGTTTTCTAAGGATATTCCACCTCAGGGGAATATAGTGCCCATGTCTTTATCTATCCATATCTTCAGGCAGTATTGAAGAACCTTGGTCCTTCCTAATGTGCAATGTGACAGCAAGGATGTGTTTTTCTGACAGAAGAAATGAGACAATTGACAGGAAAAAGTGAGAGTAGCTCTTGCTTAGACATGGACTAGTAACTGTTATTTCTAGTTTTTTCCAAAGCAACACTTAACTACGTATTTTAACAATTACAAACTTTCTAAAATAGTGCATATGAGGTATCTGAATTCAAAAAAGATCATTAGTGAACAAGAATTAGAGATTATTTACATGAGAATCACTAGTGAAATTTTTTGCTCTTAATTCATAAACTATCTTAAGGCCAGACAATTGACAATATAGAAAAATTCTATGTTATAAAACTCTTTTCTGTTCAGGTTCTACTTGTTTATCACTTACAATAAACAAACTACTCAAACATCATTCAAAAGTTTAAAAAAAACAAAAAAAACAAACAACTTACTGAATCCGAATACAGTCCACTGGATTCTTCCATCATTTCAACAGTTTCCAAACCAGGCAACAGAAGCAGAAATTTTTGTTTGGCTTGTCTTAGTACTGGTCTTTTAAAAAGTACATAAACATACATAACTTGAGTCAAGTAGTACTGGTGAATACTGATATCTTAACAAGAGCACTTTACTTATAATATTAGAGCAGCAAAATACATTGGGCTTAAAGACTGCTTCTTTTTATACATATATAAAACCAGGAGAAATTGATAATTTTTGTATTTTTCCCTACATTTTCTTAAATTTCTAAATTTTCTTCTTTAAGATCTTGTCAAAATTTCCAAATTTTTATCATGGAAAATAGGAAACAAAAGTATAATATTACATCAAGTTTTCACATCTAGCTTTAAAAACCATCCATTTCCTGCCTTTCCTGTTTCTTTTATTAAGGATAATTTTAGGATGGGCATGGCACACCTATAATCCTA
Organism: Lemur catta; assembly: GCF_020740605.2. NCBI lineage: Eukaryota > Metazoa > Chordata > Mammalia > Primates > Lemuridae > Lemur > Lemur catta. The sequence goes on from NC_059135.1 coordinate 70,910,556, forward strand.
GCATTCTGGGAGGCCAAGGCGAGAGGATCGCCTGAGCTCAGAAGTTTGAGACCAGCCTGAACAAGAGCGAAATCCCGTCTCTACGAAAAATAGAAAAATTAGCTGGGCACCATAGTACACGCCTGTAGTCCCAGCTACTTGGGAGGCTGAGGTAGGAGTATCACTTGAGCCCAGGAGTTTGAGGTGGCAGTGAGCTATGACGACACCATCGCACTCTACCCAGGGTGATAAGAAACTGTCTCCAAAACCAAAAAGATAATTTTAAATCGCTTTTCTAGGTTCATGAAATCAAGGTTACTCTGAAGACCAAAGAAAAGGTCAAATAATGTTTAATAATTTCCATATACTTCAAATAATAATATTTCAACTAAGGAACCCTCTGTAACAATTTCCCATAAGAAAAGTTTACTTTAAACTAATATATCAATTTACATTTATTACAATAGAATAGTTAGTTATATAAAAGTTTTGATGTTGGCATACTTTAACTCGTCAGGATAAATCAACATCGTCACTTTAGCAAATGTGGCATTCCAAAACTGAGCACTCTGTTTTCGAATCTGTTTATTCTTGTGCAGAAATGTTATGCATAATAGTGGGGAGAGTTGTTCAAGAAGTTCACTGTCATATGTTCCAGTGTAGATGAACTGTAGGCAAGTAATAATTTCTCCTAGTAGCTTTTCTAACTAGGAAAAAGGAAACAATAAAAGCAAAAAATATACTAAATATTAACTCACAGAACATGTTGCTATTTCAATTTTTAAAATTTGAGTTTTAAACAAGTCTCTGCTGTCACCTTAAATATTTATCCCTCTTTATAAGTAGACAAATTATTCTTTAATTATTGATATTAAAGCTTAATTTTGAGCTTATTTTCCATTAACAGAAAAAAATTTTGTTTTTACATCAATGGTAACAGGAATAGTTGCCTACACACATTTCACCTAGAAAACTTTGGAGCCAATTGTACTTACATATACATAAGATAGGAGGTAATGAATTAAATGTATTTAAAATACATTATTAAATCCTTTTAAGAAAAATCTGTGAATGTGTCTATATCATGTTATGAAATGTTCATTACAAATCAAGTATAATAACTCCCTTAAAAATGAGGAGACTTATGTTTAAGGAAGACAATTATCTAAACTCCATTTTCATCATGAAAGTATGTTTTATGGACAATTGTCTATTTTTACCTTGTTGTTCAGACAACTATACACTTTAGGAACTTCATCAAGCCTGGGAAGAAAAACACATAAAATAAAGTGCCGTTTATAGTTTAGGAAGTAAACACTACTATTTATCAAGCTAAACCTAAAACTGAGGTAATACAGCCATAATAAGAGATATGCATGTAGTGATACACAAAGCTGTCCCAAGGCTTAACAAGTAATAAAAATTGCTAAATAGTCAGGAAACAAACTTATCTTTAAAACATAAGATTTTTTTGTTTGTTTCACAGAAAATATCTAAAATAGATCTCAAAGTACTCACACTGGTTACTTGCTTCTGTACCTTTCAAGCATGAACTATTCTTGATCAAGTAAGAACTGAAAGTTTGCAAAGAAAAGTTTATGGATTTGGGAGGTGCATTTTACACTTTATAAAATCTGTTTCTAAAACTCTGTGAGTTTAATTTATAAAAGATAAACTGTATTATGACTGAACCATACAAGGCCTGCATACTGATGAATCCTCTCAAAATGGTTTTATAAGTATATTTGGGATTTTTTCAGGTTTTAAGGCACTGCTTACTTCAAGTGTAAAGGGTAATGCAAAATTAAGTAAAACTTTTAGAGGTTTAATTAAGAAACTTAAATGTGCATATCCTCTGAACCAACATTTTTACCTAAAATATCATCTTCTACAGAAATAGTGGCAAATATGCTCAATGATTTATGTACAAATAATGTTCTACTGTTTGTTATGAGAGAAAATGCCACAAAGATATATGTCCACCAAATCAGAAACTGGGTAAAAAGTTTAATGGAATCCTATGCAGACATTGAAAAGGATGAGATTCTCATGTAAATGGTACAAGAAGCATACAATATACAGTTCACCCCTCAGTATGTCCAGGGGATTGGTTCCAGGACCAAAGTCCATTCTCTCGTGTACTTTAAATCATCTCTAGCATACCTAATATAATGTAAATGCTACGTAAACAGTTGTTATACTGTATATTGAAATTTATATTATTTTTTGTCATTTACTTTTCTAAATATTTTCAGTCAGGGGTTGGCTGACTCCATGGACACAGAGCCCACAGACAGAGGACCAACTGTATTAAGTGCATATCTCATATATACTTAACTGCAGAGTAATATGTCAAGTATGCTCTCATTATATCTATCATGCATTTAATAGGTATGCTTGTTTGCCTAAGGAATTCTGAAAAGATTAGCTCTAACTAGAAAAGGGCAAGTGGAATAATGTGCAAAATAAAAGCACTTCCAATTTCTATCTTATATTTCTATACTATTTGAACTATCTTTTCAACAAAAGCATATTACCCTCTCCACAAAATTGTCAAGATTACCATCTATAATAAAAAAGCTGATAGGAAAACAACAAAAGCTGCTACTTCTACTTAAATTGAATATATTTAATTCAAAGCTACTAAGCCCAAAATACTTACTTTGAGTTTTCACAAAGTAATGCCAAAGGTTGTGTTAAAGTTGCAAATATTTTTCGGATCATAGATGGCAAAGAAATACGTCCAAATACATTGGAAAGAATGCTGGTGATTGAGTTGCCAATAGCGAACAGGGTATCAGAATGTTCCTCCTTGAAGCTCAGAGTGTGGAAAGAATAGATCACTCTTACAGTAAGTTTAAATAAAGAAGTCAATTTCCCTAGGGGCTCGTTCTTCTTTTTGGACCAATCTGAAGAAGGTCTCTGTGGTGCTAAGATAAAATTGAACTGATTAAAAACTCAAGCATATTGGAAACAGTGTCCACCTTTATAATTTATATCTCACATTTAATGCTAGATATATCAAATACATGTGCTTTTGTTGACTGATAGGCCAAAGAAATCTTAAAATAATATACTAATGATAGATATATATCACTAGAACATCATCTTTACGAATGAGAATGGGAGACAAAGAAAAACTATTTGCAGATCTAGAATAAGAATTCCAGGCCAGGCATTGTGGCTCAGGCCTGTAATCCTAGCAACTCTAGAAGGCCAAGGTGGGAGGATCACTTGAGGTCAGGAGTTCGAGACCAGCCTGAGCAAGAGGAAGACCCTGTCTCTAAAAACAGAAAAACTTAGCCAGTCATGGTGGCACGTGCCTATAGTCACAGCTACCTTCAAGGCTGAGGAAGGAGGATTGCTTGAGCCCAGGAGTTTGAGGTTGCTGTGAGCTAAGCTGATGCCACAACACTCTAGCCCAAGCAACAGAGCAAGAGTCTGACTAAAAAAAAAAAATTTCAGAAAAACCAGTCTATTTTGTCTAAGGAATTATAAAATGCATTTCAAACTTTTATTTTTACATTTCTTAGAATTTCAACAACTAATTTGTAAAAAGTGCTAAATTATATGTAAGGTTACATGACAGGCTCCCAAATTAAATTTTTAAAAGTTTTCAAAATAAGAAAAAAATTGCCATTAGAAAATGGCTATTTCCTGGCTCATCTATAGTACACTGATCCCTACAAACAATACTGAACAAGTCAGAGATCCAAATACTGAGAAAGAAAAGTCTACTGTTTCCTAGGTTTCAGAAAAGATTTGTCTTAAAAGAACTGACTTTCCTTCGTACCTTTCTTAGATCATCTCTCTCCACAGAAACACCTACAGGAATAAACTCACATTTCTCTTGCCCAAAACATCATCCTCATTCCAAAATTACGTTTGTTTCTCTCAAACAATCCATTCTTCTAAAGAAAGAGATTCCCAGATTTAAGGGAAAACTCTAATCCAGTACTTGTTAATTAAAAATTAATCTCATGTGGTGAAATGAAAAACAAGTGTTGCTACTAGAAGGAAATCACCTTTCTCCTTACAATCAGTTTCTCAAGACATGAACGTACATTAGAAAACGGTACCCAGAAATTCTTGGACAGGATGTTGAGGCTGAAGTGACAGCCCATGTGTCAGGATACTGGTTACACACAGGTGACTGATCAACTTGTAAACAAATTGAGAGTAATGGCAACAAGGTTTTTTGACTATTAGAAAAGGTAGATATAAGCACAGAAAATGGAATGACTAGCATAAACCATGTGATATTAGACAGTACCTGGAGGAGTATCTAGAGAAACAGGGACACCTTTGTAAGCAATGAAAAAAATCTTAGTTTCTAAATGCCATTCTCAGATAAAAAGAACCATGTTCCTTGGAGAAATGGCCGACTCTAGGCTGCAGGCAAAGTATAAGATAAGGCTGAGTATCTTATGCCAATGTTCTCAAAGAATAATAGAGACATGTCAAAAGGTCTGAAGAGCCAGTATGAAGGGGATCCTACTGCCTAAATCTGGGACACTTTGGGCATTAAAATTAATTATAATAGCAATGAATTATAGCCCCACTGAATAAAATGGAAATCCAGGAGACCACAGTGATAAAATAAAATAAATACGGGGCATAGGAAGCTGTACCTTACATTACAATGTTACCTATACCTGGAAGGGAAAAGTGTCTAATAATGCTCAATCAATAATTCTAGAATGATTATGGGAATATAACAAGACAAAACTAAGTACGGCATTTAGAATTAATATAAGTGACAATGGAGATAAACATCTTGATACAAACTAAATCAAATGAAACAGTATGAACTACCATTTCAGAAGTCATAGTGTTTTAGACAAGAAGCATCAATGGACGATAAACTCATGGTTCAAAGTTTGCTGAGGAACAGGGAGGGTAGTTACATAGTCTCAAACTGCCACAAAAGTATTTATTAACTTTATAGCGGAAAGCCTGGAAGATACCATCTCAACCAAATAGTAAATGCTAACATCACCAGTAATGGAAAATAATGAATTGTAAAAGAACTATAGCATTACTTCTACAGTATTCCTGTAAAGAAATGAATGAAACCTGAATCGAACAGGGACTCCAAATAAATAACGTTGCCTGAGTGATCCTTATTTGAAAGACACAGAAGACTGAGGATCTGCTCTAGGTTGTAGACTTGTCTACTACATACTTTCAAATGGTTCAGCGAAGAAAAAAAAGAATGAATAAAATGTATTCATGGTTCAGGGCAAGGGGTGGATGAGACAAACGCAGTCCACTGTAAACTAAGAAATCTGAGTTGCCGGGTGTGGCTGCTCACACCTGTAATCCTAGCACTCTGGGAGGCCGAAGCAGAGGATGGCCTGACGTCAGGAGTTCGAGACCAGCCTGAGCAAGAGTGAGACCCCCGTCTCTACTAAAAATAGAAAGAAATTAGCTGGATGACTAAAAATATATAGAAAAAATTAGCCAGGCGTGGTGGCGCAAGCCTGTAGTCCCAGCTACTCAGGAGGCTGAGGCAGAAGGATTGCTTGAGCCCAGGAGTCTGAGGTTGCTGTGAGCTAGGCTGATGCCTTGGCACTCTAGCCCAGGCAACAGAGAGACTCTGTCTCCAAAAAAAAAAAAAAAAAAAAAAAAATCTGAGTAAAGGATATGAGGTTTCTGTGTATAATTCTTGAAGTGTTTCTCTAAATTTGAAATTATCACAAAATAAGTCACCAAAGATCCCAAGGTGATCCTGATGTGCAACCCTGAATAATAACAATTTTCTTTCAGCTAGTCATAATTTTGTTTCCTCTCCTTAACTTCTGCTAGCATATTTTAGAAATCTCCCCATTCCATAAATTTAAACAGTAAGAGAAACCCTGTTCCAGACAGACACGGAGTAAAAAAGACAAGACACATCTGTAACTGTGGGTTTATAGATCATGGATCAGATATTCAGTTAAATCTAATTTTTCAGAAGTACCAGCATAGGTAAAATTATGTCAACATGGGCTCGTCATCTTGGCCCTATGAAACTTCAGTGGCTTACGAAATAATTTCTGATATCATTTGTTATACAACCTTTTTATAGTTATGGTATTCAGAAATAATTCTATTTCTCTGACACACTGAGGTAATCAGTTTAGGTCCTAGGTCCTGCTCAGCCAAGATAAGAGCTGAAATCAGTATGTCAAGCACATCTATAACCTACTTCTGTGCATTCAGGATAGGATGCTCTGACCTATAATATACTTCAGGCACTTAACATGTTACTCTATATTTCTGTTTAGTAAAAACTCAAAAACAAACAAAAAAAACCTTCTGGAAGTATTGTACATATGTTTTAGCAATCTTTAATTCATCAATGATAGATCTTATTAGTGGAAAATTGAGTATTTTCCTAATCTTTAAACAGAAAAAAATAATGTATCTCAACATCAACTAACATCTTTCATTACAGCAAGTTATAATTTCCCGTATGGTATGAACATATAAACACAAGTGGATAAATTCTACTTCAAAGAATCAACTAGTAATTAAAATAGATCCGTATTTTCTACAAAATAATTTAAAATTAACCAAGGTACGCAGTTAAAAATCAGACTTGTTATGATTCCAATTGTCCAATTTTAACAAAAATGGTAAAAACTGAGTTAAATTTTTAGAATAATTTTAAATTCTCTATAAAATAACCAATTAACTGATTCTATGATTTCCTTTTCAATTTTAATGTCAATTCAACAGTTATTCTCAAATCAGTTTCCAAATAAAAACATTTTAAATAATGTCTAAATTTCTTGTCCAGATATTTCCTCATATCAAATGAAATGAGTACAATCATTTATATTACTAGGCAATCTCTAATTAGAATAATACTTATATTTCTGTGTTGTTAAAAAAATAAGTAAAGATATCGTGTGTGTGTGTGTGTGTGTGTGTGTGTGTGTGTGTGTGTGAGAGAGAGACAGAAGAGAAAACGAACATGTATACAAACTCCTAGCACAGTAAATGACATGGCTAAACAAGATCAAAAGTTAGTAAAATGAGGTGGGAAATGTCATTAGGATTTTCCCTGACAATAGTTTAGTAGTGCTTATGAAATATTAGATGACACACAACAAATAAATGTAAAAAAAAAATACTTACATTTAACTTTGGGCTGATATTTAATATCATATGGTGAGAAGTCGATGCAATCAAACATTACAATAACAATATGAACGATCCTATCCAAGAACAACAAATTCTAGGGAAAAAAATTAAGTACCATAATTGGAAACATTCAACTATTGGCATAGTATTCAATAATAGTAAGCAACAAGAAAAAATATAATACTTTTACTACCACAAATATCATAAAACACATGCCATAGCTTATACCATACAAGTCACATGTTGTTTAACAAGGATATATTCTGAGTAATGTGTCATTAGGTGACTCTGTCCTTGTGGGAATGTCACAGAGAGTACTCACACAAACCTAGATGGCGTAGCCTATCCTGCACCTAAACTATAAGGTATAGTCTATTGCTCGTAGGCTACAAACCTGTACAGCACGTTTGTGCTAACTATTGTAGGCAACTGTAACAACACAATGGTAAACATCTGTATCTAAACATAGAAAAGGTAGGCCTGGCACAGTGGCTCACTCCTGTAATCCTAGCACTCTGGGAGGCCGAGGTGAAGGATCGCTTGAGGTCAGGAGTTCGAGATCAGCCTGAGCAAGAGCAAGACCCTGTCTCTACTAAAAATAGAAAGAAATGATCTGGACAGCTAAAATTATATATATAGAAAAAAATTAGCCAGGCACAGTGGTGCACGCCTGTAGTCCCAGCTACTCGGGAGGACTGCTTAAGCCCAGGAGTTTGAGGTTGCTGTGAGCTTGATACCACGGCACTCTTGCCCGGGCAACAGAGCGAGACTGTCTCAAAAACACAAACAAACAAACAAACAAACAAACAAAAAACAGACACAGAGACCAATGGAACAGGAACAGAGAGCCCAGAAATAAATCCACACATATAAGGACAACTGATCTTCAACAGAGGTGCCAAGAATACACATAGGGGAAAGGATAGACACTATATTTAATAAATGGTGCTGGGAAAACTGGATATACACAAAGAATGAAATCGGAATCTTATCCTACACTATACGTAAAAATTAACTCAGAATGGATTCAAGACTTAAAGATTTAAATCTAAGACATGAAACTGTAAAACCAGGAGAAGAAAACAGGGGAAAAGCATCTTGACATTGGTCATGGCAATCATTTCTTGGATATAACAAAAGCACAGGGCAACAAAAGCAAAAATAAACAAATAGGCTTGTATCAAGTTAAAATTAAAGGCATTTGCACAGCAAAGGAAACAATCAACAGAGTGAAGAGGCAACCATTGTAATGGTAAAATATGCATCTAAATCACACATTTGATAAGGGGTTAATACCCAAAATATATAAGGAACTCAACTCAATAGTAAGAAAACAAATAACTAGATTTCAAAATGGACAAAGGACCTGGATACACATTTCCCAAACAGAGACATACAAATGGCCAGCAGGTATATGATAAGGTACTCAAAAACACTAAGCACCAGGGAAATGCAAATCAAAACCACCACAATGTATCACCTCACACCTGTTAGGATGACTATTATCAAAAATACAAGAGGATAAATATTGGCTAGGATATGAATAAAAGGGAACCCTTGTACACTGTTGTTGGGAATATAAATGGGTGCATCACTATGGAAAATATTAATAGTACGGAGGTTCCTCACAGATTTAAAACTAGAACTACCATATGATCTAACAATCCCTTTTCTTAGTATATATCAAAAGGAATGAAATCAGGATTCTCAAAGAGATACCTGCACTTCATGTTCCTTCTAGTATTATTCACAATAGCCAAAAAATGGAAGCGACCTAAGTGTTCCAGAGAGGAATGAATAAAGAAAATGAAGCATATACATACAACGGAACACTACTGAGACTTCATAACGAAGAAAATCCTGCCACTTGAGACAACATAGATGAACATGGAGGACATTATTCTAAGTAAAATAAACCAGACACAGAAGTCAAAATACATGATATCACTTATTTGAGGAAAGAAGGGATATGACATCCTATTAGTCAAAGGGTACAAAGTTTCATTTATACAAGAGGATTTAAGTCCTAAAAATCTATTGTATGTCATAGTGTCTATAAACAATGCTGTACTGTATATTTACAATTTTGCTAAGAGGATAGATAAGTGTTCTTATCACAAAAAATAATATTAATAATAAAGAGAGTATGAGGAAACTTTTGGAAGTAGTGGATGTTTATTGCATAGATTGTGGTGATAGTCGTGTATGTACTATATAGGTATAGCTTTTTGTATGTCAATAATATCTCAAAGTGATTTTTAAAAAGTGTGATATAAATTTTCGGGAACCTACCATTTCATAAGTAATTAAATGATAAAGTATGGGACAAGGAGAGTGATCATACACCTAAAAGTTATTATTCCCTTTTTTGTAAAATTATTCCTTTTTCTCTTAAACATCAATAAAATATGATAGAGGCGGCTCAGTGTGGTGGCTCACGCCTATAATCCCAGCACTCTGGGAGGCTGAGGCAGGAGGACCGACTGACTGAGGTAAGGAGTTCAATACCAGCCTGAGCCAAGAGGAGTCCCGATCTTTACCAAAAATAGAAAAAATTAGCTGGGCATGGTGGTGCATGCCTGTAGTCCCAGCTATTCAGGAGGCTGAGGCAGGAGGATTGCTTGAGCCTAGGAGTTTGAGGCTGCAGTGAGCTATGATGATGCCACTGCACTCTATGCACTCAGTGAGCTATGATGATGCCACATCCACTCCTGGATGACAGAGCAAGACTCTGTCTCAAAAAAGAAAAAAAAAGAAAGAAAAGAAAAAATATACGGTGACGGAAAACAAGGGATATTAAAAAACAAAGCTGCACAATAAAACTGGTGGTTAATGTAATGTAACATAAAACATTCTAATAAGTATATAGATGTATATAGCCCTTGTCACTAGCATCTTCAATTTTTGAAAAAAAATATTTGCTTTCCATGCTTTATAGTACCCTTAATAAGGGAAGAACTAAAACTAAAATTCTGATTTTTTTACAAAACCTAGAAGATGGCAAAGCAGGTAGAAATTTGTGGCATAGTAAAATCATACCAAGGTCATCATTTGCTGGAGTAGAATATTAATATACATCAAATTCATAATGAGGGAGACATCACAACTGTCTTAGAAACAGACAACTACACTACCACAAAGAGTTATAAGGCAGCATGAATCCTAAAATTAGAAGTCAGATAACCCTCTCTGATCACAATACAAAAAAAAATTTTAAATTAATAATAGCCACACACACCCATAAACTATTGCCTTAAATTAAAAAGCACTCTTCCTGGTTCTATTAAAGAAGACATCAAAATAGTCTATGATCACTGATAGCAATAATAAAAATAGTCTTAGATGCATATATTTGAAAAGATCAAAGTTAAGCTTTCAGTTGCACTGTTTTTTTTTTTTGTTGTTGTTGTTGAGACACATTCTCACTCTGTTGCCCTGGGTAGAGTGCAGTGGCATCGTTGCAGCTCACTGCAACCTCCAACTCCTGGGGTTTAAGCAATCCTCTGCCTCAGCCTCCTGGGTAGCTGGGACTACAGGTGCATGCTGCAATGCCCAGCTGGGTTTTTTTTTTCTTTCTTTTTGGTAGAGACAGGGTCTCACTCTTGCTCACGCTTGTCTCGAACTCCTGAGCTCAAAGCAATCCTCCTGCCTTGGCCTCCCAGAGTGCTAGGATTACAGGCGTGAGCCATGGAGGCCAGCCCATAATTAAGCTTTCAGAGTTAGGCAGAAAAATAAGTAACAAATGAAAACAAAACCATACAATGTATATAATGACACAGAGAAGTAAAAAGCAGTAGTGATAAGTAAAATAAAACTAAACACTGTATGTATTTTTGACAGACTTAAAATAGACCAGCCTTTGATTAGGAAGCCAAGAAAACAGGAGTAAGACTTAACAAAAATGTAAGTCAGGCACAATGGTGTGCACCTGTAGTCCCACCCACTCAGGAAGGCTTGCTTAAGTCCCGGAGTTCTAGATTGTAGTGCGATATGATTGTGCCTGTGAATAGCCACTGCAATCCAGCTTGGGCAACATAGTGAGACCTTATCTCTCAAAACAAAACAAAACAAAAAACCCAAAAAGGACAATGTAACTATAGATATGGCATTCTTCTTAACACTATTTAAACTGGTGACAAACACAACAGTTTCTAAATTATTCCAAGAGGTTAATATTGCCACAATACAAAAACTAGACAATGAGACCTCCAATCTCAGTAATGAAGATAAATGCAGAAAACTTAAAAAACATTAATCCTGTGACCCTTTAAAAGAATAGCAACTGCAACCAAGAAGTGTATCCCAAGGACATAAGACTGGTTCAGTACAAGGAAATACGTTAACAACAACTTTTATATACCTCAACAACAACCAAATATGGGGGAAGAAGAGACCCATTTATAACAGGTAAAAAAAACAACTTAAAAATAATAAAGTAGGTTAATTAGGTTAACTTGAGAAGACCTAAATATATAAAAACACATATTCCTGGAAAGACTTGATATTATAAAGATGTAAATTCTTTTCCACATTAATCTGCGAATTCAGTGCAATCGATGTCAAGCAAAATCTCAACAGGGTATTTTATAAAATTTGATAGACTCCAAATTTCTTCTGGAAAGGAACAAAGATACAAGCCTAACCAAGACAATTTTTAAAAGGTGAAAACCAAGGCTCAAGCTTCTCCCTACCAGTTATAAAAACGTTGAAATTATTCATTCAGTGTGTATGTGCTCGGATGCCAGAGATAATCACCATAAAGATAGACAATATACCAAACCTTGTGGAGTGTGGGTCAAACAACATGATGTACAGAAATGAACAATTCTGAGATAAGTGCTAAAAAGGAAGTAACTGTGCTATCGTGGAAATTAACAAGCCTAATTAGAGAAATTAACAAGGTCCTTGGAGAAGGAAGCAGAAGCCTCATTGGCAGTTATGTGGAGTTCAGATTTTTATTCCAAATTTAATAGAAAGCTACAGAAGTGTTTCAACAATGACAAGATCTGATTTACAGTTTTAATGTCACTCTGATAAACACTATTATATCAACATACAATAATCAGAATTGTGCTAATATTTAAAAGTAGAAGATATGTATATAAATGCACTAAAAATATTAAAAAGATGAATAACTATCAGTAGTGGTTACCACTGGCAAGATGTGTGAAGGGGAACTTAAACATTTTGCTGTTATTAAAAACATCTTACAATAAGAATTTAACAAAATATATTTTTACTTTCTTTTATCCCACATTAAAATAGGTCAGATATTAGCAACATGTAAAGGAAAAAAGCACAACAAATCTTATTTCAATAATCTGCATAGAGGGCTGGGTGCGGTGGCTCACGCCTGTAATTCTAGCATATTGGGAGGCCCGAGACAGGAGGATTTTGCCTGAGGCCAGGAGTTTGAGATCAGCCTGCACAACAAAGTAGACACGCTGTTTCTCAATAAAAAGAAAAAAACAAACCAACTTCTGTATAGAAAAACAATGACTTGTGTGTGAAGACAATTACTAGGATTATACATGGTAGTGAATAACTGAAAACAAACAAAATGTCCATAAAACAGGAGAATTCCAAATAATGGTACAGTCGTACCACAGAATACTATATAGCAGTTAAAAGGAATAACAGAGCTATCTGGATTTGCAAAAAGGCCAAGACAGTGTTTTATGAAAACTTGCATAATATCAGAATAGGACTTCACACTGCATTCATATTCATACATATATGCAATTATGTAAACTACATGTGTAAATACCAAAAGGTCTATTCTAGAATGATATCTTTATTGAGAGAAGGAAGGAGTAAAACGAGGTATTTTTAAGACTAAACAAACTTCCAAAGGGATTGACTTCAAAGGTCTAACAGACAGATACAAGGAAAGTGAGGTCCAGGACACCAAGGGCCTTGTGCTCTTAATCTAGAATGGCACAAGCACAAGGAGTATACAGCAGAGCAGTAAAAGATCCTCACTGTTAATGATCCTAAAACATGAACCCTAAAGCCCAAATATACAATATTGTTTCACAAAGCCGTACTTATTTTCAATATTAACTTAGTCACTTATAAAACAGAAGCATTAGTGATAGTTCACAAATGTTATCCCCACTGACTTGAAAAGAATCCTTTAAATTAAAAACAACAACAAAAAAGGCAGTACTATAACAAAACTTACTGAAAGGCCTTCATTTTCCAAACTGGACATTATCTTGGAACAAAGTTCCTCACAGCACAAGTTCTTTTCTGCTGTTGCCACCAAAGCAGCACAGCGAGCAAATGCTCTATATAATTCTGACCAAGTTCTAAGCAAGGTCTTCATAGTCGCCTAATAATAAAAAAGAAAATTTCATAAGGGTATATCTACGCATCAAACTGCCAGAATCAATACATCTTTAACATTTTTAAAAAACAGTGGACCATTTAATGTGTCACAGAAGAGATTAACATAGGGTAGTAACACCCCCTCCCCAGTTCTAACTGAAAAGATGAAATAATGCCGTAAACATCAGCAATTATCAAAGGTCCAAAGGAACTTCTCTCTTCTTTCACCATTTCCCTTTCTCCTAAGCTAATAACAAAGTCATAAGGAAGTCTTATTTTAGGAAAAATTATTGTAAAAACTCATTATAAAGAGTGAAATATTTCCAGAAAAGCACAAATTTCTTACACATAAAAACTTGACAATGCCTTACCACTGGAAATTTCTGTACTGAAAAAATATGGTTTATTGGTAAAATCAATGCACCGTAGATGGCACTAAAATTATGTTCTAAGGCATCACCTTGATTCACTTCATTGGTCTGAAATAAGAAAAATGCAGAAGTTAGACAAATTACCATCTAATTCTAATCCTAAGTAGTAACATAAAATATGTAGTAGGTATAGTTGTGTCTCCCAACAAGGAGATATTCAAGAGATGTTGAACTCCTAATCCCTAGAACCTGGGAACATGATCGTATTTGGAAATAAGGTCTTTGCAGATGTAATCAAGTTAAGATGAGTCATACTGGATTAGGGCAGGCCCAAATCCAACGAATAGCATCCCTATAAGAAAAGAAAAATTTGGATTGACACAGGGATGACTACCATGTGAGGATGGATGCAGAAATTCAAGTGATGTGGCTACAAGCCACAGAAGGTCAAGGATTGCCAGCAACTACAAACTGAGAGGCATAAACAGATTCTCCCTCACAACTCCAGAAGAAACCAATCCTACTTAACACCTTGATTTTAGATATCTGGTCTCCAGAACTGTAAGAATAAATCCCTGCTGTTTTAAGCTGTGAGTCTGTGGTAATTTGTTAATAACAGCAACCCTGGGAAAATAATGTGCTATGTTTTAGTCCTAAAAAAGAATCCCAGAGGCAAGTTTGAAATCTTCTACTATCCATACATAGCATTCACACAAGGACTTCAAAGGGTCTCTGCTATCCTTCCAACAATGGGAAGCTATTGAGGAATGTAAACTATTTTTCTTCCAGAAGAGTATGTTTAATACTGTGCTACCTTGTGTAGCCAAAACAAGGGCTACTTCACTGTAACATAAAAAATTTCTTTGAAGTCTTCATTTCACTTATCAGTTAGTTACAGTGGAATTAGCCAGAGAATACGTACTTCCAATTAAAGACTGATAATGAAGCTAAAAAATCATGAATAGTGACAAAACTTGTGCTCCATTCCCTGTTGATTTTGTAAAATATTCAACTGTATGGATTAGTGAACTCTTAAAAGATTCTTGACTTAGGAGGACACTATATAGCTCCGAGGTAATGAGCAACATGGCTTGACCATGGGAATATACAGCCTAGTCAAGATAAACACTGTTGGCCAGGTGCAATGGCTCACACCTATTAATACAATCCTAGCACTCTGGGAGGCCAGGGTGGGAGGACTGCCTGAGCTCAGGAGTTTGAGACCAGCCTGAGCAAGGATGAGACTCCATCTCTACCAAAAATAGAAAAATTAGCCAGGCATGGTAGCACATGTCTGTAGTCCCAGCTACTTGGGAGGCTGAGGCAAGAGGATCGCTTGAGCCCAGGAGTTTGAGGTTGCTGTGAGCTACAATGATGCCACTGCACTCTATGGAGGGTGGGGTGGGGTGGAGGTCACAGAGCAAGACTGTGTCTCAAGGACAAAAAAGGCCACTGTTATTATCGCCTATT
Source organism: Lemur catta (assembly GCF_020740605.2). NCBI lineage: Eukaryota > Metazoa > Chordata > Mammalia > Primates > Lemuridae > Lemur > Lemur catta. Next base: position 70,925,837 of record NC_059135.1, read on the forward strand.
AGTACAACTACTGAAACAACTGAATATATAAATAAGAAAATTTATGCATATTATGTGTGAGCCTTCTAGTTTTATAATCATTACTGGAGAAAATGAACCTGATTAGTCCCCATTAAGTTATACTTTTTATCAGTAAGCAAAAATGCAATGAATCAATCCAAAGAGAAGATGATTTACCAATTTCACTAGAAAAAAACATTTAACATCATCTATTTACATTCAAACTTCTATTCATTTTCCCATGTTCTCCAATAAGAAAAAAGGAGGAAATATTCTCTAAATTTTGGGGGAAATATGTAGCAGACTTACAGCATACCTGATTAATCAATTCAGTTAATGGGGTGACTATAATACTCCACATTCTCCAGAGATGCTCCTTGTTTTCCAACTGCTTTGCATTTTGATTAATAACATTTAAAACAGAGTCACTGAAAGCTAATGGTGAAGTTGGACCAGAAAGAACACAGCTTACAAGTGCTTCAAGATTGAGAAAAAACCTGAAGAAAAAATTATGAACAATACATTAACCTGTACGTTTTACAGAAATACATTAATTGAACTTTAACAAAATTCTAAAAATAGAAATTGACAGGGAAACAAAAAATAAATTCTAAAGTCATTTTGATTTTTAAAAACTTATGAAATTGTTTAAAAATTTAAAAATCTCATTCATTACATAACTTTTCTATTTAAAGTACAAGCTTACCTTTCATCTGCTATACCACATTCCAAGAGACTGTTGAAAGTTAATTGAATTAAGAACAAAGCTGGAGTCCCCTGAAGAAGAGAATGAAGTCTTCTCAGTCACAAAAAATAATATACTTATTTTCTACAATCAGTTATGTAGGAAATGTAATTTTTACAGCATGAGAAATTTAACTTTTGGCATTACTTAGGATATAACAAAAATGATAGCAAATTTATTTCCTAGAACTATACACAGAAATTTGGTCCTTTATATTCCTATCATGGCTGATTTCCTCTACATGAGAAATCAATAAATGGTGAGAGATTCCAGATATAAAAACATTAACTTAAAATTGCTAGACCCACAATACCTACATCTCACATATAGTAAGTACATTTTACATTATTAAGTTAATGTTCTTAAGTTTCCAAAACTTATAACAGTAACTAGTGCTATTGTTATATATAAAGAAATAGAAAACATTCCTTCTAGAGTCTTTTACGGAAATAAGGAAAATATTTTCATTATTCACATAGCACCATATTATTTAATTCTTACATTAACTTATTACTTTGTCTATCAAGTTTTCCCTTTAGTCAACATATTTCAAATCCACTACTCTCAGAATTTTACAGTAAGTATCACTTTTTTTTTTTTAAAGAAAGGGAAATATAAAAACTTTTCTTTTGGCCAATCTTTATATCATTACATTTAAGATACTTGCATTAAGAATATCCATATTAGCAACCTGATATGCTGGTGAACCTAATACTTTCTGAGGAAGTCCTTTAATTGTAATTTCCATGAGGACCTAAGAAAGAGAAAAGGTTTTACAGTAAATTAGCCATAAAAATATTACTTTCCTTAGTAAAAGTCTGCTAGTGTTAACTATTTTTAATTTAATAATTTATTACAAGTATTGTCCACTCATTAATCAAAATATATCCTTTAGCAAGAATATATTCATATCAGTTTAAGTTCAAACACAGAAATACAGAAAGTAAAACAAGACAGTCCTTAATCTCCAGGGATAATAAATGCTTTCAGTTTGGAGTCCATTTTCCTAGCTCTCCTAAATTTCCATACATGTAAGTACACAGAGAAACACGTAACTTCCTTGGGCTGTTATACATTCTTTTAAACCATTAATTAAGATATACTGTGTGTAAATCATTAACGATATTCAACTTTGCAACTGACCTTTAATTTTACTTTGTTATGGAGTTTTGCCATCAATATATGTAGATATTCCTATATGAATGTCCATAATTAATTCTGTTAATGGACCCTGAGGCTATTTTTATGTTTTTATACTGCTGAAAGAAATTCTGCAATGAATTAAATAATCCCTACTACCTGAAGCAAATATTCAAAGGACTACTAACTACAAGTTGTTTCTAAGATTGCTAACTCAAAACCTGACTAAGCCAACCAAACTGTCCTCCAAAAATATTACAATGCTGGTAGTATTAACATGCACTACATAACTCAAGGGTCATAACAATATGACAAAGGGTTATGTTAGTAAAAATATGCTTTCACATACTATCATTTGAAAGACACTAATGATAACAATAGATAGCATTTATTTTGTGCCTGGCCCATAGTACTTTGAATGTATCAATTCATTTAATCTTTAAAGCAATTACTGCTATGTTCACTTTTTACAAATGAGGTTGCATAAGGCCAAGAGAATTGACCAAATCCACTCAGCTAACAAATAGTTGGGCCAGGATTCAAACTAGTGTGTTCCAGAGCCCTTGCTATTAATTTCTATGCTATACTGCCACAGAACATATAATTGTCATAGTATATAAAAGAAACAGAATGAAGAAGAATTTAGAAATAGAGTATTGTTTGTTCCATCTGCAGCTTATTTTCGGAGGCTCACACTATTATAAAAATTATTTCCAATTCATTTTTCCTTCTCTACTATCTAGGTTAAAAAATATTTAATATCGAAATCATTATCTTGGTTAAAGAGAGTTAATTTAAAACAATGTATCAGCTAATTATTATTGGTGCTCAGCAATCTTGTCATAAAATTATCAAACATTTTAGTTTCTTTAGTTCAAGTTTCATACCCTTTACACCTCATTTTCTCTGTATGGTTGACTCTTTTACTTATCATGTTAAAGATTTTTGTACAAGATTTTTGTAGTTACTGTTATAGTCATTTACCTTATTAAAAAGGTTTTGAATGGTTCTAAAGTCAATATAAGTCACTAATGGCATTTACTACCACAGGACTAAACTGGAGGTAAACACTTGATATAAAAAATGTCTTTCCTGGCTGAGCACGGCAGCTCACGCCTATAATTCTAGCACTTTGGGAGGCTGAGCTGGGAGGATTGCTTAAGCCCAGGAGTGAGGCCACAGTAAACTATGATGACACCACTGCACTCCAGGCTGGGCAACAGAGTGAGACCTTGTCTCTATTTTTTTTTAAAAAAAAATCTGCCTAAACTTAATCTGTGCAATATCTTCAATGTAAAATTCAATCTCAGAATATGCTTTTTAATGTCCAACATACAGGTATCATACTCACCAGTGTTTTGGACACAGGAAATACTTCAGACCTGATTATGCTTTCCAAAGATTTTATTAAGAGGGTCAAAACTTCAGAACCTGGTCTCTCTTTTTTGTTACCTATCAAAAAGCAAAAGGAAGGGTGTAGTATTCTTAGTGGTGAATATATGCACTTAGCTATAAAAAAATTATTTTTTACTAAAATCAATAAGTGCTTTATGTAAAGTACAGTTGACCTTTAAACAAGTTTGACCTGCATGGGTCCACCTATACTCAGACTTTCTTCCTTCTCTGCCACCCCTGAGACAGCAAGACCAACTCCTCCTTTTCTTCCTCCTCCTCAACCTACTCAACATGAAGACTTTTATGATAATCCGCTTCCACTTAGTAAACAGTAAATATTTTCTCTTCCTAAGAACATTTTTTATCTAACTTACATTATTATAAGAATAGAGTATATAATACATATGACATACAAAATATGTTAATCAACCTTTGATGTTACTGGTAAGGTTTCCAGTCAATAGTAGGCTATTAGTCATTACGTTTTGGGGGAGTCAAAAGTTATATGCGGATTTAACTGCATGGGGGTTGGACACCCCTAAACCCAGCACTGTTCAAGAATCAACTACAAATTAAATTCTGGAAGCTGTGATACTATATAAAGATTTTAAAATACATTTTATATATGAAAGCCAAACAATTCACTGGATGCTATAAAAATCATTTATCATTTGATGAGTACAACAGTGTGTACCTGATTCAGTAACTGACTTCACCAAGCTAATGAGCTCCTTCCAGATGGCACCGACAACTGCATCTGTCAAACCAAATAAAACGAGAATTTTTAATAAAGTACATACGACTAACAAAAACTCTCCCTTTTGTTCCTTATACTAAAAAAATAACAAATTGAACTTAATAATTTAATTTCTCTTGTGATATTCAACACTTTAATAAGTTTCTAAAACATTATCACCTCATTTTTGTTTAAATCAAACATGTTTTTTAAAAGGACTGTAACATGTCAACACTGGGCTGTATAACTAAGAGTAAATGCTTTGTCTTTTTTCCATCACCTTTATTTCCTGAATTTTCTGTAACTGAATAACTATCACTTTTAAGGTAAGGAAGAACAAAGATTCAGAAGGATATCTGAAAACCAATAGATAAACATTATGTGATTCATCATCCAATCAGTTAAACAGCAAACTATTTTGAAATTTCTGCTCCTATTTGACACATGATAGAACAAAGACGTTTAGATGCAGATGCTGGAATCACAGACTCCACAGGTAAACAATGAATCATACAGCTCTACCATTTACTGTGTGACTTTGCATAAGTTATTTACTTCTCCATGCAACCCAGTTTCTCCATTTGCAAAACGGACTAACACGGAAGGTTGCTGTGAGTATTAAATCAATGTATATAAAGCTCTTGTTGCACAATATGGCCAATAAAGTGGTATCATGTAAGTATATGCTATTTTATCTTCCTTTTAAACACAGCTTTGAACAAATAATTTAAAAATTTCTCTTAAATATTTACCAGAGGCATCTTTTCCAACTGCAACAAAGCTATCATGAACAGCAGTGGTAAGTACATTTGCATGTTTGGAAAAAAAAGAAGGGCTGCTGATTAATGGATGTTCAAGTGGCTCTGAAAGAGGAAAAACAGGATGATTATGCAAAACAAAAAATGTATGAAATAAATTTCTTACTGTAAAATTTTAAATGGTCTATTTTTCTATTAAATGTTTTCTATTAAAAAGATTAATACTTATTTCATATACTATCATAAAGCATTTTGGCTGTGGGGAAAATAATACTTCTTCTCAACCTAACACATTTGAGTTCTGGACTATTTTAATAACTGAAATTAGGCTGGTCACAGTGGCTCACACCTGTAATCCCAGCACTTTGGGAGGCCAAGATGGGAGGATTGCTTGAAGCCAGGAGTTTGAAACCAGGCTGGGCCACACAGAGATCCCATCTCTACATTAGAGACCTTATCTCTCTAAAATTAAAAAAATTAGCCAGGAGTAATGGCGCATGCTGATAGCCCTAGAGCTTAGGAGTTTGAGGCTACAATGAGCTATGATCCCACCACTACACTAAAGCCTGTGTGACAGAACAAGACTCTGTCTTTAAAGACTTAAAAAAATAAATTATTTTACAAATATTTAAATACCTAGGCTCAGTACAAGTTTGTTGTGCTTAGCAAAACTCAAGACTTCAGGACCCAACAAAAAATGAAGCATCATTTCAAGTCCCAGAAGTTGAATGGAAGGAATCGCAGCCATTCCACCTAAATTCGAACTCAAGTTCATTCGTGGAGTTACAGGGGTTCCATATGGGGAGGAAGTACCTTTAAAAAAAAGAAAGGGTAAGTTATGTAAGCTTATTTTCTATTAGCTACTCAAATGCATGTATTTTATTTCAATAAAATATACCTTGAAATATTTTTAGTTTGACTTTCTCAGGCATTAATCTACACCTTGAAATATTAATATGCGGGCCTTTCTGTAACTTAAATATAAAAATTTAAAAGACTCAGAGTGACATAAAATAATAAATAGCAAATAACTATCTTTTAATAAGAGACACAGTAACCCATATTTCTTGTATCTGCTGTATTGTTTTTATTAATAGCACTAAGATTCTGGTTCTGACACCAACAGAATTTCATGTTAGCCATTCTGAACTATTTGTTTGCAATGTAATTCATGTAATGTGGTAGGAAAAACATTCATCTTTTCTAACCAAAATAATACACTCACAACAGTAAGCAGTAACATAAAGAAAACAAGCAAGAACATAGATTTTTTGGTAAGGGACCTAAAAATTATGAAGTCCTTCATTTCATGTGAAAAACACTTGAGCAAAACCTCTAGAAGTCTTCTATAAAAGACGAAAAAAACAAGAATGTCTACTGCTTACCTTTGTGTACAGGAGTCATAGGATTTAACCCTGGAGAAGTAGCTACACGAGATGAATTGCCTTGAGGTAAAGCATTAGAATCAATGCTTATTGTGCTTTGTATCAGAGGCACACAAACCTATTGGGGTCAAAGTAGGGAAAATGTTTATCTGTAAACTGAATAATTGTGGTATTTTTTAAAAGCTTTGCATAATATAAATTTCTTCAAAAAGCAATCTTAATTCTCCTAATATACTGAATTTTAGTAGTTGTTTTCATGCACAAACAGACTAAATAAGTGAAATTTAGGAAAATGGAAATTTTTATCACTATTTGCCCTAATGTGTATTATCTGTATATATTTATATACAAAAACAACTTTTGCAAATAATGTCGGAATTTTACACATTAGCAGATTCATTTTAACTTTTATAAAACACCCTCTAGAAAATATGAACTACGACAACTGAAAGCTCTTTTCTAAAATCATTCTAGTACCAGTCACATCTAGTCGCTGAATATGCTATTTCAATTAATGTGTTGGACAAATGGATAATAATAGCCTGTTAGAACCTTTACAAGGATAGAATTTGCAAAACTCATGATCCCAATTACATATTAATAGCAACATCCCTCCTCAATTACTTCATGTTATATCAAATTTAAAAGCCTCAATATATTAAAAAATTAAGAATTTACTAAAATGACTCAAGTACATTTATTAAGTCCCCCTTTCCAAAATTCATTAAAACAAGGACTATCTATACGAGCTACCCTTTTTCATTTAACTGTAAAAAAATTCAGAAACCAAGGATGAGAGTAATTGCTGAAAAAAGGGTTTAGGTAAGATTAAACTTTATATCTAAATACCAGTAAGGATATCAAAATCTAAAGGAATTTATAAAATCATTTTCCAACAATTAAAAAAAACTACAATGGAATTAAATGGTTATCACGATGTAGCCTAGAAAAAGGAGAAACAAAAAATAAGAATTGATCAAATTTGATTCTCTCTCCAGTGTAGCACGTGATTTCTGGTTCAGTAATGTTGATTTCACTCTCAATTATACTCTAAACCCTCTGGAAAAAAAGTCTTTCTTAAAAATCATTATGCTTCTAGAGTAAGAAGAGATATTTGAGTGTTTGCTGATTAAAAAGGCTTTCATAAAGGCATTCCATTTCAGGCAACTGAAAAATGTCCTGTGCAAGAAATGCAGTTCTGTGCCAGGAAAAAGATCTTTTATATATTGTAGTCTGCTAATACTTGGCAAAAATTGGCAAGAATTTCAGAACACATTAATTAAAAACCACATAGAGTATTACAGTCAACACTTGTAATGTTACCTGTTCAAAATTAGCAGGAAGATGAGGTCCAAGTCTCATCAGTAAATACCACCAGACTTCTAGTTTTGTTAATGCTAGAGTTTCTGTTCTTACATGGATCGAACTCAAAGGCTGCATTAACAACTTGAGTCTTTTTGCACTACATAGTATATCTTAAAAGAAAATAAGCACAAGTAAAAGACTTAATTAAGAGCTAAATTTTTAAAATGAGCTAAGCAACAGTCTCTTTTTAGCATAGCAAGAGATTAAAAAACTAAAAAATCATCAGGCGGTTCTTGCTTTACCAAAAATTTTCACCTTGACAAACTCCAGTACAGGTGGATCTAAAACACTTAATAAGACAAGAGTATACTTAAAAACTCAATAGGTAGGCCGGGCGTGATGGCTCACACCTATAATCCTAGCACTCTGGGAGGCCGAGGCGGGAGGATCGCTCGAGGTCAGGAGTTGGAGACCAGCCTGAGCAAGAGTGAGACCCTGTCTCTACTAAAAAATAGAAAGAAATTATCTGGACAACTAAAAATATATAGAAAAAATTAGCCGGGCATGGTGGCACATGCCTATAGTCCCGGCTACTTGGGAGGCTGAGGCAGTAGGATTGATTAAGCCCAGGAGTTTGAGGTTGCTGTGAGCTAGGCTCACATCATGGCACTCTAGCCGGCGCAAAAGAGCAAGACTCTATCTCCAAAAAAGAAAAAAAAACAAAAACAAAAACAAAACCAATAGGCATATTTATTAGATATTATGTTCCAGGGGTGATTTTCCCACCAGGGGACATCTGGCAATGCCTACAATTACTTCTTGCTTACAACTAAGTGAATGCTAACTGGCTTCTGGTCAGTAGAGACCAGGGATGCCGCTAAGCTTCCTACAAAACCCAAGACTGTCCAACAACAAATTATCCAGCACAAAAATGCCAAAACTTTGAGAAATACTGTCCTAGCTGCTTTAGCATTCTAATTTTCCCCATCTGATAAAGAAATATAGGAATAATTTTAAATTATGTCAAAAAAGGCTATAATTAAAAAAAAAACATCAACTAGTTATTTATTCTATCAAACTACATTACCGTTTTGGCCACTGATTCCATTTTGGAAATCTAAATAGATTTATTCATATTTAAGTCTGCTCAACCTTAATAATGAGGTTTTTAAAATCTAATTTTTAAACATTTATATCAGAAGTATACTGTATGAACAAGACTGGGGAATCAAAATTAACATAGTCTGTGCTCAAGTAACTTGTCAACAAGATTTGAAAAGGATTTTGAAACATCAGTCAAGTCTTTGTATTTGGTAGAACAGCATTCATTAATGTTTCTTACAACTATTCTGCCACTTAGCTATTTTGATTAACACTTCTATAAGAAAATAAAGTCAGATCACCCTGAGAACAAGTCCTCCAGAGACACTTCCTTTTTTGGACTCCTATTCATGAGAGGGACTCCATAGTAATATCCCTCTAGTAGCAAAGATTACTAGTTGCCATGCAATAAACCAGTCTGCTTTTATTACAAAACCTGATTTTACTCAGGACAGTGATGGGTACCCAATTTTTAACTTCTTTTTCTAGTCTGCCATTAAGTCATTCTAACCAATGAGATTTAAGTGGAAGTGTATGTGGGGCTCTTTATAGGTAGCTGACTCAGTTGGGAAGAGGTCCTTTCTGCTTGCTCTTCTGCCTTCTGTCCCTTCCCATAGTTTGCATTTAAGGCATACTGAAGATGACAGAACAAAAAGACAGGAAGTCATCAGGGAATGAGATGGCTGAATCCATACTGGTCAGCCAGAGTCCAGACTCTCTAGCTCTGGACTTATTTCAAACAACAAGGAATTTCATTTACTTTCTTTGAGCCATTTCTATTTTATGCTTTAATATGCAAACATACATAATCCCAACAGATTTTAGTTCCTAATATTACTTCACACTGCTAGGTATGTAAGATAGACCCAAATACTTGTCTGCTTATAAACTAAAAAAGGGTGACATTTTCAGTTAAAAATTATTTCCAAAAATGTACTTTTAACAATATTTTTAGTAAAATCATGGTTAAGGCAAATAATCATCTTACAAAACACTAAAAAGGGGAAGAAAAGGGATTACTAATGGTCTTTGGCAGAAAAAAATACAGGACTAAAATCAACATTACTCAGTAGATTTTGTAAACATATAATATTGATTAAATCTACAATTAACTACCACCTAGTTAAGTACTCATACTAACTTTTGAGCTAAATACTCTGACTTATAAATATACTATCAAACAACTCCACTGGACAAGATATGGTTAAGGTAAACTAAAAGGAATCACTTCCATATATTAATGTTAACCCACTACTGGGTACTTTAGTTCTAGAGATTCTGAAAGAAAAACAGTCACCAGTCACTGATACCTTTATTCCATGGCAATCACAATTGTCTCCTATCATCTACTGGCTATATGTCCTTTGGTAAATTAATCTGTCTAAAATAGCAGTAATACTTGTATCTCAGATCCATTGTGAAGATTAAGTAAGATGTGCACAAAGTACTCAACTCAGTGCTAACAAAGTCACAAATGGCATTTTTCATTTAGTTCTGTTTTTGAAATAATGTCAAACAAATTTTACATTGTGTTTTTCAATGTCTAGCCTTTGAATTCTATATTCACAACAAATTTATTCCGGTTCCCTCAAAATAAAAAAATTCAGTGATAGCTAAATAAGTTTCAATAAAAAGTCCAAAGAATCAGAAAAGCTTCATGTTTTTATTTGTAGAAAAATCAAAATAGATAGAATATTATTTACTTACCTGGATTTAAAGCAAAATTATCTATTAAACTCTTCCAAGCAATAAAAGCTATTTTTTTAATCATGGGTGATCCACTCCGAAATCCCAGTTCTTCCAGCTGTAACAGAGAATTGATGAAACTCCCACTTCGATGCAAAGACTAGAAAAAGAAAATAATTAAAAAGTTATTTATCTGCATGAAACAAAATAAAGGCATTATTATCATTCATTTATCTATTCATTCACTTAACATATACTCTCAGGACCTCATAATTTAACAGAGACAAAAGACAAATTACTCACAAAACATAAAAAAGACGTGTTAAATGTAATAACATATATGTAAAGTCTCAAGTATTTAAGAAAATACTGAATTCTATACACATTCAAAATTCAATATAAAAAACATAAGGCTTGATGAAGTAAATACATAACAGAACATTTCTAAAACATAAAATTAAGAAGGCAGATAAATCCCAAACTTTATCAAGGTAAGACCAAAGAAAACACATATTTATATGAAAAAATATAATCAATATTAGAGAAAAATGTTGAAACCTGAAACCAATAAAAACAACCTTTTCAAACAGACTGAAACAGGAAAGAATATTGATTAAAGACCTAAACTCATGAATGAAAAAGAAATGTAGAAAATGGTAAAATCTGATAATAAAATGGCAAAAATGAGATAAAAATCAAGAAAACTGAGTAACTACTAAAATACTTCCAAATATTATGTGATTCAAATGGGAATACTAAAGAAGAATAGTGTAAAATGCAAAAATGACAAGTAAACAATGCATCACAAGAAAAAATTACATAAACATTAACAGTCCTAAGAGTCTAAGAGTCTACAAAGCACATGTAATCTTCACAGACTATAAATAACAAAAAAAAAACCTGACTTTGGAAATAGCAAAGAATCCACAAGAAAACTACTAGATCTAATAAACAAATTCAGCAGAGAACAAGACCAACATATGAAAATCAGTTGTATTTCTACACACCAGCATAAACAATATGAAAGGGAAATTAGGAAGGCAATTCCATTTATAATATGCACCTAAAAGAATTAAATACTTAAGAACAGACCTAGCCAAGGAAGTGATAGACTTAGATAATGAAAACTACAAAGCATTAAAGAAATTAAAGACGTAAATAAAGCAATCTACAGATTCATTGCAATCCCTATTAAGATTCCAACAGCCTTTTTCAGAGATTATAGGTAAGACAATTCTCAGATTCATATGGAATTCCAACAGACTCAAATAGCCAAAGCAATCTTGAAAGAGAATAAAACTGGAGAATTTCACTATAGAACTATAGTAATTAAGACATATGGTAGTGGCACAAAGACAGGCGTAAAGGCCAACACAACAGAATATTAAGCTCAGAATTAAATCCTTGCACATATACTCAATTCATTTTCAACAGGAGTACCACAATCACTCAAAAAGGAAAATAGTCTTTTCAACAAACAGTGCTGGGAAAACGGAACATCCACATGCAAAAAGAATAAATGTGGACCCTTACGTTACGCTATTTCAAAATATTAACTCAAAATGGTTCAAAGATCTAAACTGAATATCTAAAACTATAAAATTCTTAGAAGAAAACATAGGGAATGAGTCACAACACTGAATTTAACAACAACTTCATAAATATGGCACCAAAAGCACAGGCAACAACAAAAGACAAAACACACTGTACTTCATCAAAATTAAAAACTTTGTGCAATGGATACTATCAAGAAAGCCTAGGCCGGGTGCGGTGGCTCACACCTGTAATCCTAGCACTCTGGGAGGCCAAGGCGGGTGGATCGCTCGAGGTCAGGAGTTCGAGATCAGCTTGAGCAAGAGCGAGACCCCGTCTCTACTAAAAATAGAAAGAAATTATCTGGCCAACTAAAATATATATAGAAAAAATTAGCCGGGCATGGTGGCGCATGCCTGTAGTCCCACCTACTTGGGAAGCTGAGGCAGTAGGATCGCTTAAGCCCAGGAGTTTGAGGTTGCTGTGAGCTAGGCTGACGCCACGGCACTCACTCTAGCCAGGGCAACAAAGCGACATTCTGTCTCAAAAAAAAAAAAAAAAGAAAGCCTAAAGAATACCTACAGAATGAAATATTTGCAAATTACAAAACTGATAAGGGATTAACATGCAGAATATACATAATAAACTACCACAACAAAAATAAAACCAATTCAGAAATGGGTTTTAACATTTTACCACAATAACATAAGTACACCCCCACCCAATGCCAAAAAAAACTGGCTGAATAATTCTTATTATTCACTGTAGCTATGTTCTGTAAGATCACCTCAAACACTGAATTAGTGAATTTTGATGGCTCCTATGGGAAACACAGGGTTAAGTTTCTCTGAGTCTCTGGTCACCACATTTTGTCACCTGTTCAATATATAACCTTGTTTTACATGTTCCTGTTAAATGATACCTTATTTTATATCATTGATTCCCTAACATCAAACTCAAAGACTACAACTTGTGCCTGAACAAAGCTTATTTTTACCACTGGGTACACATCACAGCCTTCCTTCGCTTAGGAACTAGACAGCACTTCGCCCTATGTCTGAGGACCATTTTAACCTGTGAAATCAAGAAAAAGCACAGAAAATGTGGCCCCCAAAAAGGCCCATAATGAACCATAAAAAGGATACCTATTTAAGGTATGAGAGCTAAAACGAAAAAAGCAGAGCATAACCTTGCTTGACTTCAAATGGGAACATGTGTTAGGCGACTCAAATTCTTTGCCACTCTGGCTATCCACAAATGACAGAAATTGCTATGCCAAGCAGTGATCTGGAGTTTAGAAATAAATTTTAGTGAATAGGCAAATTTGTAAGGAAGGCATGCACAAATAATTAGGATCAACTGTACTAAGGAAAGGTAAGAAATGAAAGGGTATGGCACACAAAAACTGTGGATTGTTCATTAACTGTGCACTTACCTTTCCAAGTAGTTTAACAAACAAAGGCCACAATTTTAACACGTAAGTCTCATTTTTACTCATAAATAGCTTTTGGAGTTCTGAGATTAATTTCTGCAAACAAAAGCAAAATTATTTACCAAATAAACTCTTGGAAAGGAAAAAAAATCCAGCATCAAAATCTAGAAATAAGTTTCAAAAATAGCCAAATAATAATTTTCCCATAGTTAATACAAATACCTCCCAAAAAACCCAAAATGAAAACTCTGAAGCATATAGCAAATCTGAAAGAGTTTTACAGTAAATATTTGAATATAAACACCTAGATTTTACCATTAACACTTTACTGTTCTGTCTTATAACCTATCTGGCCATCCTACCATCTATCAATCCAGTGTATTTTTTTCCTACCAATATACTTTACCCTAAAAAATTCAGAATGCACACTATTAACTAGAGTTCAAATAATAATACATTAATCTTCTCATACTAATAACAAAAAATACATTAATAGCTTTATGGCAAACAGATGTGAGAAAATTTTAGCTCAAATTCATGAAGAATTTTATATACGCTATTAAAAATGAATAAACTTGTCAAAATAAACAATTTATGAAAATCTTGGGGTAGACTTGGAGTATAACTTGGAGTTACACTCTGAACATTACCAAGAGGTCTCCTGAATTTCAAAAACAAATAAAACCCCAGGTTTTAGAATCTGGAAGGCATCCTCACTGCCTGGATTACTGCAATATCTCCTAACTGGTCTCCCTGCTTCTACTCAACCAGCCAACTATAGTCTATTCTCAGTAGAGCCAGATCAATACAGCCTGTGATTCCTTCAAAACCCAAGTCATCGCATGTCACTCCTAGGCTCAAAATCTTTAAATATGGCTTTCCATATAACCCAGAGCAACAACCAAATCCTTACAATGACCTCCCCAACGACCCATGTATTGGGTCCTCTCTTCCTCTGACATCATCTCCTACTCTTCCCTCTTTAGCTTACTCACTCCACTGCTGCTTTACTGCCCAGTGTTTCCTGTGTATACCAACCAGGTACACAATCATAACAACAGGGACTTTTTCTCTCACAGTTCTATGAGGAATGAGCTTATCCCACATTATCCACAGGGCTATCTCCTATACTGCTTTCAAATCACTGTTCAAATGTCCTATTCTTTCAGCAAATCTGAGTTTTACTATATTAGAATACAAACATCTAGATTCTACTTCCCTGCCCACCTCACCATTCCTCTCTGATGGCAGTCACTATCCAGTCCTTGCTGTTCTCCATAGTGCTCTTCACTTAATGTATCATATACTGTATTATTTCTCCCACTAGAAAATAAACTCCATAAGCCCCTTTTGTTCACTGCTATGTTCACAGTGCTTGGAACAATGCAATGTATATAACAAGTGCTCAATAAATATATGTTATAAGAGCAAAGGTCAGAAAACATAATTGTACAGACTAAGTTTATGTGCATTAAATTTCTATCTAGCACTTAATTAATGCTCTCCCTTTTTCAGAAATAAAATCCCATTTAAGCAAAACTGGTTAAAAAAATACAATGCCTTTCTACTCTCCATTCACTGGGGATGGGGTAAAATGCATAGACTGTAGTAATAATGAATAGACAGCTCCCTTCCTTATGGTTATGTAGCAGCAATGTGCCTACATTAACTTAAGCAATTCTTTTTTTCTTCCTGTACCACAAGAATATTAAGAAATTCTTTGTTTTAACTCAAAGCTAAACTCCTAGATCATAGTGCAGTTATACCAATATATAAGCCCAGACTGCACTTTAAGCTCAGTACAGAACCCTCTGATTCAGTACCCAGAAAATCCTTAAATTAATACTTACAGTAGTCATAAGCTGTTCTGTAATAGACGCTATTTCTTGCTGTTTTTTAAGCAATAATGGCATTCCCATCTCCAGAGCAGTTGCTCCCCTCAAATGTACCTTTTGTGCTGAATGAACCACTAATGGTATTACCAATTTTGCCCACCTCACTGACTCTTCTCCCATCTGAATTGGAGCTTGTTCAATTAGCCTACAATAGAGAAATCAGTGAATAGTTTGGCTTCACTTTTTAAGTCTAAGCTACCAGGAAAATAAGTGACATACAGAAATATGCATAGCGTGGCCCATTTGTCTTAGAATATATACAGATATGCACACACACACACAAGAAACAGATCTAATATTTGCTTGCTAATTTGTATTTCTGTATTGTTCTTATAAATTTTTAAAATAAGAACACACTGTCTTGTCTTCAGATTAAAAATTTTAAAATACAGCCATCTCTCAGTGTCTGTGGGAGATTGGTTCCAGGACCAAGGATGCTCAAGTCCCTGACACAAAATGGCACAGCACAATCATGTCCCATAGAAGATTTCAGTTAACGACAGACCACATTTACAACAGTGGTCTCACAAGATTATAATGGAGCTGAAAAATTCCTATCACCTAGTGACATCGTAGCTGTCATAAAAGTTGTAGTCCAATATATTAACATTTTTGTGATGATGGTATAAACAAACCTACCATTTATTCTCTTTCATATAAAAGTATAGCACAATTACGTGAAGTACACAATACTTGATAATAAATGACTATGCTATCGGTCAAGTATTTACTACACCATAGTTTTTGTTGGAGTGTACTCCTACTTATATTAAAAAGTTAACCGTAAAACACCCTCAGGCAGATCCTTCAGAAGGTATTCCAGAAGGCACTGATATCATAGAAGATGAGGGCTCCACGCCTGTTACTGCCCCTGAAGCCTTCCAGTAGGACAACATATGGAGGAAAGACAGTGATACTGATCACCCTGACCTTGTGTAGGCCCACACTGATACATATGCTTGTGTCTTAGTCATTAACAGAAAGTTTAAATAAAAAGAAAAAAAAATTTTTTTAAACAGAAAAGGCTTACAGAATAAGTATCAAAAGAAAATTATTTTTGTACAGGTGGACAATGTGTGTTTTAGGCTAAGTGTTATTACAAGAGTCAAAAACAAAAACTTGTTTATGAAGTAATAAAGTTACAGTGAGCTAAGATTAATTTATTATTGAAGAAAGTTTTTTATAAATTTAGTGTAGCCTAAGTGTACAGTGTTTACAAAGTCTACAGGAGTGGACACTAATGTCCTTGGCCTTTACATTCACTCACAACTCATTGACTGACTCAGAGCAACTTCCAGTCCTGTGAGCTCCATGCATGGTAAGTATCCTATACAAGCATACCACTTTATCTTTTATACTGTATTTACTGTACTTTTTCTATGTTTGCAAATGTTTATACATAAATACTTACCATTGTGTTACAACTGCCTATTCAGTATAGTTAACAAGCTGTATAGGTTTGGAGCCTAGGAGTAACAGCACTGTTTGTGTAAGTACACTCTGGTTCCACAATGACAAAATCACCTAATGACTCGTTTCTTAGACCATATCCCCATCATTAAGTGATGCATGACTGTATTTGCATACTACCTACACACATCTTCCCATATACTTCGAATCATGTCTAGATTACTTATAATACCTAGTACAATGTAAATGCTACATAAACAGTTGTTCTACTGTATTGTTTAGGGAATGAAAAGTCTATAAGTCAGTATTTGAGTATTTTTAATCTGCAGTTATTGAATCCAGGGATGTGAAACCTATGGATACAAAGGGCCAACTGTACTAATTATCATTATACTATTACTAGGTAGTTAAAGCAAATAACTTAACAACTAAAGAAAATTCTAAAGAATGAAAAACAAGTGGAAACAGAAACCATGTCAGAGTTTGTGCTATTAGTATGGCTGTTTAAGAACAGGGATGGATAGGAAGAAGGCACTTTTCTGTTCCCTGCTGGGCACTGTAACTGCCTTCCTGAAGAGCCCCTACAGTTCACTAATAGATTTACATGATTTTTTTTTAAACCCTTACAAAAGCTGATTTTTTAAACGAGAACTGGGTTACCAGCAGGAACATAACCATGTTTACTTTTAAAGCTGTCTCAGTAAAAATAAACAAACTTAGCAACTTATGTATATCTACTTCCACCTTCCGGTTATCTTTTTTCTTAAGTCTTATGGTCTAAAAGACATTCCCCTCTTTTAATGTCTATGTCAAATTTAAATCCCAAAAGTCCATTCCTTGAACTAAATTTTAAATTTACTGAATCTATTCTTCTAATCTGCACAACATCCAAACGCATACCTTATGATGACATTTAATGCTTCAAAATCAACAACGGCAGAATGCATCTCTCCTTTATTAAATAGTATTTCTAATGAATCAATTATACTGGGTACCTAAAAGACAGACCAAATAAATACAAATCAAATAAGTTTGAATTGTTTTTATGGGCACACAGTTAAGATGACATACACAAAAACTATACTCACCATTTTGCCAACAACTTCAGTAGGAAACGTCTGCTTAGATATCACCCAAAGTGCCCTGGTACGTACATTTTTGTCTGGACTCTTGACAATATCATTCAATTTTGAAAGCACTTCTTGAATATCTGCCTCTGAAAAACAGTTTTAATTTTAATTGCATAGAATAGTTTATACTCCTTAAAAATCTCAAATATAAAATTAGAGAAAAATAAAGTACTCTTTAATCATAAAATTAAATGTATATCCAAAGAGAAGGATCAAAGAATCACTGCTGACATCAAACTTTCCCAAAACACAAAATTCAGATTAGAGGGGAAGATATATTCAGAGAAAATAAATAGCATACTCCAAATAATAAATACGTATTTATGCAACTAAAATGAACTACAGGTATCATTAGTAGGTTTAAACACAGGAGATGATTTTTGGCAAGATTCTGTAAACTCTACATCTTTGCTCCAAAATAAACTACTCCTGCTTTAGGTTGCTAACACTTCCATATATAAAAAAGAACAAACAGTAACTTTTCCCTCAGAAAAAAGAAGTAGCAGCTTCCTGACATCTGTATTATCTGTTGCTAACTTCAGTGATCTCTGAAGATCACTTCCTAGGTTTCCTTTCCAACAGCAAACTACTAACTATATAGATCAACGTTGAGTTGAAGACTACTTCAAAACTTTGAAAGCATCAGGTTCTATGTTCTCACTACCACTTTTAGTTTCAAATTATCCCACATTTACCACTATATAAAAGAACTTCTCAATTCAGCATGGTCCTTAGTTCCCTGCTTGAATAAAGGTTTCCATTTTTATAGGAATGTTAAAATATCCTTAATTATTTTTGTTTTTAAAATGCCCTTATTTTTTAGAACGAATTATAGTACCAAAGTTAGAGCTATGTCTAGGTGATGATGATAATCTAAACATTATTTCTTTCTTAAAAGCAAATCCTACAAGTTATGAGACTAGTCCACAGGTAACAGTACTTTCAACAGTATCAAACTATACTTTAAACTTAAGACTTTATTGATACTCCAAAAATATTAATAGTCATTAATAAATTTATCTACCTGATAATACTGAAGTAATTTTGGGATTATATAAGCAAAACCCCAAGGCTTGTAGAGCAGCACTACTGAGCTCCGAGTTTTGACTGGAAATATGAGTCTACAAAAACAAAATTACATTATAAACAAGTACAATTGTAAATCAATTTTTAGAAAGCAAAAGTTGATTACAAAACAAGCAAATGCATCACATTTTAATCTGATCAAAAAATCATTTTGAAAATAGGCAAAAAAGGAGTAAGATCACAAGCCATGTATACAGCTTGGCAAAGAAAGGAAAAGGGAACTGGACAGAGAGCAACTGAATGAAAATAACATTTCTACACTTGTGAAAGCAAAGAAAAAGTCAACAGATGAAAGATGCTAAAGATACTAGACATGAAAAAGGGAGCAAGGTCCCTATACAAAGAGTAAGCAGAAGACTCAAATGCAAAAGCTGACATCCTAGCTTTAGAGTGGAGTGTGACACCACTTCCTCTAAGATTGGGAGTGAAGTGGTTGGAACGTAACATTAACTAAGTGTCTAATATTTGCTAGTTTCCGACATTATCTCGATATTAAAGTAAAATATTTTTTAAATCCCTACTTTATAGATAAAAGAATGTTAATCCATGTCAATCTACAATCTAAAGCCCAACCCATACTATGTATGTAAAAGGTATAAAAGCCCAAACCTGTCAAATGGAGCCTCGATATATTCCTTGATGTTTACTCCTAACCCTGTGCTCTCTTTCCTCGTACCATTTTCTATTCCAAAGTTATTTATTTTCAAAATCCCCCATATCTCTTTGAATCAAATATCCAAGGAATCCTCCATTATTATTCTTGAACAGGGAGAATAGGAAATGCTAGTAATTAAATATATTAGTAGACACCTCCCTGGGGACCTCTAAAACCAAACCAAAAAACAAAACCCTCAGGTATAAGAGATACAATGTAACAACCAGTTGTATGCAACTCAGTAAGGCTTAAGATTTTGACTGTTATATCTCCTGGATAATAGCTAGCAGGTGTGTGTGATCAACCTTTATTAAACATATCTGCTTGAAAGTATTCTTTAAAAGTGCTATGTTTTATCTTCAAAAATGTAGGTTCCTAGACACAATCCTAGCTGAATTCAAAACAGCAACATAGAAACATGTTCTATTTTACCTAGTGTGCTTTCTGTTCTGAAGGAATTCCAATTATACTCATAATTTAGTCGCATGGAAAACTTCTCTTGATTGTCCTACTATCGATCTTCCATGTGCATCCAAATAATTCATTCGGAATTTTAGTTACAAAACCATTTACAAACAGTACAACTCAACTCAAAATCCACACACTAGGGTTCCTGATCCTATAAATACTATAAGCTGCATCTCTTTAACACATCATATTGCTGGAAGGTGGAATGATAATGAAGAAAATGGGATTATAAACAATGCCATTAATATTATTTAATAATACCATTACGTAACTACCACAAAATAAAGTGCCTGCTCACATGAACAAAAAATGTTAACAACTATGACAACAATACTTAGGGTAGGCAGTATCTCAAATGCTTTAACACTTAGCCAGAAATCATGCTAAAATGTACAATACTACGTGTCTGTCTCGGTGGGGAACAACGATAAAAAAAGATCAAAAGAAAAAAAAATAAAATGTACAATACTTGTTTTAAAAGCACAAAAACAAGCTCATAAAAATAAGAACTCAAAGGGAGATTTAGTTCAATCTTTTCATTCTTAAACCAAGGAAAGCGAAAAGTTAGGTGTTAAGTTGGGAAGCCATAGTGGTCAAGTGAGTACAAAAGCAGGTCCTTAGTTTGATGTTAAACTACACCACCGCCTTATAAACAAGCAAAAAAGGTAACATAATAATGGCTAATGGCTAAGGCAAAAACTGAGGGTGAGTGAAGATTGGGGAAAAAAAAAAGATAGTTCTGCCACCTACAGAGTAGACCAAAGACAATTATAATTTTAGAAGCATTTACTTAGAAATACATTTCCCAAAAGGAAAGAAAACAAATAATCTCTGATCACTGCTTTCAACACAGGCTTTGGGGCCAGTTGCGATGGCTCACACCTGTAACCCTAGCACTCTGGGAGGGCGAGGTGGGTGGAGCGTTTGAGCTCAGGAGTTGAGACCAGCCTGAGCAAGAACAAGACCCCGTCTCTAATAAAAATAGAAAGAAATTAGCTGGACAACTAAAAATATATAGAAAAAATGGTGGCACATGTTTATAGTGCCAGCTACTCGGGAGGCTGAGGCAGGACTGCTTGAGCCCAGGACTTTGAGGTTGCTGTGAGCTAGGTTGATGCCACAGCACTCTAGCCTGGGCAACAGAGTGAGACTCTGCCTCAAAAAAAAAAAAAAAAAAAAAAAAAAGGACACAGGCTTTGGATTCCAGTGGCCTTGGGCAACTTTAGGCAAATTAAACCAATTTTTTCATCTGCAAAGTGAGAATTAAAGGATAATCTCATGGAGATATGAGAACTAAGTGAGAGAAAGCATGTAAGGCAATTAAGACAGTACCTCAGAAGTTTTAAATAATCAATAGTATTATAATCAGTCAATATCATTGCTGTTATTTTATTTTAGATTCAAATTTTTGAGTCGGTAAAACTTTTTAAAACCACCAAAAGTGCAAAACTATTTAATAAACAGATACATACCTTTAAAACTTTGTACAGCCGAAGAAGTTTTTTCTCAATTTCTATAATTACTTCTTTTCCTTCTCCTCCAGTCATACGACTTAAAAAGCAGAAAAAACACAAGTTTATGCAAGCGGCAGAAACAAAAAAATAATGTACTCACTCCTTAAAATACCTGCATTGTCTTTTTAAAGATTACTGTGGAACTCTTCTAAATGAACTGACCCAGCCTGTAAGGTACGTAAGGATACAGAGAACATATAATGCAATATATGTCAAAAATAAGTGCACAAAACCCCTCAGAATACCTTTTTGCATCCAGTGTATGGAAGTTTTCACAGTTGGACTATGTAAAGACGGAACAGGGATCTCTATACATAGTTACAAATTTACTAACGATTTGCAAAAGATTGCATAAAGCAATAAATTTCAACAGAGAATACTTTGAAACATTTTGCAACTACAATAAAAATCATGTTACTGCTCTACTAAAAAGCCGATTCTGGGTGGTCGCATTTTCCCAACCCATCAGGGGGTTTACGCCGAAAACCACTCCTACAACCACTTCCAACCAACATTTTTTAAAATCCCTCGTTTGCAAGACACACGTGCAGGCTCCCTCCTTGCAAACAAACGCCTTAAGCGCCCAGCAGCACCCTGGAACGTCACTGAGCATGCATCCCCCCAGCCCCCCGACTCGTCCAGGACGCTGGCGTCCTCACATTTGCACCAGACTTGTAGAATTCACACTTCCTCAGCACGCCCCACCAAACTTATCTTCCTCCTCCACAGACCCTACTGGGCCCCCCTCCGCGGGCCTCACCTGGTCAGAGTCAGGTAAGCGTCAGTCTGCTCCCCAGGGGAGGCGGAAGGGTCTTCCAAAGTCTCCAACAGCGGCGCGAGGGGGCCCTGACCCCTGGCCGTCATGTCGGCCACCCTACGGCCCGGACCGGAAGAGAAGAAAACCTGGTGACCGACAGGAACAGCCCCGCGGCGGCCCACCGAGAGTCCGGCCCCCATGCCCGCACGCTCGGCCACGCCGCGTCTACACCCCAGGCATCTGGCGCACAAACTCAAGCCCCGATCCTCTCTGGGGCCGGGCCACACGCACCTGGGCCCACGCTGCGCTCGGGCCCGAGCCCGCTCGCGCCACCACTTTCCCGGGCAGCTTTCAACAGAGGGAGGAGACCGGCTGGGGGCGGGAGGAGCCCGGGGAGCGAGGCGTCTCGTCGCGAGGGGGCGGAGGGTGCGCCAGACTCAGGGGTCCCCGCAGCCTACCGCTGTGTCCCAGATACTCATCCCCACGTACAAAGATCAAATCTGGGTCCTCTCTACCGCTGCCCCTCCGCACCCGGACGCTGCCGGAGCTCCACTTTCCCGGCTCGGGCTGTTTACTCACGCGTGCAGCCCGCTCCCTCCTAGACCAAGATGGCGGCGGGGGCGGGCCCGGGAGCGCGCGGGCGTGGGGCAGGCCTGGCGGGAGAGGCTCGAGCCCATCCAACAGGCAGCGGCGTGCCGGAGTTATCGATGGCCTCCCTTCCCTGCCCGGCTCTCCCGCCCCGCCCCTTGGGTCACCTTCAGGTGGGTGTGCTTTGCCTAAGGCGAAGTTCACAGTGTGAGTTAATTGCTCAAATTCACCAGATTTAATTTAGTGGGCCTTCAGACTAAGTTTTCAAACTCCAAGCCCAGTGCTTGTTGAAGTACAGTAACAAATCATTTGGAAAAAGGACCAAATGTACTCTTAGGTTAAAGACTAAGAGCTGTATCCCAAGCAGGTCTAGATTCCAACTCTGGTTCTGTGTGACCTCAGCAAGTTAACATTCTATGCCTCAGTTCCCTCCTCTGGGAGGGCTAATAGTACCTATGTCAGGTGTAGGTGAAGTAAGAAAAGATACGAGTCCAGTGGTTCTCAAGGTCTAAAGCATACATAACAATGGCCTAGGAAGTTTCGTTATTAAGCTGCAGATTTCAGGGCTTCCGCCCTTAAACACTGTGATTCAGTAGATTTAGGTAGCTCCCAAGGGTCTGCATTCTTCTGTAAGGCCCCCGGATGTTGAAGGCTGGAGTTTGGCTTGGGCGTCTTAGGTGTAAAAATGACCCACATAAACCCCCAAGACAGTCATTTCTCCTTAACATGGTGCTCCTCTTTTCATATGCATATGAGCGCTCTCAGTCAGCAGACAAGGTTGTGTCAACTTCAAACCAGGCATTTAAGGCCCAGCAGAGTTGGAACTTCCACGCTGGCCTCATGAGTTCCTGGCTCCAGTTTTGAGCTGCCACCCGCATATAGTACAACTATCAGCTCTAGAAGCTGGGGCTGCTTTTTGCTCCTGTCTGTGTCATCTGCACTTAGCAAAAAGTCTGTCAAGCCAAGCACTCAATATATAGCATGTTTCTTGAACAAAAGCGTGAAGGGAGAGAGAGGGAGACATACAAGGTCTTGTGAGCCAAAGTATGGAAATTAAAAGCTTAAAAATGGTAAAGAGTTGTATCCGAGTGAAATATGAAGAGCCTACGGAAGTAACCACTGAGAAGGGTTTTCAGTGCAGCCTGTTCAAATGTTCTTTAACCTTCAGAGAGAAATTTGCTCCTCCTTTTCTGGCGTTTGGGAAGTCAACACAGATATTTAAGAAGGACAAGTTATTAGACAATGAATGAAATAAATGAATACATTTGCAACATTCAGATTTCAGTATAATGGTGTTGTTGTGTTGGAAATTGAAAGGATCTTGAAAATCAATTACATTGTATGATGAGATTAGTAGAAAGAACAGTGAGCTAGTCTCCACCCAATCATTCTGTTCCCTACCCTGCTTTAAAATTGTTCTTTCTAGCACTTATCACTGCCTGATATTATATGTCTGTTTTTTTATTGTTTGCCTCTCCCCACTAGAATATAAATTCTATAAGGGTAGGGATTTTGTCTTAATCACTGTTTCCCCTTAATTTCTCATTCATAGAAAAAGAGCTGGGGTGGTCATGTTACTTCTTTCACAGGCATGGTTCTTTGATATTACCAAAATGTTATATAATATCTTATCATTCTCACTTCTGTGCCTAAAATCCTGCAGCAATTCCTATCAATTGCAGGATGAATTTCAAAACTGTTAGCATAACTTGCAAGCCTATTATGTCCCCATCATCTCCAGCCTTAACCCCACTTCCTCATGTTCTGAACAGTTTGCCAGAATCTCTTAATTTCTATGTCTTTGAAGAGTCTTTGTATTTAGAACATTTTCCAAGAGTGATAAATAATAGTGAACTAAAATCACACCTTTTTATGAAATCCTTCCCCCATCTACTCTTCCACTACATACATTCCCCCCCAAAGAAAATTAAATGCTCCTGTCTTCATGCTATAGATCTGTTAAAATGAGTATCTCATTAATTTATTATTGATTTATTATAGAAATCTGCAATGACAGAGTTGAGGGTTAGCCTGAGGGGAATTAATTCCATCCATAATCTCAGTCAGTGCCCTTCCCTGCTCTTTGATATTTTCTCAATCTGATCTAAAATACTAAGAGATAACAGTGTCAAGACAAATCCGCTTCCTCACCCAGATCCGTCTCCACACACTCTTCCAACTTGATTGCTCCCTAAATCTTCTTTTGTATAGAAGCTTTGGAGCTACCACTATGGATCTGCTCCCACTGGGCAATAAATTCATAGTACCTGGCACTCAATAAATATAATTTGAATTAGTTTGTTCTGTATACTGAAATCAGTATGTCAAAGAGTTGTCTGCACTACATGTGCATCACAGCACTATTCAAAATAGTCAAGTTATGGAATCAGGCCGGGGGCAGTGGCTCACACCTGTAATCCTAGCACTCTGGGGGGCCGAGGCGGGTGGATCATTTGAGCTCAGGAGATCTAGACCAGCCTGAGCAAGAGCGAGACCCCGTCTCTACTAAAAATACAAAGAAATTATCTGGCCAACTAAAAATATATAGAAAAAATTAGCCGGGCATGGTGGTGCATGCCTGTAGTCCCAGCAACTTGGGAGGCTGAGGCATGAGGATTGCTTGAGCCCAGGAGTTTGAGGTTGCTGTGAGCTAGGCTCACGTCACGGCACTCTAGTCTGGGCAAGAGAGCGAGACTCTGTCTCAGAAAAAAAAAAAATGTTATAGAATCAAACTAAGTATCTGTGAACAGATAAATGGATAAAGAAAATGTGGTATACACAATAGAATATTACTCAACCTTAAAAAGAAGAAAACTCTTGTCATTATGCTATGTGAAATAAACCAGCCCTAGAAAGACAAATACCATATGTTCTCACTTATATGTGGAATCTAAAACTATCAAACTCATAAGAGCAGAAAGTAGAATGGTGAATACCAGAGACAGGGGTAGGGAGAATGGGGAGATGATGGTCAAAGGATACAAAGCCTCAGACAGGAGGATTAAGTGTGCTTTTGAGCTCTATTGCACAGCATGATGAATACAGTTAATAACAATGTATTGTACCTTTCAAAATTGCGGAGAGTAAATTTCAAATGTTCTTACCATAAAAAATGATAAGTATTTGAGATGATGGGTATGTTAATTAGCTTGATTCAATTATTCCATATTGTATTCACAAATTATAATATCACTTTGTACCTTGCAAATATATACAATTATAATTTTTCAGGACAGGTGCAGTGGCTCACACCTATAATCCCACCATTTTGGGAGGACAGTGCAGGAGGATCACTTGAGGTGAGGAGTTTGAAACCAGCATGGGCAACATAGCCAGATCCTGTCTCTATAAAAAATAAAAATTAGCCAGGCATGGTGGTGTGCACCTATAGTCCTAGCTACTTAAAGGCTGAAACAGAAAGATCATGTGAGCCCAGGAGTTGGAGATTACAGTGAGCTCTGATCAAGACACTGCACTCCAGACTGGGTGACAGAGAGAGACCCTGTCTCTAAATAAATAAATAAATAAAATTTGTCAATTTACAATAAAATTTTTTACACAACTACACACTCACATATACACACACTAGTAGCACACTATTGACGAATACTGCACAGTAGCAGTTTGAGAGAACTTTATTTTGTAAGCTGTGATTTATGTATAATGGGAAAAATACCTTTTGAATCCCATGGCATGATGTAAATTTGGGTTCTGTTCATTTTTTTCCTTTTCTACTTGACAATCCATCAACAATATTTATGTATTGCTCACTGTAGGTGAAATGAATGTTTTATGAGAAATTTTGAGCCATAAATAATTTTATTCACTCTAGTACTCATAAATGCAATATTGTCCAAGAATTGTTCTTTGCTTCAATAAAATAATAAATACTAAATACAAAAAAAATATTATGGATTATAAGGATTCTGAGAGACATATGAAACATTATCCAACATGATAACTATTTCACTGTTTTTAAAGAAAGTCACACATTCAGGTCTTGTTTAGCTTTTTGATTTTAACTCTGAGTTGCTGAAAGATCCACTGATAGACTTTTCAACAGGTAATAAATGAAAAAAAAATCTTTAAGATTATTTCATCCCATCACTAGGTTCATATGCCATAAATATACACAGCTAATAACGTGTCTTATGACTAGCATGAAATTTGCTACCCTTACATTCAGACTTATTTCACAATGTTATCAAATTATAGTAACCAAGTGGAGCTACTGTGGTCTCCAACACGGCAGTACCAGTCGCATCCGTGGCTTGTTAGGAACCAGGCAGCAGAGCAGGAGGGGAGCAGCGGAGAGGTAGCGAAGATTCATCTTGTATTTACAGTCATTGCTTGCATCACCACCTCAGCTCCGCTTCCTATCAGATCAGCAGTGGCATTAGATTCTCATGGGAGCATGAACCCTACTATAAACTGTGCACACGAGGTATCTAGGTTGCATGCTACTTATGAGCATATAATGCCTGGTGATCTGAGGTGGAGCTGAGGCGGTGATGCCAGCGCTGGGGAGTGGCCGCAAATACCGATTATCATTAACAGAGAGGTTTGACTGCACAATAAATACAGTGCTTGAATCATCCCTAAATTGGTCCCTGGTACGAAAAACGTTGGGGACTACTGTTTTAACAGACCGAAGGCCTTATCTGGACAAATAGTTTCACTCTTTCCAATGAGCTGAGCAGAGAGTGCCTACCATTTATGACCAAACTACTCCTTTTTATATGAGAAAATGCTCAGAGCCTCTTTGGGCTCAAATGAAAAAAGAGAGGCAACATAGTGTAACAGCTAAACCTGGAGCTTGATCAATAAAGTTTCAATCCTGGCCCTGCCACTTATTATCTATGTAACAAATTAATGTGTGAGTCTGGCAAGCTACTCAACCTTTTGTGACTCAGTTTCCTTAAAATAGGGGTAATTGCACCAACCTCAATTGTGAGGAGTCTGTAATTTAACACATACATGGAATTTGCTTAGAACAATGAACGGGCACGTGCTATAAATATTCAGAGAATGTTATCCATAGAAACTTTGGTTTCAAATAAAACAACATGTTCCAAAATCATGAATGCTTCCTAAAAAGCACATTTTCATTGAAATGGGTTTCCAAGCCCAGACTAAAAATATGGAAACTACAACTAATCAACAGTAATTTAGTGTTATATTTCTCAAAGTGTAGTCTCAGGATCATTGCATCAGAATCCTAAGGGAGCCTCTCATATGCAAATATCTGGACCATACCTCTCAGATCTACTCAACCAGAATTTGTAGAGGAAGCCCACTAATCTACATTTTTTTATATGCACCCTGAATCATTCTTATCGGCACCAAAATTTGAGATTCCTACTATGTTCAAGGCACAAATTTTCTATAATTTTTATAGGATAACTCAACTATAAAATCCATTTGCAGTTAGAATAGAAGTATCCATTTCTGAAAATACTCACCTGTGTATGGCAGAAATACTTTGCCTATAGCCAAAACATATTCATGACAAGAAAACAAAGATACCTTAGAAGCTCAAGAGATACAAAAGTAACTCAAACTGATGACCTTGAAGAGGCAAAAAGGAAAGTGACTCATTGTTACGCTTCAGGCCTTCTGGATGAAGAACACAATCACAAACTTTAGAAAATGAATCCAGTTTGAAGCTGGACACAGTGGTGTCTGTCTATAGTCCCAGCTACTCTGAAGGCTGAGGTGGGAGGATTGCTTGAACTCAGGTTCAAGACCACCCTGGAACTCCTAAGGAAAAAAAAAAAAAGAAAATGAATGCAGTTTGAATTTGTCACCAAGGCAACTCATGAGCAGAATTTTTTTTTTTTTTTTTTTTTGAGACAGAGTCTCACTCTGTTGTCTGGGCTAGGGTGCTGTGGCGTCAGCCTAGCTCACAGCAACCTCAAACTCCTAGGCTAAAGCAATCCTCCTGCCTCAGCCTCCCGAGTAGCTGGGACTACAGGTGTGCACCACCATGCCCGGCTAATAGTAGAGACAGGGTCTCACTCTTGCTCAGGCTGGTCTGGGACTCCTGACCTCAAGTGATCTTCCTGCCTCGGCCTCCCAGAATGCTAGGATTACAGGCATGAGCCACTGAGCCCAGCCTCATGGGCAGAATTAAACAATCTTTTTGATCACTGAGTTGAGAAAATTTTCTCAAACTTGTGCTTGGGAAAACACTCCTCAGACTGAGCTTTCCTCTAAACTCCCCAGCAATCAACACAGAAGACTTCTGTGACCAAATGTGGGTTGTTTTCCCCACACACCAAGTAGTGGACACCAGCTGGGTGTCCTCTAATTCAATTCCAACACTGTCTACCTGGAGATAGTGTTAGATCCCACAGGGTGAGGGCTCAGTCCCCAAGATGCCCCGCCCTGAGACACTAGGCCTCTGAAGGTTCTGACCGATCAGCTTCAAATTGGGGTTCCCACAACCACCTCTGTCTTTGGGTTCAATTAATTTACTGGAGCAACTCACAGAACTCAGGGAAACACATTTATGGATTTACTGTAAAGGATTTTATAAAGGATACAGATGAAGAGATGTGTAGGGTGAGGAATGGGGGAAAGGGCTCAGAGCTTCCATGCCCTCCCAGGGCCAACACCCTCTGGAAACCTCCACATGTTCAGCTACCCGGCAGCTCTCTGAACCTTGTCCTCTTGGGTATTATGGAGGCTTCATTATATACACTTGATTGACAAGCGTGTAGAAATGTGATTGGACAAAAAAACGCATGATCTAAACCCAGCAATGCCTGTCTGTTCAGATTCTTCCTGGCTTCGCTGTGTAGCTTTCCTTCCTCCAGGGCATGGGGCAGGACTCTCTGGAATGAGGGTCTTTTGACCCGCAATCAGATTAGAGTACTGCCTTGGGCAGGTGAAAAGAGGACATGAGAAGGTCGGAGAGAGAGATTCTATCTCCTGAGGCCTAAAGCACCCCAACATTATGACAAGGACTATGAGAGTTATGAAACTACATAGGAACAGTAGATGAAAACTAATATATAAATCATAACACCACAACTTCCTATTCTGGTAAACTAATATAGCTAAAAATTTAAAATTCTATAACTTTTCTATGGAAAAAACAGAATTTTGGCCTAAATTTATAAGCTTGATTGTCTGCTATCATATGATACTGGTGGAAATATAAATTGGTACAACCTCTAGAAAGGAAAATTGCAGTATTTTTTTTTTTTTTTTTTTGAGACAGATTCTCATGCCGTTGCCCTGGGTAGGCTGCAGTGGTGTCATCATAGCTCACTGCAGCCTCAAACTCCTGGGCTCAAGGATCTTCCTGCCGCAGCCTCCCAAGTAGCTGGGACTACAGGCGTGCACCACTGTCAGGTTTCAGTCTGAAATGTTGGTTCTTAGCACACTCATGGCCGAAGAACGACCAGACACACCAAAGCAAAGCAAGCATGAAAATAAAGTTTATTGAGGAGAGAAAGATAGGATTATAGAGCAAGAGCAAGATACAGGTTTACAGAGCATGGTACATACGCCACAGATGACAACCAGACCCATTGTGGCATCAAAGGGAGAACAAAAGGAAGGGACAAAAAAGCTCCTGGTTCCCGGATTGGGACCTCCCTGTGGCTCAGACGTCACCATGGAACTACTTTGATTGGACAGTTGGAGTTGCATGAACTGAATCTTAACTAGGCATGCAGATTGTTCTACTTCAATTTCTATACTCTACGGTACCTCTGCTGCTTGGCCCATGGGCTGGAGAGTCCTCTGCATTCTTTCGCAGCTGGTATGCCAAGCTCTGATTGGCAGATCCGTAGGGCGTTCCCTCCTCCCCCAGGTGTGGCAGTCACTCAGGAGAGTATTAGGGTGGGGCAGGACCAAGATGGGCCCTGGGGCTCTTCCTTATCCTTCTTCCCAGGTGGGCCAATTGCACCAAGGCAACAGCACCCACTTTCGAAGCTAGGAGACGCGGAATCCCTTACTATCTACCTAACAACACCACACCTGGCTAATTTTTCTATTTTTGTAGAGACAGGGTCTTGCTCTTGCTCAGGCTGGTCTTTTTTTTTTCCTTTGGATTTTCTTTTTTTTAAATTTTTTTTTATTTCAGCATATTACAGGGGTATAAATGTTTAGGTTACGTATATTGCCCTTGCCCCACCCGAGTCACTGTCCCCCAGACAGTGCGCACCAAACCCATTACGTGTGTATATTCTCCTCCCCTCCTCCCCCTTCCCATCTGCCCAACATCCGACGAATGTTATTACTATATGTGCCCTTAAGTGTTGATCAGTTAATACCAATTTGATGGTGAGCTCACGCTGGTCTTGAACTCCTGACCTCAAGTGATCCTCCGGCTTCAGCCTCTCAGAGTGTTGAGAGATTAGAGATGTGAGCCACTGCACCTGGCTGAATATTTGAAGTATCTGTCAAAATTACAAGTTCCCGAAGTCTTTAATGCAAAAATTTCACTTCTAGGGGATCATCCCACAAATATACACAAAATGAAACAGATAGACATTTGTTCATTGCAGAATTGTTTGTAATATTAAAAGATTAGAAACAACAAATAAGGACATGTTAAATAGGTTATGGTACATCTACACTATATAATACTATCCAGCTATGTATAGTGCTATTTATAGTACTAAAATATAGCAAATAGCAATATCCAAAAAATATTTATATGGAAAGAAGTTTCACTATAAAAGGAAACAGACATCCTTAAAGAAATGGTAAATTCCGGTGCTGGGGCTGAGAAAGTAAAGAAAAGTCTAGAAGATCTTTTTGTGCCAGAAAATAAGCAAGTGCTTATTGTTGGGAACATTTTAAACTGATGGGAACATGTTAAAAGGACTCAGGCCAGTTTGAAGGGCTCCCATTGGCTGAATTGCGAAGAATGCATTATAATCCATTGGTTGATTGAAAAAAGAATCCATAAGCCCATACTGATACTAAAGAGATATAGATAAATAAAAGGAGAAGGAATGACAGAGCTAGAAAATCACCATTTTTCAACAACGACAGTAATAATCAATTCAGGCAGTAACCAGTAGGTGCTAAAACCACTGAGTGAAAGTTTGATGGGAGCAGCCTTAAAGTATCTTCTCATAAGATATTTATCATTTAAGAAGGATGAATGGTCCAGACACAGTGGCTCACACCTGTAATCCTAGCACCTTGGGAGGCTGGGGTGGGAGGATTACTGGAGGCCAGAAGTTTGAGACCAGAAGTTTCTACAAAAAGTAGAAAAATTAGCTGAGCATGGTGGTACGTGCCTGTAATTCTAGCTCCTTGGGAGGCTAATGCAGGAGGATTGCTTGAGCCCAGGAGTTTGAGGTTGCAGTGAGCTATACCACTGCACTCTAGTCTGGGCAGCAGAGTGAGACCTTGTCTCTCCAATAAATAAATAAATAAATAAATAAAAGAAGGATAAACTGTGACCTCACAGTTGCGAATACCTAAACAATAGCACCAAAATTAGTATAAACTGGTATCACTGAGATTTCCTAATATGATTCACTGAGGAAACGACATCATTTTGATGGTATTTCTGCCAAAAGTTCACAACCTAAATCTATTCGTGAAGAAACAATCCGAAAAAATCTATGTTGAAAGATGTTCTATAAACACAAACTAGGCCAGGCATGATGCTTACACCTGTAATCCCAGCTCACACCTGTAATCCCAGCACTAAACTGGGAGGATCACTTGAGTCCAAGAGTTAGAGTTACAATGAGTTATGATCATGCCACTGCCCTCCAGCCTGAGTGACAGAGCAAGGCTCTGTCTCAAAAAAAAAAAAAAATTCTCCATCACTTTATATCCAGAGGAAAAAAAGAAAACATTGCCTATAAAACCTATCCCTTAAATAAGAAGCAATGGCTTAGCTTCCTTGCCTCAGAGCAATTACAGGTCTCAACAAAGAAGTCAAAATAGCCTCAAATCTCATACTAGGCCCTTAAATCTAATGTTGCCACACATAATAAATCATTATTTCCAGTAGAAACCACCAAACTTTTAAAATTTATTGATTAATTATGAATTATCATTTTCTCCTTTTATAACTCAATACCATTCAACCTATATATAATGATATAACCAAAACTCATTCAACAAATGATTCAAAGACAAAAACTAGATAAAATGACAATGATCAATGTGTGAACTGAAAATCACATCTCTGCAAATGAAAGTTCATCTTCAAGGACTATGAACAACAACGGTAAAGATCTGAACTTGATGGTCAGCTTTGTTTGAATGAGGACCAAAAGGAAGGACTAAGAATAAAAGAGTCCCCATAAATGAAGGAAAACATTAATTCTGCAGAAGCCATGATGATAAGCAACCATTAGGACTGGCTTTAGACCTGTTCAAGTCATCAATGACAACTCACCTCAATGAACATGATATTGAAAGCAACAGTTCCTCATTTCTGAAAGTCAGCGAGTCAGGTATAACTCATTCCAGAAAACATGCTGTGGAGTCCCAATCAACAACAGCCTCACCTGGTTAACCATGCTTCTTTGGATGATGTTAATCTGTCTATGCCTCTGAAAATCTGCCAATCCCAAAAATCCTGTGAGATCCCTTATTGAAGTAAGCAACGAATTCAACTTTATTCTTTTATGTCAGGTATTGAGTGTTGGTCTTATCATTTGACAGGTTAAAAGGATACACATGAAATATTTAAAGTAAAACTCATGATATCTGCAACTTCACTTCAAATATTTCATAAATGTTGATTTATATGAGAAGAGAGAGAGAAAGGAAATGTGGCAAAATATTAACAATATTTCCTTAGTTAATCTAGGTGAAAGTTTATTATAGTAGTCTGTAAATTTTCTGTAACGTTAAATTATTTTTCAAAGTTAAAATTAAAAACAAGAGGGGGTGATATGAACAAGATGGGGGGATAGGAAGCCCTAGTCTCTTGTTCCCCCATGGAGACCCCAACTTAACAGTATGTAGACTAAATAGCCTTTGTGTGAACTGCAGAAACCAATAAAGAGGTTGCAGCACTTCGGGAGAAAACTCTCAACTCCTAGATTCCTCTTCACGAGGGAAAGAGGAGAGTGGATGAGTGTCCAAGTTCTGACTTTTCAGAGGACTGGTTTTTGTCTGCTTGACTCAAGAGTATTGACAGGAACAGTGGTATACTTTGGATGTCAGGTTGGGGGCCGCTGAGAACAAAGGCAAGCGCTGCAGCTTGTTACACCACCAGAGACTGCAGTACTACAAGGGGACACCAGGGGGAGCAAGAGATCATAAGCTCCTGAGAAGAAACCTCTTTAACTGCGAAGTTAAACACACAAGCCCAGAGAAGATAGGTTTCCAGAAAAGGTTCTTCAGAATCTCTAACCAGACTGGTGAAGGTCATCTGCTATATAAAGCCAGTCCATAAAGACTGGGAAAGGAGGCAGGTTTTTCCAAATGCCTAAAACTCAACAAATGATCACAAGGCATACAAAGAAACAGAAGCATGGCTCAATCAAAGGAACAAAAATATAATTAAAAACACAAGATAGAATAACCAAAACAATTTCGAAAATAAGCAGAAATTTGAAGGACTTTACATCCTGATTTCAAAA
Source organism: Lemur catta (assembly GCF_020740605.2). Taxonomy (NCBI): domain Eukaryota; kingdom Metazoa; phylum Chordata; class Mammalia; order Primates; family Lemuridae; genus Lemur; species Lemur catta. Next base: position 70,960,132 of record NC_059135.1, read on the forward strand.
CTTACAAAGCTACAGTAACCAAAACAGTGTGGTATTGGTATAAAGATAGACCTATAGATCAGTGGAACACAATAGAGTCCAAAAGTAGACCCACACGTGTATGGTCAGTTGAATTTCTACAGATAGTTATGCAATTCAGTAGAGGAAAGCATACTTAAAAAAAATAATGCTAGAACAATTGGAAATTTATATGCAAAAAACAAAATAAAACAAAAACTTTACCCTTACCTTGTAACATATACAAAATTAACTCAGTGGTTCATAGACCCCAATGTCAAAATAAATCCTATAAAATTTCTGGAAGAAAACATGGAAAAAATCTTAGTAACTCTGGAGTAGACAAATTTTTTTTTTTTCTTTTGATAGAGACAAGGTCTTGAGGTCTTGCCATATTACCCATGCTGATCTTGAACTCCTGGGTTCAAGTGATCCTCTTGCCTCTGCTTCCCAAAGTGCTGGGATTTATAGGCATGAGCCACATGCCAGCTGTAAATATTTCTTAAATAGGATTTTAAAAAGCACAAGTATAAAAGAAAAAATGATAAAATGAATGTGATCAAAGTTTAAAACTTTTGCTCTTTGAAAGACACTGTTAAGAAAATGAAAGAGAAAGCCATGGACTGATAGAAAATATTTTAGATAGAAAATATTTGTAATATATATTTGCAGTATATTCTCTAGAAGATTAGTGTCCAGAATAAAGAACTCTGGCAACTCAATAATAAAAAGACAAGCAATAAAATCTAGAAATGAACAAAAGATTTGAATAGACAACTGAAAAAGATATCCAGATGGCAAATAAGCCCACCAAAAGATATTCAACATCATTAGTCATTAGGGAAATGCAAATTAATACCACTAGACATTTGCTAGAACTGCTAAAATTCTAGGGAAAACCATAGCAAGTTTTGATGAGGCTATGGACCAGTTAGAATATTTATACATGGCTGGTGGTAATGCAAAATGGTACATTTTAGAAAACTGTTGGCAGAGTCTTAAAAAGTTAGATATAAATTTATTATACAACTCTGTAATTTTCATAAGTATTTACCTAAGGAAAATGAAAATATCTGTCCACTTGTACATGAATATTTTTGACAGCTGTATTCATAATAACACCATATTGAAGACAATTAAATGTCCAGCAACTATTGAATATTAATGAATTATGGTGTATGATGGAATATGACTTGGCAATAATGGGAATGATATAAGCAACAAATGTGAATGAATCTCAAAAGTATTATGCTAAATGAAAGAAGCCAGACACAAAAGACTATATACTCTGTAATTTCATTTTTGTAAAATTCAAGGAAAAGACAGAACTGTAGTGATAACAACAACCACAAAAAAGCTCTGTTAATATAAGGGGCCAAGGGATGGAAGGAGAGAATTGTCTGTAAAGAAGCACAAGGTCACATTTTGAAAAATGTGCTTTCTCAAGTTTATGGTGGTGGTTATAGAAATTTATCAAAACTCACTGAACTGTACACATCAAATTAGTGAATTGTATTTTAGGTACAATATATCATAATAACAGCTAATGACCATAAATAAATATAATTAAATGAAGCTAAAGTGGAGTTTGTATAATATGCTACAAAGAAAACAGAAGAGAAGGGAGAAAAGAGAATGTATGTGTATATATTTGTATAGACAGTTTATATATATATATTTTTTTTCCCTCTCTCACATTTTTTATGGATATAGACAGTCTTTGGAAGGATATCCAGGACACTAGAAATCATGGCTCCTAGCTATGGGTAGATGAAGAACTGGAACAGAAGGAAGAATTTTCATACTCACCATCTGTAAATTGTAAGCTTTGTAAATATGAGCAGATAAACTAGCCAAAAATTAAATAAAATTGAAAGCCAAAAAATAAAAAGAGAAATCTTCGTTGGCTAGGTCAAGAGGTATGTAGGTAGAGATGATCAACTGTGCTAAAGATACTGCTGTTTAGGCAGAGAGCGCATGTTGCTTTTCCCCCATGGTGTCAAAATTTGCGCTAGCATGCCAATGTTTGCCTAGCACTGCACCATCTTCCACAGCACTTTTATTTTTTATTTATTTATTTTTTCCTTGTCAAGTTCGATTTTATTTATTTATTTATTTATTTATTTATTTATTTATTTATTTATTTATTTATTCATTCAGGATATTATGGAGGTACAAACATTTTGGTTACATGAAACACATTTGCCTCGCTCAAGCCAGGGCCACAAGTGTGTCCTTCCCCCATACAGTGTGTCCCATCTCCACTAGCTGTGGTTTTACCCACCCCACCCCTTCTACCCCCCATTCTCCCACCTCCCCCCACCTGACCGACACCCAGTGAGTATTACCACCATTCCACAGCACTTTTAAAGTGCCCACCTATAATTTTTAAATTGGAAAAAAAGAAGTCATTACAACTTTAAACATTTTTACCTTCTGAACTTGCTCTTTCTGGTTTTGTAAGAAACAACTCATATACTGGAACAATTTTTCCTACTTCTGCCCCAAATATATGAATACACTGTTGATGGGGAATAATTATCAGGTACAGTAGTCCCCCCATCTGAGGGGGATACATTCCAAGATCCCCAGTGGATGCCTGAAACCACAGATAATACCGAACCCTATATATACTATGTTTTTTCCTATACATACATACTTATGATAAAGTTTATAAATTAGGCACAGTAAGAGATTAACAATAATAATAAAATAGAACAATTATAACAATATACTGTAATAAAAGTTATGTAAATGTGGTCTCTCTCTCTCTCTAAAAATATCTTATTGTGCTGTACCATGGGTAACTGAAACCATGGAAGGCAAAAGGGTGGGGCTACTGTATTTAAATATATTTATACTGTGAAAAAAGCTGATTATAAATGCAACAAGCCTTCTAGACCCAGCCTTCTGGGTTTTGCCAACAACTCCTGCCTGTGTATCTCACCGACATCTGCTTCCCTGTAACATTTAAAAGCACTATGCTATCTTGGCCAGGCACGGTGGCTCACGCCTGTAATCCTAGCACTCTGGGAGGCTGAGGTGGGCAGATCATTTGAGCTCAGGAGTTTGAGACCAGCCTGAGCAAGAGCGAGACTCCGTCTCTACTAAAAATAGAAAGAAATTATATGGACAGCTAAAAATATATATAGAAAAATTAGCCAGGCATGGTGGTGCATGCCTGTAGTCCCAGCTACTCGGGAGGCTGAGGCAGTAGGATCGCTTGAGCCCAGGAGTCTGAGGTTGCTGTGAGCAAGGCTGACGCCACGGTACTCACTCTAGCCCAGGCAACAGAGTGAGACTCTGTCTCAAAAAAAAAAAAAAAAGCACTATGCTATCTTATTTTTTTAATTGCCTTTAGGGTAGGAGTTATGTCTTCTACAATGGTGAAATTTTGTGGGATTCTAGTGTGAAATTTTTTGAGTGCAACCTTGATTGAAAGTCCTTGAAAGAGAATATTTAGCAGTCTAGTCCAAGAATATTCTGGTCATTTTGAATTAAAAAGAAACATATCAAACAACATTTAAGTTAGGAAAAAATAGGTGATTTTCATGCCTCACGTTATTTCTAATGCACTGTTTTCTTAAAATTGATATACTTTAGACTTCTGTTCAAAGTGTGCCACTTAACATTTCAAGCAAATCTTTATTACTCTAATTCAGATATGGATAATTTCCTTGAAAAAATGACAGAATAAGACATATTTGTAGTTGCTGCAGTTAACATTCAATGTTTCTTGAATTTACTATTCCTGAACAGTTCATTAGTAATATAGCTACCACTGTATTTGAATGAGTTTGTCCAGTAGACTATGAGCACAGATGACATTTTCATTTTAGGATTTCCCAATACCCTAAATACCCACATATTTCAGATGGTACATCTGTGGAATACAGTGTTTAAATATGCCATTTAGTCCTCTAAGAATACAGCTTTAGGGTAGGAAATAAATGTTTCCAAATAGTCAATGATATTTTTTGTAGAGAGAGGGTCTCACTATGTTGCTCAGTCTGGTCTCAAACTCTTGGCCTCAAGTGATCCTCCTGCTTCAGCCTCTCAAAGTGCTAGGGTTACAGGTGTGAGCCGCCGTGCCTGGCCTTGGCTTTTCTTCTGAATGAGACAGGAAGCTGTCACCATTACCACTGTCATCACCCCCAGTACACTTATTTTAAATGCTGTTGTTCGTGCTTGAGAAATATTGATTACTAAAATACTTGGTATTTTAGAATAGAAAAACAAAAAGAATCCTATAGAGATTCTTTTGTAAGTGATCCCCATTCACTACAGCAGGGATAGAATTTCAGAAAGCAATGTGAAAATTAGCTTGTGCACTGTACCATACACGAACTTTTATTTTAAGTGAACATCTTGATTCAATTAAAGCTAATACCATGGAACTTTTCCTTGGCATCAAGAGAATCACTGTGAGATTATTGGTACTTAGGCAAGTAATGGTCTTATTTATAATTGTCAGTCAAGTAAATGCTCAAAACTGGTTATTTGCATTTTGTAAATACTGTTAAGGATGTGACTTTTCCAGTGGAGACCCAAGAGACTATATTTTTAGGGAGTTTACTTTTCTACACTGGGTTTTGTGGGAATCTGATTTCTTCCAGTGGTTTTCTTTGTTGGGCATTTGTTCAGAAGGAAACAAAACAGCTATGGATATATGTTCATGAAATCTAAAAAACAACATGAGACATGAAAACAACTTGCTTTCACAATAACAGAGCAAGAAAAAAAAATTTTTTTTTAGAAGGAAGAGTTAGAAAGCATATTCCTAAAAAACTTGGTTTTCAAAAGTGTTGTTACCAAAAATCAGAACTCAAATGTTACAGTAAACAAAATACTGAATATGTACATATAACAACATCAGTACATTTGTTTTATATTCAAAGAATGATTGTCATATAAAGATCATATTAAATTAAAAGTAAGCATTACTTAAAAAAAGAACCACCTCCAAACCCACACATAAACATAACAAATAAAATAAAGTAATAGAGAAAAGTCTATAAATAAACCTGAGCAGATATTAAATTAAAAACATTCAAATAAAGTAGGATTACTAGGACACAAATCATAATAAAACAGACACTCAAGAGGATGTGAAACTGAATAAAGAAAATTAAGTTTTAAAAACTATTCTTTGTGATTAAATTCCCAGATCAGTAAAAAAAAGAAAGAAAAGTAAATAAAAAATATTCTTGAAGGTAGCAGCAATTTACTGAAAAAAATCATCTCTATATAACATTTTCTTTTCAAATATTTTTATAGATCTTAGCATATATAATCATAATGGATCCTAAACCTCGCTGGGAAGGTTTATAAATGATTCAGCCAAGTCTGTGGATGTCATTATAACCTATCTTTAACCCTGTGTACCCTACTGTCACTTTACTATTGAGAAATAAGGGAATCTAGGGCATGGTAACAGTTGGCATTTAATATCATTCTAAATCTTTCACATATCTGAATATTAATCTCAGGAAAATTCTAAAGGACTTACAGTTATCCTCATCATCAATAATAATACCTTATTATCCCAATGTGCATTATACTTTTCAAATTTACACACATTCTCCAATTTCCTGTATAAATATTACTTGCAAAAGAAACCAAAAAAGAGGGATTCTGACAAAAAAACTTATGGAGGTGAGGAAAACAGGGTAAAAAAATTCATGAGCAAGGAAGTGAAAAAGTATTAGATGTTGGTGAGAAAACATATAAATTGGGAAATATTGTACTGGCCTTAGAGAATATTCACCTAAGTTTCTCTGAGTTTAGAAAAATAGCTGTCTTCTGTTTATGGTTTCTTACTTATGCTTTGTTATCTAGAATTATACTTTAATTCCTCAAAGTTTAAGACTGCATGAAACTGGTTATTAAGAGGTGCGTTTGTTTTCTATCACTGCCATAAAACATTACAACGCACTTAGTGGCTGAAAACAATATACATTTATTATTTTACAGTTCTGTAGCTCAGGTGTCCAAGACAGGGTGCACTGGGCTGAAAGCAAGAAGTTATTGGCAGGGCTGTGTTCCCTTCTGGAGGCTCTAGAGGCGAATCTGTTCCTGCACCTTTTCTAGTTAGAAGAAGCAACCCATGTGCCTTGGTTCATGCCCTGCTTCTTCCATATTCAAAGCCAGCAACATGGCATCAGTCTGACCCTGCTTTTGTTGACACATCTCTTTCCCTGACTCTCCTTAGGCTTCCTTCATTCACTTTTAAGAACCTTTGTGATTACATTGGGTAATCACAGGTTCCCTATTTTAAGGTTCTTAATCACATCTGCAGAGTTGCTTTTGCCATGTAAAGTAACAGGTTCCAGGGATGAGGACTTAGACATTTTAGAAGGATGGAGCATTATCCTACTTACCACAAAAAGTTATGTTTAATATCCCATTGTCTGACCCCCACCTCCCATCGCTGCAGTGCGTTCTGTCTCATACTCTGATTCCACAAGCCTTTGAGCCCTGGTGGGACCTTCACTTCATCAAGTCTACCACTTTTTCACTGCCCCTCATTTCCTGACATCCTCTCTTCACTCCTTATCAAATTAAAGTCCGTGGATATCATTACAATCCCTCCTCTCTATTTGCACACCTTCTACTCCCTTGCCCCTTTCCTGTTATGCTCACATGACAAAACCCCAGCAGTGGTTAGCCCAACTCTCCCTCTTGTCTGTCTTTGTCTTCATATAGCTGAATAAGGAAAACAGCCTTGCTGACCACTCTGCCATTAATGTCCATGACCACTAACTTCACATGGGCTTTGAATCCTACCTGGTAATCACCTGCTAATTTCCTAGTCCATTCAATTTCCCACTAGAAGACTCTTTCGTGCCTTCTCTCTTCTCAACCTCTTACATCTACTTTTCTATTGTCACTCTTGGCTCATGACCTGACGCTTTCTTTCCTCACTGAGAAATGCAAAGCAAGAAGAGGGTGCCCCAGATTCCCACTACCTGTCTTGCACCTCTCAGCTTCTGTGCCCTCACACTCTGCCTTTCTCCTGATGGGTCTGTGGACTAAAGCCAGGGGGTTCTGATCTTGTATGTGGGAACGAATCTTTATTTATCTGAAATCTAGCATTTCCTTCAACTATAAATGTAGGTAATAAATGTACCATTAGCAGTACCTGTGCTTTTGGTCCCAACAGACACCATAGATCTACAAAACAGTTTTCATAGCTATTGTAGAATATTGTACATATATGTCACAACTTTGAAATTGTGGTAGTTATTAGACCCATTAGACTGCTAGATCTTATATATAGAATTAATAAAGAAACACATGCATTAATGTATCACAGATTTGGTTTTTTGTTTGTTTGTCTGTTTGTTTTAGAGATGGGTTCTCACTATGTTGCCTAAGCTGGAGTGCCATGGTTATTCACAGGCACGATTATAGCACCCTATAGCCTCAAACTTCTGGGCTCAAGCAATCCTCCTGCTTCAGCCTCTTGACTAGCTGGGACTATAGGCACATACCATTGCATTCAGCTTTGTTTTTTTAAATAAGTTGATAACCATGTTTCAATATAATTAATTTTCTTGTACTCCCATTTATTTTATGCATTTGAAAACATCATTCTGAGAAGCATCCCAGAAGTTTTAACCGTCAAAGGATTCACGGCATATACAAGGGTTAAGAACCTCTCCTGCAGATGAACTATCCATATTGCTGTCTAAAGCCAGTCTCCTGTTTGTGCACTACATACTGTCTCCTCTCATCCACTGTGACAGATGTCCTCCTTTTGCCCCTCCAGAATTATTCTCTGTCTTCTCCTCTTTGCTCTGGGCCCCATGGACAACATCAACCAGGTTTCGTTGTATTCTGCCTTCGGCTTGGGATCAGACAATGGACATACAAGGATGAAAGAGGGAGAGTTGGGGTATTTATTTTCAACCCCTTGGCACAGCCTTGGGTTCCAGCTTTTGTTGGCCAACCCTTTCCTATGGCTAAAGCTCCCTATCTGGATTCATATAACTTCCCCTAATTTTGCGTTTTCAGAGAGTCCTGCTTGGTGAGCACCTCCTGAGTTGCCACCCCTTGGGAGCTGCCTTTAAGGCAGTCCACACCTCTGTAATAATCTCTTCAGGCTCCCTCTTGAGAGTGTGCCATCTGCTTCTTGCCAGGACCTCCCAACCACATGGACTCAAGGAAATGGCCCTAACTACTCTCCCAGCTCTAAGTTCCTTACCATCAAGAAAGCCTTCTTCCAGCCTGCTTGTCCTAACAGTTACTGTTGTTGAAACTGCAAGGTCCAGTTACTCATTGCACAAAGATCCAATTATTGAGACAACAAGGATTGCCAAGGAAGAAAGGAATTTTCTAATATGATAGATGTATTGTAGAGAGAACAGGAGAAATTGCCTTAAATCTGTCTCTCTGACTAAGGAAGATCATGGGCTTTTAAAGGAAGGGCTGTGTGGCTTGGAGCAAGTCGTGGTGTAAGTAACAAGGGAGTGGTGTAAGTGGTGTAAGTAACAACCCCCTATGTACACTGGGGTCAGATTGTGGGGTTAGGAAGTCTGCCCTGGGGCCTTCAGAATCTTATCTCCTGTGTCTTGCAGGAAATCCACCATTTTTGGGAAACAACTCAAAAGGTTAAGGAATTAGTTAGGGATGGACACTATCTTCAGAGTTACATTAGGATTATCTAACAAAATAGTCTGACATTTACCCATCTGGCCACTTGCCAATAACCAAAAGCCTCCCTTTTGTTCTAGTAGAGGTTTTATATACACAATGGATGGTGTGAACAGTCATCAGTTGCCCAAGGGTAAACTTTTCAGCTTCTTATAAAATATCCTAAGTAGCAGCCAACACTCTCAGACAAGTAGGCCATCCTGTTGTTACCACATCCAGTAACTATAGAAATAAGGTACAGGTTGCTTATGATCCCCCAAAGTTTGTGTCAATATCCTGAGTCCAATTTTTTCTCTTTCTTGAGTGAACAAATCAAAAGGCTTATAAGTATGGGAGCCCAATACAGGGGCACTCATTAATTTTTCTTTAATAGTCAAGAAAGCCCTGTGGCATTCCCTGGTCCAAGTGAGTAGTTGTTTTTCTTCCCCTACTAAGGCTTCATAGAGGGGTTTTGCTATTAGCCTGAAGTTAGGAAGTTAGGAATCTAAATCTGGTAAAACACAGCCATATCCAAGAATCTCTCACAAATGCTTGTGGGTGGTATGAACTGCTATTCAATTTACAACCTCTCTCCAATCTGGAAGGATATTCTGAGTTTCAAGAGATAATTCAAACCTCAAGTATTTGACAGTGGGAAGTGAGATTTGCACGTTGCCTTGAAATACTACTTGGGATTCAGGAACAAGAGGAATGCAAAAGAAAGCAACTTTTAACTCTATTACTGAAAATCAGGCAGAATGTCCAGATATAGTGATAAGGAAGCTGTAAGGATTAGGTACCATTGGAAGAATATCCTCCACTATTTAGTTTATTGCCCTTAGATCTTGAAAAAAACCAGTATTCCTGGGTTCCAAGGTTTAAAAGAAATTTTTTTTTTGATTGGCAGAATGGGGGTATAATGAGGCATGTCCAACCTTCCTTCCTATTATAGCCAGGAATTCAATTTTAAGGGTTTTTTAGGGGGAGAGGCCCCCTTGGCCAAGAGGGAGTCCATTTAGTTGGGGGGTAGAGAGAGAAGTCCATAGGATTTTATTTTAGTTTGTATTTTCCCCCTTTCGGCCAAGATTTGCCAGAGGCAGAATTGATGGCCAAATTTTTAATTTGTTCCATCATTGCCAAGCTGTTGTGGCTACCTGCCCTGGTTCCACCCTGTCCCTTGGTGGGAACTTGTGGCCACGAGACTTAAAGTCAAAAGACTTATAGTCAATTAAATGTTGTAGGCCAGATGGGAATAGAGGTGGACAAGAATTTATCAATGTTTAAAAGCTTTTAAGCACCATAAAAGATAAAAACCCAAATGCCAAAAGCAAGGTTATAGAATTAACTTATCTATAAGCATCGAGCTGCTGTCAGACTTGTAGAAATTTGCTATACAAAACATAAGCCTTAGTTAAAACCATTTGAGCTAAGGATTTTAGAGACTCTTGTACCAGAATGAACAAACCACATTCTAAACAAAAAGGTGTAAGTCCTGCCTAGTTCTGACAATGACAGGAAAATGGAAGCTTACAGGTAGCTAAACATTCTAATTATCTAGATTTTGCAAAGATGTTAGAAGGCTCAAAACATTTGATCAAAACAGAATCACAGGTTATTGTAAAATAATAGCAATTCATTTTACCAAGAGTGATAATCAGAAGATTTTAAAGGCAATACAGAAAAAACCTTAACTATTTAAAGCTCAGTTTTCCCAAGTAATCAAAAATCTAATAAGGGCCACATAGGAATTGTCTTGATAAAACATAAAATCTTTGTTTTTCAGGCTAGTTAACAAAAAAGTAAAGGAAAATCTTTAATGTGATTTTTTTTTAAAATGAGAAACCCATTTAGACAACTTGGAAGCCAAACTCCACAAAAAAGTAGCCAGAATTTATGAGACATAAGAAGACTGTGTCCAGGGTCATGTGTGAACATTAAATTATAAAGGAAACAAGAAACTAGAAAACTAATACCTTGAAAAGGGGAATACACAACTCTTTGTTACAGCGTAGGAAGATTTTTTGACCATGTCGAATGATTCAAACATAACAACAAGCTAAGAGAAAACATTGCCTTTCAGACCTTTGCGGTAAACATTTCGGCATCAGACCTGAGCAGCAGGCTTAGAACCAGAGAGGGAACAAAGTTGCAGGAGCCTACGGAAAGGCTGAACGGGAGGGTCACCATCTCAGGCCTTCTCAAGGGGAGAAAAAGCCGAAACCAGACACGGCAAAAGTTGAACTTCTGAGACATAAATCTGAGGTTTCAAAAGGAGCAGATTATAGAAAACCTCTTGCAGTTTAATTACATTTATCTCATTTACATTTGCCTAATTTATTTTAGCAATTTATTTAACCATTTTGATACCCTGTGAATATTAGATATACAACCAATGTGATTAATTGTGCCCTCAACAAAGCCATTCTATGTCTAAACACATCTAATATCTAGACAATTTTTTATAAACAAAATTGGGAGGGAAAACAAGGAAAAAAATTTTAAAACATAGACCAAGAAACAATCACAAAATATAGTTTTATTTATTTATTTTTAGTTTAAAAAAAGTTTTAATCTCATAAGTGTAAGGCTGGTGGCGGGCACCCCTCCCCTCCCTAATGGAAAAAGAAGAAGCCCCTCCTACTCCTCCATACCTGCTCTAAAGCTGAAACAAAGAAATTCCTCACTCTTCCCGCCGAAACCTTCCATCCAGAGAAACTCCCATCCCCCACCCCTAAAAATGTATATAAGCCCACCCAGACTTCTGGGCGGGGCGGCTTCTCTGGTTCCACTCATGGGACCATGAGGCTCGCCTGGGTCCCTCTCTTGGGACCCATTACCCCCACCCAGGAGCGCCCCAATAAAGCCTCTTTACTTATACCTTTCAAGTCTGCTCGTCTTTCTTTCTCTGGCACCAGGCACTCCATTCTTAAAACCTTACAATAACAAAGAGATTTACAAGTGTGAATATTTTGGTGTGTTTCCTCCCAGATTTTTCTCTATCTTTCTGTCTCACAAAATAAAGTTTTAACTATTATTTTTAAACTTAAAAAAACCTACCAAAATAACAAATATAAGTATTCTAGTAAAACTTGCTATTCGGAATAATGTAACATCTTTGAGTTCTATAAACACAGTAGAAGTTTTAGAACACATCTTGCTTAAAGCTGTTAACTAATTTGATCTTTCTAAACTATCAGTATCCCAAAACGAAATGTGTTGACATGACTCACCTGACTGTAGACAATAAACCTCTAATATGAATCCTTAGCATCTTAAATGACACGAGTCATAACATTTTGTTTTTACGTAAGAATCAAGATCAAGCTATTTTGAAAACAATCTAACTGGTTTCAAAACATTTTTCTACTTAAGTTCAAATTCAATTATAAAATAGTTTTGAGATTCTCTGTGGACTTTAACCATTTTGTTTATTTTGAAACTAATTACTATGTAAAAAATTAACAGTTCAAGGGTTCTTTTTAAAAATTTTTTTCTAGGCAAAGGCATTTGCTATGGCAACACAATTTGCACATAACAGGCTAGCTTACAACCAGTACTCAGAAAGAGTGACCAAAGCCAAAATATCTTCATAAACTTTTGACCATAATTTTCTGTTTCTGGACTGTTATTAACTTAGTGTTTTATTTATTCTAATTTATTGACGTATTTTTGTTTAGGCATGTCTGCATTTTTACCTGAGTAAGAACCTTAAAGTTAAACACCTGGATATTTTTGCTGATAACACAGGAGATAGCTGTTTTCATTAAGCCAACAACATTAAATTAGTCTTACTGATTAAAAAATCATACAAACACAGATCATTTTGTTTTGGCTGAGTTTTTAGTTTTATAACCTTTATGTCAAACTCTGACACCTTCAAATATAAGTGACTAGTAAACCCAAGAGAAAATGTATACTGACAGTTTTGAAGACATTTTTATTGCTATAATATAAATAATTTCTAAAAAACCAGCTTGTTTACCAAAGATTACTAATTCATGTTAACTTGAAAAGCATTTGGGCATATTTATTTAATTTATGAGTGCTCCTTTTATTTATAAGCCAATTTTGGTACCATGTAGATATAACATAAAATGTACATGTACATATACAAAACACATCTAATCATATACACATGCACACAAGGTTTCTATAGTCCTTACCTCAGAACTCTAGCCATGAGATCCTCTAAAGTTCCACATAAATCTGAATACATTATGTTTCCATTCCTCTTTCCCTGTCCAACAGCGAGTGTCCCTGTGTCTCAGCCAGGTTGCCTCCAAGGACAGAGGTGTCTTTCAACCTCCCAGACCATAGACTGCGCTTATACTACCATCAGTAGGAAACCTAAAGTAGACAAGAAGAAAATAGAGACAAAGAGCTTAACAGACTCCACATTTACATGCCACACACCAATACAGATAAACACTCAACATAAAGAGGAATTCAAGAGGTTCTATAACAGAGGGAATGGACTGAAAAAAATGGCAAAAATGTTTTCTTTCTCTTTAAAACTTTCCCCACTCCTTTTGGAAAGCTAAAACGTGCATCCCTGCCTCAGGCCAGTGGTCAGGAGGGGCAGGGAAGTGTCCTTTGTTCTTTGTTCTACAGGAGATGACTCAGTGGAACTGTCGAACTCTCCAGGGTGGGGTTCCAGGAGGTCACGGGATTGTCACGGGATTGTCCTCAGTGGAGATGGGAAGGATCAGAATCAACTATATTTGAGCAGCAATTGCCTGAAGCTTAAAACCCTCCCTTTTAAAAGCTCTATATTTCTGCTTATGATGGCATTTTCGACAGGAGTCTCCATCCTCCTCATCTGCTGGTAAATTAATAAACTCCTCTTTACTTCTCCTCAGATCACTTGTCTTCATTCTTCTGATGCAGCCTCAGGGACAAGTGCCAAACTTTTCAGTAACAGTTCCAAACAAACGAGCTGCAGTTTCACCTTATAAGGCCTGGGAGTGCCAAATCAAAACAGTTAGTTTAGTTCCCACTCTCACAAATAGTTGGAGGCTTATTCAACCCAAAACAAATGGGAATTCGTCAGAATTTCCCAAATTGAGAGGGACACCCCCCAGGTGAAGTACCTTCAAATAGCACTCACCCATCTGGATGAAAATGTCATTCTTTGGAGTTCTTCGGAGGCAATCATGAGGCAATCACCAATGCACTGGAGGCTGGTAATGGTGGAGCTGGTGGGAGAGTCCAAAGCTGCCCTCCTACAAATATGGCCAGGCAGCTGCTAAGGGAAGCTTTTGGTCTCTCCCCACTCTTAGCCTCTGAACAGGAGTAACACCATCCCAGACGAGACCCCATAATTGTTATCATAATTGTTATTGAAACTGTGAGGCGGGTTTAGCCTAGGTCCAGTTGCTCATTGCACAAAGGTTCAATTATTGAGACAATGAGAATTGCCAAGGAAGAAATGGCTTTTTTAATGTGACAGATGTCTTGCTGGGAGAACAGGAGAAGCTTCAAATCTGTCCCCCAGACTAAGAGACCGTGGGCTTTTAAAGGAGGGGCCACATGTTTTGGGGCAGGTTGTGGTATAACAAACAAGGGGCTGTGTGCATTGGGGTCAGGTTGCCGGGGATGGTGAATCTTGCACTCAGGAATTCTGCCCAGGGACCTTCAGTATCTCAGGTCCTTTGTCTTGCAGAGAAATCTACCATTTCTGGGAAACAACCCAAAAGGTCAAGTAGTTAGTTAAGGGAGAGGATTATTAAAAAAACATATAGGGGTCATTGAAATTTGTTCATAGAGCCAGTTACACTACCACTTCCTTCATAGCCAAACCCACTGTCTCCAATTCCTCTCCTCTGGTTCACTCTTCAACACCCTTCAGGTGGGTCTTGGTCTCTCTACCCCACCAAAACTGCCCATCAAAGTTACTGATAAAGGCCGGGCGTGGTGGCTCACGCCTGTAATCCTAGCATTGTGGGAGGCCGAGGTGGGTGGATCGCTCGAGGTCAGGAGTTCAAGACCAGCCTCAGCAAGAGCAAGACCCCGTCTCTACTAAAAATAGAAAGAAATTATCTGGCCAACTAAAAAATATATATAGAAAAAAAATTAGCCGGGCATGGTGGCGCATGCCTGTAGTCCCAGCTACTGGGGAGGCTGAGGCAGTAGGATCGCTTAAGCCCAGGAGTTTGAGGTTGCTGTGAGCTAGGCTGACGCCACAGCACTCACTCTAGCCCGAGCAACAAAGTGAGACTCTGTCTCAAAAAAAAAAAAAAAAGTCCTGATAATCTTCACAAGGCTGGTAACTTATTATGCAGCACTCTATTTCTGGCACATAGTTTACTAATTTGTCATGTATATTAATTATTGTCTTTTTCCCTCCACCAGAACATAAGCTCCTCAAGCCTAGAGATTTTTGTTCACTTGGTTCTCTGGTGTTCCTCAAGTGCCTAGAACAGTGGTTGGCATGTACATTTTTGTTGAATTTAATTGGATGGTAATTATTGCCTGTGTAGGGACAGGAAAGTGTGATCCCTTTCCTCACCCTTCATAAGGATCGTGGCTGACACTCCTATAACAAAGGAAGGTTAACAAAAGTGTAATAAATTTATTTAATCAAAGTTTTATGTGACATGGGAGGCTTCATACATGAAGACCCAAAGACTTAGGGAAAACTGTATATTTATGCTTAGGTTTGATGAAGAATGGACAGTGGTGTAGAAATGTGATTGAACAGAAAGATATGATCTAACGGTAACACACTGAGGGAGGAAACCCAGCAAGGACAGTCTGTTCAGAGTCTTCTTGGCGTTCCTTCCCCTGGGTATGGGGCAGGAGCCCTGTGGCATGAGGGTCTTCAAGGGAGAAGGGAGAAGGGAGAGAGTGACCTTTCCAGGTTTTATGGCTTGCTTTGCGGAAGAGGAGTTCTAGGTTCAATGAATCACCTCGGGGGGGAAAAGGAATTCCAGTTTGTAAGACATGCTTTGGGAGAGAAAGAGGAGCGAGAGAGAGGAAGGAAGGAGATGCTCAGAGAGACTGCTTCTGAGGCTTCCAACTCCTTTAGTTCGAAGTGCTCAGTATGCCAAAGCGCTGTGCTTTGGGGTATCATCTGAGCCCCAACATACTTCATACACAGAGTAATAACTGTGGGGTTTTTCCTCTAAAAAGGTGAAGTGATAAAGCAAAAATCAAATACAGATGAATAAATATCAAATCTTACAATGGGAATATTCATCCTGTTAAGTAAAATTTATAGGAAGCCATTGGTTTGAACTTCTGCATCGGGTGTAACAGACCAAACCAGAATGGAGTCACTCGTGCTGAAGTTCCAGGCCACCATGTCTGAAACAGCCAAAACCAAGCTGTTTCCCCGACCTTCCAAGAAGTCAGGAGAGAGATAATAGCCAAACCCCACAACAGGCCAGTTAGAGTGGGCATGATCAGAAAGTCCCCTTGCTTAACCATTACAAGAAAAGTAACTTTGGAATGACCAGCCTGCTCTCTGTTTCTGCTTTCCTCAGCCCTCTTCTGTCCATAAATTCAACCTCCTCTGCTCAGCTTAACACTCATTCTATTTTAAAATGAATTACAAAAAAAGGTGATTAAGATCATTAAACTAAATTTGTTGTAATTTTGTCTTTCAACAATCCTAAACATAAATATGAGAAAAGAGACCTCAGCAAAATCAACTAATATTACAGCAAATAAATTTTTACCTTTTGAGGGAGAGGGGAGGAGGAGAGGGGCAAAAACCTACCTAATGGGTTCAGTGAACACTATCTGGGTGATGGGCACACTAACAGCCCTGATTTAATCATTACAAAAGCTATCCGTACAACAGAAACATTTGTACTCACTTAATGTTTTGAAAGAAAAAAAATAGATATGCATAAAAAAGTTAGGTAGATTTAAAACTACTAGAGAAAATTTATAAAGCAAGAACAATATGAAAGTTTCATTCTATTAACCTCCCATTTGTTAGTTATAATAATTGTGATCTGAACTATATAATAAGAACATTCTTTGGTATAGGAGTATGAGCTTTGGGAAAGTTTCCTTTTGTATTATATTTATTCCTTTTAAAGCTTCTTTTCTTGTTATTTCACAAATCCAATACCAATTTAAAATGACATTCTCATCATACAGGACTACATTGTTTGCTGTACATTTGCAGAAACCATGTGTTTCCACATGAATAAACATTATTTGGACTCTCAAAAAAATTTTATCTTTGGTACATTAAAAAAACATAAAAATAAAAGGCAAACTATCAACTTAAATTGTATAATAAAATGCATGACAAACATGGGCATGTATACCTAATATAATCTCTTACAAATCAATAAGAGAAAAGATTAACCAGTTTTATAAAATAGGTCAAAGAAAAGGCATGGAAAATAACTCACAAAAGAAATAAAATTGGCCCAAAATTATATAACCCAACCATCAATCTCACTGATAAAGAAATGGAAATTCAAACCACAATGCTCTCTCATTTTTGCCTATCAAAAAAGAAAATTCGATTTTAATTAACTCTGATCCAGTAATTCCAATTCTAGTGTTAGGTAGTTAGTAAGGGATTCCGGGTCTCCTAGGGATGAAAATGGGTGCTTTGCTTTGGTGCAATTGCCCATCTGGGAAGAAGGACAAGGGTGGGCCCCAGGCCCACATCTTGGTCCTGCCCCACCTTGATCCTGTCCTGAGCTACTGCCACACCTGGGGAGGAGGGAATATCCTACAAATCTGCCAATCATAACTTAGCATACCAGCGGCAAAAGAATGTAGAGGACTCTCTAGCCCATGGGCCAAGCCACACAGGTACCATAGAGTCCAGAAATTGACCTAGACCAACCCACATGCATAGTTAAGACTCAGGTCATGCAGCTTCCAACTTTCCAATCAAAGTGGTTCCATGGTGACATCTGAGCCACAGGGAAGTCACAATCCAGGCAATATGAAACAAGATGCAGACCATAACCAGGCCCTTTTTGATGGCCCTTCCCTTTGTTCTCCTTTTGCTGCGACAATGGGTTCGGTAGTTATCCAAACTCTATAAACCTATATCTTACTCTTGCTCTATAAGCCTATCTTTCTGTCCTCAATAAACCTCATTTTCATGCTTGCCTTACTTTGGTGCATCTGTCATTCTTTGGACATAAGCGTGCAAAGAACCTACATTTCACACTGAAACCTGACACAAGGATACTGTCCCAAATAGAGAGCTGCAGAAATATGTATGTTCAAGAATATTTATTACGGCAATACTTATGAAAACAACCTGAAATTCCAACAATAGAGACAGGCTTAAATAACACATTGAACAATCATACCATAGAATATTTTACAGCTGTTCAAAATCATGTTTTTGTGGAATACTCAATGATTTCAGAACATGCTTAAACTATAAAGTTCAAGGTTAACAAAACAGGGATATAAAACTGTACATAGAGTGGGATTCCAAAATTTCAAATGCAAATACATATAGATACATATATATACCACAAACAGAAAAATGACTGAGAGAAAAATATATAAAAATGTTAAAAATGTTAATGCTTGTTATTTCTATGTAGTGAGGTTATGAGAGATTTTATTTTCTCATATAAAGTTTTCTGTATTTTCCGATTTCCCCCAAAGCAGGTAATGCTTTCACATTTAGAAAAATAATAAATAAATGTTAACAATAATAATATAAAAGTGAGCTCAAAGGAGTTCCAAAAGATGCAAACATAAACACTGTATATTCTGATCATCCTTTTTTCCCCTTATAAATGGCTAAATCTTCCAGCTAAAAAGTTTTTATTTCCAGTGGACGTAGTGCTTGTATTTTTTCCTTGACTGGATTTGGGCACAGGATCCACTGTAACATATTTGATTTGGAAACCTCCTGCTGTCACTGAAGCATCACTCAGAAACTTCAAGGTCATGACATTTCCTATGGGAGGAAGAACAGGCAAAAAAACAAAGATGTTACTCTCCTTAGATTTGGTAGACAATTCAAGGACTCATCATTCTCATTGCTACATGGAACCAGGGTAAGGGATTTACATATTTTTTTTTCCTGTGGCCCTCCAATGTGTCCCACAGGAAATTTTGTCTATTCCGTTTAAAGGACACTCTTCGTAGAATGAACGTCAACAGTATGAAAGGAGAATGGCAGGCAGGTCAAACTCATAAGGGGTGGTTGAGTTATTTACTAAACGATGGCAGGACAACATGCTTTACATTTGTAAGATACAGAGCTAGATCCCTACTTTACAGAGAGTACCTAAATACATTCTAGCTGTATGTAAAGACCAAAAGGTGCTAAAAATAAAAACTTTATTATATAAAATAAAATATAGAAACACATATCTTTTTCAGGGGGGAAAAGCCTTCTTAATCCAGATCCCAAATCCAGAATTCATTATAAAAAACTAAACCAAACCAAGGCAAAACAGTGGCTCAAGCCTGTAATTCTAGCACTTTGGGAGGCTGGGAGGATCACTTGAGGCTAAGAGTTCAAGACCAGCCTGGGCAACATCTGAGACCCCCGAGAAGCTGAGGCAAGACGATCCCTTGAGCCCAGGAGTTTGAGCTTGTAAGTGAGCTATGATGATGCCACTGCACGTTTGCCCAGGCAACAGAGTGAGGCCTTGTCTACAAAAAAAAAAACAAAAAACAAAAAAACCCCACCAGCATGTATACATATGTGTGTGTGTATGTGTGTGTGTGTGTGTGTGTACATTCTCTCTATATATAAAATGCTAATGCTTGATTTCATCTATTAACTCATGTAATCCCCAACAACACTGTGAAGTGAGGTGAATACTTTTAAAATATTCATTTTACACATTACAAACTGAGGCATAGGGAGACTTAAGTATCTTGCCCAAAACCACGGAGCTAAATTGGTGGAGTCAGGTTTGAGCACAAGCAGTCTGGCTTCAGAGTTCATTTTGTGAATCTCATACTGTACTTTTCTTATACTTAGAAGATTTGCCTAAATATAAAAAACACTTTGAAAGAAGCAGACTGAGAGAAAATAGGGTAAATATCTCTAATATACAGAGAGCTGCTAGAAATAAAAAAGACAAGAGTTCCTAAGAAGAATACACAAGAAATATAAATTCATAGGCAATTCAGAGGTGTTCAAAGGGCCAATAAACATTTTAAAAGATGTTCAAAAAGCACTACAAAGAAATTCAAATAAGACCAGTAATGATACTTTTTTGCTCTTTTATTGTGAGAGAATTCAGTGAATACTTAGCTGGTTAAAATGCAAATTGGCACTGCAGGGCTGTGCTAGTTTGGCAACATCTATCAACATTTAAAATGCATCTTGCCCGTGACCCCACAATTTCACTTCTAGGAACCTACTCTATTAAAAAAAAGCAGCACTACCAAGTTAAGATAGAGGTTTACAAGTGTTCATTGAAACTGTGAATAAAAAAAGAAAATATCAGAAAAAAACATCTTCGAGACATCAAATATTGGTACATGACAAATTATATGGTATATCCATAGAATGACCTATTAAGCAGTCATTAAAAGAATTAGAGTGATCTAAATATTGTACTCTGACAATGTACATAGTGTCCATGTATATAATGTTTATATAAGAGGAAAACATCTGGAACGATGTCACTACACAGTTATCAAATGCCTTCATGGGGTGAAGGAGCATGAGCACATTCTTACTTTTATGCCTTTTATTAATGTGGTGAGATTATGGGTAGTTTTAGTTTACTTTCTGTTTTTATTTTTTAATATAAATATCCTGGGTTGAATAAGCACATATTTAAGAAGAAAACCACATCAAAATGTTAATAGTATTTTGTTTGATCATTGGATTTTATGTTAAATGTATCTTATGTCTTCTTTTCCTATTACTTTGTATTAATGTCTTCTTGCTGATTTGCTAAGTCTTTGGCTCTTTTGTTTAACTATATTCTTTTCTATTTGTTGATTTGTTTCTCTTTGAATAATAATGTGCATGGGGTTTTTCTTTTTAGTTTGTTGAAATCGTTCCAAAAAACCCAACATAGATTTGATTATGCTTGGAGTAAGTTGTCTGTTTTAGACAAAACAAGCAAAATGTCAAATTTCAGACTTCCTTTTGACTCCTGCTCTGACTACAGCTCTAAGATGTCTTCTTTCAACTTTCTGGTAACATAAAATATGTTTTCAAGAAAAGAATGAGAGATAAGTAAAAGTTTTAATATTAATAGCTTCACCTTCTTAGGGAGGTTGTAACAGTAATGAATTAATAAGGTTTAAGCATTAATCATTCAAAAGCAGAGCAGGAATTTCCTTCTTGCCATAATGACAAATAAATTAGACTTGAGTGCACTGCCAGGATGTGTTGTGCAAGTTAACTAGTTGTATTTGAGTCTAAGGACTACTTAGACATTGCAACTCAATGTAGCTTTGTTGTTTTCGTTGCAGAAGTGTTGTGATATTGTGATAATTTTAGGACTTGAAGGAAAAGTAGAAAACATAAGAATGCAAACTGCTCATGCTGGTGATGGAAATAAGAAGAAAAAGTGACGACATTTAAGAAAGTAAAGGTTTTTAGTCACAAGATAGCAGTTCGGGGTGAATTAAAGGATAGTCTTGCTTATTGAGATAAATTTATGCTGCTACAGGGCATTTCTTGAGGTATATTTCTTGGAACAAAGTCACAGAAATAATAGGGGGGGATATTTGGAAAACATTGCCTATTATATCTAGCCTTTTGAGATTTACTATGCATAATTAGCATATTAAAAGCTCCCTGCTGCCTTCCAATAAAGAAACCAGTATAATATTGTTTAACTCAATGTTTTCCAAAATTATTTGGCCTTAGAAACCTTTTTTCATGTAATACCTATTTAAAACATCTCACAGAACTGTGTTCTTCAAAACACTCTCTAGAGAATGCAGTACTAAAATAAAAATGTAATAAATACAATGTAAAATTTTTTTTAGTGACAAGGTATTTTTTAACAACTTTATAAATTATTTCAGCCATTTACCAATGAAAAATATCAGCTGTTTATTACTATATTTTATGGAAATCATAAACTATAGCAGTGTTTACGGATTTGCAGATTCAAGACCATCTCACACTGCATTTCCTGCAAATAACAAGAGTCTGTATGTTTTTAATGCAAGCAGTTGGCATAAATCTTTAAGTATAAATAAACAATTCTCTGGATTCTACAAGCTAACAAGTTACATCTGGCTTTAGTTCTCTCAACTTTAAAAAGTGAATAATAATAACTACTAGGTCCTTCACTTTCAGGGACAATGACAAAACAAATTAGAGTTTTGGTCCTCAATTTAGAGCATTACCTGTACTAATGATGTCATCTGGAAGCGTATCTCCACAGTACCTGAAAGGGAATTTTTAGAAAAGAGAAGTCATGTGAATGAATATTGTATAGCGATTGTAGTGGTTCTTACTGATAATTAAAATGATTTCACCTAAGTAATAGCTCATTTTCCTATAATTTTAAATTTTGTATTTTTTTTACACGGATTCATACAGGAGAAGAGGGGTTGAAACAAAATTTGCTGTTTGAAGTAAACTCATAATATTAATGAGATTTTTAAGAAAAGATTTGTGGCCTTTCTACTTTGTGTTCCTAGAAAACTATTTGTATACTAGATCATTTGAATCTTCTTGGAAAAATTAAAAATTTGTTTCTGATTAATTTTATAAAGTTTTCTTCACAGTTAAAGAAGAATGGGTGTATGGTTAGTAATATTAATATTTTGAATTCTAGGATAGACTGACTTAAATGTGGAAAAATTATGTTGGACCTTACAGGCATAAAAGAGTTTGATTTTTATCTGAATCATGACTTGAAAGAAACGTACTTACACATTACATAAAAAGGTAAGGGTTTTGTAAGTTTATAAAAGTGTAATTCATTCCACAGGAAGAAAAAGTCTATTATAAAGATAAATTAGGCTGGGCACGGTGGCTCATGCCTATAACCCTAGCACTTTGAGAGGCTGAGGTTAGAGGCCAGGAGTTCAAGACCAGCCTGAGCAAGAGTGACACTCTGTCTCTACTAAAAATTTTTCTATTTTCTGATTAGCTGGGGGTGGTGGCTCTCTCCTGTAGTCCCAGCTACTCAGGAGGCTGAGGCAGGAAGATCACTTGAACCCAGGAGTTTGAGGTTTCAGTGAGCTATGATGACACCACTGAGCTCTAGCCTGAGTGACAATGCAAGACACTGTCTCAAAAAAAAAAAAAAAGGTAAATTACATAATATAAATCAGCCTGTTGAAACCTTCTAAAAATAATAGTTTTATCTAGAGCTGTAATTGATTTCTGAAACTGGGTTTAGAATAAAATATCATTTTAATTCCCAAGGTGGGAAGTCCATTCTTTCAAAAAGTGCCTCGTTCTTAATTTCCCCAACTCTACTTCATGTCTTCTTCAAAGTATTTTTAGAAACTATTTGTATTTTTTTCCTGTAGTCTGTCAGTCAAGGAACAAAACAAAGCAAAACAAAACCACAAATACTTTCCTTTCAAAAACTATTGTTCATTTATGCAAGAAATGTCTTTGTTTTTCTTTTTCTTTTTATCCTAACACCTAGACAACCAGGGATTTGTTTACATTTGTATTTAAGTTACATGTTTCAAAGTCAATATAAAAACCTAGTTAGTCTGTCATTTTTAAATTGTCTCCACTACCATTTTCTTCCCTTAAATTACTATCATTTGTAATAGAGAATTGATAATTGATAGTCTATTTATAATTGATAGTCTAAAATATGGGCTATTAAGTAGGAACCTGAATATATAAAATATCTAATTGTATACTCTTTAATTTTGCAATATATTGTAAAGCACTCAAAATTTAAACTATATTAAAGATTTGGGGTACAAACAAAAAGACTGTGTTCCAGCATGTCGCAAAACCAAGGGAAAATATTGAGGAAGGAAACACTTGTTTTTTATGGCAAAGAAAGCTTTTTTAAAAAAATGTAATTCAATTAATTTCTCTTTTAAAGACAGGGTCTTGCTCTGTCACCCAGGCTGGAATGCAGTGGCACAATCATAGCTCGAGTAGCTCATAACAGCCTTGAACTCCTGGGCTTAAGTGATCCTCAGTCCTTGCCTCCTGAGTGCCTAGGACTACAGGTGTGCACCACCACACCCAGCTCATTTTTTAAAAATGTTTTGTAGAGATGGGGGTCTTACAATGTTGCCCAGGCTGGTTTTCAACTCCTGGGCTCAAGTGATCTTCCCCTCTCAGCCTCTCAAAGTGCTGGGATGCCAGGCATGAGCCACCGTGCCCGGCCAAACAAAGCCAATTTTAAGAAGATATTCATCATATGCTTAGTTAAATTGTATGAGAGAAGGGGCTATACTTTGCTTATTTACTTTACATCCATAATGCTTAGCACAAGGCTTTGTAGGAAGAAGAAAGGCAAAAATTCCTAAATTTACAATCATTTTTAGGAGGTTGACATAAATTAGAACTTAAAAGCCCCAACACATTTTTCAACTTATTTATCTCTCCTTCCTCCTATTGTTAGTTAGATCTTGAAGTTTTAATAAATAGACTACAGAGTTCTTATAACTCAGCAATAATCAAAAGACAGCTATCACTAATTTAGTAATAAGCGTATGTAGCAGCCAGCTAAGAAATATCTTTCTTGAAAAGGATATGGTGTTGTAGTAAAGTTGAAATACTATAAAACTGATATGGCAGGGACAGTGGAGGGAAAATTAATTAAAGAAGCATGAAACAAAATATTGGACATTCATCTAACTTTCTGTATTGGGAACCTCACGTACCTTCCCACAAAGCCATGGATATCATCATAACTGTCATATATTTCAACATAGTCAGCCAAGCAACCTGGGTCATCTTCAAGGTCAAAGTTCAAAAAACTTAGGTGAACACGCTGACCATACTTGAGTCTAATGTGCCAGTAGCATATTTGGTTATCTTCATACTCCTTTGGAAAGCCTGGAGACTTAAAAATATGCTTTGGATCTGTAAAGACACCACCACACTCCTTTGCTGAAATGGAAAAAGAAAAAGAAGAAAAAAAAAATTAGGAAAAAAACTATTCTTATTTAAAAATGATATTGATATTTACTTCTTAGCTATCTATAACTTGTTATGAAATATTAAGGAAATGGCTTAATATATAGCATCTATAGTATATTATGCATGCTTATAGCTAAAGAATAAATGTCCTTTTTCATCAATAGTTTTTTTTTTTTTTTTTTTTTTGAGACAGAGTCTCATTGTGTTCCTGGGCTAGAGTGAGTGCTGTGGCGTCAGCCTAGCTCATAGCAACCTCAAACTCCTGGGCTTAAGCGATCCTACTGCCTCAGCCTCCCCAGTAGCTGGGACTACAGGCATGCGCCACCATGCCCAGCTAATTTTTTCTATATATATATTTTAGTTCACCAGATAATTTCTTTCTATTTTTAGTAGAGACGGGGTCTCGCTCTTGCTGAGGCTGGTCTTGAACTCCTGACCTCGAGCAATCCACCTGCCTCGGCCTCCCAGAGTGCTAGGATTACAGGCGTGAGCCACTACGCCTGGCCTCAATAGTTTTTAAGTTCTCTAAAATAAACATTTTGGACTATTTGTGGATTTTTTTAAAAAGTAAAAATAGTAAGGAAAGAAACAGCTGGCTGTGGTGGCATGCACCTGTGGTCCCAGCTATTTGGGAGGCTGATGTGGAAGGATCCATTGAGCCCAGGTGTTTGAGGGTGTACTGGGCAACACAGTGAGACCCTATCTCTAAAAAAATTGTTTTTTAAATTAAAAAGCTTTTTCAAAATAGTAGTTTAATTGTGCTTATGTTTACATTTTTGCTTTCTTTTATCTCTTAAAACATAAAATGCACAAGTCTTTCGTGAACACATCTATGTATTTTGAAAAATATATATATATATATATCCATGTCACCAACAGCCCAATCAAGATTTTTGTTCTGTGGTGTCACCATTGTGTCTTCAGGAACTCCAACACTTAGAATAATGAGTCCCATAAATTCTGTTTGGAAAATCATTATAGAATTTCAGTACTGCAAGTGACCTTAAAGGTCACTCTAATCCAATTAAAAGGAATGATTAGTAATTATTCTGTACTCTCTTTACTTATTTTAAACTAACATCCTAATCCTCATATTTCAGGATTTGGTGGAGATATTCATGTTTGCTTTTTCCAAGTTGTTCATCATTTTATAGATTTCAGTATGTCATAATCTGTCATAGGAAAAACAAACAAACAAATAAAACAAACACTTCTGCCAGAGCCAGTGGTTTGCAATGTGAGCTAGAGGGAAAGCTAGGAAGGCGCCCTGGTTAATTTTAATTCCATATCAGATAAGTCTCTAGTGTCTACGAAAAAGGTAGAACCTGGAAACAAAAACAACCTGTGTGGTAGTGGTGGTGGTGGTGATTCTGGGTAGCATTGAAAGATTTTTAAATTATATTAATTAGAGCTTTTTTCCCCAAGAATGTTCTTCTTTAAAATAGCCATTTTTGATAATTGTGTTAGAATCCTTAATTCCATCGAAGTTAAGAAGCTTATTTTGTCAAGGTTAGATAGGATCTGAGAAAGACTGGGAGCAACACAATAAGTCAGGGATCTATTTCAAGCTCTGTGACGAATCCATGCCTCATTTTCTTCATTGGTAAAACTAATATACCTATGCCTCTCTCACTATCTCCCTCACAGGGTTACTCTGAGGATAAAATATAGAAAATAACTTAAGGATGTTATGCAAATATAAAATATTCGTCTTGTAAAATGAAATGTACTGTACATAGTTTGTATATCTACATAAGCATGTGTATTGCCAACTTCAGGAGCAAATTTCTCTGTCCATACCATTGTATTTTTGTTGTATATATTATTAGATTGGAAGAAATTTGAATATTAAACTAATTTGGCTGCCTATTTAGCTATATCTATTCAGCTCTGTATTTTATGTTACATGTAGTTATTGCCTCACCTATTGCTTATTTAGAGAACGACAGATTTATCAAGCTGACTGGGCCTCTAAGCACTGTTAATTGGTTAAAAACTATTCACACACAAAAGTAGTCAACATCATGTCATACATTCAGAACTTGAAATGATCAAATGTACTTCTAAACACTACTTAATGACTCTATTCTTCCTTATTTCAATCAGCTCTAACCTGGTGATATTGATTAATTAATAATGATTTCTTTATTTCTCTGATACTATTATGATTTTTTTCATTCCAGTGATGTTTCAGTGAGCTGTTGTCCTTATGCTGGTTGAGGCAGTTCTCAGTCTCCTTCAAGTTAACCACATCCTAAATAATCTGAATACCACTAAATCCCAAAGTAAGCTAGATGCACTAAGAATTGGCTAAGAGGAAGTCTCCCAGGATTCTGTACTCATGTTCCCAGAGTAAAAGTATTCAGGCTTGTATGAGAAAAGAAAGAACTTTATACAAATTTATGAGCTAAGATGGCATTCTTATAAGAGGGGAATGAAATATTGTAAGAACCCTTTCATGAACACTTCTTCGTTTACCCTACATTTTGACCTATGGAAAGGATCTAATAGGAGCTCAGGGACACTAAAGTTAATCAAACAAAAGAAAAATCTGGCATAGTGTAATCACTTTATGAATGGTAGTTATCAGTAAGAATTATCACCAAATTAAATTATTTCTGGAAGAAGAAGCCATTTCTTTTTTAACAACCTCTTAGTAGCAGGTAACCATTTTTGCAAAACATAAAATTATTATTTTTAACCAACCATGTGGGTTGTAGCAATAGGCATCCCATCTTTCACTCCTGTTGAGACGGACTCCATAATCAATAATACCAGTTCTTCCAAATCCACAGTTGGGCCCTGGCTTCACAATAGGGTACCCAACTCTGCCCTTGGCCATCCATCCAGCGGCACAGACATGAAATCCTGCAAGAGGAAGAAGGGTTATGGACTAAACTGGTAAACTCCCTCAGCAGAGCAAAGCTCATCTTAACAAAGATGACCACTTGCAATAGTTAAGTTTCTCAATTGCCCAAATCTAGTTCAGATAAAAAGGGAAAACTGTTTTCTTAAAAAATAAAAACAAAAGTTTGAATCACATAAAATTTAACTTCTGGTTTTTACTAGAAAACTATATCTTGAAAAAAAAAAAAGATGCAAAAGGGCTAGAAATTATAATACTGTAGGTATGAAAATAATCCAAGTTCAGAGTTGGCTTCTTTTCACAAATGGCCTATCTAGTGCCATGAGATAATTTCTAAAATGGTAATCAATTCTGAAAAAAATAATTTTCAAGTGGTAATTTAATTAATTTCTATTTCAGGATCAATTATGATATTAGTAATATTTTTAGAGATTTGAATAAAGGGAAATTTTCTCATAAGTTTCATCTAAAGGCTCAGACCTGTTTCCCCTGCTCAGCTTCGGGGGCTGTTTTAATATCAGCCAATGCTATCCAAGAGGGAATTTACGAGAGGTCCAGGACGGCTAGTAGAGATTACAGCCTTTGTGTCCATCATTCCAATTACTGTGCCCCACACAGCCCTGTGATTACAGATGACCAGTTGTCTGGGAAGACTTCGGGGTGTTTGAGAGAACACTGTTAGTTTTATCTTGGGTAATGTAAAATAATAGCATAAACTTTGCCAGATATCATCCTGACACCAAAGGAGTTCTGAATGGGGGTGGCTCATTCTCCTGAAAGTCCCGGAGAGATGGTAGCAGCCAATTTTTGTATAAAGAAGCAAATAATATCAGTTAATTTCTGGGGTTTTCACCAGATCTTCCAACATCATCTTTCTAGTTTCTTTCTCCTGCTATCTTATAACCTGCCTGTCCGCCTTTTCCTCAAAGCTTTTGATCCTAAAGTACAAAATGCATTCACCCACTTAATGTGTAAAAAAAAAAAAAAAAGCCACTAAATTTGGTATGTCTCCTACCAAGTAAATTTCCTTGTGAGACTCAACATAGCACTGCAGCATCATTTAATAGCTGAGGAAACCCATACTCAGAAGTCAAGAAGTAGAACAATATTAAAAATGAATAGCAATGGCGTTCAAATTAATGAGAAATTTAAATGATGTTGAGATCATTTCATTTTCTTTTGACTTTTATTTTATTAGCTCCCACTAGGTTGTGACCTCAAATAAGTTGCTAGTACTAGACACTTTGCGCCAGCTCTCGGCAGATAGATGGAAGAAGCCAGAGAGAAGAGATGTCCCACCTAGGGGATCGAGAGAGAAGTCTTAAAAAGGGCAATAGGAAAGGGGGGTTCCCCCCTCCAACCTCTCGAGGGTGAAAAAGAAGAAAAATCATTGTCAAATCAGTTACCAATTTTTCTGGCTGCCTCTAGCTGCTTGTAGGTCGCAAGACGGCCGCCTTCAAACTCACACACCGCCTTAGCTTCTGCGTAGGTGAGCTTGTATCTGCCAGACCGGGCTTCTCTGTGGTACACACCTGCTGCCTGTTCTGTGGAATCACACAAGATCATAAATGCACTATTATCCATTCTTGTGGAACAGGGAAATTCTGCGGCCTCAGCTGGAAGATTACATCAGCTATTGTTCCTGCCAAAGGGCTTTCTGGGTCAGCTGCCTTGGGTGGCTACGTTTTCATTGTTAGAAAGCTTTGGAAAAAAATATGAATGAGGGGAATTTTAGGGGAATTTGGGGGGCACAGACAGAAACTAGAGGCTAAATTATGTTTTTTGACCAGATAGCGTGAAAAAAATTTTGAATACAATATTGTATTTCTACATTATCAATAGGTAATAAAGTTTTGGCTTTCTTCGGGCCTTAGGTCATATAAAAACTTGGAAGAGTATGCAATAGGGGAAAAAAAGGAGGTGAAGGCAAGAGAAACCAATAAGAATGGACTCATTATGCAGGCTCACAAAGATGGGGAAAAATAAGCCAAAATATCCATTTGAGGGAAATGACTAATGCAATAGAATTAAGTATTTAGTAAACAGAAAACTAATGAAATGTCTGAAGGAATCCAAAGCAAACAAATACTACATTAAGGAAAAGAAAAATAGATTCAAACACAGCAGAGAAAAAACTGGACACACCTAACTACCAGTTAGTGCCGGAATTCTTTATCTGATGTGCTTTTTTAGTTCACGTGTTGTTCCCGACACATTTTAGGCAATGTTAAGTCATATGTGAGTTGTCTTGCAATAGATCACTGGATTATTGTGGACTGTTTTGAGTTTGGAGTGTTTTCTGCCATAGAAACAATATGAAAAGATTCCCAGGACAATAGTCATAACATTAGCTCTATAGTTAGCTCTAATAGTCCTGTGTAGTCTGCCAGGTTATGTGTAAAAAAAAAGACTTTGTACCCTGACCTGTGCAATCAGCCACCATCAAGATCATTTCCAATGAGAATACATTTTTCTTGGCATGCAGCTAGACATGAATCCAGAAAATATAGTTCCTTGTTCTCCTCCCCAAACTGGAGGTTGACACTGTCATAGTTCAATGGGAGATGGTGCTTGGTATTTTCTCTGTTTTTCTGAACTCCAAGGGATCCTGCTCTTGTACATTACATGGTAAAGCCCATTATTCACACACAGAGGGACTCCGGCAACTGATGCTCAGAGGTCAGAGAATGCTGGGAACATCAAGTCATAACCAATTGAGTTGCTTTCCCCTTTGAAAGTCACCTGCTGCCCAGGTGTCCTTCATGCGGCAAAGCCTCATTGAGTTTTCATTAATTTCCAATTTGGTTATTTTGAGCATATACCGTGAAGTATTTTGCTAGGCACCATGGATTAAGTCCCGTCCTCAAGGAATTTGGATACCAGTGAACATTTTGAATATATTTATCTTGAAACAGAGGAATACCAAGGCTTTAGGTAGAGAAGGGAGGCATGTTTAACAATGTATTGTAATAGAGATTGTTGTTAATCATTAAAAATGTTCAAATTGTATCTGTTCCCTAAGAATATACACTAGAAGATCTTTATTTGAAAAAAATTTTTCTAGGAAGTATTTTAATGTATGCCAATGTTTCTCAAACTGATTTCCTTGATATTTTTACTCCAAAATTGAAATATAATATTTTCAGAAAAACAAATTAACAGAGATTTGAAAAAAATAGTTTTAAGTTTTCCTCCCAGTAATTTTTCTTAAACTTTTGATACCTGTGGATACTTGTATAACACAGTAACTGAAATAGCAAAAATTTTTCATAATTTCAATTTAATTTATTATATATTAACATTCCACATTGTTTCCCAAAGAGCACCAAACTTCCTGGTATCTTGCCTTATGAACAAATTGAGAACTCTTGGTGTATAATAGGTACTTAACAATTAAAGAAGGCATTTAAAGTATTGTTCAATTCAGAATTTTAAGCTATTAAGATGGACCTTTGCAATTAATCTTAATTCTACTTTCAGAAGAAATGATATTTTATTAATTTTCCTAGCCAATAGTCATTTATTTATTAAGACTGAAAATTTGTTTAACCGATAACTTTTTTTCTTTTAGCAAGTGGCAACAGTAAAATGTTTAATCTGTTGGTTCTACTGTGGAGGAATTGTATAACCTTGTATAACTTGAGGAGACTCAATTTCCCCATCTATCAAATGGGAATAATGATACTTCTGTACCTTAGTGGGAGCTCAAGATATGTTACTTTTCCCTTCCCTTTTTTCTCAATATGATGACTGAAAAGAATTGCTTATCTGTGCATTTTCAGTTTTCATGATGCATGTAACTGAAATCTTCCGTCCTTTCATGGAGTTTTTTTTTATTGTTTTTGTTTTGTTTCATTTAAAGTACTATTTAAGAAATTAGAGGATACCAGAGTTAAAGTAAGCCTTAGAAATCCCTTACTTCAAACTTCTCATTTTACCAGTTCTGAAGAGTAACCTAGAGAATTCAAAGTGTCCTGTTCTTGATAGTTGCTGGCAGATTCCTGCCTTCTAATCCAACTGTCTTTCCTCCCTAAATAGTTTCTAATATGATATCGACCCAACCAACTGTAAACAGTGTGTAGTACTAGGCTGACTGGCCAAAAATTCGTCCCAGATGGAAGCAATTTGGTATTATCCCTCAGATTTGCAGTATATTATTAACAAACATTTGGGTTTGCTCCTTTCTACCTCTGGGGCAGAACTTCTATTGTCCAGGTTTATATTTTTGTGATATACAACATCACTTTAAAAAAAAACTCCAAATTACTTGATTATTAGAGAGTTTGGCAACATTTCAAAGTTTATCCATATGGGTTTAATTCTCACTAGCTTTTTGACATTTAAAAAAATTTCTGACAAATAAGTATATATTTCCTAAATTTGATTGTGTGCAATGAAAGTAAACAAAGAGATTTGCTCGTTGCTCTACTAAATTCCAGAACCCATCTTGGCCAAATGGATCACAGTGAAACCAGTTCACTGGCTCAAGCTGAAAAAAAGAGGCGGCAAGGCTGTGCATTACAAATCAGGCTTTTTAATGAAACCCTCATGGTTGCAGTTATTACCAGAGAGAAACATGCTGAAAGGGAAGATACTCTACAACTGTGTGCTGCTTAGCAAGCATAAAACCAGATATAGGTTAATTTTGCCTTCTCTCATTTCTTCATTCTATGCAAGAATCCATCAATTTTTTCCCCAAGCAAATCAATTTTTTTTTTACTGTTAAACACAAATAATGAACATAAGGCAATATCAATGTGAATCATGAGAATTAAAGCATTGCTTAATGTACTATAAGGGGTGTTTTGGATTTTCTGTATTTTGCCTTTTTTGATCTATTGTTTATCTTTACCATTTCGCCTATGTCATTCCTTATACTTATCTAACAACAAAAGAAATTTTCCTTGTCTAACAAAAGGGTTAGAAAAGTTAGCCATGTATATTGCTAACATGAACAAAAGGAATCAAAGTGGCAAGAATGCATTCAAAGGAGAAACCTTTTTCATTTTTTTCTGTATTGCAAGCTTGCTTTGTCAAAATAGTCAAAAGATATTTTGGAAAACTAAGATATACACTGCAGCTCAGACTACATTTAGCAATGATTACAAAATTTTCGTGGTACTATATAGCAATTTACCTGTTATGAAATCTGACTGCAAATGCATTGAAATAAAAAAATATATTGGTGGTTTTAGTTTGTTAAAAAAAAATACTCCTCACTATGCTACCACATCTGCTTTGAAAAATTTTTAAATATTATTTTATATTGATTATATTCATTGTTGTTTTATATGGAACAATTCACTTTATACAACTCTATTGTTAAATTTTAGAAGGTGAAAACACTTTTTTAAAAAACGCTGTACACATTCCAATGGCTGTCTTTCCTAAGCATTTTCTTTGAAAACATCATCCTTGAACAGAGTAGAAAAATTTACTGCTTTAATTCAATTCTCCATGATTTCAAAGAATCGACATTCCCACACGAAGATCAAGAGGGAAGTTTCTTACCAAGCCATATGGAGTTATGAAAAATTCCATTCCTGAATCCCCATCCTGCAGCCTCTTCCCACAGCAAGACAAATAAGTAAATTAAGATGGTCATATCTCCAGCTGTAGTGAAGTAACAGTCTGTCAGGGACTGCTCACGGTAAGTTCTCAGAGCAGCGGCTGAAATGTGACTGAAACATCTGGTTTCCACATCTTTTAAATAGTTTTTTTTCAACTATGAGGTCAGCAAGTACTCTCCAATGGCATTTTCCGCTGCAGAGTTACACAATTATCTCAGTGTCTGAAGCAAATCCTCTGACTCATTTGCATTGGCAACCAAAACTAAGGATATAGAATGATCATCTACGTTTTAAAATTCACTTCCTCAGAAGGGAGTTCATTTATTCTGTCAATCACAAATGCTTTTCTGTTAGAAAGTTTGTGGATTCAGCAGTGATTAAAAGAAAGCCAATCTTCAGTAGGAATTTTAAGAGAAATCCTGAATTATGGGGCATGGGGTTTAGGGTTATGCATTAATCTTTAACTTGACCCTGGTAATGTTGCATTAGTTTTCCCTTCAACGTTGTCAAGCCTGTATAGAAAATTTAAAACAAAAAGTGTGCACAGTTTTGCAAACCCTAAGCTTTCTCTAGTGCTGTAGGGCTTCCTAATTCTCTGTCTGGATTTGCCCTGGGATGGGGTCTGTTGCAGTCTTTGGTTTGTTATGGTCAGCAGACAACTAAATACAACAGCTTTTGGAAAAGTAGTTTAGTTTCAGAGCCTTAGGACATCCCAGCAGCTTTGGAGTATCACATTATAACACAAATTTCTCCAGGCCACAAATCCTTGAAGAGTTGGGAGAATGATGGGTAGCCTATAATAAAGTTAACAAAAATATGACCCTAGTTTCCCCAGACCCCTCTAACTTTGAAGAAGATGATCAAAGTCTTATTAATAGGTAATATTAATAATTACCACAGTAAATTCATCACATATTCAAATAACCCAAACTTTCTCTCCTTTTACGTAGAGTGGTTGGGTAACATGCCTGGTTATAGTCACAGAGCCACTGATGCTAATGGCGTTTCCTGTTGATTGATAGTTATTTATTGGCAGTTTTTTTTTTTTTTTTTTGAGAGAGAGCGTCTAACTGTGTCACCCAGGTTAGAGTGCAGTGACGTGATCATAGCTCACTGTGACTTTGAACTCCTGGGCTCTAGTGATCCTCCTGTCTCAGCCTCCCAAATAGTTGGGACTACAGGCATGAGCCACCATGCCTGGCTGAGGGTCTTTTATTGGTCATTCTTTGCTACTTAGTTTCTCTACTCTTGGTGCCAAACTGCTTCCCATTTACTCCTATGATGGCACTCATTTCTCCTGTGCTTTCGTAGTCCCTCCATTGATATTGGACTCCTTTGAAAAAAGCCAACTTTGCAGACATGCTCTGGTCTGAAGTCAGCCTTGAATCCCTTAGGCATCTTTGCACTGAGCAATCAGGTTTGTCCTGGTCACGTCTGTCCTCGAAAGAGTAGTTGTGGGGATGTGGGCTGAGGGTATAGAGTTCACTGGACGCCCACCAGACGCTCACTGAGGCATGTATGAAGTTACTAGGGTTCAACATCTCTATTTTGGGCCTGTGGCAAAAGAGAGATGAGGGAATTGTGGCCAAGTTCACAGATAGGGTTATTGAACTGAAGTTTGATACAAAAGAGAAGGTTATAATCTAGAGCAGGACCAGATGGGTGTGACTATGGAGAAGACAGGCATGGTTAGCAAGAACAGTATGAATCAATAGTTAGAAGGAACAAACCATGAGATTTCTCTGGAAAGTGGAATCATATCAGTATTTTAAGTTTGTGGTTTAGGAAATAAATGTAACTTACATAATGCTACAGCAAAACTGTCCCCACAGCCTTCCGCATTCTTTGCCTGGTCACATTCTCTGGCTGGGTCCTTTCTGCATCTCTCTCAAGCACCTAATTTCCCCCTATTTCTCATTTATCAAAAATTACTCTCAGGAAAGACTTTGCAATTAATCTTTACTTATGTCAAATAAGAGATACCCTTCTGTGTTCATTTGCATTTTAATGAAGCTCCAAGTATAGCCAGGTATGAATGTTCAACTCGTTTTTAGAAGAAAATTTGATGAGTTGCTTTGATGAATTAACCCAGTCTAGGGTAGAGGATTTCTTTCTCCCCTCCCCCAACTCTCATGCAGAATATAAATACTTCCCCTTACCTCCGCCCAGTGTTTGAAAACCTTGTCTTCTCTATCATCAAGGAAATAGAAAACAATGCCTAATGATGCGGGTTCTGGTTTTGAGGGGGTATTCAATTCTATTGTGGAAGAAAAAAGGATATGGGGTTTTCGTATGGCAAGATGCAGAGGGTAATCCAGGGGAGGACAAGAGAAGGAAGAAAAGAGAGAGAAGCAAAGGAAGTGTTGCCTGTGAACTTAATCTTGGAAGTTACCGAAGGAGCATCCCCTGCCCAACCTCCAGTACACATCACCAAGGCTGAGTCTCATGAAGAGTTGAGAGAAGATACACTGATAAAAGTTCTTTTCCTGCCCCAGTCTCTCTTTTTTTTTTTTTTGAGACACAGTCTCACTCTGTTGCCCGGGGCGAGTGCCTTGGCATCAACTTAGCTCACAGCAACTTCAAACTCCTGGGCTCAAGCAAACCTTCTGCCTCAGCCTCCCGAGTAGCTGGGGCTACAGGCATGTGCCACTATGCCTGGCAAATTTTTTTCTATATATTTTTAGTTGTCCAGCTAATTTCTTTCCATTTTTAGTAGAGACGGGGTCTTGGTCTTGCTCAGGCTGGTCTCGAACTCCTGACCTCGAGTGATCCACCTGCCTCGGCCTCCCAGAGTGCTAGGACCACAGACGTGAGCCACTGTACTCAGCCCCCCCAATCTCTTGATGTGTGGGTCAAGATGTGCAGTGGCTACTTTTGCACCTGCCACTACTCGCTGAAAATCCAGCAAGACTGTACTTTTTATAGAGGCAGCTCCTCTTTTGAGTGCTTCTCCACAATGTTCTAGTGCCTCTAAGCCTAATAAGTTATTAGATAACTTAAGTCATGGTAGGGAGAAGTCCACATCTGAATTGGGGTAGGGCTGCATTGAACAAGCTCAAGATCTCCTAAGCTGGCACAGGGATTTAGCAATGTCACTGTTGCACAAACTTAACTAAAAGAAAGCGAGACACTAAAGTAGAATTTCAAACACCTGTCAGAGGGGTGGATGAGTTACTAAAATATAGGTCCATGAAAGCAGAGACCTTATCTTCTAGTTCACCTCTGAATCTACAGTGCCAAGAATAGTACCCGGGCCATCATAGACTGTCAACAAATATTTGGTGAAGGAAGGAAGGAAGAAAGAAAGGAAGGAGATAAAGGAGGGGTCTCTATGTCTTCATATGTCCAATGGGGATATGTAATGTAACCCCTAGAATCCTTGTGAGAACCAAAGGAGCTGTTGACTATAAAAGCCCCTAGCATCGTGCCTGGCATTCATTAATAGTAGTGTACAGTCCATGTAGTTCATGCTGCTTTTGCAATTAATTCATCAATCTTCCTTGGCCACCTTGATGCTTTGAATAGGATTGATCTTATTCTTCCTTTTGCTATTTTGTTTCACCGTACACCCTTCCACCAGTGTCAACTTTTCATGTTGGAGTAGTCACTGACCTCCCTTAGCAGCCTTCGTACTAGCAGGAGAGAGAAGCTTCCAGGTTCCTTCCTGCTCTGGCCACTGATGACCTGAGTTTCTTTCACAGTTCCCACAGTGCTATGTTAAGGAGTGAGATAAGGGATTCCCTGCTGTCTGCTGTCTTTATATCTCCAGTGACTCAGCAAACAGACAGGCTCACCCTGCTGTGAGACTCCTCACTTCTCTCAAGGATTTACGTCCTTCTCTAAGCCCCCTTTCGTGCTCAACCTTGGCCTGAACTTCAAGGGAGTCAGCCCCAAACGTCAGCCCTGATATCCTTTCTGGAGGGACCCCGGCCCACAGATGATGCTCACTTAGCTCCTGGTTGCAGTTTTCAGATTTCCTGTGGCATCCAAGTGAGAATGCTCTGTCACCATTCCCTGTCTCCCATCTCAAGGGGACTTCTGAATGTCTGCGTACACCGGGGATCTTTGTTTTTATTCTTAGCCGATTTATGGTGGGGACAAAGCCCAGAACAGGGACTTTTTGCTGTCTGTAAAGCAGAGATTCGTTAGAAAATACACAACTTTTAATGAAGTTGTTCACTCTAACATTGTAATAAGACAGATTAGAAGCAATTGTAATTTCAATTATCGAAGAAATGATTAGATAAATGATGACTCGGCCATATCATGAACTACTACTGTGCAACAGTGTAAAGAATGAGAAAGAAGAATTCCAGGATTCATGAGGGGACATTTATTTATTAGTATTATTTCAGTATTTTAAATGACAATGTAGTTGCTGAGTAATTAAAATTAATCTAGAAATTTAAAAAAAACACCAAAATTTATTTTATCAGTTATCTAGTTTATGACCTGGGAGAGAGGTTGGAACGCCTCTCTCTGATACCCTCATTTTGCAGACACAGAAATGGAGGCCCAGAGAAACTAAAGTGGCCAGTTCAAGTCATATTTATCAGAATCTGAACTAAGACCCAAGTCTGCTAACTCTCATTTACAAATCATTAGTGTTCATAAATCAACATCTTATCTCCTGGAGAGGGAAATGAGGTGTGTTCTGAAAGTCTTTATGCCTATTTAATACATAGAACCTGCACAGCTAAAGCTCAGAGACATCGATGACCTAAGAACAAGGGGAGGAGGCTGACACATAAATCATTGCTGTGGCACCCTTGGAAAGGAAGATAACATTGCATACATTGCGGTGAAACATAGTGGCTAGTAGCCATAAATGCATTCTTTAAACAAATAATTATCTTTAAACTGTGTTAGTGTCTTGTGATTATCTTGACAGGGCCAAAATGTTCCAAATAAAGGGTAACACATATACAGAGATTCAGAAACTGAAACAGGTGACTCCTTTGGAGAACAGCAAGTTCTTAAGTAGAGCTGGGGGAAAACGGGCATAGTAGGAGATGGGGAAAATTGATAGGAGATAAGGCCCAAGGAAGGCACTAGCCAAGTCTTCTTGGCAAAACTAAGGAGTCTGAATTTTATCTTGAAACCTGTAAGACACCTCTTAAAGGCTGAGGAACTTTCTTTCTTTTCATTTTTTTTTTTTTTTTTTTGTTGAGACAGAGTCTCACTCTGTTGCCTGGGCTAGAGTGCCGTGGCGACAGCCTCGCTCACAGCAACCTCAAACTCCTGGGCTCAAGCGATCCTCCTGCCTCAGCCTCCCGAGTAGCTGGAACTACAGGCATGCGCCACCATGCCCGACTAACTTTTCCTATATATATTTATATATATTTCCTATATATACATTATATGTATTTCCTATATATTTTTGTCTGGCTAATTTCTTTCTATTTTTAGTAGAGACGGGGTCTCACTCTTCCTCAGGCTGATCTAGAACTTCTGACCTAGAGCGATCCTCCCTCCCCGGCCTCCCAGAGTGTTAGGATTACAGGCGTAAGCCACCGTGCCCAGCCTGAGGAACTTTCTAGAACAAGCTTCTTTCCTTAATTACTTCAGCCTTCAAGACTTTTCAGAAGTTTTCTCGTTCATGAACTTCTCTGATTCCGTGGAGAGTTAACTGCACTTATTTCAGAGATTAAAGGTCTCTGATCTGTTTTAAAAGAAGAGACTTCAGCTTCAGGAGTGGCTGGGACTACAGGTGCAGGCCACTGCACCTGACTAATTTTTCTATTAATATTTTTACAAGAGATAGGGTTTCACTCTTGCTCAGGCTGGTCTTGAACTCCTGAGCTCAAGCAATCCTCATGCCTTGGTCTCCCAGAGTGCTAGGATTACAGGTGGGAAGAGAGATTTTTTAACCCAATGGCAACACACACACACACACACACACACACACACACACACACACACACATGCACACACATCTATATATTTGGTATACCTTGCCATTAGGTGCTATTGGGTAGATAAATAAAGGGTAGGAGTGGTGGCTCAGACATGTAATCCCATCACTTTGGGAGGCTGAGTTGGGTGGATTGCTCAAGGCCAGGAGCTCGAGACCAGCCTGGGCAACATAGTAAGACACTGCCTGCACAAAAGATTTTTTAAAAAAATTAGCCGGGCATGGTGGCGCATACCTGTAATCCTAGCTACTGGGGAGGCTGAGGAGAGAGGATCACTTGAGGACAGGAGTTTGAGGTTGCAGTGAGCTATGATGAGGCCATTGCATTCTAGCCTGGGTGACTGTCTTGAAAAAGCAAAAAGAACAAAACAAACAAATAAAAGATGAGAGCAGATTGCAACCACGAAGCACAAATAGAATATTATGAAAGAGAATCAATGAATGATGATGGCAATAAAATTGTTGAAATAAAAACTGAACAGATGACCTGAATCGCAGAATGGACACAACTGAAGTCCTGATTACAAGCTGGAAGATTGAAAACAGAAATTATCCCAGCATGTAACGCAAAAAGAAAGAGTTGAAAAATGATAGAAATGTTGAGACATGACGTATAGTCCCATGTTTTTCACATTTGTTTAGGCGGATCCTAAAACAATGAGGTAGAATATATTCTTATATGTTTATGGATCATTTGTATTTCTAGCTCTGGAACTTCTTTTTTATGCTAGGCTGAATCACTAAAGCTGGTCAAGTTTTAAGGATTTGCAGGAACGATGACTCAGACTTGACTGAGGCTACTACCTTTGCATAAGATCAAGGACATGACGTTGTAGATATGCTCCTTTACAGTGTAACTCATATTTATCACGGAAGCATGCCTACGGTTTGGTGAGCTCACTACTTTTAAGAATATGGAATCCTGGCCGGGCGTGATGGCTCATGGCTATAATCCTACCACTCTGGGAGGCTGAGGCAGGAGAACTGCTTGAGCTCAGGAGATCGAAACCAGCTTGAGCAAGACTGAGACCCCATCTCTACTAAAAATAGAAAAATTAACCGGTGTTGTGACGTGTGCCTGTAGTCCCAGGTGCTCAGGAGGCTAAAGCAGGAGGATTTTTGAACCCAGGAGTTTGAGGTTGCAGTGAGCTATGATGATGCCACTGCACTCTACCCAGGGTGACAGAGCATGACTCTGTCTCCAAAAAAACATTATGGAATCCTTTACGTCAAAAGATCCCAGAACTGTGGGCCTTTTATTCCTTTTTGGCTTGGGGAGGGGGAAATGAAGGTCAGAGATGTCAGCACTCACAACTCTACCTTATGATCATAAAAGCTCTTTCCAGTGTCACGATGATACACTTTCATGTTTCATTTTTGCTGTGACATTGAATCCACTCAGTGTTTCAGTGCTGGAGCTCTGCACGGTGCTTCTCATATGACCTTTGCCCATTGTTTCATTAAATGTTGATGTTTGCCATTACCAGATGTACCACATAGCATCTGTGTTTCCCTTCCTTCCACCAGAAAATCTATTCATTATTCAAAATTTTGCTTCCTCTTCTTTCGTGAAACTTTCCTTTATCCTCCAAGGTAGAATACATTTTTTTTAGACTTTCTTAAGAAAAGTTCGTTCTTATGATAACAATATTTTTTGAATCAAAAATGAGTTCAGGATATACCATTGACACATGGTACGAGTTGTTGAGCAAATAAACAAATGTATTTTTTGAAAACAACTCTGTTCTGGACAAGCCCTGTCATCAACATAGCAATTATTCTACTGTATTCATAGGTGCGGCTTGAGAAATTGTACATCCAACCTAAGGAGCATACAAATCATCATCACAGTAATTTTTTATTTATTTATTTTTGGAGACAAGGTCTTGCTCTGTTGTCCAGGCAGGAATGCAGTGGCTCAATCATAGCTCACTGCAGCCTCAAATTCCTGGGCTCACATCATCCTCCTGCCTCGGCCTCCCAAAGTGCTGGGATTACAGGTGTGAGCCACCACACCTGGCTTAAGGATAATTTCTAAGATACAGCTTGTATGGAACTTGGAAGAGCATAGATTTGAGTTTAGATGAATTAGCTTTGTGACTCTGAGCACATTGCTTTTTCTCCCTGAACTTCAGTTTATTGGCCTGTCAGACGAGGGTAAACATGTCCTTTGAGGGTTCCTGTGAGCTTTTAAGTGACCTAACCTATGAAAAGGGCTTGCAGTACCTGATATATGTCAGGCACTCAAGGAATATTAATTCTCTTGGCACTTTATGGTGCATTTTTCAAAGAAGTCCTCATCAAGTATTTAATTGGATTATCGTAACCCAAATAACATTCTTAATTTTGGAAAATTAGTTATGAGTACACTACAACTGGTCCCAATTGTAAATTAGAATATAATAGGAATCCATTGGGGAAAAAAAGTCTTCTGCTTAAGTTGTCATTGTCCTCAGTTTTCTCCCCCCTCATGAGAAAAGCAGAGTCAATAGCAGCAGGATTGTAAACCAATTGGCAGCTGAATAACTTTCAACACTCTCTCTGTCACACACACCTGTACATACATGTGAATACACATGCACATTGTCACACACATGTACATGCACGCAAATACACATGCACATGCACACAAGTTGCTTGAGGAAATAAGGAAGAAAACCATGCCCAGAGACTGTGATGCCTTTAGGATTTTCCAAGTGGAATTTCCTCTCTCCTTTCCCTTCTTGGTTTTGTCCCTCCCAGCAGAAAAAAATGCGCACAGCAGAGGGTGCTCTGTGCTCTGAGTGCCAGCTGGGCTCCTTCTCTGTCAGGGCACTTCCCAAAGGGGAAAAGATGGGGAAATGGAAGAAAAGACTTTCAAGGAAGGAGAGAGAAAGTCACTCTGAACCAGGGGTGAGCAAGAGAGGAGATTTAGAATGCCCACAGACTTCCGCTGCACTCCTTCCTCTTAGTTAACACCAATGACTGCCAAACACCTGCTGCACTCAGACCTTGCTGGGTTTTAAAATGTCCATCCCAAATTCTCCTCATTTCCATCACTCTTCCTGATGTGTCTGAAGAGGAATGATAATAATAGAGGTTCATTTGTAAAAATGGCAAACATCAGTTCTTTTTTAAAATTGAATTTTTCTCAAAATAGTCTATATAATTAATTATTATAAAATAAATATAATTATTATATGGTTGCAATATTTAATATCCTTGTAAGTTGTGGTGTGGCACCTTGGGCAACTTGCCACCGAGTGACCATCTCACACCCATTCTTTCACTCCTTGCTAATCTTTTGCTTGGGACAGATTGTTCTCTGGCTTTCTAAATGTTTATTTCCATGTCAGACTTGTTGTTTTATCTTCTTCCTTTTTTTTTTTTTTTGCCAGAGTGGGGTTTTTCTTTTTTTTTTTTTTTTTGTGGCTAGGGGAAGGAGGAATGCAAATGAATGGGCATTGCTTAGTTTTTCTCTACAGTATGGTTTGTGAAATTAATGTTTACCTAACTGAAAAGCACGTGCTTTTCTTTTCTTCATTGTCTATTGGTTTTCAAATGATAACACTTTGTCTCTAGATACCATCTCCTGGACAAACCTCCAGCCACATCTGAAGTCTCACCCTTTCCTGCACAGGCCTTGCCTTTCCATGCCCCTAGGATTTTGGGTAGTATTATGTAGATCAAGCATACTGTGACTATGCCTGAAATTCTTTTCTCTGCCAGGTCAACCTTTATTACTTCTCCAAAATCTATCTAAATACCATCTGCTTTATGAAGTATTCTTTGTTTCCCTTGAGCAATTAATTACTTGAATCATTTTTTTCTCTGTGTTCCCATAGCACAAGGGACATATCTCTACCATGTATAGTATATCTTTTCACATATCTGTCGCCCTCACACAGGCTGTAATTTGCATGAATGTTTTTTCTTTATTTTTTTAAATTTTTGCATGAATGTTTTAAGGACTTTTATTAACAATATACGACAGTAACTTGTCCTCTAGTTTGAGTACCTTTTCCCCTTCACTCCAACAAACACTGGATAGCATCGTTTTCAAAATCTTTGCTAATGTGGTAGACCAAAATTGGCGTCTCATTATCATTTTAATTTAGGTCACTTTGATTACTTTTGAAGTGAAACATTGGACAAAATGTTTTCTATAGTATTGGCTATTTGTGTTTTGAATTAATCATATTTTGAAGTCAGTTCAATTTTATTAATTTGTTATGATGTGCCCCACCCACCCCAACCCATGACCCCTTCCTATTTGGCACCTCTGGGGATTATGGTACTGTACTTGTGGAACATTGCACTGTGGTGACATGATGAAGTCATTTCATCAGAAGATACTATTAAGGCTGTAACATGTTCCTGGAAAATGGGAGTGCTGAGCCAATTCTTCACAGATATCTCTGCCTTGTCACACTACTTCTGAATTACACATCACTACTAGTAAATCCAGTAAAAATTTATTCCAAATGACGTGTTTGCTAATAAATCTGGAGAAAATTTAAAAAGTCCCTGGGAGTCAGTGGAAAATTGTTTTTTACGGTAATAAAATTTTTACAGTACATTTTATATATTTGTGTTGAAAAACCTTATTAGGGAAAAAGGAAAGGAATTTATAAAACAATTAGAATGTTTGCCAGTGTTTGATTTCATATGAACGTCAGTAGGTTCCTGTTAATGACAATAACGAGGATGAAGCTAACAACGACAGCAGCAACAATAAATAATAGCTAAGATATATTGGGTGTTTAAAAGGTGATGGACATTATTCTAAAGGCTTTACACATTTTAACAAATGTGGTCTTCATGACATTCTCTACCTTCTCCACCCTACTTCATTTCCTGCGAGGCTGAGGTTTACAGACATGTCGCTGGAACACTTGCTGTCTGACCTTTAGGGGTGCATGGCTAATGGGGAACAGGCATGAGACTGGAGAGAGGCAGGAGGAGGCTGAGGTTGGGGTGTTTATCTCCTGGCCTCCTTCCTGCCAGACTGAGGCAGTTGTCGCATTCTGTACTAGAGCACGGAGTCCTTGTCTTCTGGCCGACTGCACACAGCTATCCTGCCGGTGCTGATGGCTCGTTCCTCCATTCCTGCCTGGGGGTGGAAACGGCGCACCATGTCTTTCCTGCCAGAATCCCAGCTGGTATACTTGACCGATAGTTTGACTGAATATAGAATTCTCAGTGAGAAATAATCCTGCTCAGAATTTTAATGACATTGCTTCATTGCTTTCTGGCTTCTAGTGTTGCCATTGAGAAGTCTGATATCTTGATTCCTGAATGTCTGTCTTCCCAGCCCTAGAATCTTGTAAAATCTTCTCTTTGTCCCTGGTGTTCTAATCACAAAGTTGTACTTTTTTTTTTTTTTGGAGATAGAGTGAGCCTCTGTCTCCCGGGCTAGAGTGTGGTGGTGTCATCGTAGCTCACTCCAGCCTCAAACTCCTGGGCTCAAGTGATCCTCCTACCTCAGCCTCCCAAGAAGCTGGGACCACAGATGCAGGCCACCAATCCTGGCTAATTTTTCTGTTT
Source organism: Lemur catta (assembly GCF_020740605.2). Taxonomy (NCBI): domain Eukaryota; kingdom Metazoa; phylum Chordata; class Mammalia; order Primates; family Lemuridae; genus Lemur; species Lemur catta. Next base: position 71,004,642 of record NC_059135.1, read on the forward strand.
TTAGTAGAGACTGGGTCTCACTCTTGCCCAGGCTGGTCTCGATCTCCTGAGCTCAAGGGATCCTCCTGCCGAGGCCTCCCAGAGTGCTAGGATTATAGAAGTGAGCCAGCGAGCCCCCCCAAAGTTGTATCTTTTTGAAAGACTTTTTCCACCATTGTGTTAGATGGTGGGTTCTTAAAATCTGGGCAAGTATGCTCTTGAGTACTGGGAATTTCATGTTTGTTTTGCTGCTGATTTCCTCCTTTCCATTTTCCAATTTCTTTTTCTAGCATTCATATCACTGTGTAACAGATACTGGAACTTCTAGTTTTACTCTCTGGTTTTCCTGATTTTTTCTCTTTTCTTTTACATTTATTTGTCTTTTTTATTTACTTTCTGAGAGATTTATCTAACTTTACCTTCCGATGACATTGAGTTTTTTATTGCTACCATCACTTTTTTTTTTATTTCCAAGACCTCTTTTCTGTTCCTTGAATACACCATTTTATCCTTTTTATTTTATTTTATTTTTTTAGTCCTAGTCACATGGAACCTGGAAAACCATTTTAAAGTTGGTATTTATATTTCAAGGGTGTGATAGCTCCTTTTGACTATATAAGGACATTGTTTATGTTGGTTTTTGACATTTTCTTCTCCCCCCTTAGTCTCTGTTTCCTCCAAGTTCCTTTTGTCATTTGTTTCCATCACCATTTTTCATATTAAATGCTTTATCAATCCTGATAACCCATTTACCCCATATAAGAATCTTCCAGTGATTTGCCTGGAAGGTACAGCCTAGCTGTGAGTCTCTGGGAGCTGTGTGGGGGAAGACAGCCAGGGCTTCATCATTCATTATGGAAATGTTCACTTAATCTCCTGGTTTTTCGAATGACATCTTCACTTTTCATTGCAACTGATTTAGCCCTGTCCATAGACCCTCTGTTTTGCCTCCTTTAAAGGGAAAAAAAAACCCTCCAGTCTTCCATAGGGGAAGGAGAAGGGCAGTGGCCAAGCTGATCAGAGCTGGAACATGGATCTGGGAATTATAATGATTCCTCAACAGACTTTCAACCAATCCTCACATTTTTACCACTCCTGTAAGTATGTGGCACTATCAACTCCTGAACCTTTTTTCTTTTTCTCTGTAGTGTAAACCAGTTATTTCTCTCAGAGTCTCTCATTACTAGGATAGGATTTTTGATTTTGCTTTCTTTACTGCTAAGGTAGCTGCCACTCACAACTGCTTTCTAGCTTCCAAAATCGGCATATTAGAGACCTTTAAGGTCAGGAGCGGTGGCTGACGCCTGTAATCCTAGCACTCTGGGAGGCCGAGGCGGGAGGATGGCTTGAGGTCAGGAGTTCAAGACCAGCCGGGGCAAAAGCTAGACACCATCTCTACGAAAAAAAATAGAAAAAAATTAGCCAGGTGTGGTGGTGTACACTGTAGTCCCAGCTACTTGGGAGGCTGAGGCAGGAGGATTGCTTGAGCCCAGGAGTTTGAGGTTGCTGTGAGCTAGGCTGACACCACGGCACTCTAGCCCAGGCAACAGAACGAGACTACTCTGTCTCCAGAAAAAAAAAAAAAAAAGAGAGATCTTTAATAATACAATCATTTGGTATCATTTTAGCAGGATTTTAGGAGGGAGAGGATATTAATGCATTGTTAAATCCACCATATTTATCTATTTTAAAGATGATTTTAACTTCCTATGACTAAAAAGAGTGATTCATCGTCTGTTCTTTGCCTTCTATATACTTTAAAGCACTTCCTTCCCCGATATCTGGCTGTTTATTGATTGTTAATGAAACAAGACCACTTGGTGATTTGTTAAGACTGGTAAGATATATACTCTTACATGGAAATGAGCAATCTTATGAAAAAAAGCAAGAGTGACTCAAGAACTATGCCCTGAGTATTATTAGAGCATCATATTAACAAGTTAATAATTAAGTCCCTAATAGGGCCAAATAATTTTATTCTTGCCCATGGCCACCATGCAAACTGTAGCATCTACCTTTTGAAAAAAATCTCCTAATATGTCTTCTCAGTAGGAGGTGGTAGCCACCTTGGCCTTGGCAGATTCAGGGGACACGTGACCTTGGACCACCCTATTGGATACTCTCTCCCATACTTTCTCATGCACGGCTGAAAGGTTGAGGGAACAGATGGAGGCCAGATTTGTCACAGAGTCACCCTTCCTGATGGTGACGGTTGCTCGGGTTTCTGTTGTTTGACCTGGTCACACACTCCTCCCTGAAATGATTCCCATTTCTCAAGCCTGCTCATCTGGCCTCTCATTAACTCAGTCAGCCCCGAGGATCTTCTAATAAATTTCCCTTTTATCTAAGATAGTCAGCCATATTTCAGTTGCAAACAAAAGCCCTGACTGATAAGCACAGCAACTATAGTAAGGCAGTTGGCAACGGCCATAGGAGGCGAGAGGCTGGGATGGAAAAGACACAAATCCATAGGTCTTTAGTAAATAAATTTAAAATGCTCATCCCATTAGGAATGAATTAGCAGCATTCTCTGCCTGGGAAAACAATGGTGGACTTTTACAATCTCTCCTCCTTACAGTCTAAGAGTAGGTCAACGGCCCACTTCTGTGCCTCTGAAACCTCATGTTTGTTTTACCAGAGCCAAAGGGAATGACTCACTAACAAGGACCAGATTTGCCTTCGTCTAAAATGCCGAGGGAATTGTTTAGTAATATTTGGGAGCAATCCCTGAAAAACATCACCAATCTAAAATAGTCTAATAAATTGGGTGAGAAATTAAATTGATTTTTGGGCTACCAATATTATATCATTCCTGCACACTCAGTCAAATCAAATGAGTTCAATTTGACTTGTGGCCTAATAGGAAGAGTTACTTGATGTTGGGAGCAATCTAATCTGCCACACACACACAAACGTATCTTAAAATATTATAAGTACTAAAGAAATACATAAAACAATTTGCATTTCTATGCTTACTAGAAAGTTTGAGCATCTTTCTTCATATCTTTGTTGTGAAATTGCCTGCTCATACTATTTGTCCACTTATCCATTGGGTTGCTTATATCTTTCTTATTGTTTGACTGAGTAATATATTCATAATAAAACACTTTCATGGCATCCAGAAGTCCATAAACAAATAGCAATTTCACCTTTTTTTGCCTTAATTGTCTTATCTGAAACAATATAAAAGCCTAATGGTTTACTCAGCCTTTTAAATTGCTTGCCAAGGAGTCCACCAGTGCCAGTCATGCGTGTTAACCTGACTCGTACTCTGTATCTCAAACTGATTTAAAAAGACAAATAAATTACTGAAGTTACATTAAATTATATACAGTTTAATTAATTTAAGCATTTGGGTATTTGTAGACTTAGGCAAGTTTATTCTAAAAGTGATACGGAAAGGCACAGGTTCTAGAATAGCTGGAACAATCTTGAAAAAGACAAATAGAACGGGAGGACTCACACTACCTGACGGTAAGGCCTGCTTTATAGCTACCGTGATCAAGACAGTGTGGTATGGGCAGAGGGATAGGCACATAGATCAATAGAACAGATAAAAACCCCAGAAACAGACCCACACAAACATGCCCAAATAATTTTTGACAAAGGTGAAATAGCAATTACATTGGAGGAAGAATAGACTTTCAACAAATGGTGCTAAAACTAAAACAATTGGACATTCATAGGCAAAAAAATAAACCAAGACCTAAACCTCACATTTTTTTTTTTTTTTTGAGGTAGAGCGAGACTCTGTCGACCCAGCTAGAGTGCAATGCTCTCATCATAGCTCACTGCAACCTCAAATTCCTGGGCTCAAGCGATCCTCTTGCCTCAGTTTCCCGAATAGCTGGGACTACAGGCATGCACTACGTCCAGCTAGTTTTTCATATTTTTAGGAGAGACGGGTTCTTGCTTTTGCTCAGGCTACTCTTGAACTCCTGACCTCAAGAGATCCTCCCACCTTGGCCACCCAGAGTGCTAGGATCACAGGCGTGAGCCACTGCACCCAGATAAAATCTCACATCTTTTTCAAAAATTAACTCAAGAGGTGACCTGGAAGATGGTGGACAAGAAAAACCGCCAGCCAGAGTGTCTCTGCAAGAAAGCTAGATTTTAGATGAAAGTGAAAAAAACAAACAGGCACACAAACATAGATCAGATGAAGTTCGGAAAGAAGAGTGCCTGAAACTACAGGAGCCTCCACAGGAAGAAGCTGCGGAGCAGAACTGGAAGGAGAAAGGCATCGGCAGGGTCTAAACCCTGAGAGGCTTGGAGACCAGCGACAGGGTAGGTAGAGCAGTTAAATTTCCCCTCCCTTGCATCTCGGACTGCTGGTGGGCTCCTGAGCTGCTGGAGAGACCTTCCAACACCAGCCCAGAGATGGCTGCCGCCAGTGAGCAGTGAGCCTCTTGGGGACAGGGCACCAGGTTCCCAGCTCCCTCTGGGCACCTCCCGGCCCACAGACCCCAGCCAGTTGGCAGGCACCATATTACTTCATTCTCCCCTTCTCCTCCCCTACCTGCAGCTGTCAAGAGAGACAATTTAACCACCACCCTGAGACATCTGCAGGGAATGGGATCTTTCCTTTTGGGGCCCTGCAGGAGACTGAGGGGTATTCAGCCTGTGAGCAGCCTACCCGCCAGTCCTCCCAGGTGCTGGTTGCCTGACTCCAGCAGAGAGGGGCAAATCCTGAGGTGGAGAGACATTGATCCAGCTTGGGGACCCTGTGGGTGACTTGAGACCAGCACTCTTCTCCCTGGCAGGGTCAGGGATTGATCTCCAGGGTCCCAGGGGACAGGCCTGCAGCCCAGATCCCTTAGAGCCAGGACTCGATCACATAGCTTGGGGGCATAGAAGAGATATTTGTGAACCAGACTGCTGAGGTGTGTGTGCCTTCAGGGGCAGATCAGAGTGGGTCCTAGCTGCAGCGTGCTCGAGGGGCAACCCTCCTCCCACGGGAGGGCTGAGCTCCCAGCTCTGGCCTTGATCATGGGCAGGGAACCTCCCAGCTTGAAACACAGTCAGGGGAGATCTGCTAGCTTGAGGTCTTGCCTGGCGGCAGAGGCCTGGGAGAAATCTTGGAATAGGAGAGGGTGGAAAGGAGCGAGGCCTGCTCCAGACTGCAGGTCTCAGACAGCCCCACCCCCACATGCAGACTTTTGGCTCAGTGAGGCCATTTCAGCCCCTCCCTGGCAGCTTTGCCCAGAAGCAGAGAACAGAACTTTGACCACTGCTAACAGCATTTGTGGAGCTAGAGGGCAGGCTCACCTAACCCAGCCCTGCCCAGCCTCATTCCCCCCCTCCCCCTGCTGAGGCGGAGAGTAAGGACACACCTGGAAGTCTCAGGGCCCCACCCACCACCTGAGGCACTAGAGTGCCTTTCCAGAGGAACGAAAGCTGGTTACAGGACCCCAAGACAACACTGCAGCTTGCTCTTCCCAGCAAGCGCCACCTAGTGACAGAGAGGTGAATTTGCCCACCCTTTTACTGCATTTACTGACTCATCATGCCGGATGTGGTCGAATCTCATCCACAAATACCACCTAGTGGCTCAGAGACTAAACAGGGTGTGTCATCATCCAAATGAAAATCTAAAGGCAAGAAGCAGCAGCTGATCCAGATGGGAACAAATCAGCAAAAGAACTCTGGAAGTATGAACAATCAAACTGAAAGCACACCCCCAAAAGAGAACACCAGCTCTCTAGCAATGGATATCAACAAAATTCAGAACACTAAAATGACAGAAAAAGAATTTCAACCATAGACTGTAAGAAAACTCAATAATGTGCAAGAGAAAATGAATACCCAATACAAAGAAACCACACACACACACACACACACACACACCACACAATTCAGCACCTGGAAGAAAAATTCACTAAAGAAATTGAAATATTAAAGAAAAATCAAACAGCATTTGTGGAAATGAAGAATTTATTCAGGGAATTACAAAACACAATGGAAAGCCTCAAGAATAGGGTGGATCAAACAGAAGAAAGAATATCAGGGATTGAAGATAACATATTTCAATTAAATAAGTCAGTTGCAGAGATCGAGCAGAGAAATAAGAGAAAAGAGCAAAGCCTACAAGAACTGTGGGATTATGTGAAGAGGCCTACTGTGAGAATCATAGACATCCCTGAGGGTGAAGAAGCAAATACACAAGGGTTGGATAAGCTATTTGAGGATATAATGGAGGGAAATGTTCACAGCAGTATTATTTATAACAGTAAAAAGTGGAAATAACCCAAATGTCCATTAACTGATGAATGAGTAAGCAAAATGTGGTATATGCATACAATGAAATATTCAGTCACAAAAAAGAATACATCAAGTTAAGACATGGATAAAAACATGATGCTAAGTGAAAGAATCCAATGAGAAAAAGTCTATATTATCCTATTATATTCATATGAAATGTTCAGAATGGACAAAATATAGACACAAAAAGTAGCTAAGTGTTTCCTTAGGACTAGAGCATTGTGAGGATTAGGGAGTAAAAGCTCAAGGGTGTGGAGTATCTTTTTGAGGTAATGAATGTTGTAAAATTGATTGTGGTTATGATTGCACAACTCTGTGAATATATTATACTAAAAAGCATTGAATTATACTCTTTAAATAGGTGAATTATATGCTTTATGAATAAAGCTGTCACAAAAAATACCTCAATAAGCAACTACTGTATGATCCCAAAACTTTACTCTTGGGCACTGATCTTAGAGCAGTGGAAAACATGTGTCACATAAAAACCTGCATACAAATCTTCATAGCAGTTTCATTTGCTGCCCTGAACTGGAAACAAGCCTGATGTCCTTCAAAGTGTGTATGATTAAATAAACTGTGATACATTCATAGCTTGGAATACTATTCAGTATAAAAAAGAATGAATCATTGATATGCACAACCAAGACAGATCTCCGGGGATTTATGTTGAGTGAGAAAAACTAATCTCAGAAGTTCACATACTATACGATTTCATTTATATTATATTTCATAATGACAAAATTATAAAAATAGAGAATAGGCTAGGTGTAGTGGCTCACACCTGTAATCCTAGCACTTTGGAAGGCCAAGGCAGGAGGATGGCTTGAAGCCAGAAGTTTAAGGCCAGTCTGGGCAACAGAGCAAGACCCCATCTCTACAAAAAATTTTTAACAAAACAAAAGCTTAGCCGGGTGTGGTGGTGCACTCCTGTAGTCCTAGCTACTCAGGAGGCTCAGCCAGGAAGATTGTTTGAGCCCAGGAGTTTGAGGTTGCTTTGAGCTATGGTGACATCACTGCATTCTAACCCAGGCAATAGAGTGAGACCCAGTCTCATAAAAAAAAAAAAAAAGGAACAGATTAGTCGTTCCCAGGGGTCAGATATGGAGTGTGGGGTGGAGAGGTGTGTGTCTATAAAAGAGTAATGTGAGGGATTGTTGTGGTGAAGGAACTGTCTGTATCCTGATTGCATCAGTGTCAATAATCTGGTTGTGATATTGTACTGTAGTTTTGCAAGGTGTTACCATTGAGGGAAACTGGATAAAGGGCACATGGCACTATATATTGTCATTAAATACGAAATGTCTGATTTTGAATCAGAAGTTTAGTTTATTATGTCTCAAACAAGAAGCAGTACAATTAATCAAAGTATGTGCCTAAACTATCAACACAGTTTTGCCATCTTAACGGTAGCTTGTTTATGCCAGCAGCAAAGAAGCCTAGAGAGCAAGTGGCGATGAAATTGTGAAAGGTGTTTTCCACAGTTTGTTGAGAATTGAATATTTTTCCTTGCAAGAAGTGGTCCAAAGCCTAAAAGAAGTGGTAGCCAGTTGGTGCAAGGTCTGTTGAATATGGTAGATGACTGAGACTTTCCAAGTCCAGCCTTTATTTCCAAGTCCAGTTTGAGCAGCATTGCTTGTGCAACATGTGGTTGAGTGTTGTCTTGCAAGAGGGTTGGCCTGTCTCTAGTGACTAAATCTGGGCTGTTTAATTGCAAGCATCCTCATCGATTTTGTCCAATTTGTTGCTGTAGACATACGCTGTAATCGACTGACCAGGTTTCATGAAGCTGTAGTGGATAATACCAGCTCTGGACCACCAAACAGACACCTTTAGCTTTTTTTTGACGAATATTCTGTTTTGGACTGTGGTTCTGCACTTCAACTTTATCCAACCACTGTGCTGAACGCTTGTGATTGTCAAAAAGAATCCATGTTTCATCACAAATAACAATACGGTGTAGAAATGGTTCACTTTTATGTTGTGACAGGAAAGAAAGGCAAGCTTTGGGATTTCTCTTCTGAGAACCCATGCAGAACCCATCTATCCAGCTTCTTTACCTGGCCAATTTGTTTCCAATGGTCCAATATTGTTGGAATAGTAACGTCAAAGCTTGCTGCTAACTCATGCATAGGTTGAGATGGATTTGCTTCCACTATAGCTTTCAGCTCATCATTATCCACCTTGATCTCAGGTCACCCACATGGTTCATATTCAAGACTAAAGTCAATAGAACGGAACTTCTCAAACCATGGACATACTGTGTATTCATTAGCTACATCCTTCCCAAACACTTTGTTGATATTTGAAGCTGTCTGCACGGCGTTGGTTCCATGATGGAACTCATATTCAAAAATAACATGAATTTTTGACTTATCCATGTTTTCACAAAAATTGCTATTAAAAAAATTTTTGAAAGATAATCACAAGCCAAAACATGCCTTTGAAAGAATGAAGATGTACCTTCACACACACACACACACACACACACACACACACACACACACACACACACAAAGTGTCAAAGTGAAATGTCAGAGATATCAACTGTCAAACTTAATACTTAAGGAAATTGGACATTCCATACTTAATAACCTATAATTTCTTTCAACTACATGTGAATCTCTAATTATCTCAAAATTTAAAAGTTTAATTAAAGAAAAAAACACACACAAAGAAGGTGGGGATTTTGTTTAATATTTAACAGAAAAATTAATAATTAAAAAATTATGGTGGATATCTTCAAGCCAACTTTATATTCAGAAATGTTCCTTCTTAGAAAAGAAACACCCATTTCAACACCCTTTTTTTTTTAAATTTAATTTTTATTTTTATCCAAGTTTTAAAAGTGAGACAGTTCTAGAAGGCTGAAAATATGTCAACTTCTTGCCAGACCTCTCAACTTCTGCCTCCCATTCCCACTTTCAGAGTCAATCATTTAAAATTATTTCAGTAGTTTCTTCAGGTATTTACTTATGTTTTTCTATTATAATAGACTTATATGGCTATTTCTTAAATTTTCATTGTAGACACCATTCATTGATTTTCTACTATTTCATCTACTTTGAAAAATGAGGACTTAGCTCTCTTATTTCCTACCTTCCATCTCTACACGTCCCTATTTCCATCCTCCTTATATGGTTATATTAGAAACATAAACAAATATTAAATACTTATATTATTATGACTGTGCAAATTATATTCTCAGCTGAGTATACTATGGTTAAATATTCATTCTTACACAGATTTTTGTTTTTCTTTGGAGGTGATAATTGTCTTCCCCCCACTCCCCATTTATTTTGTTTTCTATGTACCTATTACTAATTTAGCTCCAAAGTTTCCACATAATTGTAAAACTGCTTTCAATACACATAAACGTATGAGCTAAATTTTCAGTTCAAATATCCTTGGAGACATCCCTACTAAAGTCCTGTATCCCCATGTTCTAATTTAGATAGTTTCTCTCAAGACCTCCTGGGAATTCCCTCTGTCTTGCTCTCCTTTTGAAGACTGTTTCCTGGATTTTATGTATTTTCCTTTCTTGATTTGTCTCATCTTAATGTAACAGGAGCTTCCTGAGAAAGGGGACATGGAAAGTTAATTTTTGAGAACTTACCGCTTACAATGTTTTTATGAACACTAGATTTGATAGTTTGCAAGAGAATATGGCTCTATATTGTTCATCATTTTCCCTCAGAACTATGAAGGCATTGTTTCCTAATTTTATTGAAAAGACTGTTTTCATTATTTTGTATGTGACCTATTTTTTCCTCTGTCTGGAAGCTTTTAGGATCTTTTCTTTACCCCTAATGTTCCGAAATTTGTCAATGTCAAGCGTTGCTCTGAGTCTTTTTTATTCATTGTGGTAGGTCCTTTGAAATGGGAACCGCATGTGCTTCATTCTGAGAATGTTTTTTTTTTTTCACATTTTACTTCTTTGTTCATTTCCTCCTTTAAATTTTCTCTATTTTTCTGAAATCCCTATTATTTGGATATTGGAACTTTTAGACTGATCCTCAAACTTTTTTTTCCTGTCTTATTTGAATGCTTTGTCTTTTTCCTCTTTGTGGGAGATTTTCTCAATATTATCTTCCAAACATTCCACTGAAATTTAAATTAAATTTTTCTGCCATAGTATTTTCAACCTCTAGCTAATAACTTCTTGTTCTTTTTTCTTAAATGCTATATATATTCTCTTATCCCTCTGAGAATATTAATTATAAGTTTAAAAAAAAATTCATGTGTTCCTTGCACTGTTGTGCACATACACATTTGTTTGTTTCTCTCTTCCAAACCAGAGGCTTTTCTCAAATGTCCAGTGATCCTTGGCAACTGGAAGCTCTGTACGCGTGTGAGGCCTGGCAGGTGGTGGAGTTTATAGCAGAGTGACTGGTCAGAGATCTGGCTGTTCCTGAGCAGTATCTGTTGGCCTTCTTTTCTGGGGCTGGTCACTTTCTCCAGAAAGGAATCTTCTACTCTTTTCCCAGGATGTCGGGGGTGGGTTGATCTGAGATGTGTGGGTTGGTGAGTCTCATTGTTCAGAATGTAGAATTTCACTTCATCTTTGTGTTGCCAGTAAATTACCTCAATCATGCCTCCGTATGTGCCTGCTATCTCTGAGTTTAGAGATTTTTCTGGTTTAATCTCCCCTGGAAATAATTTTAAGCCTTCTGCAGAAGATGGAGGGTCAGTTACCTGGCTGGGCAGGTGGTGAAGAGATCTAGTGGTTGAAGTGCTTTTACGCAAGCCATCAACAAGTCCTGTTTTCAGCCTGGTCCGCTTGCCACATTCATAGACAACTTGTGGCTCTACTTTCTGGGCCTGTGAAAGGCTTGGCAGCCAAATCTGCATGGTTCTTGGCATTGTCCACCCTCAACCCTACCGCAAACATTTAGTTTCGGCTTTCTCTAGTCTGCTAAGTCAATTATGGTAAGTATGTTGGGTTGACATAGCTTGGCTGCTATGATCCCTCCTATTCTCTCTGTGCTTATAAATTTTGAAGTGTTCCATTTTAAGTTTCTTTTTTTTTGTTTTGTTTAGTTTTTCCAAGTTCTCTCATGATATTTCACCTTTTAAAATTTCTTTATCATCATTTCGGTGAGATTTTGGGTAATAATGAAGGTAAAAGAGTGTTTTACCTTGCCATATTTGAATAGAAGTGCAAACTTCTTGCATTCTTATTGAAATATAAATGGTGATTGCTTCCGTAGGATCAATCTTTATGGAATATCTCTCTTCTCAGAAAGTCAGAAAACTACCGTGACACCATTTACTAGTTGTTCTCTGCTATCTGTTCTCCTATTCTTCTGTAGTAGGAATTTTCAGGTAGACATGAGGCCACATGCTTAAGGACTGTGTGTGACTTAAGCACACTTAAGCTCTGTGTGCGAGGCTTGCCAGGTGGTATATTTCACAGCCAAATAGAGGTGTGTCTGTGTGACTAATTTCTGGCCAATGAAATGTAATGAATTGATGTGTACCAATTCTGCTATCTAGAATATAGAGCAACGAGACAGAAAACAATCCTAGATAGCAACTGTGCAGCGCAGCAAGATAGGAAATGTGGATCCTTGACACCAAAACTGCTACCTCCTTATACTTAAAAGGTTATGTGGGGAAGAAATTAACTTTAACTCATATTTTGTACGAACCTCTCCTATTGCTTTTTGTTTATTTGTTCATTTTGCTCTCTGCCACCAAATCAATGTTTTAAATAATAAACAAAAATATTTCATGTTGAGGAAGTTGAGAATTATGAGACTTGTGATAAGGTGCTAAAGAGAAAGGTAAAAACAAAAAGAAGAAAGAAGAAATTGTTAAGAATAAAATTTTCCCATTAGTGATTTTATGTTTCACTAAGTTAAAACATCATTCCCTTAAGATTTAGAGAATACAAATTCTCATCCTGTTTGTGGGATTCTTTTTACCAAAATCTGTGTACCATGTATCTTTGATTTTTTTTTAATATGAAAATGTTGGAAAAAATAGTATTTTGTAATACTTGGTAGTTGACTAATCTTAGACTTATTTGAAAGTCCCATGAAAAATGGGACTCCTTTCTTCCACCCCTACATTTTAGTCAGACATGATATCATGCAAACCTATTACATTTTTAATAGTTTTTCTCTGGTGATTCAGCATCTTTCTCATTTATTCCTTTACCATGTCTAGGTTCTTGGGTTTGGAGAAGGTGATGTTAGACTGATATGTTTTATTTAACATTGACCAAAAATGTTCAGGAAGTTGATATTACAATTTTTGTTTTTAAGAAATAAGACTAGATCACTCTCTAAAGATTTTTGTTTTTCTTTATTATTATAGTTATAGGCATATAATTTACATACAATGAAATTCACAGACATTATATGTTTAATTCAATATATTTTGATAAAACAAGACATAAAATACTTCCAGTACCTGAGCAGTTTTCCTCATGTTTCTTTCCAGACAATATCCTTTGCTACGGTTTGGACGTTTGTCCCCCTCCAAAACTCACATCAAAATTTAGTTGCCATTGTAACAGCATTAAGAGGTAGGGCCAGCCAGGCCCAGTGATGTGCACCTATGGTCCCAGCTACTTGGGAGGCTGAAGCAAGAGGATCACTTGAGCCCAGGAATTTGAAGCTGCAATGTGCTGTGACCGTGCCTGTGATTAGATGATGCACTCTAGCCTGGCAACATAGCGGGACCCCATCTCTAAAACAAAACTTTAAAAAAAGAGGTGGGGCCTTTAGAGATGCTAGATCATGAATGGATTATGCTATTATGCACTCTTTCCATCTCTTTGCCCCTCCACTCTTCCACCACGTGATGATATAGCAAGAAGGTCCTTGCCAGATGCCAGTACCTTGTCTCCAGAACTGTGAGCCAATAAATTTCTTTTCATTACAAATTACCCAGTCTGTGATATTTTATTATAGCAGCACATACAAACTAAGACAACTCTCAGAGTTAAGCACCGTTTTGATTTCTATCCACAGATTAGTTTCACCTGGTTTTGGACTTCATATAAATGAATCATATAGTGGATATTCTTTGGCAGCTACTTTACTTTGCTAAATGTAATTGAGTACAATTTTTGAGATTCATCTATGTTGCTATGGGTATTGTTTGTTTTTTCTTTTTACTGATCCCATTCTATGAAAATATCACAATTTTAAAATGGATTTTCCTGTTGACAGATGTGGTAGGAGCTTCTGTCATGGTTTCCAGTGATCCTTACCTCTTGGTATTCATATTCTTGTATAATCCTCTTCCTTGGAATGTGGGCTCACCCTAGTGAATTTCTTCTAATGAATATCATGTGGCAAATGCAATTGCATGTCACTTCCAAGATTTGGATTGAAAATACTTGACTTCCACCTCTCTCTCTCTCTCTCTGGTTCTTGCTTGCTTGCTCTGATGAAGCATGCTGTCATGTTTTGGGTTGCCCTTTGGAAGGGTGAACATGGCAAAGAACTGAGGAAGACTTCCAACCAACAGCCAGTTAGGAACTCAGGCCATCCTTCCAACAGCTTGTAAAGAACTGAATCTTGCCAGCAGCCATGTGAGTTGGCTTGAAGTGGATCCTTCTCCAAGTAGAGCCTAGAGAGGATTGAAAATCCAATCAACATCTTTATTGGAACTTTATGAGAGAAGATGTTGTGGGTTTTTTGCTGAGATTCTTGATTCACAGAAACTGTGAGACAATAAATGTTTTAATCCACTAAGTTTCTGGGTAATTTGTGATGCACCTGTGGATAACTGTTACAACAGATATTCGGTTGTTTTTAATTTTTGGCTATTATAAATAACACTGCTATGAAGATTCTGTTTAGTTCTTTTATGAATATATGTTTTATTTAAAAATTATTTCTTGTAAATAAGATATAGTTGGATCTTGCTTTTTTCCACCCAGTCTGACAATCTCTATTTTTAATTGTGGCATTTAGTCCATTTGTCTTTAATGTAATTATTGATACGGTTGGGTTTAAGTTCACTATTTTCTATCTGTTCTTTGTTTCTCTGTTTCTCTTTTCTTGCCTTCTTTTGGGTAATATATATTAATTTAAAATATTTTATTCTATGTCCTCTATTGACATTTTTAATTATACCTCTTTGGTATTATTTTTTAGTAGGTGTTCTAGAGATGACAATATCATCTTTAATTTATCACTAACTATAAATAATATTTTACTATTAGTAAATAATGTAAGAATCTTATAACTGTATAATTCCATTTACTATTCCTGTCTTTGGTGCCATTGTTGCCATATATATGTTGCTTTTGCAATACATTGCTATTCTTTTTGCATTAAGTATATTTTATATATTTTATGTATTTGTACTTAAATATATTTGAAGCAAAAAGAATAGCAATGTATTGTAGAATATATATATAATTTATAGCAAAAATAATAGCAATGTATTAACTAAAAATGGCTTTTTATTTTTATGTAGATATTTATTAGGTGTGGATCTCATCTTCAGAGTATTCAGAGGTGCCTAATAATAAGATCTTATTTTGGAAGAAGAATAAAAGCCCTAGAATTCATTATCCCCAAAGAATAAATGATACCACAACATAGTGGTTACTTGGATTTCAAATTGTAATCCCAGCTCTGCCACTTACTGGTTGATGTGGCAATGTACTTATCCTACCTGGTACTTACTTTTCCCATCCGGAAGATGAAGATGAGAAAATCTACTTTACATGGTGGTTTTGAGGATCAAATGAAATAATCATTGTAAAGTCCTGTACCCTTAGTATACTCTCTGGCATATAGTTATCCATCACTAATGGTAGCTACTATCATTGCTGCTGCTGCTGTTGCTGCTGTCCATTTCATCTGTCTATTGGGGTATATTTTACACATAACACTTACCTTATCGTGTTAAAAACTTTTCTTGGCTCTGTTCCCCACCTTTGAGTTGAAGAAACCTAAGTTTCATGGGGATGAAGATTCAGCTGTATTTATTTTTGTTTTTTAAAGTAGTACCAGGCATTTAATAGCAATTCAAAAATGTTTTTTGAATAAGCGAATGAATGAGTGAGCATGTGTGATGAAAACAAGATTCAGCCCACTCAACTCTGGAGTGAGAACCATCTTCTTTTACTCATTGAACACATTTATTCAGCAGTTATTTGTTTTACGGCTACTCGATGCCAGGCATCAGTTCAGCACAGCAATGAGCAAGACACTCAAAGTCACTGCTTTCATGGAGCTTACAGTCTAGTGGCAGTGACAGATAGTAAACCAGGAAATAAGTAAACAAGGAAGTTATCAGATAATGGTAAGTGTTTTACAGAGACTAAAGAAGGATAATATGATAAAGAAAGACTGGGTGATTACTAGAAAAGAGAGTTGGGAAAGGCCTCTCTGAGGAGTTGAAATTTGAGCTTAGATGTGAATGGCCTGAAGGGGCCATGCAGAGATCAGCAGCGAAGTATGCCAGACAGAGGATGGGAAGACTGGAGCAAAAGCTCTGTGGCAAGAATGAACTTGGCCTGCTCTCTAGGAACAGAAAGGAGACCAAGGTGATGGAGCTTAATCAAAGGGAACTTAATGAGAGGGGAAGAGTGGGCAGTGGCTGGGACTGTGGGGCTGTGCAAGCCAGTTCAGGGATATGGAGTTGAGTCTATGTGCAGGTTTTTAAGCAGGAGATGACATGACTTAATTTATGTTTTAAAAAGATCCTTATTTAGGGATCTATTCAGAGAACAGGCATCTATTAGGCATCTATTCAGAGAATAACTTACAGTGAGTTAATAGGGGAAGTAGGGCATCATCTAAGGGGGCTTCTGCAATTGTCTAGGGAGAGCTGATGGATGGTGGCTTGCACAGTGGTGGCAACAATGGACAAGGGGAGAAGTGCACTGATTCGGGAATATTGTGGAGGTTTGATCTTGAATTGGCTAAACAGATTGAGGTATTAGGAGCTTTTAAGGATGGTTGATGAGTCTAAGTCCTTTATTCACCTTTGTTACCAGGAATTTAGCACTAAGTATTAGTCAAAAGAAAAGGATGTGGCAAGACTCAAAGACTTTGCTTATGGCTATTGAATCAAATGTAACGGTGGAGGAGAGTGTTGACTTGGGACTGTACATGGGAATACTGAGTATTTCCTTGGGAAGAAGAGGCCCTTGGCTAACAATACTTAATACATCCAGAACAAAGATACCAAAACAGACCTGCAGGAGATGCACAGAATCTACTGACATTCCAGCAATATCAGAAGTTGAAGATGCCAACATAAAAAGACCTCCTGGGCCTTTCTTTTAAGTGCATCAATGACTATGAGATGTGGAGAGACAATGGACATGGTCAACTAAAGTCTTTTTGAAAACACTTTCTAAGAGAAGACCATCAGGGTCCTGATGGAATACTTTTCTAGCTAAAAAGGAAAAGTCTGAGTGCCTTAAGGGTTAGGCCCAGTTTTAGCCATATGTGAATTCCCACCCAGGGCTTGGCACAATGCTTAACACACAATAAACCCTAAAAGCTGGGTGGAGGTTCAAGTTAAGGGAAAAATGACACTTGTCCCAGAGGGTAGCCCAGCCCTTTGTGCTCTGGAACTCAACATAAAATTTATGATTTTGGTCTTGGCTTTTATCCTGTTAAGGCTTAAGGCTAATCTCTCTTTCCTTGGAAATGGGAGGTCATAATCAATTCCAATTTTCCTAGGTACATTTAAAAATTAATTCATGTTTTTTGTTCAGTTGACAATTTTTGTGACATTTGATAATTGATTACCTCAATTCTATTCACTTATATAATAAACATACTTTATAAATACTTTCTTCATTTATTGAAGAAATAATGAATCTTAATTGGATAAAAAATGGAAAATACAAATAAACAAAGGTAGAAATAAAAGGCACCCATGACTTTACTTCCAAAGAAGCTTTATATATTTATGTAGGAGTTTTCTTTATGTATACACACACACACACAGACATACACACACATTTTGGGGAGAGAGACAAAAATGGGATCACTCTAGACCTAATGTTTTACAATTGGACTTAAATACTGTTTTAAAATATAATTAATAAGTGAGAAGAACTTTGAGTTTGAATTAGAGTGTGCTTATTTCTTCTTTTCTCTCTTTTCCTTGAGAGTATTTTTTCTTGTACCTTTTATAACATAGAAAATTATTCTATGAGACCAAGTGGGAAAAATGAATGAATGTTTAACTAAGGAAGATGTCAACCCAACTTACGGATTCAGGCATCTGGTGAGCAGTTGGGTGAGATGACCTCTGATTTCTCCAGCTCTGAGATTCTGTGAATGAAGACAGGAGACAAGAAGGAATTTGTAAGGACAGTTGAACAGAAAAGCGTGACAATGTAAGGGAGTTCTGGGAAAACAGATTGGGAAGATAGAGTAGCCTGGCTGCATTTATATCTTAGATTGCCAGGGCCTATAAGTGTGCGTCGGGAGAAATGTTACTGAACCAAAATAAGGTCTGCTTGCGCAGTGCAGCAAAGGCAGACACTGAAGCCGACAATTACAGTGGGAGAAAGAGGGATTTTTATTGCTTGGTGCCACACAAGGAGAACAGGAAGCTAACGCTTAAGACCCAAGCTTCCTAATGGCTTACAAGCAAGGGTTTTTAAAGGCAGGGGTCCACTTTAGGAAAGCAAAAGTTGCAGGCAAAATTGTAAATCAATACAGGGAGGTTATACACTGGTCTGACTCAGAGAAGTGGGATATGTTGTAGTGGGGAGGGGGAGGTTATGGTCATAAGTAGATTCAGAGATCCTTGGATTAGTGAAAAGGAATGTTAAGATGGCTGTGACTTTGTCCAGACCCCTCACGGAGAAACTTAGAACAAAAATGGTGATCAGAGTTCAAATCTTCAGTTCCCCTTATTTTCATTTTGCATCCAGTTGGGAGTTTCTGAAAAACAACTCAGGGAACTTAGTTGCCATCTTTTCGTTTCCACAGGGAACCAAAACACCTTGTGACTCTGGCTTGCTTGGAGGGCCATTGTTCTCATCAGCTTGGCCACTTTTCAAGGCTAGCTAGCCAGGTGTGTGGAACTTCCCTTGAAGGGGCTAAAGATTTTTCCTTTATTTCCATGCTTAGAGGGCCCTGGCAGGCTCCTAAGAGGAGTTCCTGCTCCATCTCAGAAACTTGTTGTGGGATTGGATGTGCGTGAAACAGGAACGCCAAGGTCAGGAATCTTTTTCATCTTCTTCTTCTTCCTCCTTCCACTTCTCTCTTTTCCTTTTCCTCTTTTCTTTAACTTTTGTGGGAAATGAACATCAAGTTCTCTCAACTTTCTGAGACTCCTCTTTCTTGAATTCCCATATGAAGTAATCTGAGCTTACTTCCCATGTAATGCGGGGAAGTTTGATGCCAGATATATAAATCTGTCTTCAATTTTCCTATGACTCTGAAAACAGTAAATCTCCCTAAAGATAGGGACTAATTATACTTACATCATTTTACAATATTGTACAAAAACTTGTATGCAAATAGGACTCACTAAAATTTTTACTTTTTATTTTTAATTGTAGTGAAATACACATAACAAAATTTACCACTGAAGGAAACCACAATATTTCCCCCTAAAATATTAAGGATTGTTAAATTAAAGATGCTGATAATGCAGGGGAACATTGTCTCAGCCTCTCTTTGCCTGATGGCAGGACATAAATCCTTCCTTACTGGACATTGCACTTGCTCATGGGCCCAGAGAAGTTACCAGAGGAATTTGGGAATTAGGAATTTTATGAGTTTCTCACATTTTCCTGCCTTTTAAAAGATTGGAACTGCTCTTTCCTTTGTCTTGTCTCCATGTAGGATTTATGGCTCTTTGTTAAAATGCTATTTAAGCCAAACCCCTAAGCCACTTCCTTGAGAGAGAAATACTTTTGAATTGAGGGTTCTCCAGCATGATGGGTACAGCACAGGATAATAAACTTCTGCTTGTTTTTATTTTGTTAATATGACTTTTGTTTTCAGGAGAATGTCTCAAGTAAGTCCCTAAAAAGGGAAAGGAAAGAAATTATGTTTTCTGGCCGGGCACGGTGGCTCACGCCTGTAATCCTAGCACTCTGGGAGGTCGAGGCAGGCAGATCGCTCAAGGTCAGGAGTTTGAGACCAGCCTGAGCAAGAGCGAGACCCCGTCTCTACTAAAAATAGAAAGAAATTATCTGGCCAACTAAAAATATATATAGAAAAAATTAGCCGGGCATGGTGGCGCATGCCTGTAGTCCCAGCTACTTGGGAGGCTGAGGCAGTAGGATTGCTTAAGCCCAGGAGTTTGAGGTTGCTGTGAGCTAGGCTGACACCACGGCACTCACTCTAGCCCGGGCAACAGAGCGAGACTCTGTCTCAAAAAAAAAAAAAAAAAAGAAATTATGTTTTCTCTCCTATGCCACCAATTTTTTTTTTTTTTTTTTTTTAAGACAGGGTCTCATTTTGCCCCCGGGGCTAGAGTGCAGTAGTGTCCTCATAGCTCACTGCAACCTCAAACTCCTGGGCTCAAACTCCTGAGGCACTCTAGGTGCCTCATATATGTGGAATCATATAATATTTGTCATTTTATAGATGACTTATTTCACTTAGCATGTCCTCAAGGTTCATCTATACTGTAGTGTATGTCAGATTCTCCTTCCTGAGCCTCCCGGATAGCTGAGACTACATGTGTGTGCCACGATGTCCAGCTAATATTTTCTATTTTTTTGTAGAGACAGGGTCTTGCTTTTGCTCAAGCTGGTCTTAAACTGCTGGCCTCAATTGATGCTCCTGCCTTGGCCTCCCAGAGTGTTAGGATTATAGGCGTGAGCCACCACACCTGGCTATCAATCATTTTTAAGTGTACGGTTCAGTGGTATTAAATACATTCACATTGTTGTGCAGCCATCACCACCATCCATCTCCAGAACTCTTTTCATCTCACAAAACTGAAGCTCTGTGCTCATTAAACAATAAATTCCTACTCATCCTGTCCCCTAGCTCCTGGCAACCATGATTTTACTGTCTGTATCTATGAATTTGACACTCTAGGTGCGTCATATATGTGGGATCATATAATATTTGTCATTTTGTAGATGACTTATTTCACTTAGCATGTCCTCAAGGTTCATCTATACTATAGCGTATGTCAGAATTTCCTTCCTTCTTAAGGCTGAATAGTATTTCATTATATGTATATGCCACATTTTATTTATCCACTCATCTAACTAAAATTATTTGGATGAATAATATGGATGATAATCCTGTAGCCATAGGTCTATTAAGGCCTCAGACTGCTTTTGGGTCCTGGAAAAGTTACCACTCTACCACTTGAAAGTTTTGCAACATTTCTTGATTTTATTTGACAGCCTAGAATTTTTTGAGGTGTTTTTTATTCTTGGACAGAGCTGCTGTTCTCCCAGGAAGCAGGGCATCTTAGGGCCAAGGCTATGGTAAAACAGGAAAAGGAGGGGGTCGTGGCCATAAGTAGGTTTATATTACCTCATTCAACAAGTATTTATAGGTCACTCCTGTGTGAAAGATGCCACCTTTGTTGCTATGGTAGCCACTGTATCCACAATGGCCAGATGGCTTTTTAGTGGAGAGAGTGGATGAAAGTGTTCAGTCAGTGGGCCTGATGCTGCTTAGACTCTGGGCCCGACTGTTGGAGAGAAGTCGTGCTTTGCACTCACACACGGAGTAGCTTGGTTCTGAGGATGTGCTGTATAGCAAACCAGCTGCAGAAGAGATCGGGGAAGATGCTTCTTCTAATGTTCATCCCCGGCACCACCCAAGCCCTACTGAGTCTCACATTACCATCATAGTATTTGCAGTATTTTTCAGTAAGGATCTAGCCACATGTGGTACAGGGCATGGCCCTCTATAGAATGACGTAGACAGAATAAACTTCCTCCTTTCAGACACTTTTGTATGTTATCGCAGTCGTCAAAGCATATGAAAAATCAGCTTGCTGCTGAGTCACAGTCTTGTCGGTTGCACACCCCTTCTCCTCCATGTGTCCACAGAACTGATGTAATTTCTCCAGAGATTTCTTGGAAAATAGTGACACTTTTTTTTTTTAATGCCTTCCAGCCATATAACATCTGGTTTGCAGGTTGGCTGTAATCTTACTTAGCATACATCGAACTATTTATTTACTTATTTTTTTTCTAGCATTATCTTTAATACCTATACTTAATGTTTTTGTTTTAGTAACGTGCTCCAAGAAATTTTATACAACAGAAACCAACCCAAAGATTAATAGAATATAAAAGATTTTCTACTTTTTTCCAAAGGGCAAAGCCAATCAGAATGAAATACGAGAAAGTATAGTTTTTCTAGACTTTCATGTCTGTACCAAAGCAGAGAGGTTTCCTTGTAAATAAGTTCTCTTCTTTCTTAGAGAAGGAAGTTTATTGCAGGGAGGGTTATTAACTACCTCTGGGAGTTGATAAAAGTGCCATCTCTTTGACTGGGTGCGTAACTAAAACTTCTCTACAGACTTTTAGTGTGGTAATGATCTCACTATTTTCTACCTCATGTCTACACTTTAGTTTACGTAAAAAGGCTGCTTTCCCTGATGAAGAAAGCCTTGTCTATGACACAGTTGTTCTTGCATTTTCATATGTCCTTTTTCCCTCCCAGTTAGACATGAATCACACTCTTCATACTGTGGCATGTGGTAATCATTAATTCAACTGGTCAAAGATGGTCCTCCTCCAGATTGTTACTGGCACTTGTTATTTGACTTCTATGAGTACAACTGGTAATAAGTGCGCTTTATCTGAGACCCTCAGTTAGCAGCACAACATTCTGGGAGCAGACTGGACCACCACACTGGCCATGTGGGTTCTCCAGCTTTCTGCCTCCCAGGTTGAGCAAGGCCAGGAGTTAGCCACTCAGATGCAATGATCTAAGAGGTGAAAACGGATGAGATTCCCTAAAGTAGCTCCCTCACTGGACCCGAAAAACCATTACAGTTAATTTTTTTTTTTTTTTTTTTTTTTTGAGACAGAATCTCACTCTGTTGCCCAGGTTAGAGTGCTGTGGCGTCAGCCTAGCTCACAGCAACCTCAAACTCCTGGGCTCAAGCAATCCTCCTGCCTCAGCCTCCCAAGTAGCTGGGACTACAGGCATGTGCCACCATGCCTGGCTAATTTTTTCTATATATATTTTTAGTTGTCCATATAATTTCTTTCTATTTTTAGTAGAGACGGGGTCTCGCTCTTGCTCAGGCTGGTCTTGAACTCTTGAGCTCAAATGATCCACCCGCCTCGGCCTCCCAGAGTGCCAGGATTACAGGTGTGAGCCACCGTGCCTGTCCAGTTAATTCTTTAAAAAAATTTTTTTATTGATATATAATATTTGTACATTTTTATGGGGTGCATGTGGTATTTTGTTATATGCATATAATGTGTAATGATCAAGCCAAGGTATTTAGGGTATCCATTACCTTGAGTATTTATCATTTCTGTGTATTGGGAATATTTCAAGTCCTCTCCTAGCTATTTTGAAATATATAATACATTGTTGTTAACTATAGTCACCCTCCTCTGCTCTCGAACATTAAAACTTATTCCTTCTATCTAACTGTATATTGGTACCCATTAACTAACTTCTCCCCTTTTCTCCTTCTAACCCGCACACACCATTCCCAGCCTCTGGTGTCTGTCCTTGTACTCTCTACCTCTGTGAGATCAACTTTTTTAGCTCTCACATATGAATGAGAACATTCAATATTTGTCTTTCTGTGCCTGACTTATTTCTAACATTAATTCTTTCAGTTGTTTTAGCTCTATAAAATTCCATTTAAGCCGGAGTCCTTAACCTAAGCTTTGTGGACTCCCAGGAATATATGAATGGCTTAGGGGATAAGTGAAACACCTGAAATTTTATGCAGAGTTTTGTGTGTATGTGGATACTTCTGCGAGGAGAATCCCTAGCTCTGGCAAGAGCCATTGTGATTGTTCTACATTTTGGCTATCTAATATTTTGTTCCAATATTTTGGCTACCACCACTGCATTTAAACTGAGTAACGTGCGTTTATTGAAAGTTCACTTGTACAACTGTATGACTAAAATAATAGATAGAAGAAAGAAAACAACTCAGGAAAGGGAAATGGTAAGAGGGATAAGAGGCCCAGTTTATCCTGGAGTTGTACGACTGCCCAGTTTGTTGCATGTAGAGACAGGGAGTAATTGATGATGAGGTTAGACAGACAAGCGTAGCCAGCCTGTTGTGAAAACGGTTTGGGATTGGGAATGTACATCTTATACTCTGGAGTTTGGGCTATATTTATTGGATGTCATCTGCAAGTGCTTAACATGTATTCCACATGATGAAAATGGCACTTTCAGAAGAAAAATCTGAAAGGGTTTGCAGGATGAAAGGAAAGAAGGAATCATTAGCAAGTTGAATTCCAGATGTAAATTAACCATCATTAAAAGTCCTGTGAAATAAAGCAATCGACTATGAATTTTCACATAAGAGGGAGTAGGGGAAAAGAGACACTGGCTATGGCATTAGGAATGAGACTGGACAGAATATTTGAAATTGAGTCCTAAGAAATCTGGGCCATCTGGTCACATTGTTTCTAGGAGGAGGGCAGATAAGGTTTGTGGCCACAGAAGGGGCCTTATGAACAGTAGGGAAACTTGAATTGCTGCTTGGGGTAAATTCAAAGTAGTGGGGTGGAGAGTAGACCACAAAAAGCCACTCAGCAATTACCTGTCTCTCTTATGCATAGTTCATAAAATAATATGGCAAAACTGGGAGGGAGAGAGGAAGAAATATCTTAGACAATTTGTTACCACTCAGCTGGGTCCCTTGCCCACCGCACAGAAGGAAGCCAATACACTGAGACAGCAGGGGTTGCAGTGGAGAAAGAGTTTAATATCTTAGTATCACAGGGTGCTGAGTGAGGAGACAGGAGGAATTTTTCAAATCTGCCTCCCGGAGACTTTTGGGGCCAGGGTTTTTAAAGGTAGTTTGGCAGACACAAGTTTAGGGAATTGGGTCTGCTGATCAGCTGGGGATAAACTCAAGGAGTTAGAAAGCACAAATTGTGTACTGGTGCTGAGACAGGACCTGCTGGATCAGTTTCCACGTATGGCGACTGGTTTGGTTGGCATCACTTGGTCACTCTGAACGCAGAGTCTAGAAGATATCTCAAAGACCTGTCTCAGGTTTTACAATAGTGATGTTATCTACAGAAGTGACTGGGGAAGTCACAAATCTTATGCCAGTCAGGGATATGTGACTCCTAAACAGTAAACAATCACAGGAAGGCGAGTGATGAAACAATGGCTGGTTGACATTCAGCTAGGCCCATACTTCTGTGGAAATCAGACTTCTACCACCGTTCTTGGCTTATGACCCTACAGTACTTTAATATAGGTGGTTTCATTGCTTTGACTTACTTGTTCTTACATGTTCTATCCAATTCTAAACCACCAACCAACCAAGCCTTGGCAGCCCAGTATCCCTCCCTAGAATGCACCGCACAATTCCTGGGGACACCAGGAGGCGTGGTGCCGTGCACATCCTGTGTCATTTCATGCATTTGCCTTGGTGACTCTACTCAGGTCCTAAATTGTATTATTCAACTTCTCTGGTTATTTTCTCTTATCCAACAATCACCCCTTTTCCCTCTTCTAATTATAGCTTAAAATCAGAAGATAATGTTAATATTAATAATACTGTTTAATTTTTCATTTACTGTTCAAGAAGTAATTTTATGTATATTAGCTCATGTAATCCTCACAAAACATAAATTGTTAGGTAAACATTATTATCTTCATTTTTACATTTGAGGAAACTGAGAAATTGACCCCCAGAAAGCTTAAGGGAAATATGATCAGTATGGGGGGAGGGGATGGAGGTATGACTACATGGTGAGTGCCAGGCGCACTGTCTGGAGAATGGACACGCCTGAGGCTCTGACTCAGGGGAATGGGCGGGACATGGACAATGTATATAACCTGAGCTTTTGTACCCCCATGAAGAGCTGAAATTAAAAAAAAAAAAAAAAAAAAGAAATATGATCAGTAGTAACATTTTTTTGATCACCTATTATGTGCCTGACCCATTACATAGGCCCAAGTTCACAGAACTAGTATGGGTCAAAGCAAAGCTCACTTTCATTCTCCCGGTGATTTTAAGGTGGTGCAATTTGCACGACAAGCCAACTTACCAGCTGTTATTCGTCCACCTGAGAAAACTTTTCTTTGAGTATTGGCACCAAAATTAGAGTTCTTACTCTTCAAAAGGTTGAAAAACAGCTGAGGTCATCAACCTCCCAAAAGGCAATAATGTTTCCTTTCCTATTCATAAAGTCACCAAGCGGTAAGATCTGAAGGACACTTTTTTGTTTTATTTTTATTGGAGATGAAGCTTGTTTTTATTCATAATTTCCCTAGAGGAGTTGTAGCCCTGAAAAAGATAAATTAACTCTGGCTCTATGTACTAGACATCGTCAAATTGCCCCATGCAGATGCTTCTGTTATTAAAATGAGTCCTGTGTGTGAGATCATTCTATCTTGTTACACTGTACACTACGGCAAATTATTTAGAATAAATTGAAATGAATAATTAATGAATGAGAAAAGAATACTCCTTTCAAGTTCCCAGATAAATTAGTCCTATTCTTTTTTTCTGGCTCCTTCTATTTCCTCTTTCCAACCTTTTGCGTCATTTTGACTCTTTCACCCTCATAGTTTATTCCTTCCTTTCCACTGGAAGCTGAGCTGCAAGCAAGGAGCCAATGCTCTCAGAAGGAGCTGGCATGGAAGACAGGAACAGCTGTTGCTCTTTTCTCAGGAAAAGCACACCAAGGACACCTAGAAATGCTTCACTTTCCCTCCATGGACCCACCAGCCAGACTGGCCAGCAGGAAGAGGACCCTGTGCTTCCTGATAGCCAAGTAGCACATACATCACGTCCTCCATCCTCTGGAGTGACCGCTTTGGTCATTCTTTGCATTTGTGAACCTGTTGTTCTACAGCCTTGTTACTCAAAGTGTAGTCTAAGAAATGTCACCATCAGCATCACCAAGAGCCTTTGGGATGCAGACTCTTTGCTCTAACCATACAGAGTCAGAATACGCATTTTAACAAGATCCTCAGCTGATCTGTATGGATATGGAAGTTTGTGAAGCACGGATCTGCAGGATGTCTTCTTGCCCGGAAACACATTTTCCCCTTTCTTATAACTATGACACACATTTCAAGGGAAACAACAGAAATCATATATTATATATTAGTGGAAATTATGTTTTTACTTATAACTAGGCCCACTGAGACCAATCAGAAAACAAATTTAACATAGAACAAAAAGTTGAGCTCTTTTGCCTGTTAATGTTTTTTAACATTCTGAATAGATTGTTGCAACCATTTGATGCCTCTTATAAAGTATTATTCAAGACAAGGAAATAATCAGAAACAACGTATCCAAACATAACCAAATCTTGCTTCTTGGCAATTTTTAGAATGCTTCATACAGCTCCTCAGGCAAAAACAAACTACAAATTCCCAAATCAGAAAACAGAGATAGTCAAGCAAAATAAATTTCTTCTAATATTTCTTTAGCTGCTTTCACAATGCTTATGCGTGTTTTCTTACAAACTGAGTTCCCTGAGAAGCTGAGTTGTCTTATTTGGATGCATTGCTCGATCCTTTCCCACTGGGGATTTTTGATGATAAAACAATCAGAAGTTAATATTTCTATTTTTCTAGCATTCCAAGGCTACATTCTCTTTGAATCTCTGAGAATCTCAAGATTCTTTGACCTTTTTCTTCCTTGAGATTTTAAGTTCAAACCAAGCAGGTGGGCTTCTCCTACCGTCAATTCATCCTATAAAAGTTTCTGTCAGAGCAGTCTTCAGTTTGCAATTAGACAAACAAAGCAGGAAATCATCAGCAGTATTCCCAGATTTTCTTAAAATAATTCCCTTAATGTAATATTGAGTTTTACTGCTTGATATCTTACAAGCTTGGATACTAAGGATAAATGTTTATTTCTGAGCCTCTAGTTCACGGGCAAAACACTTAATTGTTCCCCCTTTCTAGCATGATCAAAGACAATAGCTTCATTCTCTATCACAACAGAATTTTCTGACTGATCAGTTACGTTTATAAAACGCTAAGTCAGTGGCCCAGGCAAGATTCAACAAGATAAAGTCTTTTATTCTTTCATTTTATTAGTATTATTTTGCTTGGATTTATTTCTATTTCTAAATATTTGGTCTATTTCACAATATTTTATTCACTTATACAAACTTATTCACACACACAAACATGAAAACTTATAAAAAGGGGTTATAACATTGGGCCCAGAGTATTTGACTCCTACTCTGGTATTTAACAACTAGTTAGAAATAACTATTTATATAACATGCACTAGGTATAGTCACTGTACTACTGCAGGCGACGTAAAAGAAATTTTATGGTCTTTTTTGTTTTCTTTTCTTTTTTTCTTTTTTTTTTAAGGCTGGTCAAGTGAAGCAGTGGGAGTGGAGAAAGAACAAAGGAATCTGTAACTGGTTGTGATCACAATTAGCTGTAAACACTTGGACCAACTCATTTTATTTTATTTTTTAGAGACAGGGTCTCACTCTGTTGCCCAGGCTGGAGTGCAGTGGTACAATCACCACACCCGACTATTTTGTTTTTACTTTTTGTAGAGAAGCGGGGGCAGGAGGGGGGATATCTCACTATGCTGCCTAGGCTGGTATTGAACTCCTGGCCTCAAGTAATCCTCCCTCCTTGGCCTCCCAAATCACTAGGATTACAGGCACAAGCCACTATGCCTGGCAAAAGAAATTTTAAAAATGGTCTTTTTCTTAAAAGTTCTTCTCTAGGAAGAAAGACCAAACGTAAAAGAAATGTGCAAGAAAAATTGGAAAAACAAACAAACAAAAAACCTCACCACAGTATGAGATGCTAACAGGTACCATTTGCTGCATGCTTACCACAGGCAGGGAACTTGGTTGCGACTGTAACTCATTTACCACAGCTCTATTTTACAGATGAGAAACTTCAGTAACTTAAAATTGTAATTCAAAAGCACTTCTGACATCAAAACCATGCTTCTTACTATATAGTACTGCTTGTTTAATAAAGCATAAGGTATTTTCCTTTATCGTTTATATATTTCAATGGCAAACCTCCTGAAAACTAGAATGATGTTATTTAACTCCTATGCATTTCTGGGCATGTATGTTCCAACTTTCCCTGGGATGAACTGCAAACGAGATTACCAAAATCTTAGCAACAGCAGCATAAGGTTGGCGTATTACAACTTTTCTAAAAGAAAGAACATAATATAGTGGATATCAGGTAGCTTTCTCTTGGTTTACATACCCACTAAATTGTTGGTGGCTCCCTAGCCATATTAGTCCATTTGGGCTACTATAACAAAATATCAAAAACTGGTAGCTTGTAAACAACAGAAACTTATTTCTCACAGTTCTAGAGGCTGGAACTAAGATCAAGGCACTGACAGATTCAGTGTCTGGGGAGGGCCTGCTTCTGATTCACAGATGGTGTCTTCTCTCTGTGTCCTCACTTGGTAGAAGAGGCCAACAAGCTCCTTTGGGCCTATTTTATAAGAGCACTAATTCCATTCATGTGGGCTCCACCCCTATGACCTAATCGCCTCCCAAAGGCCCCAGCCCTAAATACCATCACCTTGGGGGTTAGGGTTTTTTTTTAATTTTTTTGAGACAGAGTTTCCCTCTGTCACCTGGGCTAGAGAGCAGTGGCATCATCGTAGCTCACTGCAACCTCAAATTCCTGGGCTCAAGCGATCCTCCTGCCTCGGTTTCCCAGAGTGCTAGGATTATAGGCTTGAACCACCAAGTCTGGCTGGGTTAGGATTTTAACAAACTTTGGGTGAACATAAATGTGCAGTGCATTGCACATGCCTCTAGGATTTTTCACCTGACTTTTTTCTCAGCCCACCTCCTCTACCTTAATGAATTAACTCAATTTTTATTTCTGTGAAGGAAACTTTCCCTGACCTCCTGCGGGAACTAATTCTCCTTTGTCTTTTACTACTTCTGGTATTTTACCCCTTTATTGCACACATTATACCGTATATAGCACTAGGGTGTGCGTGTGTGTGTTTATAGGAATTCTAGGAAGAGTTCTTTGCCATCTGGTGGGGGAGACAAATGCATAACATAATATATATCTCATATCTATGCAGATTTACATGAGATGTTCAACAGTATCTCACAGGCAACATAATATTTATTGAGTGCATAATAGACACTCAGTAAATAAGTTTTATATTAGAAGATGGTGTAATTGAGTAAAGCATTACTCAAATTGCCCTATTAGAAACTCCCCAAGATTTTAATAGCTGTTCCTTGAAAAAAACGAATTTATTGGTCAAATTACTTTGATAAACTCAAAGTTGAAAAAGTTAATCTTTTCTAATGCATGATTTAATTTTTCCCTGCAATATTTCATAACTCTTAATGTGCTGGCGTACATTGTGACTCTCCAAAAGTGAATTCTGTAGGCAGCATTTCCTAATCTTATTCCATCTTCTCCATGTACCACAGAGCACAGTTTGGAAACATCGGTTGAGTGTAGACTATGATATCATTGTCATCATGTATTAACTGATTTGGGGTCACCTTTCAAGCCTTAGTTTCTTCATCTGCAAAATAGGGACAATAATACCTGTACCTAATAATGTTGTTGGCAAAATGAAAAAGTTTACAAAATGCCCAGGAGTTCTTAGCAGATGTTAGCAATTACAATTATTAATAATAATATGTCCAGGATCCAACTTTTTATATTTAGGTCTCCAGCACTTTGCAGAGTACCCGATTGGAAGCTGAACTGAATTCAGACTGTTAGCACATGGCTCAGCTTTAGAATATAGTTGTCTAGAAAGGCTTCCCTCTTCAAGGTATCACTGACTTGGAAAAAAAAAAGGTTTCCTCTCTACACGTATCATTTGCCTTTTTTCTCCTTTTACATTGGAGGAAACACACTGGATGCCCTTTTGACAGGATCTGAGTCAATATTAGGTTAGTCTTGTTCTGGCCATGGTCCTGTCCCTTAGTATCTTCTTACAAAAAATAAAAATAAAAGAAGAAATGAAGTTGAACTAAATAACCTTGAGAGTTCATACTTCCTCTAAAATTCCAAGGTAAATGGAAGTGATTCTTTCTCAAATTGTAGCAAATAGAATTTCGTACTTTGTAACTGGGATGATGAGCACCAAAAAGTCCTTATCATTCACCACTTTCTTTTTTTTAATGTAGAAATGTCACTTGAAACTGCTTCCCGTCAAGGTTTTTGATGTAAAGGAATTCTACTTCTGTTAATCTGTTATTTTAGGCCACTGTATCAGTTATTATATGGGACTAGCTAGCATATAAACTAGAATTTATGCCTTGAAATCATTTTGCTTCATCTCCTTCCCACACCTCTGTTTATGAATGAGCAAGCGCAGCTGTGGGGTGGTTCTTTGTGTAGGATTAAGAAACACAGCAGTTCTTGAAATATGCCAGATGTTTGAATTTCCATAGGAAAAGTTCACACCTAGTGAAGTATTTATTTGCAAGCTTCACAACAAAACAAAAAATAAGAAAACTTTCAAGGGACATGGGTCACAGAAACCAACCAAACACCGCAGTTTACCCAACTTCATGACCCAGGGGACGTTGAAAAAGACACAGAAACGTTGATCTTGTGGTGGCTGCAAAAATTTGTGAACGAAGATTATACTCACTGATAAATTACAACGAAAGTTACAATCTAAAGAGAGACTTCCGCTTTGACTGTCTTTATTTGGATTCTACCTACTTTTCCAATAATATGTCCTGCATACACGCAAAAAAGTGGTTTTAAAAACATGCCCTCAAATTAGTATTTATGGAAACTTCGGGAATGCTTTTGAGATAATCCCTGCAAAACAACTACGTTTTAAAAATCGAAAGTGAAATTAGTTATAACCTGTGTCTGGACTAGTCAGTGGAGACACCAGATGTGGCATTCGTCGCGGTGGTTAGGTGTCGAAGAACTCTGTGAAGGCCACGTCGTTCATGCGAGGGACACCTACATCGAAGGGCACCGCAGACCTCCCAGGGAGCTTCCGCGGGAGGCAGGGCCGGGTCCGGGGCCCCGCGCCGTCCCCGCCCGGCCCCTCCGGGGGTTCCGGGCCCCCGTGCGCTCGCGGTTTCCGGGCAGGGAGAGAGCCCGGGGCTCCGGGGCGCTGCGCTCGGCAGGCGGACGCGGGTAAGTGGGTGTCCCGTTCCCCGGCTGCCACCCCGGCTCTTAGCAGTCTCGAGCGAGAGAGCCACGGAGGGGCAGGGCTGCGGGTTCCGCAGGGCGGGGGCCGCGCGGGAGGGGGTGACGCGGGAGTGGCGGCTCCGCGCCCCCCGCCCCGCCGGGCCGCCCGCAGTCCCCGCGCTGAGGCCGGGGCGCTGCCGAGCGGGGGCACCTGGCCCAGCCCGCTGGGCCTTCGCTGGGCCTTCCCTGCTTCTCACCCCGTCGCCTGTGTGCTTTGCTTCATTCGGGGAAATTGAAACTTAAAGTGATGTGTGTTTCCCCGCAGTTTCATGGAGTGTCACTAGAGAAAGTTCTTAGGCAAATGGATTGCTTAAGGAGGCTTGCCCTTGGCAGGAGTAGAGTTGTGCAGGCATGCCTCGCCTTTCAGAAGATGCAAGGTTTTTCTTGAAGGAGACAAGCAAAGGAGAATACTATGTACGCGGTCTATACGACACGTATACGTTCTGTTTCCTTCTTCTTGCTGCCAGGCGCGCATACAGGAAGGTTCCATTCTATAGGGCCTCGCACCGCAGTGATAGGAGGTGATGGTGATCTGTGTTGGCTTTTTATTCGCTGCCATAACAAATGACACGGATTTAGTGGCTTAAACACAGACACACAAAGAGTTTGTTATTTTAGGATTGCGTAGCCCAGTTTTCACGGGGTTAGAATCAGAGTGCTGGCCGGGCTTCCTCTCTGGAAGCTCTAGGGGTGAATCCCCTTCCCAGCTTCTAGAAGCTGCCCACCCTACTCAGCTCTGTGGCCCTTCCTCCATCTCAGAGCATTTTTCTGTGGTTACATGTCACTCTGATTCTCCTCTTCTGTCTTTCTCTTTCACTTTTAAGGACCCTAGTGATTACACTGGGTCTCCCCAGATAATCTAGAGTGATCTCCCTATTTTAAAGTCAGCTGATGAGCAACCTTAATTCAATCTGCAAACTTAATTCTCCTTTGCTGTGTAACTGAACATATTCAGAGATTCTTGGGATTAGGACATCTTTTAGGGCACCAATATTTTGCCTACCACACAATTGTGTAGGAGGAAAAAATTATTGTACATCTCACTTAAGCAAAGAGGAGACATATCCAGATATTAACTAATATGCTGAAGGAGTGCTGGAGGAATTATGTAAGTAGACAATTTATACTGATTACAAGCTCTTAAGACTATTGTCCTCCCTATTCTCCCCCCCCATATCCTCTTGCCCTTCTGCCCTTTGGCCATGTTATGGCACAGCAAGTAGGCCCCTCACCAGATGGCCAAACAGATACCAGCACCATGTGCTTGGATGGACCTCCCAGTCTTCAGAACTATGAGCCACATAAATCTCTTTTCTTTATAAATTAAAAAAAGACTGTTGGCATTGTTACAATAATTAAAGAAAATCAATTAAATAATATTGCAGTTTCTGCCCTCTGGAAATGTATTAAGAGGACTTCAAATGCATGTGATGTCCTGAGCACAATAAATACCCGCGTCAAGATACCACACAATTCCATAAATTGAGTGTTTTCAATGTGTAAGCTGGTAACGTGCTAGGTGCTCTCAATGGATGCAAGGAGGAGTAGACAGGGTCCCTGCCCTTAAGATCGTTACCAAAAAATGACACAGGTACATGAATAATTAAAAGAAATAAAGGGAGGGGGAGGTGACGTTCTTTGGGGGAATCAGAAAAGGCTTCAAAAACTTGGGGGAAATTTGGAATGGACTTTGAATAGTAGGATTTCATTAGGTAGAGATTAAGGTTGGTAGGGGAGAAGAATGTGACATATTGAGGGACAGGAGAGAGAAAAGGGACCCTTTACGGGTTCTGTGTGGTTAGGGAACTGGGTTGAGGAGTTGTCTAAATAAGACTGGAGAGTGAGTTGGGATTAGTTTGTGTCAGATCTTGGATGACCACCATTAGAAAGATTCTGCTCTTGATATAATAGGGACCTATATGTATATATGTATGCGTGTGTATGTATATATACATATGGTTTAAAATATATATATATCATCTCAAACCATCTCAAACTTACAGAAAAGTTGTAAGTACAGTAAAACAACATTTCATTTTCCTGAATTATTTAAGAATAAATTCTAACCTGATGACCCATCACCCTGGAATACTTGAATATATATTTTCTACAAAAAAAGGTGTGCTCCTACATAACCACAATACAGTCATCAAAATCAGGAAATTAATAGTGATATGTTACTGCCATCTAATCATCAGATCTAATTCACATTTCACCAATTATCCCAATAATATCTTGTGTAGTGTAGAAGCCAGGGGAAAACTTCCCCTTTGCCCTCTGAAGGTTTGCTGAAGAAATCAACTGATGAGAGACAGATTAATAGGGAAAATGGCATCCAAATATATTATCATGCATGGGGGAGAATCCCTGAGTGATTGCTGCACTACGCAATGGGGTACAGATGCTTATATACCCTACTTTTTAGGGGAAGGGAGATGGGGAAGTTTGTAAGATTTTAGGGAGGTAGTAAATGATTTTTAGGGAATTCAATGGGCTTGAAGAACATATAATGGCCTGGGACAAAGTCTCTTGGGGCCAAAAAACTGACAATGGTTTGTGATGAGTCTGTCTAGCTGTGTTGACAGACTTAAGTCTTTCTTCCTGTGATATGAGTTCAGTTAATGAAAACTCAGGGAAGGGACCAGAGGTAATTGTTTTCTTCCTTGGCCGGCTGAGAATTTAGTTAGATAAGGGAACTTCAGAGAACAACTTCGTCTGTGCTTTGGTAGACAGAGAAATGAGGGGGCGGGCAGAGAATGTCAAAGAGACTTTGAGCCTTCTTCAATTCAGCATGTCAAAGCACCATATTTCCAGGGTTTCTGAGCCTCAACAGTAGCAAGAGTCCAGTTCAGAATCATGCATTGCACTTAATTGTGATGTCTCTTTAGTCTCCTTCAGTCTAGAAGTTTCTTGGTCTTTCCTTGGCCTTCATGAACTAGAAACTTTTGAAGAGAACAGGACAGTTGTATTGTAGACTGCACCTCAATTTAAGTTTGTTTCCTCATGCTTAGATTCAGGTTATGCAACTTTGGCAGAAATATTATCAAAGTCATGCTGTGTTCTTCTCATTGAATCCTATTATATGTTACGTGATTTTGATGTATTCCCATTATTTACTTAATTATCTCATTATGGTGGCATCTGCCAGGCTTCTTGACTGTAAAGTTACTTGTTTCCCCCTTTGAAATTAGCATTTTGTGGGGAAGTATTTTGAAACTAACTAAATATTCCTTTCTCCACCAAAATTTCCAATTTATTTGGACTCAGTTTTCTATTTTACTCAATGGATTTAATCATTACCACCATTATGTGTTTTAATCTTTAATTTATTCTCAGATGTGGCCAGTGAAAGCCATCTCAAGCAGAATCTTTCTAATGGTGGTCATCCAAGATCTGACACAAACTAATCCCAACTCACTCTCCAGTCTTATTTAGACAACTCCTGAACCCAGTTCCCTAACCACACAGAACCCGTAAAGAGTCCCTTTTCTCTCTCCTGTCAAAACAATCTTTTGATATGTTTTCATCATTCTTTAAGCACTTCCTTGCTCGTCTTGGAGTTTTTCTGTTCTGGTCCTGGGATCAGCCATTTCTCCAAAGAGCTCTGGTTCCTTTCTAGTGGAGACTTAGAAACCAAAGTCTGGGTGCTGGCTATGCTCATTGCTATTGTCTCTGTTCCCAGGCCTTCTCAGCAGGCAAAGCTAGGGTACATATGTATTTGTTTATGTATAAAACACACACACGTTTATATCAATCTATCATAAACCATGAAATTACATTCATACATCCAGTTCCAATCAATAGGATTCATTCTAGCTTTCTCCCTTTCTGTATTTACAATTACCTTCTCTGACAGTGAAACACCTGGCTCCTATTACCTCCATATGTTTATTTACTTGGTCAATTCCCTATGTATACCTTTGGCCACTGAGAGTTCTTTCAGTTGGCTCCTGTGTCCCTTTCACATACTTCCTTTGTTGTGTGTGTGTGTTTTCTGAGTGCTTTTTATTTTTCTGGAGCTATAAGATATTCTACTCTCATCTTGTATATTTTCTGCCCCAGACCTAGAATCAGCCGTTGCTCCAGGGAGTCCTGGTTCCTTTTATTGGGGAATAGTATTAGAAACCAAGATCTGGGTGTTATGTGACCCCCCTCTGTTTTTGACACTCTTCTGTTCACATTGGGTAATCTAAGACATGACTAATTTTTTGCTAGTCTTCTATTTTATTTTTAAAGAGGAATAGATGTCTTCTGTTTCTCTTTCAAGAATAATGAGAATTTAGCCATTTGAAATCTTAGAAAATTATATTGCAGATTGGTTATTAATCTAAAAACATAAGGAGAGTCATGATATCCTTTGTCCCATTTTTGAGCTGGGAGTTTTTCTATCTCAGTAAATTTATGTGCAGGTGGGAGTTCTTAATTTTTTTTTGTGCCATGGACTCCTTTGCCAGATTGTGAAGCCTATGGCCTTTCCACACCACTCCCTCAAAAAAGTTTTTTAAATGTATAAAATAAAATATATAGCATTACAAAGAAAACCAATTATATTGAAATATGGTTATCAGAATATTAAAAAAGAAAATTATTGAAATAGTAATATATATCGATATATTATAAGACCTAGCAATGAATTTAATAATTAATGTAGAAGTCAGGTCAAACACAAACAGTATTTCAGCGTATCTGCAACAATTATTTATTTATTCTTTTTCTTAGGACCCTGACTTAAGCATTACGCATCAGTTATTATTCTGTGATAATATCTATGCTTTCTACTGGTCACTGTCACAGGTGCTATGAATACTGCTGTAGTTTGTTGCCATATTCATAATTGGAGAGAATGCTAATTTTCAGTTAGAGGCTATTAGAAATAAACATGTAATTTTTTTTCTCATCCTCGTTTATAAACCCACAGGATCATTTGTGAACGTTCCAGGTAAGAACACCTTTGTAGAGAAATGCTGTATTGGAGGCCTTTTGATTTTGTTTACATTTGGGGCGTACAACAGGGAGAATTATATGTTTAAATCAAAATTTTTGAAAAAGGCTGGAAGACCAAAATAGTAGACTTTTACAATGGAACATAATATTATGATCGGGATGTGAACTACAAGGGAACATTGATGGGCATAATTTTCTGTACATTATTGTGTTGAAAAGGAAAGGATTTTTAAAACCATTTTATATATTTATAGGTGTGAAAGTTGTTTGAAATACAGACTGTTTTTGGATATAAGCCACATGGTAATAAAGGCTTTGATGATAGGAAAAAAGATATAGCAAAGAAGAGAGGTCTCTTCCATAAAAGGATAAAAGTTGTTTTTTCTTTCTTCTTGAATTTATGTGTACATATGCTATTTTTAACATATTTATTTTTTATAATAGCGAATCATGGCAGCTGATAAAGACAACAAAGAACAAGTTCTTAAGGAGCAATGGCCAGACGAATTTAAGAAAGACGGACAAAATGAGGTGAAAATGAAATTTACTGGGTATTATTAAAAATTAATTTATATCTAATAGTTTTGCAGTAAGGCTTTTTTTCAACTAATCCCATGACAGATTAAGTAAGGCATGTCTTATATGTCTTTGTCCAACATGACCTCGAATTTGGGAGACTATGAGGCTTTTCAAAAATGTTTGACTTCCATTATGTTATTCAAGCCTTACAAGAAGAGTCACATTTCTATTCTTTCTCATACAAAGCTTACAACATTAGCTGCTTTCTCACTCGCTCCCTCATTTCTTGGATTTGCACCTAAAAATTGAGGGTTTAGTTAGCAATCATCTGATCAGACCCTAGGAGAGAAGAGAGGCTCAGGTAGCTTAAACAACTTACCCAGGGCCATATGTCTGTCTTGTCAAGGCAGCTGTACTACTGGAATCACAGCTAACTTTTTTTTAAACTGCCCCAGAGTAACATTCCACAATTGTAGTGCAATTTAAAAGTCACATTGTACTTACAAATAGCGAGGAAGGGAGTGGATAGAGCAGTGAACTAAGATTCATAAGATCTGAGTCTCAATCTTTGCCTTACTCTAAAAATTTCTATGACTTTGGTCCAGTGTGAAAGGTCATTTCCTTATTTATATAATGGAGATAGTAATAATTGGTGGTGTTAGAATAGACAGGTGATGATGTAAAATATTTTAAAAAATACATTATTCACATAGTCAGGTTTA
Organism: Lemur catta; assembly: GCF_020740605.2. Classification (NCBI taxonomy): domain Eukaryota; kingdom Metazoa; phylum Chordata; class Mammalia; order Primates; family Lemuridae; genus Lemur; species Lemur catta. The sequence continues at coordinate 71,042,323 of NC_059135.1, forward strand.
TTCTGAGACTGTCTGATGCCTTTCTTTGCCATGTTCAGGATGAGAGAAATTTATTGTCTTGAGTTCATTTATAAAAATGAGTTCAGGGATGTTTAATGTTTTTGGTACCATTTGATATTTTTTAGGGATTAATTGGTCAACTGACAAAGGAAAATGCTCAGCTAAAGGAAGAGATCCAAAAGCTTGAAGCTGAGATACAAGAGGCCACCAGAGAATTCCAGGTATTTAGTTATTTTATGTATCACATTTTTAATGGACACATACTTTTAAAAAAAAGCAATCTAATTTACAAAATTCACTTTTAAAGCATTATAGTCATCCATGGCACAACCATTTTTAATAGCTCATAACGGAAAACAACCCAAATATCCCTCTATACTAGAATGAATTAATAAGTTGGGGTATATTCGTACAATGGAATACTACACAGCAATGAAACATTACTGAAAATGAACAGACCATAACTATAGGCAACCACATGAATGAATCTCATAAACATGATGTTGATCCTAAAAAGACAGAAGGTGGCATACTATATGCTTCCATTTAAAGCACAAAAACAGGATGTTCAAATTCAGAATAGTGGTTACCCTTAAATAGTGGGACACAGAAGGAACCCAGGGGGTTTCTGAGGTGTTGTCATGTTCTCATTGTCACGTTGCTAGTCATGTGTTACCTTTGTAAAATTTCATCTTCCAGAAATTTCATCATAACACGATATACATACTTTTCTATTTACATGCTTCAATACAATTCACAAAAACAAAAATTAATAAAATTTGACCCTGAAAATGGTCATTGCCAATCACTTTGGGATCAAATTCTTGGTTTTCTCACTGAGTTCTTTTATTATTTTCCTCATCCAAGGTGCTGTGGTAATGTAAATGAATTTCACAGTTTAAAAAAGTTTGACATACATTAATCCTTACCATTTAAATTGTCTCCTATATTTTCCTGCATTTTAATTATATATAACTTTCATCCCTTTTTTTCTTTTTTAACAACCCAGATTGTTAAAAGCTAAAGCATTGCCACTTTTTGTTTCTGAGATGGGAGATAGGATATTGAACATCAGGAAGTGAGGTTCCCAGGGTTTATGAGATGAGTGACTTCTTGCAGAAGACTCTGTTAGGATTCTGGTTAATTCTCAGACTAGAACCAGAAGCATTTAGTCTTTTTTCTTATTTGTACAAATAAATAGGGTACATGTGAAATTTTGTTACATGTATATAATGCATAGTGATCAAGTCAGGGTATTTGGGGTGTCCATCACCTGAGTACGATACATTTTTTTAAAGTATAATTACACTACTCTGATAGCAAACATTGAATTTATTCCTTCTATCTTACTGTGTGTTTGTACCCTTTAACCCACTTCTCTTCATCCTCCTCCTTCCCCTCCACTCACCCTTCGGGGTCTCTGTTATCTATCTTTCCACTCTCTACCTCCATGTGATCAAATTTTTTAGCTCCCACATATAAGTGAGAACATTCCATATTTGTCTCTTTGTGCCTGGCTTATTTCACTTAACATAATGACCTCCAGTCCCATCCATGGTGCTGCAAATGACATGATTTTATTTATTCTTTTTTATGGCTGAATAGTATTCCATTGTGTATGTATACCACATTTTATTTATCCATTCATCTGTTGATGGACACTTAGGTTGGTTCTATATTTTCGCTATTGTGAATAGTGCTGCAACTAACAAACATGTGAGTGCAGGTACCTTTTTGATACATTGATTTCTCTTCCTTTGTGTAGTTACCCAGTAGTGGGATTGCTGGGTTGAATGGTAATTCTATTTTTAGTTTTTTGAGACATCTGCATATTGTTTTCCACAGTGGCTGTACTATTAATAGTTTACATCCCCACCAACAGCGTATAAAATTCCCTTTTCTCCACATCCTCACTAACATCTGTTATTTTTGTCTTTTTAATAATAGCTACAGAATCATTTGGTCTTACAGCTCAAAGCATTTAGTTTTACAACTCAAAGCGTCTTTACAAACCAGCCAGCCCAGTTGGCCCACTTTATAGAGGACTGAAACTGTGATCCAGAGAGTTTAAGTGAATTGCTCTCTGTCACAATGTGGTCAGGAATAGAATCAGTCTTTCTACTCTAACTCTAGACAGTTCTTGGCTTCTCAGGGTATACTGGATATTTCCACATTATTGGGAAATAAATGCTCTGCCTTTTCTCAGGCATTGGAGATTGTTTTGAAGTAAGTCTTACAGTAATCAGAAATTTTACTGGAGTTACATGGAAAGATAAGAGTAAATGTAAAATTAGATCAAGTGACTCATTGAATATTTCTGATCTCCTTGTGATAAACAACTTTTATTTCAGCATGTGAAATAACCATGGGAAATAGAAATGCAAACACATAATTCATTTATGCATTGATATGTAGTTGTGTAAGTTTGTTAATCCCAATGATTTTAAGCAGCCAAGTATAAACACCTAACTTTATTCTCCAGGTTACAATTCTTGTTGATAATGTCCCTTCACTTTTTTATAAACCTAAGTTGTAGTAGTGGTTAAAAAGTTGATGGGCGGGTGTTGGGGACAGTGAAATTTAAATATGATACATTTAAAATCATCTAATTCAGGAGTCTTTCTTTTTGGATGAAATTATATGGTTTACCATAAAAATAATTATAGTATACCCAACTCTGTATTTCATACTTCCTTGCAATGAAATTAAACATACTCTCTAAAGATTGCTTTGTGAGAGAGTCTGTTATTGGCACAGTTGTTTAAAAAGTACTTATCTACATGAATGATGTAGGCTTTAGAATTGAACACCATACGATATTGACCAGTTTAAACACTGATTAGAAAAAGTGAGAGGATTATATATTTATAATTTCGTCTGTGAAATGATATTAAAGGATCAGCATTTGATTACATTACTGAGTACTTACATGGGAAGAAGCAATTACTCAAGATATTAAATAAGACCACACTCAATATTCTGTGAGGTTCTAAAATTAGTGGAGAATGAGATATTGGATGACAAAATCACATTATCATTAGAAGGACTTAAGTTATTTCTTGTCTTGATTTTAATCAAATGTTTCTGTTTGAATTAGGTTAAAGAAGATATTCCTGAAACAAAGATAAAATTCGTATCAGTTGAAACTCCTGAGGATGACAGCCAGTTTTCAAATGTCTCTTGTTCATTTCAAGTGAGCACAAAAGTTCCTTATGAGCTACAGAACGGACAAGCACTTATCACCTTTGAGAAAGAAGAAGGTATGACTCATGTTAAAAAATATGACCATGTTTTTTGGAAAGCACTTGGACTTTCAAAGATCTTTCATAGCTATTTGTCTATTACTGTACAATTTTTACATATATCATTTCTTCTCATCCTCAGAGTGACAATCTGAGGCAGGTATGATTATTTCCATTTTATAGACGAGAAAACTCTGAGATGTTAAGTGCCTTGAATATGATCACTTATTCAGAAAGTGACAACTCTGGGACTCATATCCAGGTGTTATGATGTCCAGTACCAGCCTCTTTCTATTCTACATGCTACCTTAAAAGGATAATGACAGTAATAATGTTTTAAGGTAGTATACTCATTTTATACTTGCATAACTCCATGGACACAGCAGGATAGGATAGTTATTATTTTATACCTTAAATATAGACATTTTATAGCCGAGAAAACAGATTCTGAGGATGTTTGAGTGATTTATCTAAGGGCACATAACCAGTGAATGGAGAGAACCTGAGCGTTAGAGATTTGGGATGAGACCTGATGTTTGCTGAGTCTGCCCAGGTGAGGGCCCTTGCTCAGAGCTGGGAGTGCCTTTATGAGGAGGATCTGGCTTTGGGTGCCACCTTTGTACCTGCCTAGAAGCATGATTTGGGGTGGGTTCTTTATAAACCTCAGGCTTTTATGACAGGCGCTTTGTGGTAGTACCTATTTCATGAGGTTGCTTTGAATATTAAATGAGAAATGTTGATAAAATCCTTAGCACAGTGGCTAACACGTAATAAATATTTCAGAAATGTTAGCTGTTATTATTGCTATATGTTAGAAATTTTCAAGGTAAGGTAACAGAAGCTTAGAGAAGATGAGGAACTTGCCCAAGGTCCATACAGTTAATAAATTGCCGAGGTGAGAGCCAACCCCCGAGTGCCCACGTACTTCCCACTGGACCAACATTCCTCTGAGCAGGCTACTGTCCCAGGCCTTTGTTCTCATATTTAAGTTACGGGGTGGGACCAGGTGGTCTTCACAGCCCTTCCAGTGCTCAGGTTCTGAGAATCTATCATTATAACCCACGTCTCCTGAAAACTGGTCTACCCCTGTAGCCTAAAATAAATGTTAAAAGGAAAGGCATTCCAGCAGGTTAGTATACGCACAAACAAGGCGGATGTCCCCAGCGTGCTGTCCTTCACCCCGGAGCCACCCCCGCAGCTGAAAGTGGAGGAGGAGGCCAAGAGCCACATTGATGGTTGGCAGTGGGCGGTAATTGGGATACAACTGAAAGATGTAAAATGTAATGAGGATTCTGGAGGCAGGGTTTCTGCACAGCAAATACCTGGGAATGGTGGGAATAGGATTCTCTTCAGAAACAGCAGCATCACTGCTTCTCCCCTTGACGTGGCTCTGCTGAGGTCCCAATCTCCTGGGACAATGATACGTTTAAACACAATTAAAGAGGAGTTGGCTTTTGACTATCATAGTCACAAAAGTTGAAACACAAGTGATCTCTCTCAGCTGCGTCAGATCACCAGATGTTGGGGGTTTTCAGGGGAGTGGGAGGAAAAGGATCTTCTGAGTATTACTCATTGATTCTTGCTGTTGTTATTGTCTGTTGTCCTTAGCAAAAAAAAAAAAAAAAAAAAAATCATCATCCAAGTTATAGAGTCATGGTGTGGTACAGAGAGTTGAATTCCCATAAGACAATGCCCTGTCTTCTGGCTCTGTTCTCTCTTCTTCCAGCTGTGCTGTGCTCTGCGGTTGTCATAAACACTTATGAAGTTTATAAGACAGAGCGTGAACATCTCTTATCTTCATGATAAATTAGAATAGCAGCTCCCAAGATAAACAACTCAAGTGCCATAAACTCATGTCACACAATTAAAAATAAATATTCACCCACATACATTTTAAACTGATATATACTTGGTCTCTGGAGTTCTAATGACATTTGGCATAATTGTATTACCGAGCCTCTCCCATCTGTGTGGGCAAATTAGACTTGACAACTTTGTGATTGGGATAGCAAGACTATCAACTTTTTAAAGAATGATGTCAAGAGCATTTTAGCAAAAGTAGAATTCCTCATTAAATATGGCAAAAAAAAAAAAGACTCACTCTTTTATATTCCTACCTATGTAGTTTTTAATATGTAATCCTTGGGAAGTCAGAGACAAAAATGAATATATATATATTTCTGTAGTGCTTGTAACATATGAAGGAGAAATGACAAATGATAAAATTAAGTAAGATTAAGATTAAGTATAAAAATGACACTTAATCACAAAAGTTTTCCCTGCTTATTCAACATGGAAGGATTTCTGGCCATGCATTAATATTCTAGGGGAATTCCGTGGAAATGCTGTCAACAGTGGAAAGAAAGGGTGTGTGGCTGGACTGAAATAACATATGAATTTCTGGAGGATTAGCAGGCTTATCTCTTAAGAGATTCATCTTAAGAGATGCCTCTAGAACTTGATAAGAATTTCTACATTGTAATTTTTGCTGATGCATTTTGACTTTAATATAATCCTATTTTGGTGGCAAGACCATTATTACTTGGAAATCCCAAGCAAAATTTTAAAGTTAGATCCTTTAATATTAAAGCAAATTAAAAACATTCAGGATAATTTGTTCTTAAAGCATAAAACTTTCTTAAAATATTAGAAATTAATACTTCTCAAATTATTTTTCAGTTGCCCAAAATGTGATAAGAATGAGGAAACACCACGTGCAGATAGACGACATAAACGTGGAGGTTATAGCCAAGCCGGTTCCGTTAAACTCAGGAGTCAGATTCCAGGTAGCACCGCGATTAAAATATTTTGGATTTCTATTAATCATGGGCACTTTTCTCATTTGTATTTCTAAATATGAAACCATTTTCCAGGTTCACGTAGAAGTCTCTAAAATGAAAGTCAATGTTACTGGCATTCCTGACGAATTGCCTGAAGATCAGATGAGAGACAAACTAGAACTGAACTTTTGTAAGTCCCGAAATGGGGGCGGAGAGGTGGAAGGCGTGGACTACGATAAGCGGTCCGGAAGTGCTGTCATCACGTTTGTGGACATTGGAGGTACACGCACATTTAGAAAATTAACAAACACTGTACCGTTTCAATTACGTTCTGCCATTTCTGAAAGTATTCCTATTCTACTTTTTTTACTTGAAATTTACTAGCATGATAACTGGGGATTTTTTGTAATCTTCTAAAATAGTAAAGTACAGAAAATAATTTCCATGAGTGCCACTGAGAATGATAATGTCACTACAAATAATACATCTGTAAATGTCAGTGCATTGTTATCCCGTGCCAGGCATGCTACTAGGTGTCCATATATTTATCTCCTCTGATCCTCGGCACAGCTCCAGGGTAGGTGATAGACTCCTTTTCCTGATGAGGAAACTGAGTAAAGAACAACCAGATGTCTGTTCTTTTTTTCAGGTAGAAATGGACTTTTGCCAGATCGTTTTAAGGTGGTTGACATTCTTATGATTGAAAACAGACGATTCTGCGGTTGCTATTGTTAATGTTTTCAAGTGATTTTTAATGTAAAAATCTCTTGTTCTAGTTCTTAGGGCTTCTCTTGGGTTTACACATATAATAGAAATTCAACTATACTATTAAAAAATATTGATTAGATCTTTTCATTACAGACTAATACATGCTTTTTAAAGAAAATTGAAATAATACAGAAGAGCATAAATTTAGTTAAAAATAAGGCATTTCCTTAAAATTCCCTTTCTCCTACTATGTAGTTAGTTATGGTTAGTTGGGTGTTTTTCTAGAGCTTTCTCTGGGCACATTCAAACACATCAATATGCATTTTTGACCTTGGCCATTGGATGATGGGCATCCTAGTGGGGTGTGTTATAGTTAGAAAGAGCCACAAAAGGAACAGGTGTTGAGGGCTGCCTTAATATATTGTCTTAGAAATGGACAATAACTTGGCAGAAATTTCCAAGGATCTAGATTTTAATTTTCCAAATTCATATATTCAGTTGGTCTGTTTATTGTTAGATGGTCCATCTCTTGTATTAAGAACAATCCATGAGAGACTTATTTATAAACTAGAATGCAATTTAAAACTCTACAGTGAGAGAGAATAGGATACTAGCTTGAGAATCTGTGCTCTTATCCATCTGGGGAGATCCTCCTGGAGGTTATGTCCAGCAAAAAAAAAAAAATAGTTCCAAAGATTATAGTAGGTGACTTCTGAAAGATGTAAAGGTATTCTGCAGATAGATATTCCAGATAATTCATAAGCTGCATCTTACTGACATGTCACAACAACCTATGAAATAGGTGTTGTAATTATGCTGTTTTTGCAGAAAAGGAAACTGAGGCTTCAAGAAGTTAAGCACCATACTCGAGGCCACATAGCTAACGAGCAGCAGAGCCAGGGCTGAAGCAAGTCTATTTGACTCAGGGCCTGTACTCTATTTTTTTTTTTTTTACTGTGATAAAATATACACAATATAATATTTACCATTTTAATCATTTTCAAGTGTACAATTCAGTGGTACTAAGTACATTTACAATGTTGTACAACCATCACCACTACCCATCTCCAGAATTTTTTGTCATCCCAAAGTGAAACTCTGTACCCATTAAACAAGTCTCCATTGCCTCTTCCTCCAACCCCTGGTAACCAGCATTCTACATTCCGTCTCTACAAATTTGCTTATTCTAGATACCTTGTATAAGTGGAGGCATATAATATTTGTCCTTTTTGTGTCTGGCTTATTTCACTTAGCATAGTGTTTTCAAGGTTCATCCATGTTGTATGTATCAGGATTTCATTCCTTTTTAAGGCTAAATAATATTCCATTGTGTGTATAACATATGTACACACACCACATTTATTTATTCGTGTGTTGGTGGACATTTGGGTTGCTTCCAGCTTTTGGCTATTGTGAAAAATGCTGCTATGAACATTGGTGTGCAAGTATCTGTTTGAGTCCCAGCTTTCAGTTCTTTTGACTATATACACAGAAGTTGAATTGTTGGACCACATGATAGTTCTATTTTTAATATTTTGAGGAACCACCATACTGGTTTCCACTGTGGCTGCACCATTTTCCATTCTTACCAGCAATGCACCAGGGTTCCAATTTCTTCATATCCTCGCTAACAAGGGCCTACATTCTTAATCACTGTACCATATTGCTGATCCAGAGAGGACTAGGGAGAGGAGTTAGGAAAAAAAGGTAGTTGGGTATTCTCAAGAACTGCTTCTGTTAAACTTTATGCAATCTGGACACATTACCTTTCTGTACTCTAGGAGAAAAAAATGGTGCTAAAAAGTAAATCAGACTATTCTTTGTGTTGGAGAAAACTGATGGATTTTTATTTGCCTTCACTTTTTCTAGATGACATTCAATCCCCTCACCCTCCTCCCACCCTTTGGTTAGAATCATTACTTCAGTTTACTGAATCTCACATATTAGTGACAGGACTACTAAGTAATTCACTATATATGTGTGTGCATGTATTATACACATATATTATAAATTATGCATATATTGAAAAAATATGTATATGGTATTCTAATCATAGTCTTTGAGAAACTAGGAAACATTCCAGTCATGTTAGGATGAGTGGGTTACTTTCTGCAGCTGACTGCTGTATGTTATGTAGCTCAAGGTAGGTCTGTCTGAGGACATTCCAGCCCTTTGCACACTGACTGACTGCAGGGAATTATTCAAGACAGAAGGACCTATTTAAACCTCATTATAGTTTGGTCTTGTAGTTTTCAAAATTATGTACTGTGAACTCCATTTTCAAAGTGGACTGTAGAATTTCTTAAAAATTAATCTTTCCATGCAATGTTTACTGTAATATTGTTTTGTTTGAAGGAAGTTTTAACTTTGGTTTAAAATGTTTATGATATTAAAAAAAGTATTTTTTTGCTTTGCTTTTAGTTGCTGACAGGATTTTGCAAAAGAGAGAATTTCCTCTTTATATAAATGACAGCTGCCATAAAGTTACTGTTTCTCCATATGTAGAAAAGCACTTGAAAAAATATCAGGTAAGGTCATCTCTTTTCTTTCATTTTGGGAACTCACGGCCCAACCCCATCCCACAGCAAATAAAGAAAAAGTTATGAGTCTGTTACTATTTGAATCTTATCAGTGAGGAATATCAAGATAGTTTGTTCACTTCATTTTTGTTTGGTGTAGAATGAGTTTGCTTTTATAAAGATTATCTTAATGCAAAGCTGTACATTATTTATTATATTAATACAGTTTTTAAGCTGAAATTAGATAATGGCATAATCTTTATTTTTATACACAGAGACATAGCTACATTTCTCTCTTGTGTCTCTTGTCATTGGGTATGAGAAATCATTCCTGTTCATTTTCTCCAAACTCATTATTTTTACCCCAAACATACTCCCTTTTCCTGTTCCTTTTTAGGTATCAAAAGGCTCTACCATCTACCTTGCCCACCAACCTGAAAGCTAGAACTCATATTTAACTCTTTGTTTTGCTTCACCTTCAATATCCATTTGGTCACTAAATCATGTCATTTCCACTTCTGACAACTTCTGTAACTGCTCCTTCTGTCCTGAGCTGCCCTCCCTCCCTCTTTGCTCTCCAGAATACCTCGAGAGTTAGTTTCTGCAACTCAGATCTGGTTCTTACATTCTCTTGCTTTAAAAATCTTCCTAAGATTCCCATCTCTTCTAAGATAAAGTCTAAAACATTAAGCAGAGTTTATGAATGTAAAGTTTTGTAATTCAAAGCTCTTAAACATTTTTCTGTTTATCTTTTTTTTTTTTTCCTGCTTAGGTATTTTCAGGACTATCTAAGAAGACAGTGCTTCTGACTGGAATGGAAGACATTCAGCTGGATGAAGAAGTTGTGGAGGATCTAGTTGGCATTCACTTCCAACGGGAGAAGAATGGCGGCGGAGAAGTGGATTTGGTCAAGTGTTCTCTAGGCTGGTCTCACATAGTGTATTTTGAAGAAGAGACTGATGGGACCTTACAAAGATTATAGCTTTTGAACCCACATCACTGTAAATGTTTGACAAAAATGAATATCCTTTCCCTTAAAAAGAAACTTTAGTTTTTAGTGTTCATTTATTCTTGGATTCCGAATGTATTTCCATGTTTTTGAATTCTTTTTTTGTCTCAAACTGTGCTGCATGTTTTCAACTGCAATAAGTACACTGTATTAAAAACCTGTTCTGTTTATAGATTATGTGAACTGGTGCCATGTCTGTTGAAATTCACCATAAGCGATCCAGATGTCCCCCTGCCCGTGTTGGCTCATCTTGTCACGGTCATGTGAGCCAATTTGGTCTTGGCCCTGTGTTCACCAATATGCAGACTTGACTCTTAGCATTTTCCAAGAGAAATGCAGTTACATTTAGCAGTCTGTGATTTCTGTAGACTTTACAGAAGATTCGAGGGCTTTTGAGAGGGATCGTTTTCCCACTTTGTGTAGCATTTCAGTCCACAACTCCAAAGGTTCTCAGCACTGACCGTGGTCTTTTTCTCGAACTTTCCTTCACCCGAGTGCCAAGTGTCCCCTGTTTCCTTTCAAGCCATCCCCTCTACAAATAGAAGTTGTAAAGACCAGCATTTTCTTTCTTTTACATGTACAATGGAAACAATCGGTGTAAGAGATTGAAAACTTTGGAATAAAGAGAGAGGTAAAGACAAAGTTAGTGTCTCATCACTCATTACGCTAAATGCTGGGGAACACATTACCTGCTCTCTAGGGGCTTAAAAGGTTAGTTGGAGAGAGACCCGGTTTATTAGCATCCCACTGTTTTTAAACTTGCAGAAACTTTAATGATAAAATTAAAGGTACCTATTCAGAGAAGATAAAATTCTTTTTGGTAAGGAATCTTTGGATAGCTTTTATTCTGACATGTTTCATGGATAGCCAAAAGCAGAATTAACTTCAATATTAAAATGCTGGCAGAAATAAAATGCTTTTAGAAAATGTTCTAATCCTAAACCTATCCAGTGCTGCCTCCCATCTAAAACAAACAAAGGAAAACCTCGAGTTTTGCTTCTGATACTTTATTTTTAGGTTCTGACATTGTATTACAATCAGAAGTACTCATTCCCACATGTCTTTTAGGAATTAGAGATGGCGCCTAAAAACTATACAGTTTATAATAAATCTCATATTTACCATTTTAAAAAGCTCTCCTGTCTATGATTCTTTGGGAGTAGTAAGACTATTTAAAGCTCTCAAAAATATTAAGAAGAAAACTTTAAAGTGCCTTTTAAATTTACATTGTGCTAGTCTCACTAGTAGAGGGTATTATTTATTGCCTATCAGGAAGAATTTTTTTATTTTTATTTTTATTTATTTTTTATATTTAGGATCCAGTTTGAAAGAGTCACTTCTGTTTCTTCTGGGGGTCTTCTTCAGGCAGTCAACTTGATAATGTCATTCAATTCTGAATTTTTATAAAGTTTTTAGATCAATATAACTTGTCTTAGAAAATGATGTTTTTCCTTTGGGTTCCTTTCACCCCCACCCTAGTGCAGTCTGGCTGGAGTCAGAAACCACGCATTGGCTCCCTTGCTTATGCCTACACTTTTAGAGGCGTTACAGGAGGAAAGCTATCTTTGAACACTTACCAAAAGTACTGTGTTGACTATTTATCATATCAAATATTAAGTACAGAAGCCTTAAAATGTGCATCCAAGATAAGACAACTCCATTTAATGTGTGAAAAGACATTGCCAAAATAATAAGTCAGAACAGATAGATATGTGCAATTGTAGGTCCCTCTTGCTGTCTGTTGATTTATCAGTCAGGACCAGCTGGGTGATGCCATGGTAGCAAACAACCACCGAGTCTCAGGGGCCTAACAAAATAAAACTTGAATTCTTACTCATGCTGAATATCCAGCACAGGTTGGTAGGGGACGCTGTCTTCATCACTTAGAGGCCCCATCTTGAGACATGCTTCCAGAATCAGGGGGGCGGAGGAGTGAAATCTGGAGAGTCTGGCACTAGACAACAAATGCTGTGACCCAGAAGGAGGACCCTTGCCCTACTTCTAATTCTTTCCTTTCACATCTCATTGGTTAGAGATAGTCACATGGCCCCATTCAAATATTAATATAAGGGAACTAGAACATTCTTTCTTGTAAAAAGTTAGGAGAACCAGATATGGCTGAACCAGAACAATAATCAGTATAGTCTGCCCCGTCCCACTAGCCACCAATATTTAGTTCACTCTTTGTCACACACAAAGTACACTCATACTTACCTCCTCCCCAAGGGAGAAGAAATAAAAATTCCATCCAATCATGGTATCGAACTGAAAGTATATGAACTCAGAAGTGACAGGTGGTGATTTCTACATCAGGTTTGAATGTTACTCCTCTTTATCTAGAGACCTCCACACACCCAGTATACAGGGATGGAAATGGAATAAGTGCAATAAACTGTGCTTGGAAAGGGAAAGGATGGGAGACACAGTGTTCACTTGGCCAAAGTGATTCTGAAATCCCATTGAGCAGATGTGTTTTCCATACCCCCAGGCTGTGGAATTTGGATTAGGCTGTGGTTCCAATCCCTGGAAATTCTTCTCTTGCTCATTGTCCCCACAGCACCTGAATGTTGTTTTTCCATTATTCTTCTTGGCCACATCTGGAAATGGGCATTTGAAATCTATTCTTCCTGGATCTGAAAAGCTTCTTCAGTATACTTCCTATGATCAAGATTTGGGACCAGAGTTTTTAAAGTTTTGAACAATCACAGTGTCTTTAGTCTGGGCTCATGGTTGTTTGGCTGGTACAACTGAAAAACTTAATTAGGTGTGTTATCTATTTTATTCCAGTCAGCTTATATGTGCTAATAGCCACACCCACAGTTCTTTTCTAGACTTACTTTTTATTTTTATTTATCTTTTGAGACAGGGTCTTGCTCTGCTGCCCAGACTGGAGAGCAGTGGTGGGATCATAGCTCACTGTAACCTTGAATTCCTGGACTCAAGCAATCCTCTTACCTCAGGCTCCTGAGTAGCTAGGACTACAGGCACATGCCACCATACCCAGATCATTTAAAAAATTTTTTTAATAGAGATGAAGTCTCACTATGTTGCCCAGGCTGGTCTTAGACTTCCAGTCTCAAGCTATCCTCCTGCCTGGGCCTCTCACAATGCTGGGATTATAGGCATGAGCCATCAGGCTGGGCCTAGACTTACTTTTTAGAGTTGCTGTAACTCTCTGCTTTCTTAGCCCCATGTTTCTATCCCTCTCTTCACTTAGCTGTGGGTACTTCAAGTCTATCAGTCTTTAGTAAGTGAGCCACACTTTTAGTATCTTTTCCTTAAGCCGTTTTGTCCAGTTGAAAGGGTTTATTAAATTCCACAACCTTAATTGGCATTTTTGCTCTGGGGGACCTTAATCTGTTCAGAGATTTAATTGATTTGATCACTGATTTTATTCTTGTCATAAAGCAGAGTTCTAATCAGTCTTTGTTACTTAAAGAACTTTTCAGTTTTACCTTTTATTGGGGAATGTGAAGTGCTATTTCTTCCAGTGCTACAAGTTGAAAGTCTGTATTGCTGGACTTCCCCTATTCTTTTTTATTTCTACTTTCAAATTGGCCAATTCTTTCCTAAGTTTATTTCTTTCTTGTATTACTTTGTCAAATGAACTGAATAATAACAGACATATACTACTAATTTTCTGTTTCCCACACTCTTTTTTTTTAAAAAAAAACTACAAGCTAATTAGGTGCATTATCTATCTTCCAAGCTATCATGTGATAATTTTACTAAGTGTTTTTCTACTATGGAATACGGATTACCATCCTTCTAATCCCTGATAACTGTTTTCTTATTACCTGCCACTTGGCCCTTAAGCCAAAGCCATGTATTTTGGGTAGTGTTGTAGACTATCTTTTTTTCTTCTGACCATAGAACTACTCCACGTCAGAATACCAATTTCGGTAGCAATCAGAACAGACTATGCGATGCTGGTGTGACAAATTATCTCCAAACTTCAGAGACCTAAATAAGACAAAGTTTTATTCCTTGCTTATGCTACATGTCCATGATGATTCAATGAAAAGATGTCTGTTCATGGTAGATGCTTAGGGACCCATGCTAATGGCAGCCACCATGTTTTTTTTTTTTTTTTGAGACAGAGTCTCGCTCTGTTGCCCGGGCTAGAGTGAGTGCCGTGGCATCAGCCTAGCTCACAGCAACCTCAAACTCCTGGGCTTAAGCGATCCTCCTGCCTCAGCCTCCCGAGTAGCTGGGACTACAGGCATGCACCACTATGCCCAACTAATTTTTTCTATATATATTTTTAGTTGGCCAGATAATTTCTTTCTATTTTTAGTAGAGACGGGGTCTCGCTCTTGCTCAGGCTGGTCTCGAACTCCTGAGCTCCAGCGATCCGCTCGCCTCGACCTCCCAGAGTGCTAGGATTACAGGCGTGAGCCACAGCGCCCGGCCATCAGCCACCATCTTTAGTTTTGCTGGATGTCATGCCAGAGGAAGAAAAGACCTTTGAAGGGTCTTTAACTGGCAATTACATTTTTGGTTCAGAAATGATACTTGTCACTTCTACTCACGACTCAGAACTAAGCATATGGCCCTACCTAACCATAAAGGAGCCTGGATGCTCACTCTTACCATATGTTTCGAAGGCAGGAAGCCAAAAGAAAGATGCTCATTCTTGAAAAATATACATACTAATAGTATAATGAAGATAATAAAAATCACCCAAAATCCACATTTTAATGTCCTCCTTTCTATTCTTTCCTCCCAATCATATCACATTTCATCTTGCAAATATACCCTCTGTTAGTTATTATTTCCCTATTTTTGGACATTAAATTTGTTTCCAATTTCTTCACATTTATAAATGTTATAATATATCCTTATGTGACTTGGTACACAAATCTTTTTCTGCAGTTCTGACCTTACTTTCAGGTGATAATTATTAGATTGAAGAGTAAAAAGTCTTCTAAGGGTCTTGATCCATGTGGCTGGAATTGCTTTCCAGAAAGATAGACATTGGTTTGTACTTTTCCTAACAGTGCAATAAAGGACTATCTCATTGCTCCCTTTCAGCATTGAGCACTTCTGCTCTAAAAATGATTTTCTCTTTATCCTATTTTTGGAAATTTTCATAAACATATCCCAGAGTTTTATGAAAATAGTTATCAAGATATAGGTAAAACTTCCATTAATGGGTTTTGTTTTTGTTTTTATGGTATCACATCTTAAAAATGTTAAGGAAAATGTTGACCAATTTGATTTTATTAAGGCTTCAAGACATAGAAAAGTATAGTGAGGGAAGAGGCCTTATAATTGGGGCTATAAGATATTAAAACAAGATTTTCTCTGATGCAGTTGTAGTTAGTAATAAGCTGCTAGAATTATTTTGCCACACTTGGGGTCCTGCTTTCTCAAGGGTGTTGAAATAGTTTGGCACATACAAGGTTAAAGGTTACTCTATGTCAGGTTCAATGGCATAGATGGGTTGATCAGCGTTCCCAACTCTAATCCTAGAACTCTCTTCATTTCCTGGAGAGGACTGAGAAAGACATTCAATATGAGCAAATATATGAAAAAGATATTTTTAGAGAGGGGCCAGGGTTATGTTGCCGCCCTACCCAACTGGGTTGTATCGCCTGCTGCACAGAGAGAAGCCAACACACTGAGGCAGTCAAGATTACAACGGAGAAAGGGTTTAATTCCACAGAGCGCGCTAAGCAGGAAGATAGAAGAAATTTCTCAATTCCATCTCTCTGAGAATTTGGGAAATGGGGTTTTTAAAGGTGGTTTGGTGGACAAAGGATTAGGCAATTGGGTTTGCTAATTGGTTAGGTCTGGGGCAAGATCATAGGGGTGAAGAAATCATCTTCTTGTGTTGTTTAGTTCCTCGGTTGGGGTCACAATTCCTGTTGAATCAATTTCTTGGTATGAGCCACAGGTCTGGGTGGGTCAGCCAATTCACTGGAACCCTGGGACCTGGAAGATATCTCAGAAACTACATTTAGGTTTCGAAAAGGTGATGTTATCTAAGGAGAAAGTTAAGTATCTTTATGACCAACAGGTATGTGAGTAGCAATTATGGGAAAGCAAACTAGGAGACAGTGACTGATTATTATCATTATTTTTAGTTATGCCTGTGCCCTTGCAAAGTTTAGGTACTTATCACAGTTCTCACCTTGCACCCCTTTATTAGTTTGTAAAGGGCGGTTTCAGTTATTAAGCTGGTATAACAGGATGGTAGATTAACTGGTAGGACAAATTAAGACTGGTGATCAGAGCCAGTCTCTTTGAAGAGGGGTCCTTCTAGCTAAGACCCAAATGACAGCAGGAGCCAGTCAAGTGAAGATCAGGGCAGAGCTATCCAGGCAGGGGCACAGTACAAATATCATGCAAACCTCCCAGGCTTGATGGCTACTTGTGTGGTTGGAGCAAAGGGTGAGGTCAGTGCTAGGGAATCTGGCTGGAGAAAGCCAGTCAGAGTCATTTTGGTCTCGTGGTGGGGAATGTGGACTTTATTTAGAGTGCAGTGGGAAAACAATGAAGTGTTTAAACAGAGGTCAAGCCTGATTTATAGACTTGTGGTTGCAAAAATGGACTGAGGAGCCAGGGAGGATGGAGACTGGATCAGGGTGGTGGCGGTGCAGTTGGAAAGAGTGACTGACACTGGGTGTTTTAGAGGGCCAGTTTTGATGGGTTGTACTAATAAGGATGAGGAAAAGAGAAATCAAGGAAGCCAACCGAGTCACGAGCTCATGGCCGGATAAAACTGCCATCTCCTGAAGGGGGAGAAAGGGAGGACGGAGAGTTCTGCTTGGTCTTGTTAAATTTCAGATGCTCCTTAGACATTCACATGGGCTCTTAGATATATGAATTTGGAGATTAAAACATAAATTGGGGAATTACACATAGATCTACTTCATTGTTTTAAAATCTTCATAGCCTTGTGCCTTGCAGATGTACCACCAGCCATATAATAAATATCTCTAGTCATTGATAAACTAGGTAGATCTCAGTTTATAAAAAAATATTACCTGTATTACAAGCAATGCACAATTAAAATTTCTGTCCAATATCTTAGTGCAATTTATGCACTAGAACTTCAGTTGCAGTTCTAAGAGTGGAATTGCTAAGTCTATGTGCATTGTTACAATGTTTTTGCCCTTTACATTTTGAAAAGGGCCAAAATCTTTAGAAATGCATGCACCTATCTATGCTTGCACACTGGTGCTTTCTTACACTCAGGGTAACACTGGGTATTATCACACTTTTCAATTTTGCCAATCTAATTGAGGAAAAATGGTATCTCATTATGATTTTAATTTATATTTCTTTACTAAGAATGGATTGAGCTTCTTCATATCTGCCATCCATCTTGCCTTTCTTCTTCATGCATCCTTTGATTTGATTTTGAAGCTTGTACGTAGATTCCCTGTATCCCCGTAGGCGCCAGACTCAGGGGTCCAACATCAAGTGGACAAGGTGGTGAGCTCTGTTGGTAGGGATGGCCGCTTTCGTCCTGTGCTCTGCGCTCCTGGCCAAGGACTCCTGAGCTGGGCTGGGAAGGTGAGGAGCACACGGGCAGGGGGTGGGGTACGCGGAGGAGAAGGCACAGGTGTGGTGTGGGGGAAGGGGCAGAAGGCTGGGGGGATATCATTAATAATAATAAGGGCGCAGGAAAGCCATACAGATTTCACTGACTGCAGATTTGTTGTTGTTGCTTTTTTTTTTTTTTAAGAAAAACTTCAGTTGCTATTGCAAAAATCATCTGCATGAAGCAGAACTTGGTTTCAATAACATTAGTAGAGAATACGTTCTAGAAAGTGGAGGTAATTGGCTGTAAAATTCTGGCAGCTGTTTAACAGAACAGTTTCAGATGGTTAGGTTGAGGCCAACACCTAATGAGGACGACAGCCTTGTCTATGGGGAATTTTGAATAATACCTGGAGAAATATTACACGGCACATAAACCAAATTGAATTGTTTTCACAAGTGTTGGGAAGCTTCATGTAGTAAACGGTTTTTTCCACATGCACTTCAATTTCATTGCATGAGTGGCATAGAACACCTGAACACGGAAGAGAGCACTCATGTAAGATATTTAACACCTTTATATAATAGTGCACGCGATTCAAAATGATTTCGCAATCATTACACCTAGGGCTTCTGCAACCACAAGGTCACGGTCATGGAATGCATGGGACCCAGTATCAACATCCAGAAAGCAGCCACCACCTTTTATGTATGTTCTCTGCATTTTTCCTTCATTAACTCTGCCGTTGCTGCCGCTTCTTACCAAAACAGATAAAAACAAAATCGTAATCACTGACTCATCACCCAGAGAATTCCCCAAGTCCTGCTGGGGAATCCTTCGGGCCTCTCTGCAGCGTGCTTTCCAAAGTTGCACAAGTGCCCAGGGCGTCTGGGCCGGTGCTGGCGGCGGCCCTTTCCAGGGCGAGCTCCCGAGGGGCCGCCCTCTTGTCCAACAGTCTCCCGGGGAGCGGGAACCAAAAACCGAAACCAAAACCTGCCTGCTCTGCCCCCTCCCCGCCGCCCGCGCTCCGCCGGCCCGGGGCTTCCTGCCGGCCGCCGCCGAGGGCGCGTTTCTTCTCCGCCATGGCAAGTTGTTTTGGCTTTGGGTTTTGCGGCGCAGGTCCGTGCGGGTACCGTCGCCAGGTGCCCCCAGCAGGGCGCGGAGCCTGGCGGAAAGGGCCAGCGTGCGGGCGGGGCGGGGCGGTGACGCCCGAAGTCGCGGCCGGCCCGGCGGCCCCGCCCCGCTGCCCGGGCGCCGGGGACTCCGCTCTTTCGTCGGGGAGTCGCTTGGCTGCCCATGTTAGGGCTGAACTGTTGCCCTCCCACTGTTGGGGGAACAGAAATGGACAGAGGACCCAGAAAGGGAGGCCGGAGCTCCCTTCTGGAAAGGGCTAGTGAGAACGAACTCGAGCCCGGGACTAAGCTAGGGGGGCGCGCTGATGTCTTCTGCCTTAGTGGGAATTCTCTTCTGTGGGCTTAGTGCTTTCTCCAGAGACACAAAGGGCCCTGTGTTTTCACCATCTGTGCTGGCTGGGAAGAAGAGCTAGCAAATTCAAGATTTAGCCTTCTGTGTTCGGTGTTCCCCCCCTTCCTCCCCCAATCAAGCGCTTTGAAAGGCTTGGCAGGGCCTGTAATTCCTGGTCTGAAATGCTGGCGTCCCGGAAATGTAGAAGCAGTTGTGCGATGCAAATGCCTTCTTGTTTACCTGATGGCAGTAAAGCCATCCTCGTTGAAAATAACTGATTTTGAGAAAAGAAATATAAACAAATGCAGTGGATTAATCTTCTAATTACTTTTTCCTAGTGCCTTACTTACACAAATAAACAGTTTTTCTTGATACCTTTTCGCTTTCTGATACGACGGCCAAAAGTCTCTTATAACACAACATCGATGGAGGGAAAAGTGCCGTCGCCTTAACATCTCTTGCCTACACTGCTGCTCTTGTTCCAAAATCCTTGAAAGGACTTTCTCTAGGAAATTTCCTTTTCTTTTTAATCATGGATAGAAGAGATTGATAATTGTTCAAAATTGCTCATAATTGACCTCAGTAAAATTATATATGTTAGCTTTACTTTTTCCAACCCATGAATGAAAGTTAAGGAAGAATACTGGCAGGTCATTAAAATACTAATTTATTAGAAGATTCATCACAATTAGTTCTTACAAAACAGGACTACACCTTTATGTTTTGTTCTCCTACAAATATTGGCTGGGAGAGAAGTTCTTTTGATTTTAAAGATAAATTACATTTAGACACTTGAATAAAAAGGCATAGTATTTGTACTGATGAGGGCATAGAGGTGGAGGAAGATTTTTCTGAATTTAAATTGATTGAAAGTTTGTCTTTGGCATTGTTGAGGTGCAAAAAATGATTTCCCAAGAGACATATAACCAAATGCAGTGAATGAATCTAATAATTGCTTCCTAGTGCCTTACTTACAAAAATAGTTTTTCTTTATACTCTTTGTTTTCTGATATGATGTTATGCCTTTATTCTTACACTGACAGGGTTGAGTGTTTCCATTTTATTCTGTAAACATATTTAAGTCTTCAGTATTTTGAAGACTTAGCAGGTTTAGTCTAAAAGTTAGAAACCAATAATAGTGTTTATGTTATTACGTAACCAGTAAATATTGTTCCTAGCAGGGCCTAATTAATAGTGATAGTATGCTGTGATTCCTTTTTCTCCTATTGGTCTAATGTTATGTGTATTTTTCCTTTTCTACTCAGGAAAATGTTTCCAGCAGCTGGGTCAAATGGATTTTCTTTTCTTTTGCATTCCTTAATTTACTCAAAATCATGCCACACTTTGGTTTGCTTATTATCTTTAAGCTGGGGCCCCTTCGAATGCCAGAAATCGGGGAGAACTTGCTCTGGGGTGTGCATGCTAGCAGGTCAGGTTCTCCCTAGAGTGTTCGTGAGTGTTCAGGCTTTTTAAATTTTTTTTTGAAGTAAAATAATCCTCAATTTTTTTTCCCTGTGGTTTTGGCCTAGCTGCCTTCATTGCAGTGTGTTCTGTGTGTACTCAAGTTTGTGCGCATAAACATCGGGAATGTGGGGAGACAACTGGAGCAGTTATTTTACCAATAGCCTTTCAATAAACCCTTGCTTTTGGTCCCTTTTTTCCTTCCTGAGGTTCGACTTTGCAGGTTGTTGCCTTTCCACTGCAACCTCTTTTCCTTATTCCGAGTTAGTTCCTTCCCTCTGTCTTATCCTTCCGTATACTTCTAAGTATTTTCAGTTTTCCAGAAATTTGTTGAAATCTATGTTGATTGCTCCCCTTAACAGTGTTTATTCTTTCTTTCTTTTTTTTTTTTTTAATTCTTTTGGTCTCATTTTAAGGGGTTCTTGGGATAGAGAGGACCTTGTGTGTGTACTTAGACGGTCTTCTTAACCTGGGAGGTCAGAAGTAGTTTGCTTTTCTCCAGTGGAGCCCCACTCTGAGTACAGAGGCCTCTGGACTGAGAGCCCAAACTCCATTACTCCAGCCATGAGACATCCTGTCCTTCCTTGGGTATTTTATGTTTGAGCTCTGGTATAATCAGGCTGGACTAACTGCACAAAAATTGGGGGAAGCTTATAGGTCCACTTCCCTAAATGGGCTTTGTGGACAAATTTAGGATAATATAAGAAGTTCAAAGAGAGTGAGTCCAAGGAAGCTTCTGTTTTCAGTTGGTACTCTGTTCCCAGCATGGTGGTGGCAGGGTCTGCGTAGGACGTACTTGGCTGTAGTTGAACTTCATCTCAGATATGTGCTGGAAGACAGGATTTACTGCATCACTGTCCCCATGTTACTGCTGGGTTTTTTGGGGTTTTTTTGGCTTTTTTTAATGGTGACTTTTCCCTCTTCTGACAATAAAGAAGGGGATCTGTTTCTTACTGGCTTATGTACTTTGGACTGTACAATCAAGAAAACGTGCCACCATCTCCAAACTACCATGCTTTGTGGTTAGTTTGACTTTTTTAAAATTTTAGAATTTATATCTCTTGATCTTTTTCAGTAACTTCTGCCATTATTTGTAAGCCTTCCTAAAATCAGACAAATATTAATCAGTATTTTCTACTTACTAAAAAAGGGGGTCCACTTTTTATATTTAACTTTCAAATTCGTAGAGTTTATGTTGGTATATGGTGTGAGGCAGGGATCTATCTCTTCCCTCCCCACACACCTCTTTTTAAAAGTATCCAGCCAGTTATACTAGTGCCTTTATTGAATAAGATAGTCTCTCCCACTGGAGTGTGATGTTGTCTTTATTAAGTAGAGTCTTAAATTTTTAAAGAGCATTCTACTGTTTCTCTTATAGGCATCAGTTTTGAATCTCAAGGAATCCAAAGCTTCTGAAAGAACAATTGTCGTTGGTGGTCTTCCGGTTGACTTTTTAAGTGCTCGATTATTGGTCTTATTAGTGAAGAGTTACTTCGAAGATATTAAGAGTGAAGGTGGAGAAGTTGAAGATGTGATATATCCAACAAAAACCAAGGGAATTGCATATGTAATATTCAAAGAAAAAAAAGGTATTTCTGAATCAAATTTTTGTAATCTTAGAAATACTTCTTCAATGAAGTTAAAAATTGCATTTCATTAAAATGATTCATGGGGTTGATGAATTGTAGCTTTTTAAAAAATTATTTTATTCTGAATATAAAAGTGGCATAGTAATGCATTTGCAAGAATAGATGTGAAAATGGCTTTTGATAACATTGCTAGTGACTGGCAGATTCTTGAAAACTGTTTTTTCTTTATTTTGAATCAAGAATGATTTTTATATGCAATGTTCTTTTACTTTTTTTTTTTTTTTTTTTTTGAGACAGAGTCTTGCTCTGTTGCCCGGCTAGAGTGCCGTGGCGTCAGCCTAGCTCACAGCAACCTCAAACTCCTGGGCTTAAGCAATCCTTCTGCCTTAGCCTCCTGAGTAGCTGGGACTACAGGCATGCGCCACCATGCCTGGCTAATTTTTTCTATATGTATATTTTTAGCTGTCCAGCTAATTTCTTTCTATTTTTATAGAGACGGGGTCTTGATCTTGCTTAGGCTGGTCTCGAACTCGTGACCTCGAGCGATCCACTCAAACAATCCGCCTGCCTCGGCCTCCCAGAGTGCTAGGATTACAGGCGTGAGCCACCACGCCCAGCCCAATGTTCTTTTAAATTTCGACTAATCCCATGGAATTGCAGTAGTCTTCATTATATTAAAAGCTGGAAGTCCACTAGTTGCTCTTCAAGACCATGAACAGACTGGCTATTTGATCCCTTTTCACTTTGGCTATTTTTAAGAATAGGAGCTATTGTTTTGGATTCCTATCTGAGAGTTACATGGATTCACTCCTGGGTACAGGAGATAAGAAACAGTTAATTCATAACTTTTATATTAACCAGTGTAGTAAAAAACAAAGCTCACACACTCACACACACACACATACACACACACAAAAGCCTTTCCTTGAATGAACCCTGCCTGAATAAAACAATGAAAGAAAAATAAAAATAAAATTAACGGTATGTAGTCTAATTCGTAAATGAATGAATATTGAAATAATACCCACTGTGTGTATATTTTAAGGCTTTATGTAGTTTTAATTGTTCTGCTTGTTCTGTGGTTATGTCTAAGACTGTAGTATATAATTCTCTTCAAAGTATATCAAGTATTGTGAATGCTTTGGTTCAGATGTGTCAAATTAACAGTAAAATAACAAATATACCACTCAACAAATATACCACATTTATCTTGGGATAAAAGTGATACATTTTATTGTAGAAAACTTGTAAAATACAGAAACAGAGAAGAAAACCATGACAAAAATATATATAATCTCATAAACAAGATAACTACTTTGGGAATTTCCAGGTGGCTTCAACTATATAATTATACTTCTGCTTCTCCTTGTTCAAACCAACAAATGGATATTCTGATATAGTATCTGCTTTATTACTGATAAAGTTGAATTGAGAAATATAGCTTAGATCTGAGATCAGATGGAGCCATTCTGTTCCCTCCCCCCATCCCTGACATGGGTGGGGAAGTTGGGGTCTGCAGAGCACACATACCCCTCCAGCCATGAAGGTGGTGGCGTTCTTTACAGCTTAGTGCTGGCAGGATAAATTGCCAGAGAAAGACGAGTCTCCATGCCAGCCTCTTGGAGGTGAAAGTACCACATAGGGGTAGGAGCAGAGGAAGAAACGTTGCTCTGCTTGAGGGAAGGATTTTCAGTGCCTTTAGCTGTCATCTTTAGTTAAGTCATTCCCTCTCAATGGGGATGTTCAGGTAAGGATGGTGGGAAGGGCTTTTTATTCTTTCTCTAAGGGTATGGTAGTGTTGTTGGAAGTTAATTTTTTAAAAAAAAATTTTTATAGAGACAGGACCTTACTATGTTGCCCAGGTTGATCTCGAACTCCTGGCCTCCAGTGATCCTCCCACCTCAGCCTCCCAGAGTGCTGGGATGAAGGGCATGAGCCACCTTGCCCGGCCTGGATGTTAATATTTATATGTTGAATTGGTAACTCAGAGAAAGAGAGGGCTCACTCATCCATTTGCAAATATTTCTTGAGTACCGATGATTTGGCAGGCAACATTCTAGGCCCTGAGGTTACAGGAATGAATGAAATAGGCAAAATCTTTTCTTTCATGAAACATGCATCTGTGGGAGTGGACAGATACTAAACAGAGGAGTATATGTTATGTTGGGTACTGTATTTACATGTAACATTTATATATATGTTTATATGTTAATATATAAATGCTGCGAAGAAATGTGAAGAAGAATAAAGGTAAGTATGAGATGGGGAATGCTGTTTCGATAGGGTGGGATGGGTAATGGTCTGTTTAGAAGACATTCGAGCAGAGACCTAAATGAAGTGAGGGAATGATTCATGCAGGTAAGTGGGAAGAACATTCTAGGCCAAGGGAAGGACTGGTACTTGTGGGGGAGGGGAGCATGCTGGGTTGTTTGGAAGAATAGCAAGGAGGCCTGTGTGCCCACAGGGGATGAGCAGGGGCGAGGGGGAGGAGGTGTGGCTAGATGGGGAGCCGGGCCGGTCTAGGCTCAGTAACTTCTGGGTTATGACAGCATGTCTGGGATTTTATTCTGGGTGAGATGGAGGATTTTGAACAGGGGATTGACCAGAGGGGACTGATGAGTCTAGCAGCTGTGCGTGACAGGGTGGCAGCAGGGAAGGGGACGGGAACTGGGGGCTATTTGGAACTTGCTGGTGATTAGAGGTCATTTTCAGAGGTGGAGAAGACTGGGGATAGAGTACATTGGGGAGGGGGATGGTTATCAAGAGTTGAGCTTTGGTCAGTGAGACGAGTGTTAGTATAAGGAAGTAGAGATTTCTACAGGCAGAAGGGAGAAGGTTGAGGCTGAGGGTAGAATTTCGAAAGCCATACGTATAGAGGTGGTGTCTAAAGCCATGCAAATTGTTGAGATCACCCAGGGGGTGCGTTTAAGTGAAAAAAAGAAGTAGGAGGCCCAAGGTCTGGGGCTTCTCAACATCTAGGGGACAAGAATTGGAGGATAAGGAAGGAGACTGTGTGTGCCAGCCATTGAGTTAGGAGGAAAACCAGGACAGTGTTGTTATGTGCAAAAAGGTGAAGTCTCCTGTGGCCATGATTAGCAGAGTGGGGGATGTACTTTTAGGTTTTTGTTTTCTACTCATGTATATACCCCATGTGTTTCCAAAAATGTGATAAGGATCCTATGTACACATAAAATGAATTTTACTATGTTAAAGTGCAAGGAAAAAGCTTTTGAATGTTGACTTTAGAGAAAAAATGTAGAAAAACATCTTAGACATTCTAAATATCTAATATTTAATAGTATGTCTCTATTATTATTCACATTAAAATAATTATGAGTGTATCATGCCACAAACACTTCTGATGCCAACGTTTCCATTTAGTTGCAGAGAATGTCATCAGAAAACAGGAAGACCAGCTACCAGGGCAGGTTGGAGGTGTTCGTTTCCAAGTCTCTCGCTTTGATGTTGAGGTAAGGTGTGATGCTGAAGCTCGGGGTCCCATGTCTGTTTCCAAGTCTTTCCTATGTAAGGAGACACAGAGCGCTCTCACCCCATGACTTCTAGGAAAGGAAATGCAACCCCCCTAACCCGAATCAGTGTTAAAAGCCAAATCTATCTATTGCAATTTTGGTCACTGCCTTATCTGTTTCTGTCTTTCTGTGTGTCCCTCTTAATGCTTTTCAAGTAAGAATAAGCTTTTATACTGTTGTGAATGATGTCAGGCACCAATCTGAAGACTTATTCTGGGGAAAAAAAATTTAGAATGAACATTAAAAAGGAGCATCGAAGAGACAGGAAAGGTGGATATACAAGGAAAAAGTTAAAATTCAAAGCACTGGCTGACTAACTTTATCGTGGAAGAAACTCAGGGTTGTGTGCAGCCATCTAATGAACTTCAGACTGAGGGTGGGGACAACTCTAGGGAAACCCCTATCCATAGAGCAGAGCCAGAGCTGTTTATATTAATGGATTCTGCGTAAGACTTTGTTTCAGAACAGCACTCTGCCTCTAAAAATTATTTGACTGCTTCTGTTTTGGGGTATGTGGCGAGAGGCTGTGAATCCCCAAATGAACAACATGGGATCCCTTTGATGGGCAGCTCTGGTACACAAAGCCAGGAAGACTGGGTTAGGCAATTGGGGTCTGGTTTAGGGAATTGGGGCCTGGTTTAGGGCAACTGCTGTGGAGACAAGAAAGTGGCAGAAAAGAACGTATTTGTTCTGATGCTCATTAAAGTAAAAAAAAAAAAAAAAAAAAAAAAGAACATATTTGTGTAGTCTGCTCCATTAGGCAGTGAGGTTTTAATTTTTCTCTTTTTAATTTTAGGTCTTCAGCTCTGTAAATGCTACCCTTGATCTTTCTGTTTTTCGGAGTCAAGTTATTCTAGAGAGTCTGGTAATGGACTTGAAAAAGAAAATCCCAGCGTTAAGCTTTGGTCCTTTGAAACACAATGGAAGAATCTCCGTGGAAGGATCATTTCTGGATATCAAGAAGCTCAAAGAGTCTTTGCTATTGAAAGCAAGGTTTCTTTTAGATAAAACCAGGAATTTTACCAGTGAGGGGAGAAAATGGAATAGACAAAGCCCCCAAAGGAATCCACAGAAAAGTCCTAAGTCTCTGGAGTCACTCAGGCCCTTAGTACCTGAGACAGCTAGAAGCAGAGAAATGCTTGTGCTCGACACAGACGTTTTCCTTTACCTGAAACAGAAGTGTGAATTTTATGAAAGCACACTGAACAAATTCCATATTCGAACGCAGGAGAGAGAGGAGGGTGGGATCACCACAGTTTTGCTAAAACCAGTTTGTTGTCAGCCTAACGAGACAAAACATGTAAAAGAGCTCATTGAGAAACGGTCTTCTGCTCTTCACTTAAAGCTTAGAAAAGAGACATTTATTTTGGAAGGAAAGGAAAATAGAGAGAGAAAAAAAATTAAGCAGGCATGTGAACAGTTAGGTTCGAGGTACCCTGAGGTTCTGATTAACTTTCACAGGACACATGTTGACATTATAGGATCCTCTTCTGACACTTACCTATTTAAAAAAGAGGTCATGAAATTAATAGGGCAAAAGGTTAGTTAATAAAATCTCAGCAATAGTAATGATAATGGCTGCTTTCCTTTACCGAGCAGGGACCATGCTGTATACGAGACTAGCTTTACACACCTTATCTCATTTAATCCTTATGACCATCCTTCATCATGCTAGGGGAAGAAAGTAGGATTTGGAGCTGTTGAACACTTACCTGAAGTTATCCACCTGACGACAAATGAGGCTGGGGCTTCACCCAGTCTATCTGATTACAAAGATAATATCTAAGGAATAAAATTTTGAAAAAAACTCACCAAACTTTGAATGAATCTTACTTTCTCTGCAACTCCAAATTATTAGAAAAAGAATTAGCCCTAACATATGACAAGTTTGGGTGATTGTTATTATGGCATTGGCAATGTTTTAACATTTACAAAGTTTGCATTTACTCCATACAGAGTTAGAGTACTGGCAAAAATCACTTGGGAAACTACTTAGATAAAAGGTATTTCTGATTCTGGTACATTCCATTGCTACAAGGCTGCTGGACATGAGGGACATTTTTACTGCCACTGTTGTTGAAACCATAAGGGAGTTTCGGTCTAGGTCCAGTTACTTGTTGCACAAAGATCCAATTATTCAGACACTAGGAATTGCTAAAGAAGAAAGAAATTTTTTAATCTGACAGATGTCCTGTTGGGAGAATGGGAGAACCTGCCTGAAATCTGTCTCTCCAACTAATGGAGAGCATGGGCTTTTTAAGGAGGGGCCACGTGCCTTGGGACAGGTGGTGGTGGAACTAACAAGGGGCTACATGCATTGAGGGAAGGTTGTGGGCGATGGTGAATCTTGGGGTCAGGAAGTCTGCCCTGGGGCCTTCAGAATCTTAGCTCCTTTGTCTTGCAGAAAATCCATCATTTCTGGGAAACAACTCAAAAAGTCAAGTAGTTAGAGGATTATAAAAAGCATATAGGGGTCATTGAAATTTGCTCATAGAGCCAATACCACTACTTATAAGTGCTTACATAAAATATTGATTCTCTTGTTATAATTATGAAAGTGGATCGTAGGAATTGGGTCATTCTTGTCACACCCAACTAAAACAGTATAAAAGAAGCCAGGGGGGAAAAGTACCCTGGGGCACGTAACATTGCTCCAAGAATATAATTCTCTGTGAGCCTCACCACTGAAACTGCTTGCTGTAACCTGAAACCAGTTTTATCTTTAGCTGCTGAGATAACTTGCTGCAACTCTAGGACTAATTTACCTACTGCCATGGTCCATCATTCAGAGCTTGCCAGCTCCCCAAAGCTTTACTGATACCAATGAACTTTCCCACATAACATTCTTCTTTTTTTTCTTTTTATTTTGAGACAGAGTCTCACTCTGTTGCCCTGAAGAGTACTGTGGCGTCAGCCTACCTCACAGCAACCTCAGAGTTCTGGGCTCAAGTGATCCTCGTGCCTCAGCCTCCCGAGTAGCTGGGACTACAGGTGTGCACCACCCTGCCTGGCTAATTCTTTCTAGTAGAGACAGGGTTTTGCTTTTGCTCAGGCTGGTCTCGAGCTCCTGACCTCAAGAGATGTCCCCCCCCCCCCCCCCCCCCCCCCCCCCCCCCCCCCCGCCGCTAGGACTACAGGTGTAAGCTATCACGCCCGGCCTCTGAGCAACTTTTGTGCTTTAAATTTATTATAGGGCTTTGTACTTAGTAAGCATCTAATAAATATATCTTCATTGGTCCAGGAATTTTCTTTTTGTGCTATATAGTCTTCTCCCTTGTCAATGTCATAGTACTAGTATTAATTTCTTACTCCCATGTTAGAATGTCTCTGTATTTCCTACTTGTACTATTTCCTCCTGTGGAGGAAATTCTCTCTGGCAAGACAAACTCAAGTAGCAAGATATCCTTCTCTTTTGTATTTTTGTCAGGCAGGTTGGCCAGTAATTGCTCCTAGCAGAAAGGTACAAGGCAGGTTCCCAGAAAGTGCCTGAAATGGTTCTCTCCATTTGCCTATCTTTTGACTAGCTTTCACCAGTGAGACAAAAATCCCTTTTGACTTATTAATAATAGTTACGAGGATTCACTGGGTCTGCCTACTCTGGTATCTGGTTTTGTCAGCTATAGGAGACTATTCAGGGATTCTTTAGGTCTATAAGCAGCCTACCCATTAATGCTTGATGTATTAAAGCTGTAATTAGCAGAAAATATGATATAGCATACATAAGTGTGTTAAGACTGTCCTGCAGTTAGCATATTTCCAATAATGCTCTCAAAGGCAATAGGGGTAGTGTTACTGAAAGCTCAGCACTTGTCCCCGAGGCCACATCAGAAGAATGAGGACAAGTGGTTTGAGGAGAAGGAAAAGGAAATTTGTTAATTTGCTGGCAAATGAGGAAAATGGCAGATTCGCATCTTAGAGTACCAATTTTCCTAATCATAAGCAGAAATACAGAGCTTTTAAAGGGAGGGTCCTTAGCTTCAGGGTGTTGTTCAACTACAGCTGATGGTTCTGATCTGTCCCATCACTGGGGAAGACAATCCTCTGACCCCTGACCCCTGCCCCAACCTCCAACCTCCAACCTCTGCAGAACAGTTCTGTTGAGCCCTCTCCTGTGGTACAAAGAACAAAGGACACTCCCCCTGCCTCTCCTGACCTCCTGAGGCAGAGATGAAGGTTTCAATCCCCCAAAAGAGGGGGAGGAGGTTTTAAAGAGACAGAAAACATTTTTACCCTGTTTTTCAGGCTGTTGTTCCCTCTGTTACAGTAGAGTACACCTCTTTTTAATTTTCTATGAAATTCAATATTGGAGGAAGTCCATCTAATGAATATTTTACTGATTCAGATATTAAGAGTATTCAAGTATATGGACTTTTGGGGGTGGGTGAGAAGAAGGACATGGAATATTATATAAAGTGTGTCTCAAAGTTTTTATGTTGGAGAAGTCTGTTTAAAATGAATAAGTGGGCCAGGCACGGTGGCTCACGCCTGTAATCCTAGCACTCTGGGAGGCCGAGGCGGGTACATTGCTCGAGGTCAGGAGTTCGAGACCAGCCTGAGCAAGAGCGAGACCCTGTCTCTACTAAAAATAGAAACAAATTAGCTGGCCAACTAAAATATATATAGAAAAAAATTAGCTGGGCATGGTGGCACATGCCTGTAGTCCCAGCTACTGGGGAGGCTGAGGCAGTAGGATGGCTTAAGCGCAGGAGTTTGAGGTTGCTGTGAGCTAGACTGACGCCATGGCACTCACTCTAGCCCGGGCAACAGAGTGAGACTCTGTCTCAAAAAAAAAAAAAAAAAAAGAATAAGTGATTTCATGAGAGGAATAAAAAGGTGAAATATAAGAAGAGTAGTATTTTTGAGGAATGTGCCTGAAGGTTGGGAAGAACAACTTGTTTCTCATGAAGATAGGTGTTTATGGGTTAATCGTCTAAAGTTTATTAGACATGACAACCAAAAGACAGCTTACCCACCTTCCTTCTCTCCTACAAGCTGCCTCTTAGAGTGAAAATCCCATGATTTCCTTCCCTCATTCTGTAAGTTGCCAAGCAGGTTGGATTCTGGCTCCATACCAGTCCTTGTATTTGTTTCTTCCTTTCTTTTCTCCATGACACTACTCTAATTAGCTCCTACTTAAGTCATTGCAATAGTCCTCTAACTGGGCTTCCTGGCTTGAGTCCACCCTCATCCCCTTAATCCATCCTGTACACCATGACCAGATGCCTATGTTTAAAATGATTAGTTTGAACATCATGATGCATTGAACAACAACAACAACAAAAAGTAGAATGATAAGTGGTCTGGGAGGCTTAAACTGGCTGACTGGTGTGAATTGTCGTACCTGAAATTTGATTGCAACATTTAATCTTATATTCCCTTTCTTATCCATTTATAGTATGTATTTTCTGAAAGGTATAGCCTACGCATGCTCATAAAAGATTTAGTATTTCATTGTATATTAACTGACATTTTTGGGACTTTTTCCATATTTTCAGATGTGAATAAGTTTCTTTTTTTCCCCCCTAAAGCTAGTAAGCATCACTTACTTATCAGCAGTCCTGCGTGACAGGACACTGCCTGTGTGGCAGACAGGCAGTGGAGTGATTGGGAGCATGGCATGGGTTTCGTAGCTCGATAAATCTGAGATTGAATTTTGGCAATGCTCCTTTTGACTTGTGACTTTGGTCTTTTTTCACATCTATACAATGGGGATAATAGCCATGACCTCCTAAGATTTGTGATAATCAGAATGAGGTCCTCAGCATGGGGCTGGTTCCTTTAGCAAATGGTAGCCATTCCTCTTGTTGCCAAATGCAGGTTTGTCTGCCTGCTGAGAGGCAGACAGGAGAGGTGAGTGTTGGTGAAGGAAATGTGGTTATTCAAGGGCTGGCAGCCTGAGGAGACTGCGGACTATCATCTCAAAGACCATCTCGTCTTTCTTTGCTTTGCTTACTGAGCAACTTACACAGTGGGTACATAGTAGAAAACAAGCTTCGTGCAAGTCATCAAGACTTGTTCGATGGTTATCAGCAAACAGTAGATCATCTGGTGGATCTCATCATCAGCTCTCTGTGGTTGGTCTATTCCAGACTCTTGATCTGTTTTTCCTCAAGGGCATTCTCTAATCTTGTGCCCAGCAGCTGTGCAAACAAGCTGCAGGTTAATTCTAAACTTTTAAGACAGAACAAACCCTCAGCACACTGGAACCAAAATGGCTTCCCTATAATGCTAGCCTAGCAAGGTCTGAATGACCCTTGGGGTGTGTTTACACTCTCATGCCTGTCAGTCAAAGGAGAGAATGTGACAAAGCTCAGAGTGATAGCTAAGATGATTTGCTTTTGCTTCAGGCCTTTTCCTGCAATAGGAAGAACATAGGAAGAGGGATCATGCTTGATACTGCAAACATCTTTTATCAAAGAGAATGCCCTCCCAAGCAGTTTCTTCACAGGCACAGAGATATAACTGAGGCAGGGTTCGTTGTTCTACAACCTAATTTTAAGAGGGAATATCTGACTTCTACCCTGATGTTTTTCATGAGTTAGGGTTGGGGGAGGGGGAAGAGGTAGTGGTTTCTGTCTTGGCTGGAGACAATGGGCAACTCCACCTCTGGAGAGGGCTGAGCTCTGGCTTTATTATGTTAAGGAAAAGCTCACTCCTCATGTCTGGGCTATCTTAAAGGAACCGCAGCTGTGGCTCTACATGGTGGTCTGCCTCCAGGATGCTTTGGTGCGTTGGACCAGCTTGGAATAGATTCTTTTGGTTTTCAAATTTCCCTCTTGAATATTTTTATTTTAGTGGGGACAGAGGGGTAGTGGGATATACTTTTGTAGTTACCTTTATATTGTAAACCATGCCATGTGGTCAGAAAATTGCTCTAAAACCTTTTAACTGATCTATTCTGTTTCATCAATGTCAAAAGACAAAATAACAAGAAATCTAGTTAAAGATCTTAATTGGCTTTTATTTGCAATTCTAAAGTTGAGCAACACCTCATTCTATAGAATAGAATGAGCGTTTTGATGAGCTGAGCAGAGGAGGTTGGTTTTATTGATAGAAAAAGGCTGAGGAAGGCAGAAACAGAGAACAAAAAGTGAATTGGTTGTTTCAAACTTAAAGATTAAAGCTGGGGACTTCCTTATTGTGCCAGCTAAAACTGGCCTGTTCTGCCAAAGGTCAAATAAACGAATTAGTTTTCTCTTGGTAGCATGAAATTTTAGCATGAGTGGCTCCATTTTGGTTTGGTCCATTAGGCCTGGTGTAGGAGCTCAGTCCAAATCAATGGCTTTCTATAAATTTTATTTAACACCACACTGAGGCACAAGATAAGGTCACAGTTTAAAAAAAATATTTAAACTGACAACTAATCTTTATTATTATTATTTTTCCAGTTGTAAGAAGGCTTTTCTTTCTGTTTTGGTGTTCTCTCTCTAACTATAAAGTCCCAGGGATACTTACACAGCAGGAGGGGTCAGGCCCGAAGGAAGGAAATCTACTAAAGCTCCCCAGTCTGCCATGGGAACCCACTCTGCTCTAGTGGTCTGTCATTCTAGTACAGTCCTTGTCACCAAGGTTACCAAGTCCTGTGGCCATCATGTATTTGGTAGTAGCTTCTGTAGGTGGGGAAAGAAGGCTCTTCCCCAGTTACATTCAGCGGTGTTCACTGTATGCCAAGGTAAGCCAGCTCTCAGGGACTTGCATCTTTAGGGACAGAGCTCTCTCCTCTTACATAGTCAGTCCTCATTGTTCACAGAGTCTGTATTTGTGGATTTTCTTATTTGCTAACACTTATTTGTAACCCCCATTTGCAGATTTGCACAAAACGACAAAAAATTTTAGTCTCCTGACCTGCATGATCCCAGCAGAGGTTGAACAAGGTGACTCTCTTTCTTCTTGTTTCAGCTCTCTTATTGCAAACAAATGTCCTTCTCAAGGCCTATTTAACACCACGTTTTTCACATTTTTGTGCCTTTTGTGGTGATTTCACTATTTCAAATGGGCCCCCGTGAGTAGTGCTGAAGTGTTGAATAGTGTTCACAAGCTCAAGAAGACTGTGATGTGCCTTCGCAGGAAATATATGTGTCAGATAAGCTTCATCCAGATACGAGTTTTAGTGCTGTTGACTGTGAGTTCATTGCTAATGAATCAACAACATGTATACATATATGTATATATATTTTGAGACATGGTCTATCTCTGTTGCCCTGGCTAGAGTGCAGTGGCATCATCACAACTCACTGGAACCTCCAACTCCTGGGCTCAAGTGATCCTCCTGCCTCAGCCTCTCAAAGTGCTGGGATTACAGATGTGAGCCATCGTGCCTGGCCAATAACATATATTAAAGAAGATGTCTTTAAATAGAAACACACATAAAGCAAGGTAATGTATTTTTCAGCTGACAAAAATGTTACCAGAGGCTTGCAGGAACCTAATCCTGCACCTGTCCCAGGAGTGATAGTTCAGTATTTGCTAGTTCATTGTTCTTGAGGACTTCATAGGACATAACTACCAACAGTCAACTGTATATGCAGCCATTTCCCTAAGATGTGCCCATAATGCCAGGGAGGATGAGTCAGAAATTGTCCAGTAAGAAATTGTGGAAGGACCAGACGCTCCTAGTTTCCAAAGAGTCATACCTGTTCCTCTTGCTGTTCTCCAGTGGGCTGGTACTTACGTGTGCTCCCTACACTTGACCTTAGCTAAAAAAAGAAGTAATTACATGTGGTCTCTAGACAAGGGCACTCTGTCCTCTTTGTCACTGCCATTAGCTGAGGTGGAGTGGGAATGTGGCACAAGGAGGAAGGGTAATCTGGAAATGCAACTGTGCAACTCACCCTGGCCCATCTCAGGCAGTCTTCTTCCAGCCCTCCTTCTGTGGTCTCTCTTTTGGGCCCAGATAAGAATAAAATTCCTCATTTTGGCCTCAGGCTGATTTGTAGTGGGAACATTTACTGTCTTGCTCTCATCTCCCCAACATATAATTGCAAAAATAAAACAACCTGACACTGGTACATTTCCCCAGATCTGAGCTGTCCCATTGTAGCCAAGGACACTGTGATAGAGAGTGATGTAAACACTGCAAACAGTTATCTTGGGGTCCTGTTTGCATCATCCCCAGAGTAAAACCTCAGCATGCACCAGAGAGTGAGGAGTAAATCAGCACTGCCCACAGTCAAGTCAGGTTTGAGCTGGGCTGGAGATTGAATCCACATTCAATCAAGACTATGTTGGATTTTGTTGCTGAACCTTAGCTTTCGGTGAAGGATTCAAAGGTGGCGATGTTCTCCTAATTTGGTATTCCCTTGATACACTTGAAAAGATTTCTTACGTGTGCAAGAGAGGAGTCTTGAAGAGCTATGTTACTGCTACCCTGGGGATTCCTGTATAAAGGACTTTGGGTGCCTTCATCTGGTGTTCAAGAGATGGCACTCAATTTACACCTTGCCTCTCTTTTGACTTTAATTCCGCTTTATTTCTTCTTTCAGGGATATGCCTTTTTAAAAATGGCTTGTGGCAGAGCAATGATAATTTTAAAACATAACTATACAAAAATATCTGTAAAACTTTACATTTTGGCAGAAAATGCATGCATTTCCATATACTCAGAGATGTGGAAGTTAAAGAAAACAAGTCTTCCCAGATTAGGTGTATCTTTTCTTGCCCTCGCTTTCTCTCTCTCTCTTTTTTTATACCAATTATAACACTTTGTATAATCAATTATATTTTAAGACATATTAATTTAGTATATGCCAATTATTTATAATACTTTCTATTCTTCCCTCTTCTTGTCACCTGGTGCTATAGCCTGGTCTTTATTTTTCATCATTCTGTGCTAATGACAGAAGCAACCATAAGGCAATTAATTTATTTTAGAGAAACTCTTGTCTACCCTGGCCTCTTCCTAACCCCAATACAGTAATGAATAAAATGAAACAGTAACAGTTTGAAAAAAGAGAGCTATTAAAACAGTAGGGGTACCTTGGAAGCAGCAGTGAAATACTGTGGCGTAAACAATGCTCATGCTACTTTGAGTGATGGCATCTGACACCCTCCACCATAGAGTGAGGAATCCAGTGAGAAAATAAACATTTAGCTTCTGACGCTGTCCTTGGCATTCAATAACTGTTATCTTTCATAACTAAAGACAAGAGGGTAATTCCTTTCTCATTGTTGAGTAGTATGATGTAAGAAATACACAGCTAAAAGGTTGTACGGCATGGCACTGTTTACATCAGGATTATTTTTCTAAATTGGTTTGAGAATCAGAGGCAGTAACAACCATCCAGCACTAGAGAGAGCCAGATCCCTTTCTGATGATTTCTTCTTTGTTTAGCTAGAACACAGCGGCTCTAAGCCCATGTTTGGATTCGCCTCTGGACTTGTGAATTTAGTGCTCGGCCTTAGTTCACAGACATGATTACACACGCGTCAGAAATTTAAAAGGGGCTCCAAGCCCCAAATCATAGACTTTACAGAATAAAGTGTTATACATCAAAAGGGACCCAAATACAATCTATGGATCTCGTTTGCATCATGAGTCAAACAAACCAGCCTGAAAAAGATGTTTGTAAGATAACTAGAAATTTGAACAGGAACTAAATACTATATTATGGAATTGTTGTCAATTTTATTAGGTGTGATAATATCTTGGTAATGTTAAAATTTTCTTTCTTTCTTTTTTTACATATAGTTTTTTGAGACAGAGTCTCACTCTGTTGCCTGGGCTAGAGTGCTGTGGCGTCAGCCCAGCTCACAGCAACCTCAAATTCCTGGGCTCAAGTGATCCTCCTGCCTCAGCCTCCCAAGTAGCTGGGACTACAGGCATGCACCACCATGCCTGGCTAATTTTTTTCTATATAGATTTTTAGCTGTCCATATAATTTCTTTCTATTTTTAGTAGAGACGGGGTCTCGCTCTTGCTCAGGCTGGTCTCGAACTCCTGAGCTCAAGTGATCCTCCCACCTCGGCCTCCCAGAGTGCTAGGATTACAGGAGTGAGCCACTGCACCCGGCTTAAAATTTTCTTAACTTATAAAGATACATATGGGAGAATTTCTGTGTGAAATTATATGATACCTACAATTCATTATAAAATATTCTAATAAAGTAAGTATGTGTGTGGGGAGGAGGGAGGAATAATAGAAACAAAATTGACAGCATCTTGGTAACAGTTGGAACTGGAGTTCATTGCATTATTTGTTCTACTTTTGTGAGTTTTATGTTTTCCATTAAAAGTGAAAATAAAAGCATACAGACATTATATCCTTACAATATATATTTATGATCTAGCTTATCATTTATGGCTGATGTGTATTTCTTAAGTTACAAATTCAATTGTGCAAGAAAATATCCTTTCCCCCATAATTGAATTTAATTTCTAGCTCGATCTTCTATTCCACTAGTTGTCAGAAGCTAAATATCATTTAATTCGGAGTAATCTCACATTGCATGGAGTCAAAAACTTAATCCAAGATGATTATAGTCCATTCTGGATTTTCCTACCTCATCTGCCAGCAGAGTTGCTGACTGAAACTAAGGTGGTGGTGGTGGGTTGGGGCTGGTTCTTGGCTGT
Source organism: Lemur catta (assembly GCF_020740605.2). Taxonomy (NCBI): domain Eukaryota; kingdom Metazoa; phylum Chordata; class Mammalia; order Primates; family Lemuridae; genus Lemur; species Lemur catta. The sequence goes on from NC_059135.1 coordinate 71,079,685, forward strand.
CACCTCTAGAGTCAGACACCTACTAAGACAACTTTGATCCTTTCTTGGGTCACTTTGTCCTTGATGACGGCCACATCATCTGATGACCATCCACACAGCCTCCCCAGATCTGCCTTTCTGGGGATCTCTGCCTGCTTAGCCATTTCCACTCTACTTCCCTGTACCTTGTTTGCCTTGGAAGACCCTGGAGGACTTATTTTAGTATATTTGCCACTTCCTCAGGTTTGGGAACAAAGGCACAGGTGCTTCCTACTTTCAGCTCCCTTAACAAATCTGGGAGCTTTGGGGTTCAGTCCTTAGAGGAGAGGGACATACACAGGCCACCTTCTTAAGGCAATACTTCAATGTCTAACATCTCTCCCTGAAGCCTGTGCTGAGTTCAGTCCGGTGGGTAGACCTAGGCCATAGTCTTCTGTAACGTTTGATTATGTCATAAACATGCCCAATGTCCTTCAGCGCTCTGGATGCAGAGAAGGGTCATGGGTTCATAGGAATAATGAAGAAAAATTTTCTGCAATTAACATAATAAAATTCTGTCCTATTGAATAACTTAAATTTAAAACTTGACATTTGCTTCTCATACATAAATTGGGAAGCAGTAGTAAATAGTAATTTCAGATGTAGGTTCTGGGCTTAGAGAGACCAGTGTTCTAATCCTCCCTTTGTGTCTTTTTAGTAGGGCTCAGGCACAAATTAATTAAGGTTTTTAAAAAACATTTTTTTAAATTTATAATGCAGAGGCAGTAATATCTACCATGCAGTGTTTTGGGGAAAGTTAAACAAGAATATGTATATAAAGTGCACACAGAGAATTTGACCCTTCGTATAAATCCTATAAATGACAAGCATTTTTTATTATAAAGAATAACAAAAACAGGAAAAGCCTCTAATGCAATTTTTGCATCTGGTTACGGAAACTTTCTCTCATAGCTTCCTAAGTTATTAGCTCAGGTCTTAAAGGACCACATGGGAATTTGGTGCAGCCTCAGGCACTAAACTTAGAAAAAATTCTCTCTTTTGTATCCCCTCTGAGGTATATGGAGCCCCAATTTCCATGGTATTTTAAGAAATGACTGCTTAGATTTCATTCCCAGTGTGGCCCATCCTTTATGAACTGTCAGTGGAAAGGAAGCAGATGAAAGGAGGAATTCCAAGAGTACAGTATCCCCACGACCTCATGAAACAGGAGAAAAGAAACCAATTTCTACTGGACAAGCTTCTAGAGGTTTATTGCCAGGACCTTCTTCTGCTCAGAGTGAAAAGAAAATTCAACCAAATGCCATGTTCCTCTCTCACATTGCAAGAAAAAGCAAAGTGACTTTTCTCAGGCATCCCACCTCCTCCCTTTGATGGCTTTGGTGTTCTGACTAGGACAGAAAGATAAATTGCTGCTCTGTTTCACTGGGAGAACTTGACAATGATTCCATGCTGAACTGGTTTCTGATTCCTCTTTGTCTTGGATGTTAGATTCCAATCCCCTGGGTAGAGATGTCCAGCTTTGTAACTAGCCTCCTTCTAGGGGCAGTATGGTGCTGGTAAGTTACCAAGAATTGGTTTGGAGTAAAAAACTGCAGTCTCAGATATGTACAGGTTCTCTACCCAGGTGCAATCTATGAATTAATCTCATGCACCCAGAGAGTGATATTACATCTTAATGCTTTAGTGCTTAAAGTAGGTTCTGTGAAAAAAATGTGACCCATATTGAGAAATCAGTTGATGTCGCAACACTATTTAACACAAACCTCTCAGATTAGAATAGTTTTTAAAAAGTGTCCTTGGCGGGCATCTGTATTAGTTTCCTAATACAGTTGCGGCTAGAACGCTTATGATTACACTGGGTCCACCAGGATAATCCAAATAATCTCTCCATCTCAAGATCCTTAACATAATCTTGTCTGCAAAGTCACTTTGCCATATAAGGTAACATATTCATAGGTTTGGGGGATTAGGACATGGACATCTTTGGGGGCTGTTATTCTACCTGCCGTGGTCCACCTCTGTCCCCCAAAGCTTTACTTCCATTCACATGTAAAATATATTCACCCTGTCCCATCTCCAAAAGTCTCCATCCATTCTAGCATCAACTCCAAGTCCAGAATCTCATCTAAATTTCACCAACTCAGAAGTCCCAAGTCTCATCTGCTTTGGGTGAGGCTCTGGACATGGCCCATCCTGAAGCACAATCCATCTCCCTCTGCGAACCTGGGAAGCTCAAGAAGCAAGTCGTCAGCTCCCCAAATACAGAGGTGGGATAGGTCTAAGATAACATTCCAGTCCAAAAGGGGAGAAAATGGAAGGGGTAAAGGAGTCACCAGCCCCAGGCAACTTTGAAATGCAGCTGGGCAAACAGCATTAGGTTTCAAGGCTCGGGAATAATCCTCTGTGTTTTGCAGCTCTGCCCTCTGGGCTTGAGGCTCTGTCCCTGGAGTCATCTTTCTTTCTCCATGAAGGAGAGAGTGTATTTGCAGATGAATAGTTTTATTAGCCTGTTTCCTGCCTGTAGAAATATATATTTTTTTAATTTCAGAATATTATGGGGATACAAACATTTTGGTTATATGAATTGCTTTTGTACAGATTGAGTCAAAGTCATAAGTGTGTCCATCACCCAGATAGTGGGCATTGTACCTGTTAGGTGTTTTAATTCTTCCATGGTTACGAACTCCACGTAAAATTTCTTCCCAGTGCTACTCTTTTCTGAATTCTCTAAAATGATCTATAATTTCCCAAAGCACCTTTATGTAAACAAGATTTCAGATTCTAAATATGTATGGACTTTTTTTTGTTCTTAACAGGATTTTGAGTTTTCTGATAGCCAGTAAACTTGAGATAGCAGCTTCTTATAGAAATAGAATTGTTCAGCTAAATCATTAATGCAGTCCTTGAGAGAGACGGTAGGCACAAATAACTGTGTTCTGTGGGGCAAGCCTAACAATTCTTGGCTAATGAATCTCTTCTGCATTACCTAGACAAAAACCTTCGTGACTCATCTTGAGTTTAGGCTTTTGCCGTACCTGCCCTGTACTATACTAGTTTTCTATTTCTTTTTGTAACAAATTGCCACCAACATAGTGGCTTAAAACAACACAACTGTATTATAGTTCTGGAGGTCAGAAGTCTAAAATTTGTCTCACAGAGCTACTAAAATCAAGGTGTCGATAGGACTGGTTCCTTCCAGAGAATCTAGGGCAGGGGTGGGGAACCTTGTCATGTTGGAAGGGTGCATCAATTTAGCTGTAATCAAATAAGGCCGCATTCAAGAAACTTCAGTTAGATAAATTTAAAAATTGTACATTATTTTGTAAAAATCTAACTACTATGTACTTAATAATTCCAAAAAAATGAAAACTATTTGTTAATTTTAAAGTTAAACTTTTAATGACTTTGTTGTGTCTACTTTTTTGGTGGAAAGATGAGTATCAGTCATTTGTGAACTTAAGGGGGTCTCTCTCTCTCTCTCTCTCTTTTTTTAATGTTTTTCTTTTTATTTTCTCCCCCTGCCCCACCAAGGACATCTTGATTTGGGTTAGATAGGAGAACATATATTCGCAGCAACAAGTGTTTAGAAAGCAAGAAAGCATTTTTCGGACACGTTGCCGAAGATATGGGCATTCTACTGCATTTTTCCATATTTCAATTGTATCTTTCTTATTAATAGCATCACACAATGACTTTACAATGTCATCTACTGAGAGCTCAATCAGACGAAATCGGTGCCTTCAGGGTGGTATGGCCATAGACTGAGAGCTCAATCAATTCCATCTGCAGTTCTTTAGGTGCCTTGGTGATGTCAACTAGGTGAGGCTGAAATACTAACTTGAGTGTGATGTCATGATTCTCAAAGTCAGTGAAACTTTCTTTGTATTCTCCAATTAGTAGGTCTGTAACAGCTATGATTCACATATGTCATCCTGCTCATCAATGACCTTTGCTAACTGGGGAAAATGTTCACCCGAAATTTCCTTTTGAAGAAGTGTTTTGAAAAAAGATAGCTTTAGGGTTTAAGCATCCTACAACTTCGACAATGCATTCTTTCACAATTTCTGCATCACTGAATGGCTTCCTTTCCCCCCACCCCAAGTATATAAGGTACTTTATAAGTTGCTTTAGTGGTATTATTTCCAGATCTTATTGCTGCTTGAAAGAATTGTCTTTGCTTTTTCTTTTCATCTTTTGATTTCTGCAATACAACCTTTTGTGCCTCCCCCTCTAATTTAAAATATTTGTGGTCCTTATGAGTGTTATAATACTGATGAGCATTGAATTTCTTTAATGTCGATATTGCAGTATCACAAAACAAGCAAATCATCTTATCTTTAGTAGAAACGAGATAATATTGCAATTCCCAATCCTCATTAAAAAATCTGTTTTCTTCATTCTGTGTTCTCTTGGTCTTCTTCGACATGATGGGCTGTTAAGCAGACAGAATTAAAAAATACTGTTGAGCTGTGCAACTAGTCACAAATTCCACCTAAAACACAAACGCAGGACTCTGTTGTCAAAAGCTGATGATAGACTGTTGTACTCGACCCCCCAAAACTCTTGCCAACCAGCCTCATATGGTAGTGGCACCAGTCAGGGGAGGCGAGTTAGAACTAAATCATGAGTGTAGCAGCCATCCATTTAGCCCTTATGGCTTACTAATGTTATAATCGTGCCAGTCAATGTGAGAGGATTATTTCATTGAAACTTATTTTATTCTTTGGTATTTTAAATACATTCATTTTAAAAATAAAATAAAAATATAAAAGATGAACAAAAATGTATTAATAAAAATAAAAGGATTTGTTCTGTAAAAATTAGATTCAGTCAAAAGGCCATACTTAAGGACCTAGAAGGCCATACATGGCCTTAAGGCTACAGGTTCCCCACCCTTGGTCTAGAGGAGAGCTCATGTCTTGCCATTTCCAGCTTTTAGCAGCTGCCAGCATTCCTTGGCCCACGGCTCCACATCATTTTGACCCCTGTTTCCTTTGTCATATCTCTTTCTCTGAGTCTTACTCTTTCTTCCCTCTTGTACGGACTCCTGTGATTACATAGGGCCCTCCTGGATAATCCAAGAAATTGTCCCCATCTCAAGATCCTTAACAAAATCACATATGCAGAATTTCTATTGGTAGCAAAAGAGAGAGGTAACATATGCACGGGTTTCAGGGATTGGGACATGGCCTTCCTTGGTGAGTCATTTTTCAGTTTGCTACATACCCATTCATGTTGTGCTTCCCAACTAAATCAGCTCCTGCCTCCTCAATGGCTCCCATGTCAAATTCATATTTATTTTAATGCTTTTATATTTGGAATCTCTTTTTTTCTCATTTTAGCCCCCACTTCTTCCTTGCATTTAACCTCTGTCATGATAGGCTAGTCTTTGTGTATTTAAACTTCTGTGCCCTTGTTTGTGTCGGGTCTGTCACTGGGAAACCACCTTCCACCCCCATCCATATGAGCCCTATTCATTATTCAAGGTTCACGCTCAAATCTTGCCTCTTCACTGAGATTTCCCTTGAAAACTCTGCCCCTGCCCTCTTTGGTTTCTCTCTTCATGATCCTCTAAAGCATTTTTGGGTATTTTTTTTTACCAGATGTATTATACCTATGTTTCTATATGCAATATTGGTCTTTTCCTATTACTTCACTTGTGTTTTCTTTGGCTCCTCATTTTGAGCATAAGCTCTTTGAAAGGAGGAAAATGGCATATTTCTTTTGCATATTGAATCACCCTTAGCATGGTGCCAAGCACATGATAATATCAAATAAACTATTTGCTCACTGCCTCCTTTGGAGCTCTGCCTGGGTAGGTCCATGATTTTCAGAGACTTCCACTTAGAATACAAGAAAATAAAGCCCAACTTGACATCTAATGAAAAAACAATAGGGGATTATTACCATATCTATTTTATAATCCACTGCAAACCTGTTCTTCTTCATTGGCATTTTAAAATCTGAGGTTTATAATCATTATAACCAAACTTTCTCAGCATTGTGATAAGAGTTGACTGGCAGCTAGGACCTATGTTATCCCAAGTGACTTCTCTTTGTGGTCTGGTGCTCAGTTTGGTCCCATGTTCTTCCAATTTATGTAGGACTCTGTTGCCTCTCCTGAGCTCAGTTGAGTTCCAGGGACCAATAACCATCATGGAAGTTTCATGCTAGGCTTTGTTCGTTTTTGCTAGGGGTAGGTTGTCGGGGGGGGGGGGAGTCTAATTTATTCTAGGCACAGTCATGATCTTCTGTCTTCATGGCAATACTTATCATCATTGTTATCATGGAATTCAGCACTGCTATTGTTTACTGAACACTTACTCTGTACCAACCACAGTGCTAAGTATTTTACATGTAACATCTCATTTAATCATTTCAATATGCTTGATAATAGGTCAGGGAGTAGGTATGGTTAAATAAAGGACCCTAAAAATGTTTGATTCTATGCCCAGGGATTCTTCTTGAGATGTCATATCACAGCTCAGCAACAATAGGCATTCTTCTGGGAAGCACTCATTTTGACCCAAGGCCTGACATGTAACTTCAACGTGTTACATCACAGCATGGGGGTCAGTGAGGCCAAATGTCTCTCTGAGTTCTAGAACACTCAGTTATCTTGTCATTCAAACAGCCTACTCTACTCCAGTAAGTTCCAGTGTTCTCTAGAGGGTGCTTAGTATTTCCATCCTTTTAAAATTTATATTTGGGCCTCTTGCTTCATAGGTTTGGGGCCAAATGGAAGGAGAGATTTGGCATGCTATTTGTACCATTAAAATCCATTACAAATTGAGTGTGATAGGTAAGACTACCAGTCTAGAAGTTATAACCAAAAGCAGCACTCCCAATTTTCCCTGATACTATGAAGTTTTGTGGGTGTTTTTTCTATGCTTAGTAGTTATGGTGATCAGAAAAACAAGTCATTTTCTGACACATCGTTTATAAAGATAATTGCAAACATGCTCAACATCTCAACAGAAGTCAGGATTTTATGTATGATGTGGTATCTTTTTGAAGTTCTGGGCTCGGCTATGAAAATCTGTTCCATTCTTGTGGTTTTGTGAAACTAAAATTTTAGCCATTTTTTTGACTATGGCAGAATATACGAGAAAGACAAGTTAAATCCTCTCATTTTATAATTTTGGACTTAAATTTTTAGGTCACCTGTTTAAAGTCTCTTACATGACCCCTGTAGAGGGTGGATAAATCAAAGAATATATTCATTGATGTCTTTCACAGGGACCTCTCCAGCCAATCTTTAGGTTGACCGAGAACTTATAAAAAGGGCCTTTGTGAAGAGCCCTTCAGGCAAGGTGATTTTTGGAGGGCTCAAACACAGAGACAGGGACTTTCTCAAACTTACAAGAAGGAACCATGTGGCTTTTTTTTTTTTTTTTAATCCCTCATCCATCAGCCCACCATGTGGCTGTCTTGTGGGTTTGTTTGCTAGTAATTGTTTGTGCATTTGGTTGAATTTTGCTTAAGACTTATTTTCATTATGCCACCAAGAAGGAAATTGTGGAGTAGGGGAAGATGCCCCACCTACTTCTCATTGTGAGTCTATCAAGGAGGCTTTTGATATTTACCAAAAGAACCTGACAGTTGCTGCATGGCCAATTTAACTTGGGCCAGGTTGCAATAATGTGCCTAGGAGAAAGGCATTACTGTTATTATTGCCTTCATTTTATGCATATATCTAATATACTTAGATGAATATACAAAGGGACATAACATTAAGTGACCGGTCAGTGATGGAGCTGGGATTTGAATCCAGGCCATGAAAGGTATTGGAAGGTATGTTCTCTTTATCTTTATGCTAAACAATTGAGTTCTGTTTATGTTCACCCTGGATAATTGGCAAAACCCTCACATATGAAGAACATAACCTGCCATAATAGGGCAAGAAGATGTTAAAAGACTTGAAATTGCTGAAATAAAGATGGCTTCTCTTTTGGACTAGTAACATTTAGAAGCAAGGCACATATTTTGCACATTAAGTAGGCCTGTTTTGTTTTTTGCTCCTGTTGCTATGGTAGAGAAGATAGTAGGAAGGAACTTATTGATTTCCTCTAAGGCAAACTTACTAGTGGAGTTTTACCTGAAAGGGATTTTACTGCCCAAATCTCCCAAGGTGAGAGGCCATTATTGACTACTAGATCGCAATGGTGTAAGAGGAGTTGGCCTGTGTAATATAGTTACTTGCATAGCAATTGATTCCTGAATACGCACACACACACACAGACATGTTTATTTTTATAAAGCTATTTTGATTTATTTCAACCAATTCATTTTTCTCTATCCTGATATATCAAATTATGGAACTGCTTTACATATTATTTTAGCCAGAAATATCTAAGCCTCAAAGAATATAAAATATTGACTATAATGAAATGCTAGTGTAGTTTCTACATGTATATTAATTTTGATAGATATTAAATGATAATTAATTTTAACCAAAGCTATTTACATTAGGTTATCATTCTTGGCAAATTTATGAAACACTTCACGTAGCAAAACAAAGAGTTAGTCTCTTAGGGGTAACTACTGATGTCTGATTTATGCTCTGTGAACAAAATATGATATAGCCATCTGCATCACTATAGATTATGGAAGATTAGAGCAATAAAGAACTGCATTTTAGAAAAAGCACAGCAATACAAAATGCTTGTCTTAAATTTTTCTTAGTAGCTGGTAAACTCAGCTAGGGAACATCTTTAATCATCATCAAATAATAAATCCCTGCTGTTAATTATCTTGCAGCATAATACATAGAGTTGGCCCCATAACAAGCAGCCGTATCGCTAACCAATGCCTGTATTATTTATACTGTTTAACTTTATTACTTTTTGTCTGTGGCTCATGTCTGAAACCGTAGTTTGTTTTCTCTGTTCAAAGAATCCTAATATATATGAGATGTTTTTTCAGGCCATTAATCCACTTAGTATTTCATGCTTCTGTTTTAGCTGTTCTTAAGAGTGATAGTCTTGTAGTTTTGATGTGCTCTGAGGTTCTCCCCAAATGCATTTGGTGAACACTATCAGACAGCTTATTTTTATGTCTAGGTGATTTCAAGTGCAACTCTAAATTGTCTTATCAGGTCTTTTATGTTTGACATAAAAATAGAAAGCTAGATGGAAATTTAATTATTTTTATAAAGTAGGAAATGAGAAATAGGGACTGCTACACAAGGACAAAGTAAGTGATAATCCTCAAATCTGCTGGAGAATTGCACACAGCTAATTTGATGAAATTTAGCAGAAATTAATACAAAGTCCTCTCCTTGGATTCAAGGAGCAACCTGTGTAAGTAAAGGTTGGGGGATATGCAACTTAAATAGAGTAGACATTATAGTGGTTTCTCTAACATTCATTGGACCCCTCCTCCCTTTCGTAAGTGCTATATGGTTTAGGTGAGCCCCAGAAGTAGGACCTAAGCTGATCAGGGTAATACAGATACTATCTCATTTGCTGCAACAATTGGTTCAGGTAGCTCAAGCTTTAGCCAATCAGTGCTTTTATTTCACCAGACACAGGGACTGTTCTGAGGTGGTCCAAACATTAAGAAGCTCAGTATTTTGAGCAATGATTTTGGGACTTCTCTGTCTCCAATCGGGAACAAGGATGCATATAGCCTTATGTTAGTTCTGGAAACAATCTTGCTGTTAGTGCTGGAAACAATCTTGCTTCCAAGAGAAAAGTTACCTGGAGGACAAATCCAACACAAGATGAGAAAACCACAGAGAAACAGAGTGAGGCAGTGATTAAACTGTATCAGAAGTTCATGTTATTTCTGGACTTTTCAGTTACTTCAAGCAATAAGTTTCTTTTGTGTAATAAATTTAGTTTGAATTGGATTTTCCTGTTTTATTAAAATTTTTATTTTATTTTTATTTAAAAAACTCAAAATGATGCAAGTATCATATCAGGAAAAAGATTTAGAAAGGATTTCTGAGATTAGAAAATAGTAGAGTGAGCTAATGAGGTCACCTATCTGCCATAAAAACTTTAATATGCTGGAGAAAATGTTTTAAAACAATCAGAAAGAAGGAGGGAACTTAAAGCCGTAAGTGAAAGTTTGTAGGAGAATGCTGTGACCATCTGGAAGTATATCTGATCCAGACATAAGTCCTAATGGTCAGGGTTTTAACCTCCACACAAAAGCCAAAAATGAAGCTTACTCAGAGTGGAGTGCTGGAACCAAACGTCCTGCGAAAGATAAGGTCCTGGAACCCTTCCCTGTCTATAACAGAACGGGAGCTGGAAGAATTGTACTGACAGCCCAGATAAATCAGAAGGATGTTTTCCTTTGCCTGGATGGAAGAAAAAAAAAAATCTCTATTAGAAAATGAAGGCTGGGAGTGGTGACTCACACCTATAATCCCAACACTTTGGGAGGCCAAGGTGGGAGGAATGCTTGAGGCAGGAGTTCGAGACCAGCCTGGGCAACATAGTGAGATCCTGAACCTAACAAAAAAAAAAAAAAATGAAACCCCCATGTGTAGGTGTGGACCTCAAATGTGCACTATTTTCATAGTGTAAGGACCACTAATCCAAAAAAATAAAAATAAAAGCTGGCCTCAGCTTAGTGAAATTTCTGGTGTGCTTTATAGAAATAATGCAAAAACAACTTTGCTCAAACACTTCTATGGCATGTGATATATCTCACTAAAAATGAAAGTAAACTCAGAAGGAAGGAGTGAGGTATAAGGTACAATGAAAACAAAGAAATTGTAAACATGTGGTTAAATCTAAATAAATATTGACAATAAAAGAACTCCACAGTAAAAAAATATGATTGATTTTTTTGGAAGGCATAGATGGCGGTACTTAAAAATAGTGAAACTAAAATACTTAAAACAATAATATGGAAGATAGGAGGGAATGATTAGAATTAAAGTATTCTAATTATTTTTTAACATTCAGGAAGACTGTATAATTTTTTTTTTTTTTTTTTTTTGAGAAAGAATATCACTGTGCTGCCCAGGGTAGAGTGCCGTGGCATCAGCCTAGCTCATAGCAACCTCAAACTCCTGGGCTCAAGCAATCCTCTTGATTCAGCCTCCCAAGTAGCAGGGACTACAGGCATGCGCCACCATGCCCAGCTAATTTTTTTCTCTCTATATTTTTAGTTGTCCAGCTGATTTATTTCTTTTTTTTTTTTAGTGGAGATGGGGTCTTGCTCTTGCTTGGGCTGGTCTCGAACTCCTGAGCTCAAATGATCCGCCTGCCTCAGCCTCCTGGAGTGCTAGGATTACAGGTGTGAGCCACCATGTCCAGCCAGATTATATAAATATTAACTTCAGATATTTAATTGAATATACAGATTAAAAATTCAAAGTTAACACTAAAAGAATAGAAATTGAAATACAACATGGCTATATGTGGATTATTTTATTTCATTTTGTAAATTAAAAAAAAATTGGGCCAGGCGCAGTGGCTCACGCCTGTAATCCTAGCACTCTGAGAGCCCGAGGTGGGTGGATCGCTCGAGGTCAGGAGTTCAAGACCAGCCTGAGCAAGAGTGAGACCCCGTCTCTACTAAAAATAGAAAGAAATTATCTGGCCAACTAAAAATATATATAGAAAAAATTAGCCGGGCATAGTGGCTCATGCCTGTAGTCCCAGCTACTTGGGAGGCTGAGGCAGAAGGATCACTGAGCCCAGGAGTCTGAGGTTGCTGTGAGCTAGGCTGACGCCATGGCACTCTCGCTAGCCGGGCAACAGAGCGAGACTCTGTCTCAAAAAAAAAAAAAAAAAAAATTGAAGTATAACATACTGGTAAAGTGCACAAATCTTACATGTGCTCAAATTTAAAAAAATATACCTGTTTACTACCAGATTAATATAGAGAATATCAGCATCACCCCAGAAGCCTCCTTTCTCACTATCCTATAGGTAATCTCTATGCAAATTTCCATCTCTATAGATCAGTTTTACAAGTTTTTGAACTTCAAAAAATGGAATCATATGCAATATAATCCATTGTGCTTGCCCTCTTTCAACATTTTGTCTGTTAGAATTATTCATGTTGTTTATAGCTACAGTTTGTTATTTTTTAAGGCTCAATAGTATTCTGTTTAAAATGTATCAATTATTTATCTATTCTATTGCTGATAGATCCTTGGGTTACATCCTATTTTTGGTTATTATGAATAAAGCTGCTACGAAGATACTTGCACATGACTTTGATGGGCATATACACTCATTTCTTGTGAATATAACCTATGAAGGTAACTACTAGGTCACAGGGAAGAGTATGTGTTTAACTTTATTAGATACTGCCAACAGTTTTCCAAATTGGTTGTACCAATTTACACTCCCATTAGCAGCATGCGAGACTTCCAGTTATTCACATCCTCACCAACACTTGAGATTGCCAGTTTTTAAACATATGTTTGCCATTTAGATTGTGCAGAGTGGAACCTCATAGCTTTAATTACATTTCCCCAATCACTAATGACACTGAGAACCTTTCCATTTGCTTAGTAGCTGTTTAGATATTTTCTTTCGTGAAATGTCTGTTCAGGTCTTCTTCCCATTTTTAAAGATTGTCTGTCTTTTTCTTAGTGATTTGTAGGAATTCTTTCTCTATTCTGGACATGAATCATTTGTAGGATTTATATATTGCAAATATATTCCACTTTGTGACTGGTGTTTTTACTTTCTTAATGGTGTCTTTAATTTACAGAAATTGTAAAGTTTATTGAAAGCTAATTTATTGATTTTTTTCCCTTTATATTTAGTGCTTTTTGTGTTCCATTTGAAAAAATTCTTTTCCTAATCTAAGATCAGGAACACATTTTCCTATGTAATCTTCTAGGAGACTTAATGCTTTGTGTTTCACGTGTAGGTCTGATTCATTTGAGATGGATGTTTACAGATGGTGTGAGGTAGAGATTAATACTTTTTCCCCACAATTGATCTAGAATCATTTATTGATAAGATCACCCTTTCTCAACAGTATGGCAGTGGCACCTTATCATAAATCAGGTGACTGTCATTGTACAGGTATGTTTTTGGACTCAGTTTTTCCCCATCAATCTATTCTTGTGCCAGTAACAGTTTTTTAAGTTCTATAGCTTTGTAATATGTCTTGATATCTGGTGGTAAAGTCCTTCAGCTTTCCTCTTCTTCTTGAAGATCAACTTGGCTATTTTATAATCAAGTTGTTAATTGCCCCCCACTCTATACTCAATTGCTAGCATTTTTTTGTTTTTTAATTGATTCTCAATTTTAATTTTTTTGTACAATGCAGTTCAAAGTACAAAGATTTATAATTAGATTATTCCATGCTGTCTGTTTATTTTATTACTCTAGTCATTTAATAGATAAGTATTGTGCACCTGTTGTATGCTAGGCATTGCGTTGGGTGTTGGAGATACGGTTATGAGCAAAACCAGATATGGCCTACGCCTCCATAGATAGACAGCCTACCTGGAGACTTAGGCATCAATCATTTAACACTCAAATAATTATAAAATTTCAAATCTGAAAAATTTTTTATAGGAAACGTGCTAAAAGAGTATGGAACAAAGAGACCTGATCTTTGGAAGGACTGGCAGGGAGGGACGGAGTTGGGGGAGCCTTCCAGGAGCAAGTCTTTGCAGCTGAATTCTGAAGGATGCGTAAGAGTAAAGTAGGTGAAGGGAAGGAATGGGAAGAGAATTTCAGGAAATAAAACAGCATGTGCAAATGTCTTCAGTTCCAAAGAAATGAGAGTTTGGAATGATAGACAATGGAGGCTTGGAAGGGTGAGGGGTAAGATGGGGGTGGTTGATGAGAAATTAACCGTACAATGTACGATATATGTTATCTTGGTGATGGATGCCCTAAAAGCCCTGACTGCATCACTGCACAGTCTATGCATGTAACAAAATAGCACTTGTAATTTAACCCATAAATTTATACAAATTTAAAACAAACCCAAAGAACTGAGAGAGGTTGTATGTGTCTGAATCATAACAAATGCAGGGTGGGAGGCAGGAAAGGCAGATAAGGCTGCAGAGGAGTGGGCAGCGTGGCCAGGCCTCGAGGGGTTGCGAGTCCTAATCACTAGCATTTTGATTGGGGTTACATTGAATCTGTAGATCAATTTGGAGAGAATCAACATCTTTATATATCACATATTCTAAACTGTGCATATGATCCTTTTTGTGTGAAGGTCTTGCCCATCTTTTGTTAGATTTATTTTCAGTCATTCAATGTTTTTTGATGCTAGTATAAATATTTTTAAAAATTTTATTGTTCATTAAGATATACAATTGATTTTTAAATATTGATTTTGAATTTTCTGATCTTCCTAAATTGTCTTGTTATTTTTGTTTACCTTGAGATATATATTTTGGGATATCCCATGTACTAGAGTTATTTTTAATTATTCTGTTTGCGACATTGTGTATTTCTCTAATCTAAAAGAGACACACCTGTTATCCGTTCTGGAAAATGTCTTGCCATTGTTTTATTTGAATATAGCCCCTCCATTTTCCTTATTTTTTAAGTTCTCTTTTTCATCTAGACCTATTACTGTCAAATTACACATTGCCAAAGACAAAGAGAAGAATCTGCAAAGCAACCTGAAAAAAGAATTACTTATAAAGGAACAGTAAGTGGACTGACAACATATTTCACATCAGCAGAAATGGAAGCCAAAATGCAATGATATAATGTATCTGAAGTGCTGAGAGAAACTATGTACCTAGAATTCTGTATCAAGCTAACCTTTCATTCAAGACAGAGGGCGAAGACATTTTCAGAGAAAGACTCATATAACTTAATTCTCTCATAGGGGGTACTAAGAACTATGAAATTATTCATGTCATGAAGAAGAGAGAATGCAGAATAAAATGATATTGGGGGAAAAAGGGGAGCCATGACTACTGATGTCGGAGAGATTTAAACAAGTGTTAGAGGTTATCATGAACAATTTTGTACCAATGCATTTGAAACCTTATGTTACAGGAACAAGTTCCTAAAAAGTAGTTTTCAAATTGGATCAAAGAAGAAATAGAAAACAGGAACAGACCAAGATTCATTAATAACAATGAATAAAATAAAATCATCCCACATATAAAAGTGCAAAATCTAGACCCAGATGATTTAAGGGTAAGTTCCAATAACCTACAAGAAACAGATAACCTGCATAGTTGGTCTTCAGTATCCACAGGGGATTGTTTTCACGACCCCCAAGGATGCCTAAATCTACAGATGCTCAAGTCTTTTATGCAAAATGGTGTAATATTTGCACGTAACCTACACACATCCTCCCATATACTTTAAATCATCTCTACATTACTTATACAAACTAATACAGTGTAAATGCTATGTAAAGAGTTGTTATATTGTATTATTTCAAACATTGGTATTATTTTTATTGTTGTATTATTTTTTATTTCATTTTTGAATATTTTCTATTCAAAGTTGGTTGAACCTGTGGATATGGAACCCACAGATAGGGAGGGCTGAGTGTATACAAATTATTGTACTGAATAAAAAAGAATTTTCTATGCCCACAGTTTTAATGACACTTTATAATTTGGATAAAAAACAAAATGTACAAGGATTATACAAGAAAAGAAAATTATGAACACACATACTAAGTAAAATACCAGCAAACAGGTCCCATTGAGTCTCCCTCACCATGTCTTCTCACAAGACTTTCAGAATCAAGAGGCTTCTGGCCAAGAAGCAGAAGCAAAATCGTCCCATTCCCCAATGGATTCGTATGAAGACTGGCGATAAAATCAGGTACAATTCCAAGAGGAGACATTGGAGAAGAACCAAGCTGGGTCTATAAAGATTGCACATGATATAATGACATGCATATTTATGCTGTATCAAGGTCACTATCATCTTACCATATCAAGTTGGAAATGTCACTAATATCCGGACAGACGCATTTCATTGGGAAAAGTGATTTTTCTCTTTGTTTATATGCTCTGTACTAATAAGCTGGTTCAATAATAAATATGTGAGACCTTTTGTTTTAATTGCTGTTGTATTCTGGTGTGTGAAGTACTGAACTCCCCTGGCACCTGTTAGACCTAACACTACACTGTCCAGTAGAACTTTCTGTAGTGATAGAAATATTCTCTGGCTACCAGGTACTTGAAGTGTGTTTAATGTAAATTTTCATTTAATTGTAATTAAATCTGAATAGCTCCATAAAAAAATACCAGCAAACAAAATTTACAACTGCGTATCATGATCAAGTGCATCATGTCTAAGTTGATTTTACTCCAGGAATAAGAGCCATTAATATTAGACAAAATGTAAATGTAATTGCAAACCAGAAACTCTTCCCTAAGCTGAAAAAGGGTATCTGTCAAACCCACAGCAAACATCATACTTAGTGGTGATGCGTTTGAAAAGAAAACAGACTGTGCTCTGCTCAGCAGATGTGCTGTCTATTTGGGTTTTATTTAGGAAGACTGGTGAATGTTCTCTTTTGTATCTCAAAGAACCTGTATTTGAAAACTTTTGTACTCAGTGATAAAGTGCAGTTTATGTCAGAAAAGCTGTGATCTACAAATAGTTTATTCTTACGTGTCAAGCAGTTCATTCAAGTACTCCCAGGTATCAGTGCTAGATGTTTGGTTTTGACATTTAGACAAAGACAGACTGCTTATATTTCCAGCTTAAACTCTTCCTAAATCTGGTTGTATATACATTTCATACAAGATCTTACCCATATCTAAATAAAACACAAAGTCATTGGAAACATTCATGACAGAGACATTGTCATTAAAGTATGTAACATGACAACAATGACTGCTATAAAAATGTTACACCGAGACTCCTGCTATTGTATGCTATAACAAAGAAATAAAACAGGTATAAGGATTGGAATCAAGAAACAAAATGGTTTATATTCATAGATGATATGATTGTCTATGTGGATGATCCAAGAGAATTGGAAATATTAATAATAAGAAAATATAATAAGTTACTAGATACAATATAATTACGAAACAGAAAATGACATCTTATTCAGAAACAAAGAAAGTAGAAAGGTAATTAGAACAGAGATCTTGTATACAATTGCAAGAAAAATTATAAGGAAGCTAGGAATAAATTTAACACAAGATAGGTAAGACCTTATTTCTAAAATTATACTTTATTAAAAATATGAATGAAGATCTAAATAAATGAGAAGTACTTTGTTTATGAATGAGGTTAACCAATACCGTATGGTAACTGTCCCTAAATTAATTTATAAACAATGGAATTCAAAAGAAAATATCAATAGAGGTTTTTTTCATGAAACTTGAGATCCTGAGCCAAGAAAAATTTGAAGAACAAGAACAGCAGTCCTGCTACCAAATATCAAGAGTTAGTTACTTCGAATATGCTATTAAGTATAGTAATTACAACAGCTACTAGTAGTGCAGGGATAGATAGACCTTTGGAAAAAAATAGAAGCCCAGAAACATATCCATATTAATATGAAAATTTAGTGTATTTACTTATCTAATAATTATTAAGCACTCTCCATTTTGTTAGTAGGGGCTGCTTCAAATTGTCTTCCAGGTTCTTTTGACATGATTCTACTAGTTGATACCTTAATATCTGGTATGATGAGATTTTCCTGACTCACTTGGTACATTTCCTGCTCTTAATGTGAAATTAGCCATTTCCTTAAGAACTTTTGATTTCTCTTTTAGGAAATTCTATGGGAAATAGAATTTCAAGACCACAGCTTATGTGATAGAGATGCTCTTTGGTACTGGGTTGGTCATTGTTTTCAGGACTTTTCAGTTTACATACCTAAAAAATTAAACGTATATTATATATATGTGTATATATCCACATATATACATACACACATACAAACATGGATTAATACATACATATTTAAATATATAAAGTGTTTATGTTGGTATATGTTACATATAATTAAATGTGTGTGTATATATATTTAAAGATAAAAACTCCATGACTTCATACTGATACTTGCAATTCAAATTCAGAAATATACATTTTTTTGTTTTTTTAAAAAAGCCAAGTTCTCATTCTGTTGTCCAGGCTGGAGTGCAGTGGCTCACTGTAATCTCGAATTCCTGGGTTCAAGTGATCCTCTGTCTCAGCCTCCCAAGTAGCTGTGATTACAGGTGCACATCACCATGCCTAGCTAAATTTTTTTTTTTTCACAGTTTTTTGTAGAGATATGTTGTCCAGGCTTGTTTGAACTGCTGGCCTCATGCAACACTCCTGCCTCAGCCTTCCAAACGGCTGGGATTACAGGCATGAGCCACCATGCCCAGCCTAGGAAATATAAGATTTTTACTTACATCATCATATATTAAATCTGTGTGTCCTTTAACATTGGAAATCATAGTTGTTAAGGATATGAGGGATGAGAAAATTAGAATATTCTATCATTACTAATTTGCTTTATTTTCTATTACACAGAGAATCATCACAGAATAGTAATATTAATACAATCATTTCCAATATGATCACAAAAAAACTTACTTTTTTTGTAAATATTGTCTGTGGATATGGTTTTGTTGTGTATTTTTTTTTTGTTTTTATGTGAAGATTTGGGGGGATTCAAATCTATGCTGCTGCTGTCATTAGCAGCATATGCTAGCTCCAAATCACCTTTTGAAAAGTTCTGAAATCTTTCCTGGATAATTAAAAATATGCAAAATGTAGTCCAACTGGCTGATGATAATTTAGTTTAGTAGGATGTGCTTTGTGGTTTATTATAAAGGCTGTTGAAATAAAATGAATCTATGTGGTGGTACTTCCAGGCTAATCCTACTGGTGATTCCAGAATAAGGTCAAACTGCAGTAGCGGTCGGGGGGCTGTTTCTGGGGCTGTGGTCAGTAGAGGGGCCAAGGCATGGCTTGGAGAGGTTTACTCCAGCCAATGATCTTTTTTTTTTTTTTTTCTTTCTTTGAGACACAGTCTTGCTCTGTTGCCCTGGGTAGAGTGCAGTGGTGTCGTCATAGCTCACTGCAACCTCAAGCTCCTGGGCTTAAGTGATGCTCTTCTCTCAGCCTACAGAGTAGCTGGGACTATAGGTGCACACCACCATGCCTGCCTAATTTTTCTATTTTTAATAGAGATGGGGTCTCGCTCTTGCTCAGGCTCGCTCTTGCTCAAACATCTGAGCTCAAGCAATCCTTCCCACCTCAGCCTCCCAGAATGCTAGGATTACAGACATGAGCCACTGTGCTCAGCCATCCAGCCAATAATATTAAGCAACTCTTCAAAACTATCCAAACAAAGAAGCAATCTAGGTCAAAGCAGTGTGATTGCTAAGGAAATACAGCATTAAGAAAAGTACCCTATTGGCTCCTTTCAATTGGACTGCTAACTCTCAACCCCTTCTATGTAGGTACTGGAGCTGGCACTTGTGACAGTGAACATGTCTTGTGTTTTGGTTGCCCATCACCCATTTTCCCTACTGTGACACAAACACATCGATTTCCTTTTGAAGAATTATCTCCCCCTCTGGACATTTTCTATTCATACTTTTTGGAGATTATCTATCCCCAGTAGACTTGTGACTCCAGCTTGATTAATTAGACTCTCCTGGAACTTCCAATCTTGATTGGAGCAATGCAGAAAGGGTACAAAATGATAGGAAATCATCCATTGCAGTGATGGTATGTGTTGAGAATGTTGATTAGTTCCACTTGTTTTGGAGCTACCCTGATTCTTAACCTTTTTCTAGCTTGTTTCTCTAGTCTTACAGTCAATTTTGTATTTCCCTGATATCTGCATAATATATTTGTCTTCTGTTTAGAGTTTTTTTTTTTTTTGCTTGTAACCAAACAGCCATCACTGATGGCTAGAATATATAAGAAATGTCCAATCTATTTAAATTGTAGTGCCTCTTCCGTAGGTTCTGTTTCTCCTTTTCTGCTCTATTTCAAAAAATAGACATTATAATTTACTTGTTGTGCTTATTGTCTAGTTCACTAGAATATAAGCTCTATGAAGGCAAGGACTCTTTATTTAAACCTGTTTCTTTGACACATGTATCCCAAATACCTAGGAAAATTCCTGGAACCTAGTAGGTTCTCAAGAAATATTTGTGAATTTAATTTATAAAGTTTTTAAACCACTGATTTTTGATCACTTGATTGTCTATATGGAGCAATGCTTAGTTCTTAGCTCATTGTAAAACCTTGGCATGTTTTTGCTGCAGATGGTTTGGTGTGCTATCACCATGTGGGTTGGGAGAAAATGTAATTACATGCAGGACAGGAACCAGCTGCTCTCCACCTCCAAGGAAATCAACAAAACTCTGGGCTCAGATGGTTAAAGTTCTACATGATCTTCCAGATCTTGATATCTAACCAAAGTCCATTTTATTTTTTAAGAAAAAATTTGAAAATATCAATGTCAGAGGAAGGTAAAAACAGATTTGATTAAGGACTCAAGAGGAATGCATTCATTTTTATAAAAAAATTTAAAAAAATTAAAATTTGCCCTTATTCCAACTGAATGACTTAACATGCAACTGAGACTGAATGTCATAATCGGGGGCGGATCTCAGGTTGGCAAGGACAGCCAGGAGAGGATGGCTAGTGAGTGATTTGAGGCAATATTGTAGCAACTGAGCTGGGAATGAGGTTATTACCCCAATGTTGCAGTTGCTAGTGGAAGGTAAATTGTACAACTGATCTTGGAAAGGGAAGAAGAATTAATATTTTTTAAGAAAGTATTATGTTTCGCATGAGCTTTACATTATTATTTTGCACATGTCTTTCATATGTTTTTTCACATTACCCTCAAAATAAGCCCATGTGTTAACACCTTTATTTTACAAACAGAGAAACTGAGAAGAAGAGAAGTTAGTTAACTTATGGTCACATAACAAGAAAGTGGCAGATCTAGAATTTGGCTCAAGTCAACTGCTTCTAAATCTCCTACTCATTCTTCTATATTGCCTCTAACACAGGAAATTAGACATTGATTCTGAAAGTATAGGAAACAAGCCCCTCTCTCTCTTTCTCTGGGTAAAGATGGTGGATTGAATATATGCAATAGCTACCACTCTCTGTCAAACCTCAATCCCTCCAATACAACAGTAATTTTTTTTAAGGCACAAACACTTGAGGACAGGAGAATGGAAGGGGAAATGAACAAGAAAAATTTGGGAAATTGATAAGTAGATAGAAAAGTGGTAATTGACTAAGCACACCCCAGATAACTGAATTCCCAGGTATCACTGGAGAAGGTGATTTCCAGTGTGGAATCGAACTCTTTCCCCACACCTCATAGAAAGCTGGAAGCCAGGCCCATACCCTGCAGGAGAGAACTTTGGATCCCAGAGAACTTTCCCCAGCCTTTTTGGCACCAGGAACCAGTGTCATGGAAGACAGTTTTTCCACGGACAGGGGTGGGTGTGGGGGGTGGTGGAGCTCTGCGGCCCAGTCCATGGCCTGGGGGTTGGGGCCTGCAGCTTTGGGTGATCATTCTCTGGGGAATCCGAGCAGCCCTTGACTTTCCAAGAGGAAAGACCCAATGACACGAGGGATTCTTTACTGAAACAGCTTGCTTCACCACTTGGAACTGAAGCCCATGGTGAACCAGTTCTACCATTGTGCTCAGACCTTCTAATCGCCTTTAAAAAAACTTTGAAAATTTTTGAAATTGTGGTAAAACAAAAACACATAACATAAAATTTCTCATTTTAACCATTTTTGAGTGTAGAGTTCAGCAACAATAAGTATTTTAGAATATTCAATGTTGTGCAACAAATCTCCAGAGCTTTTTCATGTTGCAAAACTAAAACTCTATACCCATTGAACAACTATCCATTTCCCCCCATTCCCTGGCAACCACCATTTTCCTGTTTCTATGAGTTTGACTACATTAGATATCTCATATAAATGTACTCCCATAGTATTTGCCCTTCTGTGACTTGCTTATTTCACTCAGAATAATGTCCTCAAAGTTCATCCATGTTGTAGCATGTGAAAGGATTTCCTTCTTATTTAAGACTAAATAATATTCCAGTTTTTAATCAACATGTAAAGCTCCACTCTTAAATATGTGCAATATACAATTACCAGGCATGAGAGGAAAGCCTCTGGTATGAAAGATAGAAACAAACACACAAACATAAAACACAAAACTATTCAGGGATAAAATAATTTTACAAAAACTACCAATTAAGACCACAGAGAGGCTGGGCACAGTGGCTCACGCCTGTAATCCTAGCTGAGGTGGGAAGATCGCTTGAGCTCAGGAGTCCAAGACCATCCTGAGAAATAGTGAGGCCCTGTCTTTACTAAAAATAGAAAAAAATTAACGGGGCATGGTGGCGCATGCCTGTAGTCTCAGCTACTCAGAAGGCAGGATGATTGCTTGAGCCCAGAAGTTTGAGGTTGCTGAGAGCTAGGCTGATGCCACTGCACTTGAGGCTGGGCGACAGAGTGACATTCTGTCTTAAAAAAAAAAAAAAAAAGACCTCAGAGAATAGGAGATATTCCATACAGGATGCAAGAATAGGATAAGTCCATACTTATTCAGATTTCCTTCGTTTTACCTAATGTCCTTTTTCTGTTCCAGATTCCCATCCAGAAGACATCACATCTCCTTAGTCTCTTGGCTATGACAATTTCACAAACTTTCCCTTTTTTGATGAACTTGACAGTTTTGAGGAGTACTGGTCAGGCATTTTATAGAATGCCCCTCAATTGGGACTTGTCTGATGTCTTCCTCATGGTTAAACTGGAGTTATGAGTTTTTTGGAGGAAGACCACAGGGGTCCCATCACATCCTGTCAAGGGTACATACTATCCACATGACTTCTCGCTGTTGATGTTTACCTTGATCTCCTGGCTGAGGCAGTGTTTATCGGGTTTCTCCACTGTCAGGTTACTTGAGTCTCTCTTTTTCTTACTGTACTCATTGGAAGGAAGTCGCTATGTGGAGCCTACACTTAAAGGTGGGAGTTACGCTCCACCTCGCTGGGGGTGGAGTATCTACATACATTGTTTGGAATTCTTCTGCATGGTAGATTTACCTTTTCTCTCTCTATTTATTTATTTATTCAATCAATCATTTCTTTATACCAGTATTGACTCACAGATGTTTGTTTCACACTTTGGGTTATAACATAATATGACTATATTTATTTTGTTGTGCTTGCTTTTTGTAAAAAGTATTTCAGAGGTGCTGTGTCACAAAGACCCAGAATATTCTAGTTGCCTTTCTTCTAATTTACAGCCTTTAGTCTAGATCCTAAAACGCATAAAATTAATGCAGTGAAAAAATGCTCTTCTACTTGTACACAAGTCACAGACTTTTATTAAAATAAATGCAGTCAACCTTCTCTGTTAGCAATGAAAACCATTCCAGGGAAAGCACAGCACCCGTGGAGCTCACGATCTGTTCACTTACTGTAATGACATTTCTTCCGAATGAGGTCTGTAGAGATGAATTTATGTTGTAGTTAACTGAGCTGCTATGGAACCTGAGGCATTACAATGCTTCTTACTGTACTGATTGTCATTAGACTCATATTCCTGCCAAGCAGTATATGTAAGAAAACGTATTTTATTTAATTTTTAAGTGACTTTACAGCAGAAATTTATATTTCGAGTACACAGAGCTTCTTAAGCAGACTTATAAAAAGAAAACAATCCTGAAAATGTTTGGATATTAATTTTTGAATATTGCTTTAAGAATATATTTGCTCTTTGCACTTTCTAACTAATTTCTCCATCCGTGGTCCTCATGATGTATTATATAGATTGGATGTTTTCAATTGCATAAATTACTAAATGCTTAAAGCAAAGACTCATAACAAGTGGTTAACCTTGGGCAGGTGAAACAGAAACAATGTAGAAGAGGATCAGTGATAGAAATACTTGACTTATTCCTAACTTGAATGTGAACGTTCATTAAGTTTCATTAAGTATGAAGTTTTCTGTAGGTTGCTGGTAGAAGCCATTTATCAAATTTAAGCAATTTTCTTCTATTTCTTGCTTAAACAGATTTTTAAAAATTGGAAATTACCACTAAATTTATCAAATACTTTTAAAGAAACTCATATACTTTTTCTCATTTAAATCTCTTAATGTAGTCATTTACATTAGTAGATTTCCTGATTTTCACCACTCTTATATTACTGGGAAAAATGTTACTTAATTTATATTTTCCATTTTATTTAGATTTTCAAATTTATTGGTATAAAGTTATAAGATATTATCTTAAAATTGAAAACCATATTCTTTATATATATGTCATTATGTATTTTTTCTTAATCCCATTCTAATATTGTTATTTGTGTTTTCTTTAATCAGACTTATGGTCTTCTCCAATAATCAGTTTTGTATTTGATTGCTTTATTGATTTCTTTTTTTTTAAAAAAATAAACAAAGTAACTCCAAAGAACCACTTCAAAAACTTAATTCTTTGCAGAAAAAACATTGGCTAGAAATATATATTGTTGATTGAAAAGGAGACCCAGACAAAGTCCCCTTTCCCCAACAGAAGTTTCGGGTTGCTTAAATTTTTCTATTCTTTTTTTTTTTTGGAGGAGGGAAACTTTATTCTACTATGGTATTCACAGATTTGCAGATTTTCAAAGGTCTTAGGATACATCCCATGAGAATGTCAATGGTGTTTTGTCTTTAACAAGCTGACATGGGTAGAACTGGAATAATCCTATGCATGAAAAATAATTGCTGTTTTAGTTATTGCTGTAGACCCCTTCATAATGCATACTATGATAAAGTGATAAGAAGATTACATAATGGACAGAGGAGAAGCCCCTTTGGCAAACCAAATTATACAGCAAAACAAATAAATGAATTTGCACTAAAATTGTGCATCCATTTTGAGCCTGCACCTAGAATGTCACAGAAGACTGGCTCCTTAGCAATATTTTAAAATAGCTGTACCAATTCTATTCTGCCTCTGGGGTCCTTTTGTGACTATCCCCGCAGGAAAACTTCACTGATGAGGGAGAAAATGAAAATATTTGCATTTTGAGTAAGCTTTACCATCATTTTCCAGTCTTGCTTCTTTCTTCTTCCTCATATGCATCTTTGCAAATATTAAAGCCAGAATTGATTAGAATAAGAATTTTGTGGCCCACACTGAATATCCTATATCAACACTCCTGTCTAGAAATTGGAATTTATCTTTCCAAGCCAGGCTAATGCCTAATTGTCTCCACATTGTGAGACGTGGAAAGGCCATCATGACAGTGGGGCAGAAAGTTTAGTCAATTCAATTTATTTAACACCTCATAACACTCTGGAGTTTTTTTTACACTGCCCAGGCTGGTAAAATTTATTATGAACCTTTAATCCCTCCCCTTGCTTTTCTTAGATTTTTAAAGTGAATGTAAAATAAAACAAACAGAGTCCATAAAAACATTTCCTCTGTAGCAACACATGTTGCATTGTACGTGCTGTGACTACAGGCTTGTCAGGGCCTTTAAAAGTCTTGGCACACATGTGCCAAGCGTGTTAGGCTTCTCGGGCATTCTTATAGACTTTGTGTTTTTTTAATGTAACAGAGATGTCAACAGAAAGTCAACATTTGTGCGGATTATATTCTTCATTCTGTCTTTGTTTTTTTACATGTTTTTTATTACAAAGACAATAAAGTCACAATAAAAAATCATCCATCATACAAAACATGTATTCAAATGCTTCAAATGATTCAAATTTGAATCATTCAAAACATGATCCAAATCATACCATCATACAAAAACATAATACATTCACATAGAAAAAAATTAAAACATTACAGAAAAGAAAAAAATAAAAAATAAAATTCTCCTGTTCCTTGTCTCTACTTTTGCTCCAAGATAGTTTTTTGTCTTTTCTTAAGTTTGAGAAATGTGAGTATTGATTAACAATGCTACTGATTGCTTCGAAAGCTTGGGCTATATTCATAAAACCAAAGTGACGAGAAATCAGTAACCAGATTCTGACAAGCAATAGCCAACAAAACAAAACAAAATAAAACCAAAACCCAGGAAAATTCCCATAATGTCTGATTTCTAGGTGTCATTTCTAAGGGCAGAAAATGATAGCTATGCTCCTTCTATCCTGGTAAAGAATTAACAATTCATGCTGTCACTCCAAAGGGGGGAATCCTTTCTTTTCAATGACTCTGGCCTATATAATTTATCATCCAAACAGGGACCAAAGGCATAAACCAGAACAATCTTGGATAAACCGTGACATGTGGTCAACTTACATATTAATAGTGTACTCATCTATTCAATTTTAGCATTGATTGTGTACTGCCTGCTACTGTTATTTTGTGGTTTCATGTGTGAAGTTTTATTCCACTTTTTTTTTTTTTGAGACAGGGTCTTGCTGTGTTGCCCAGGCTAGAGTGCAGTGGTGTCATCATAGCTAACTGCAACCTCAAGCTCCTGGGCACAAGTGATGCTCCTGCCTCAGTTGGAACTACAGGCTCATGCCAACAAATCTGGCTAATTTTTCTATTTCTTTTGTAGAGATGAAGGTCTCACTCTTGCTCAGCCTGGTCTGGAACTCCAGGCTTCAAGCGAGCCTTCCCACCTTGGTCTCTCAAAGTGCTAGGATTATAGGTGTGAGCCACGGGCCTGGCCTTGTTCCATATTTTAATTCTAGTTACTTAGCAAGCACCTTGACTTTTATTTAAAAAAAATAAATCTCCAGGAGCATCCAACTGAATGCCAGGTACATAGTAAGGGCTCAATGAATGTCTTTTTCTTTATTGACTGATTAACAAATACCTAAATGAATTTGAAGATTTTTTTGCCCCTCTCTCCAGACTGTCAGAAGCCTAGCTGTGATTCTGTGGATTGTTCGTTTTTCATTGTTTTTCAAAGCCTCTGGAATTGCATTGAGACACACACAGAAGCCCTCCCTACATGATTCTGGGAGGTCTGGACTGGCTACTAACTCTGTGGCCCACAAGTCCAAGTCACCTCCTAAGTCAAGTGATGGTCTCACTGTATTTTCAAAGTGGCTGGTTATATTCTTAAACTTCTAATCTATTTCTCTTGGGACATAGTTACAGTATCTAATGCTTAATTGCTTTAGGAGATATTCAATCCCAAACAAACTAACAACAACAACAACAACAACAACAAAAAAACAGATTTCGAGGGAGGCAGGGCCAGAGGCAGCAATGATGACTGTTGGAGGAAACACCTCATTAAAAGCTTACTTGGAGATGGTAGTGCTCTGTTTCACTGGAACTTCTTTACTTGCCTTATTAGGTTTGGAAATGATTCTGCACTCGTTCTCCCATCCTTTTCAAAGATGTACAAGACAGAATCCCAGCCCACCAGGAAGTCTACTGGGGAGGCAAATGCGTGCGTGAATAAATTACCATACAGTATTGTAAGAACGACAATAGACAGACTTCGGATCAATCCCGGAGAGAGTGACAAGCTCTATTACGTGGTGGGAGTGGTGAATGGGGTGTGACATCAGGACAGATCGAGTCTGATCTGAGTTTCGAGAGACAAACTCCATTATGAAGCATGGGGCTCAAAGGATCATGAAGGGCTCGTGTGAGTTTAAAAATCCCATAATTGAAGTGCTGGGTGATAGAAACTACTGTTAAATTTGATTTGTGTGGCTGGTTAAGTTTTTTCAAAGGAGGTATGATGCTATGGATGATCTCTTTATATGCCACATATTTGTATAAAAAACTGATACAAAGGATATAAACGGTATTAAAGTGATTTTGTTATCTTAATAACTATAATATTTAATAAGACAGATAGATTTTAAAATAATTAAAGTATATAATTCATGTAATTTAAATACACACATAGATAATTATATGAAATATACATTTTTATGGCCCACAATTAGATTCTTTCTCCTAGTTTTTTTCAAACACTGCTCTTTCATTTATTTATTCTACGTATATATTAATTTTTAATATATTTAGGTGATACAAATTTTTTTTTGTTACATGGATGAATTGCATAGCAGAGAAATCTAGGCTTTTAGTATACTTGTCACTTGAAGTATGTACACTGTACTCAGTAGGTAATTTTTCATCCTGCACCCTCCTTCCACCCTCTCCCTTCTGAGTCTTCAATGTCCATTCTGTCTCTGTATGACCGTGTGTCATTGCTTAGCTTCCACTCACAGTAAGAACATGTGGTATTTGTTTTTTGTTCCTGGGTTGCTTCCCTCAGGATAATGGCCTCCAGTTCCATCCAAGTTGCTGAGAAAGACATTATTTCATTCCTTCTGATGGCTGAGTAGTATTCCATGGTATATATATACCACATTTTCATTATCTACTCATCAGTTGATGGACACTTAAATTTGGTTTCATATCTCTGCAATTGTGAATTATGCTGCGATAAACATATGGATATAGGTGTCTTTTTAAATAAAATGACTTCTTTTCCTTTAGGTAGATACCCAGTAGTGGGATTGCTGGATTGAATGGTATGTCTACTTTTAGTTCTTTGTGGTTGTACTAATTTGCATTCCCACCATCAGTGTGTAAGTGTCCCCTTTTCATTACATCTGTGCCAACATCTATTGTTTTTGACTTTTTTAATAATGGCCATTCTGACAGGGGTAAAGTGGTATCTCATTGTGGTTTTAATTTGTATCTTCCTAATGATCAGTAATGTTGAACATTTTTTTCCTATGTTTGCGGGCCATTTGTTTCTCTTCATTTGCAAAATAAAACTGCCCTTTTCAAACTGCTGTTTAGATCTCCATAGAGGTACCATATTTTGTAATGAGGTAAAGTCTTTGAGTTTCTTCAAATTCATAAACCTGTGTCCAAGATTATAACATCCTCACTGAACCATAAAATGCATATGTTCAAGTATTTAAAGGTACTTATGGGTTTAAAACATGCTTGAAATTCCCAAACAAGTTCATAAGTACTTTTCCAGAGAACTACTCCCCTAAGAAAGGTTACACCAGGTCTCTCAATACAACAGTGATTTGCGCCACTGAGCTCAGAGGTTCTGATAACCAGCTTTCCTCAACACAGAGATTTGATCCTTGGTTTGTTTGTTTGTTTCTTGTTTCTCTGTGCTGAGAATATATTGTTGAATTTATGGCTTGGGGATCCTGTGAGTTAGTAAATGATGGTAAATTAGGATTTCTCACCATTCCTTGGTGTTGCTATAACTAAATCTAGGGTGTCTTCCCCTAATGGTTTGATTTTTGTTTGTTCTCAATCATCTAGGCTCCATGGTAGTCTGTGCAGATGACTGAAAGGCATAGCAAATCTGTTTTGCTTGGTGGATGTCATGGCTCTGGTCCATGCTGAGAGGTGATTCTGGTCACCTTGTAGTGGGCTTATTCCCTTTGGCCAATTTTTCTATTGCCACAGTCTTTCATAACTTTTCCTCACAAGTCTACCAAACCCTTTCCTATCTTCAACCCTTTCCTTAAAGCAGTAGGAAGAGATGTGGTAAAGGACCACAGTGTGGGAATTTGCACTTGGGAAACCAGTGCAAGAAAATGCCGATGTTCCTGCTACTGCTACTGTTGTCAATAATAAACTCCTTTGTCTCCAACCCGGGAGTCTCATGTCTTCTGCAAACTGATAAAATCTGACTCTTAATGGTTCTTGACACTTTATTATATGCCTCTCTTTGGTCTAATTTCTTTGCTCACCTATTAAACTTGGGTGGTTCTCAAAGTTCTGCCTCTGGCTCATTGCTTTTCTCTTCCTTCATCCTTTACATGGATGATTATATTTAGTCTCACATGTGTCATTCTGGATGATAGAGGATGAACTACAAATCTGCATTTCCAGCCTCAACCTCTCCTCTGAGCTCTGGATTCACTCATATATCCAATTCTGATTCTCAGGGCACCTCAAACTCAATATGTCTCAAACTAATAACTGCATGGGACTTTGCCTCCTTCAGGGTCTCTACCATAGATGGTGGTACAGCGATTCACCTAAGCACTTCAGCTAAATGATGGTCTTTGAGTCTTATCCTCCTCCCTCCTCCCCATATTTTAATCACTAGCACTGATGATTTTCCTTCTTAAATCATATCACTCCCACCTTTATTATCACTACTCCAGTATAAGCCCTCATCATCTATGCCTTGGCCCACAACAACTGTGTATCAGTCAGAGTTCTCCAAGAAACAGAACCAATAGATTAATTAATTAATTAGTTAATTAATCATGAATAATTGAGTTATGTGATTATAGAGACTGGTGATTCCAAAATCTGCAGAGTGGGCCAGTGGTGAAGGAGACCAGGGACAGCAGAGCTTCCAGTTGGAAGGATGTCAGTCAGAAAGAACCAAGGTTACAGATGAAGTCTGAGTGTGAAGGCAGTGAGCTGGAAAACTCTCTTTCCCAGGGGAGGGTTAGTCTCTTTGTTTCTATTCAGACTTTCAACAGATTGGATGAGGCCCATTCACATTGTGGAAGACAATCTTCTTTACTCAAATTCACTGATTTAAATGTTAATCTCATCCCATACACCCGCACAAAAACACCTAGAATAATGTTTGACCAACTATCGGGGCACCCTGTTTCCCAGCCAAGTTGACATATAAAATTAACCATCATAAATAATCTCCTAAGTGATTTCCCTGTTTTTATTTTTGTCCCTTTCAAATTTGCTCTTAAAAGTCATCATCTTAAAGACAAATCAGGCCACATGACTCTTCTACCTAAAATCTTCAGTGACTCCACATTAGCTCTAGAATAAAGTCCACATTCCTAAACATGGCTGATTCTCCAGAGAAATGGAACCAGTAGGATCTAGGATTCTATGGGGATCTAGGACAAGAATCATATCATGAGAATGTATGGTTCTCATTTTTTCCCA